>NC_070604.1:110533278-111167564 GCF_027172205.1 Podarcis raffonei | reverse complement strand
CTGGAATAAGTCTTCCATCCCAATGCATAAGACATTTTGGAAACAAAACAAAAAAAATGGCCTTGCCATGAACGTAAAATGTTAGGAAAATACAACAACCACATGATTCATTAAAAAAAAAAACTTTGCAAAAAGTAGGTCAAAGAGATCCTCAGATTTGTCAACTTAATTCAGTGGTTACACAACAGGTTGTTGAGTCAAACAGTGTGACGGTATTGTCTGTCTGATTGCTTCATTTTAGATCCCCTTCCCTCCACCAATACTAGAAATCCATGCTCTCTGTTGGAAAGACAAAGCTGGGGGAGAAACTCTCTCTGCAGGTTGCAAAGCGAGAAGAGCTGTAAATTGAGCTTCCACCCAAACCCTCCATAAGTGAAATGGTGGAGCAGATTTGAAGGCTCCTGCCTGGCAGTGACACTCAAAGCATTTCAGAGAGAACCAGAAGAGTGGAGAAATAATCCAGTGTGACATGTGGATCAGGCTTTTTCCTGTTTGGTACAAATATGCTTTCTCTGAGTTCCCAAAAGTTTGTCAGAGCTAAACTAATACATGTCAGCTGGCTATAGTTCTCAGAAATCCCTTTGAGTCGTCCCCCCCATGGCAATAAATGTTGCAACAACAACAGAACACGTCAAATGCAAACAGCTGTTATAAATTAGATAGAAACTTGTATGGGCAAGCTAGCCGTGATCTGATTGACTTGTGGTCCATTTGCTGGACTAATGAATAAGGCTTTATTTCTTTGCTGTATTGAAAAGGTAACCAACTATCAAGGAGAAGGGCTGTTGTTATTTCCGAGGACCTAACCCTGTTTCTTTTGTGTATATTTTTTGCTCTGCTGCCACAGTGGATAAAGGGTGGGAGTTTCTTGCTGTGGGCAACAATTACTACCAGTTCTGGGCACCAGAATTTAAGAAAGAGACTGATAAGCTGGAATGTGTACAGAGGAGGGCAACCAAGGTGATCAAGGGTCTGGAAACTCAGCCTTATGAGGAGACTGAGAGGAGATATGGTAGCCATCTTCAAATAGCTTGATGGCTGTCACATGGAAGATACAGCAGGCTTGCTTTCTCCTGCTTCGGAGGGTAGGCCTTGGACTAATGGTTTCAAGTCACAAGAAAGGAGATTCCGACTAAACATCATGAAGAACTTTCTGACTGTAAGAGTTGCTCAACATTGGAACTGTCTCCCTCAGGAGGTTGTGGACTCTCGTTCCTTGGAGGTATTTAAGCAGAGGTTGGATGGCCATCTGTCATGGATGCTTTAGCTGAGATTCCTGCATTGCAGTGGGTTGGACTAGCTGACCCCTGAGACACATTCCAACTCTACGTTTCTATGATTGGGCTGGAGAGAGACAGTGAAAGGTATTGAGTCACTCTGCTTTCTCCTCTATTGATTTCACCTGCCGGAAATACAGTGGCACCTTGGGTTACAGATGCTTCAGGTTACAGGCGCTTCATATTACAGATGCTTCAGGTTACAGACTCCGCTGACCCAGAAATAGTACCTCGGGTTAAGAACTTTGCTTCAGGATGAGAACAGAAATTGTTTGGCGGCGGCACGGCGGCAGTGGGAGGCTCCATTAGCTAAAGTGGTACCTCAGGTTAAGAACAGTTTCAGGTTAAGAACGGACCTCCAGAACAAATTAAGTTCCTTTTTATTATTTTTATTTTTTATTTTTTAATTGGAAATTTTATTTACAGCATAACATAAACCCCCACACCCCCCAATCCAGAAATCCACCCTCGTTAAACATGAACATAACAAACAATAAGCATAACATAAAACAATACAAACAACCAAATAAAAGACTTCCTTTATCCTGCATCTGGCCTCCTTATTTACTAATTATAAGCTGTTTCCTTTACGAATCATTCTTAAGATTTTTCTAATTATAACTTAAATATCCACAAACTCTCCTGCAGACAATAATCGAAACAAGTCCGTTCGTTCGTTGTTCAGAACAAATTAAGTTCTTAACCCGAGGTACCACTGTACCTCTTGCTTGACCCATTGGAGAATAGAGAATGGTGTGTGTTTGGTCCCGCCTTCTTTCCCCAAACTCTCCGCTGGTATGTTGCTTCCCAGAGGTTGCCTATGAAGAGATGTGGGCCTCTATCTCCCCACACCTGGTGCACTGGAAAGCCAAGAAGACCCTGATATATATCTTGATGTTTTTCTTGAGTTGTTTGGGAAATGATAGCTGAAGCCTAGATAAATCACAGCCACAATAAACTAATTTCCTTGATTGACTGTGCACCCTGGCTGCCGAGGCAAGAGACAGTCACTCGTCCCAGCACCGCAGCCATCTGCTCTGCTATTTCTCCAAGAGGGAGTGATTGTTGATTAACGCTCTCTATGCAAATTCCCTCTCTTTACGTGGAGTACCCCCGTGATCATTTGCATAACATAGACTGATGAAGAAATGAGTCGGTCTATTAATGTGGATAAAGCACCGCTAATGGCCCTAGACTGCCCATGAGTACAGGACAGATGCATCCACTTTGGCACCTGTAATTTAGGGCAGGCTGTGAGCATCTCCTCTCCAAAGGTCCAAATCGGCAATCAGCTCAGCTCTTGCAGCGGCATGCTGTGTTCCCTCGCAGGGAGGTTGAGGACACTCAGCGTTCTGCCAGCTCATCAGACAGTGATGCATAAGGACGCTTTGTATCAGAGGGTGGGAAGCTCTGAGGAACCAATGCAAATTTGACGTGGAGGAACAGATTGTGGGAGCAGCTATATGCGGCAGGGAGAGAACTGGTGTGTTAGAAGGCAAGATTCTGCCCTCTTTCCCAAGTAGAGCTGGAGAAAGACCCACCATAAGCATAATGCAAGCAGCAATTAAGATGACATCTCTAAACCCACAAACGCTTCCCAGCACCACTCGCATAACGCCACCTGTCTCTACACGCACGTTCAAGCTTGAGATTGGTTCTTCTTCTTCTCTGTTCTGGCTGTTGCCTGGCAGGGCTCAGAGCACGCAACTTGCAGTTTTTGAAGAGCTGTTTTAATGGCTGGCATGCGTGCAATACCTCCCAATATTTTCCAGATGGACACAGAGACACTTGATATTTTTGCTCCAAGGGTTGCTGCCACAGACCCCACAACTATTCCACATTGCTGAAGGGCTTTCTCTGCGAGAGGCACGATGCATTTATTGAATCTTGCTCTGCCCTGATTTATATGTCAAGAAGGTGTTTGGTCTATCATCTCAAGGCAAGCTTTAAAAATGTAGTTATTATTACTTTTATTAATTGCATTTCTATCCCACCCTTTCCTTCAAGGAACTCAAGGTGGTGGACACAATTCTCCGCCTCCTCATTTAATCCCACAACAACCCTGTGAGGTAGGTTGGGCTGAGACGAAGTGACTGGCCCAAGTGAGCTTCATGGCCAGGTAGGAATTCAAACCCTGTTGTCCCAGGTCCTACTCCAACACTCTAGCCACAGTTGGACATCACCAGCTGTAGCACACAAAATGGCAAGCTGTGAGTGACAAAGTTCCTCTGCCTGCAATCCTAGTTATGCCTAAAGGTAAAGGTAAAGGACCATTAGGTCCAGTCGTGGCCGACTCTGGGGTTGCGGCGCTCATCTCACTTTATTGGCCGAGGGAGCCGGCGTACAGCTTCCGGGTCATGTGGCCAGCATGACCAAGCCGCTTCTGGTGAACCAGAGCAGCACATGGAAACACCGTTTAGCTTCCCGCCGGAGTGGTACCTATTTATCTACTTGCATTTTGACGTGCTTTCAAACTGCTAGGTTGGCAGGAGCAGGGACCGAGCAATGGGAGCTCACCCTGTCGCGGGGATTCAAACCGCCGACCTTCTGATTGGCAAGTCCTAGGCTCTGTGGTTTAACCCACAGCGCCACCCGTGTCCCTGAGTATTTATGCCTACTCAGACGTAAATCCCATTGAATTTTGCTCTGTGGAAAAGTAGGGCTGAATCACAGTCCTGACCACACTTATACTAGGGTCACGCATTTAAGCAACATGGCTTCCTCCAGTGAATCCTGAGAATTGCAGTTTACCCTCCGCAGAGCTACAGTTCCCAGCACCCTTTCCAAACTAAATGCACAGTGAGGATGTGACCCATAAGTTATCATTTTTACTCCCCGTTTCGCCTTGGAACTCAAGGTGGCAAACATGGGCTCCCAGGCAGCCTTCTAATCAGCCCCTGACCAGATCCACATGCCTTCTTGCCACCTGTTCATTTCTTGCAAGCGAGGAAATAGAATACATGTGATGCTAACGTAGAAGATAAGCATCCGTAGATCAGCCAACTTTATGAGGTGCATGAAACAGAGAAGCTGGTGGGTATATATAAATAGAAAAATGAGTGGTGAGTCACTCAGTTTTGCAAAGTGACACAGCGGGTTGCAAATGCACAGAGCCTCTCTGTGGAACTTCTCCAATCTTATTGAACATATTCATTTATTTTGGCCACCCCTTAAAATTCCTTGGGTGATTTGCAGGGTGGCTAACGTTGCTCGTCTGATATCTGAAGAACACTGTAAGGATAAAAACTGCCCTAAAAAGGAGATAGAGTTGTCAACACCATTGGGATTTGTTTGTTTTTGTTTGTTTGTTTGCTGGTTTCTGCAGCTCTTGGTAACACACCAGATCCTAGCTGGGCTGGCAATTAGCTCTTTGTACAGGTCTGGGAAATGGCCTAGGCAGTGACCTAATTCAGAGTCAAATATGATTTTCCATGCATTCAGTGGACATCTGGGAAATTAATCCAATTATTCCGAAGTATTTCTGAATCCGATTAAGGGCAGGTTGCCCATCCCTAGCCACTGCACAGAAGACTTTTGTAAATGAGGGCTTGGATCTGCAAACATGGGGCTTTAGCCTTCCCTTATTGTATAGGAAAACTTGACCATCAGTTTTATGAACCTATTAAGGGGATAACCACATACTTGTACTATTGGACTCTTCTCTATTAGACATGGAAAAGGGTATGTGTGTTTATGTGTTTGCTTCTGTTAGCTGCTAGATGATTAATTTGGTTACAATTTTCTGGGTGATTGACACGGTACCGTCTTTCTTTGTAACTATGAGTCCAGGGAATGATATACTAAAAGCAAAACCCGTTACGACAGGGTAAACCAAAGAAATCAACCTGAACTTACAGACAAGGTAACTTGCTAAATTGTTGCCATACAGTGTTTTAAACTGTTGCTCAAGTCAAGTTGGTTGGCCATCTGTCAGGGATTCTTTAGCTGGGATTCCTGCATTGTAGGGGATTGGACAAGATTATTTTGGGGCTTCCTCCCAACCCTACAATTCTATTATTCTGCTTCCCATCATCCCTGGCCATTGGCCATGCTGGCTGGGGTTGATAGGTGTTAGCAACTATCAAAACCTGCAGAGCCACAGGTTCCCAGTTTCTCTCACATCTATCTCAATAAGTAGAGCAGCACCTTGGTTGTCAAATGGCTTGGCTCCCTAACAAATTGGCTCCCGAATGCCGCAAACCCAGAACTAAGTGTTCTGGTTTGCGAACGTTTTTCAGAAGCTGAACATCCAACACGGCTGATGCGGCTTCCGACTGAGTGCAGGAAGCTCCTGCATCCAATCAGAAGTCATGCCTTGGTTTTCGAATGGACTCCCGGAACAGATTAAGTTCGACAACCAAGGTACCACTGTATCATCTTAGAAGAGGCATTAGCCTCGTAATGGCAAACCTGTGGCCCTGAAGATATTATTGGACTACCATCACCCTGACCATTGGCCATGCTAGCTGAGGCTGATGGGGGTTGGGGTCTAACGCAAAGCAGAATCCATATTCTCACAATTCCGAAAGGTCACATTACTTGGTGTTGAAAAACATGAGCAAATTATGGGTGAATGTTCAAGCAGATTTGATGAAAACATGATTTGGGGAAGAGTGTATGCAATTTCAGAATGACCTTTTGATTTGATGAAGCAGCACATTTCGATCCAGATTCTGCCAATAAGAAAACTCAGCTGGCAACCCTATAGCTCTATTCACTTAAGTTACGCCGAACATTGTCAAGTGCTAATCAAAATGTGTGTGGGTGTTGGGGTGCAGGCGAATGTACAAGTGAGTTTATTGTAATAGCTGCAATTTGGTTTGTATTTATGGAATAGAACTGTAAAATATATGGCATGCTGTAATGTGTTATCGGTTAAGGATTACACCCATTCAGAATTGTTGGACAAGCATATAGCAGAACTGATAACATAAAGCAAGCTCAATTTCAGGCAAGTTTCCCAGTAACTGGAAGTTGCCAGAGACGAAAGGTCTTCCCCCATTGAGAATGTTCTATCTGGTCTTGCCCAGGAAGTCATCTGGCCATTCATGTTTCATGGCTGCTTTGGTACAGAATATTGTAGATGCTGACCTCCTGAGACTTCATTATATTTATTTAATGAATATTCATTATATATAGAAGTTTCTATATATAGGGCTTGCCGATCGCATGGTCGGCGGTTCGAATCACCGCAGCGGGGTGAGCTCCCGTCTTCGGTCCCAGCTCCTGCCCACCTAGCAGTTCGAAAGCACCCCTAAGTGCAAGTAGATAAATAGGTACCGCTTTATAGCAGGAAGGTAAACGGCGTTTCCGTGTGCTGTGCTGGTGCTGGCTCACCAGAGCAGCTTTGTCACGCTGGCCACATGACCCGGAAGTGTCTCTGGACAGCGCTGGCCCCCGGCCTCTTAAGTGAGATGGGCGCACAACCCTAGAGTCGGACACGACTGGCCCGTACGGGCCGGGGTACCTTTACCTTTTATAGAAGTTTCTAACCATTATGGCTGGCAAAAAAGAGAGAGAAGAAGATTAGAAAAAGGATAAAGGGGTTCTTTCTTTCTTTCTCGACAATCCTCAGGAAGAACAAGTCCATTCCCTGAATCCTTAGTAAGGAAACAGAAACTCTGGGATGCTGCAATGCACAGACATATCTTCACAGGAAGCATCCCATTGGTAAGGCTTTAGTACTAACAGAGGTCCAAGCTGCATCCATTCTATCAGGTGAAGAAGAGGGAGATATGGGATCACATGACTTCATCTACTCTGCTGTTAGACAAGCTCCATCAGGCTCAACCCTCCACTGTCCTCTACCACACTCATTCCATTAGGTTATAGGAGAGAGAAAGAGGAGGGAGTTAAATGGGACAGCATCTCCATCAGCTCTGCTGAAAGAGCAACAACTTTCAGCTCCTCCCCATTTTTTACTTCTTGTTTTACCATTCCTGCTGTTCACTACAGATCTCTGAAACTACGGATTACTGTCAGAGACTGATTTCCCCCCTCTTCTTCCTTCCCAGTCCCTTTTCCTTCTTCACTGTGTGTCTTAGATTCTGAGCCTGAAGGCAGGAACTGTCTTCTCAGTAATATTTGAAAGCTGCTGTAAGGGACCTTTTTCGGTTAAAGAGTAGGGCTGTGTGCACACCGTACATTTAAAGCACATCACACACACACACACACACACACACACCACAAAACAATTCCTGGGAAATATAGCCTGTTAAGGGTGCTGGGAATTCTAACCCGTGGAGGGGTAAGCTCTGGTTCCCAGGATTCTTTGGAGTGGGGAGGTCCTTTTGGTGCACGGTGTTTTTTATGCAGTCTAAGATAAAAATGCATAAAAAACACCATGCACCAAAAGGACCTCCCCAGACAGATCGTGAAGCTGAGGCTCCAATACTTTGGCCACCTCATGAGAAGAGAAGACTCCCTGGAAAAGATCCTGATGTTGGAAAAGATGGAGGGCACAAGGAGAAGGGGATGACAGAGGAGAAGATGGTTGGATAGTGGTCTCGAAGCTACTAGCATGAGTTTGACCAAACTGCGGGAGGCAGTGGAAGACAGGAGTGCCTGGGGTGCCCTGGTCCATGGGGTCACAAAGAGTCGGACATGACTAAACAACAAGAAGAACATAAAAATGGCCATCAGCACCATCATCCATCTCCTTTGCCTTCTCAGTGCTACTAGATGATTAAATTATTCAAAAGGAAATGAGGGGGCTTGCAAGGGTACTGCCCCCCTGATCACAAGGGAGGCAGAAGTGTCTTCTGTACAGTAGAGAAGAGGCGGGCTCTGCACATCTCTACTTCGCAAACCTTGTTTCATCTCCCTAGCTGTTTTTACTTGGACACTAGACTCATTTGGTGGAATTCAACATAGTCCTAAGGAGGTAATTTTGTCAGTGCAATATTTTCTGTTTTCTAACAGAATGACTTCCGTATTGCAGTCAATAATATTGTGCAGCTTTAAGCAATAGGATGCATAAAAACTGACTCCTCTGGGAATAAAAATTGTGCAGATCCATGAATATGTTTCAAAAGCTTTACTCACAGAACTTTATTCAAAACAGGTACAAATACAAATAATCTTATGTCCAAATAGGGTCATAAGATATATGCTTGTCAAAGCATAGGTTCATCTTCTTAGTAATATTAGATTGCACCAAACAGACCTTCAATGGTTAAATATCCTATCCCAACACTCTCACTAGGCCGCGCCCCTCAGCAATCCTCCTTTGCGCTCTCCTTGACTGCTTTTCCTGGATTGAATGTGTCTTGGACCCTGACAATGCCTCAGGAATATAGAGAGCTGTGCATATAAACTATCCAACTGTAGAAAGGTAGATTTTACATTTATTGGTCCACTTGCTCTTGCCTCTGGGCCCATGTACCACCTAGAAGAGAATTGCCTAGAAGAGAATGTAGGTTTGGGGCTGAAAAACATTCCCTATTCTTGGCATGTGGGAAGGGCCATATCTCAGTGGTGGAACATCAACTTTGGATGCAAACAGTCCATGGTCCAGTCTCCAAGTAGAACTGGTCCCCTGCCTGAAACCCTGGCAAAAAGGCTTCAAGACAATATTGAGCTAGGTGGACCAAAGTTCTGACTGTATAGCTCAGCTTCTTATGAGTTTGAGACCTGTGGCATCCCAGAACAGAGCTCACCACTGGACTTTCCTTGTCTGCTAATCCAGCACATTTCTACAAAACTCTGAACACAGTGCTGTGCACTGATGCTTGGGAACTAAAAGAGGCTTGACAACAACACTTAAAACGATTTTCAGGACATTGCAATATCATTGAAACTTTGTTTTATTGAACACTTGATAAAAAAGCAAGAATGTTATTCTCTTTTCCTGTCAGATAACGGGAGAAATATATCTTGCTCGCAATGGAATATCACTTTTCCAATCCTTGCCTATCTTTAACGCATTTGCTATCTCCCTACTATTATGCTGTGTGACAGTGGCAAAATGAAGCACTCTTGGGCTGTGGCTGTACTGGCCTTATTCTGTACCATACAGAGATTAGAGAAGGGGAGAAAAGTCATTTGGTTTTCTTTTTAATGCAAACCTACCTAATTTGCACTTTCCAAACCAATGCACAAAGTGAAATGGTCATCCCTCACAATTCACACTTTTCTGGATTTTGTGATGCAGTGCTCCTGTAAAACAATGCCGTTGTTTTTAAATGCACACAGTGGTGCAAAGCCGACACCAAAATGTGCACATTAATGAAATTTCATGCAAAATGTGCTATGTTAGGGGAAATTACTTGCAAAAAAAATGTATTCCCTAAACAACTCAGGCCCCAAATATCTGAAAGATCGCCTCTTTCCCTGCAGATCCTGTCTGGTGCTGAGATCAGGGGAGGGGGCCCTCTTGGTAATTCCTCTGCCCTCAGAGGCTTAGGGTCATGATGGTCTGAGAGAGGGCCTTCTCTGTGGTAGCCCCTAAGTTGTGGAACTCCCTCTCCACAGAGCAGACCCTCCAAGTGCCCCTATTTTCCAGGGATATCCCTGATTTGGAGAAGCTATCCTCATTTCCAATTCGATACCCGAATGTCCCACTTTTCCTCAGGATGTCCCTATTTTCACTGGAGAATTGTTGGAGGGTATGGAGTTATCCTAGGGACGCGGGTGGCGCTGTGGGTAAAAGCCTCAGCGCCTAGGGCTTGCCGATCGAAAGGTTGGCGGTTCGAATCCCCGTGGCGGGGTGCGCTCCTGTTGCTTGGTCCCAGCGCCTGCCAACCTAGCAGTTCAAAAGCACCTCCGGGTGCAAGTAGATAAATAGGGACCGCTTACAAGCGGGAAGGTAAACGGCGTTTCCGTGTGCAGCTCTGGCTCGCCAGAGCAGCGATGTCACGCTGGCCACGTGACCCGGAAGTGTCTCCGGACAGCGCTGGCCCCTGGCCTCTTAAGTGAGATGGGCGCACAACCCCAGAGTCTGTCAAGACTGGCACGTATGGGCAGGGGTACCTTTACCTTTTTATGGAGTTATCCAACCCTTGAGCCATCTGAAGGCAATCCTGTATAGGGAAGGGTTTTTAAAAATGTTTTTATATATTATGTTTTTATATATGTTGGAACCTGCCCAGAGTGGCTGGGGCAAGGCAGTCAGATGTGTGGGGTATAAATAGTAAAATTATCATTATGGAATGGGACGTCCCTATTTTCATCGGAGAAAATAGGCACCTTCATTGTACAGTTTCCAGAGGATATTGAAGATGCATTTATTTACCCTGGCTTTTGACACTTGAGGTTCATATTTTTAAGACACTGTCTTATTTTTGTGATTGCAATTTGTTTTTAAACTGTTTGTAATATTGTGACCCATGCAGGAAGCTTGGGGTGAAGGGTAGGTAATAAATAAACAATAACACTGTATTTGCATGCTTGCATTTAAAAAAAAGAAAGCAAAATGCACACCCAATCTGGTACAGAAATGGAGTGACTTGTATTTGAATGGAAAAATGAGAATCCATTTTCAACAAGTAGCTTTAGCTTTAGTACCTGCATCTTTTAATACCTATGTACACGTAACCCTTTAGTTAATCTTCTGCCTCAAGCCCCTATGCAGGAAAACTGGGACCCCAATTTGGATGTGTGAGTTGCAGCCTTCTCATAATTCATATCCTGTCTCAATGTATCTGTGAGCAATGGCATTTGCTCAGCTAACAACCAGAAATTAACAATTTAGGAAGCCATACACAAAAAAATTTCAGTCAAGAAGGTCTCAACCTCTTCCAAGGGCCAGCTATGACAAAGAAAGTCCATTCCCTTAGGCCTTACAGTCAGTTTAGGGATGCAACCAATGAGTGGGGTTCTCCCAGATGCAGAATTTGAGAGTGAATCAGTAAAGAACTCCAACCAGAAGGTGGCAGCAGAGAGGACTCAGCAGCAACTGGGGTGAGTTGCAAGAGGGGACTCCCGCAGATGGCAGCAGAGGATGGTTTCCATTGCTCTGCAGCTCCAAGCTAATAGCTAAGCCAGGTCTAGGATATCTCTAAGCTTCGCTTCCTAGGTGGATTTCAATAATAGTGATTTCAGCTGGAATTGTTCCAGACAGTGAAGCTTAACAACCCCCTAACTGAAGCATTCTACAGGAATCCAGTCCAGCCCTTTGGTTTTCTCTCCTTCACAAAGAGAAGGTCCCCTCTTTTCCCTAGCAGATCTGTGACCCCTGCTCTCCAAAGGCTACTTATGCTCAAGTGAACCAGCACCAACACTCTTATTGAGTGACAAGGAGCTAGTTGACATGGAAGCTCAAGTGGCCCAACAGTTATTCCAACAGTTACAATAAAATGTCGAGTGCAGCTCTATCCAACATGCAAATGAGTGTGGCGTGGTGGTTTTGGACGTTATGCTTTCTCTGCACTTTCTGCTTCCACCACTTGGTGCCATAAATTCTTGTCTCTACAGCTTTACATCCAAATAACTTGCTCTTCATGTCTGGGGAGGAGTTACAATTGAGCTATGATTTTTATATTTTTAAAGTATTTTTATATTTTTTAAGTAGTAGCCTTTCCGGGAGGTTTTACCAAATATAACTGGGAATACAAATTTCAAGAAATAGAACATTAAAGGCTTACCTCCCCCTGGGGCTGTATAATTAATCCATATGTTGATTCAACAAACGGGTCAGACTTAGCAAAGTTACTTTCACTTCTCAATGGCTGCTTGCAGATTTTAAACTGCATCATGCCACTCCACCATAAATCTCAAGCAAACATCCAAAGTTCTTTGGCATGTCTAGACAGAAGAATTGCTTTTGCTGTGTTTTCTGGGGCGGTGGCCAAAGGCAGGGGACTATCATGGGTGTTGATGGTTGCCGTCCAGCCATTTTGGACGGCTGCAGTGGGATTTCAAAGGGGCTTTAGAAGAGCCTCAAAGGAAGGGAGGATGTTTAAAATGTCGTCTGGCGACTCCCGGAGTCCTTATCTGGCTGGGATATAAGCTTGTTTTCCAGGAGCGTATCTTTTCCCCTCACTATTATTTTTTAAAAGCTCCTACTCACTCTGCTGAGGCTCACAGGAGACTTGCTTAAGCCACCACCTTCTAACCGGAACCTATTTTTTGCTGGTTTTGTGGTGTTTTTAAACTGCTGCTACTGTGTGGTTTTCTATGGGAAAGGGGCACAACAGTTTCTAATCACTTTGTAAGCAATAAAATTCAGCAAGAGTTCAAACCTCATGGAAGATCCCCAGCACCCTTGTAATGTGCACATCTCAGGGAAGGAATAGCTATGGAGATCTGCAGGTGGAATGAGTGTACCTCTCATTACAGTTTACGGTAGTCTAGCATTGCAAGCATTTGAGAAGGGATGCAAGTTGCATACAGAAGCTGAGATCTGATTGCACTTCAGTGCGGCAAATCACATACTCCTAATCCTGCTCAGAGGCCCTGAAACTATTATAGAAAGATATTTACACTGTGTTCACTACCAGTCTCTCTTAAATATTAATAAAAAAACAAGCTGCTCAAACTAGCAACCACACCCTTCTCTTGGCTAGCTACAAAGAAGGTGCTTTGAGTTGTTTGGATGTGTGGCCTTCAAGGGAACAGCTCTGAGCATGCTCAGAAGGCAGGAAGGCAGGAAGTACTGCAAATCAAGTAGCCCTATGTCATCCTATAGTGCAGAAGCTGAAATTGCCCTCATAGCAACAAGAAGGAGCTGAAAAGCTGGCAGTTTTGACACTCACATTTCACATCGGTTTTGCACCCAGAGATGCACAGCAGTGCCTTTCTCGTCATAGGTATAATTTTGTATTAGAATTGACTTCGTGGTGCAGAGTCCTGATTGGCCTGAGAACTGTAGATTTGACAGAAATGTGTGCAGACCTTCTCTGAGTTCCAATATAAAAGTGTGGGAGGGACAAGGAAGTGTTGGTTGCTAAGAGATTTTGGGGGGTACAGGTTAAAATTGCTTGATATTCTCCTTGGGAGGCCTTGCAGAATTGCCAGTGTGAATTATAGGGTTTAGTTCCAGCCCCAGTTGAGAAACTGCTGGCGCCTGCAAGGACTTGTCAGCGAGGCAAGTTTCTGCGACTGGAGAAACATGGGAGAGGGCAGAAGCAGGTGATCCCAAGGTCAGGAACTACCTGCTCATGCCCAGGGAGAAGCTGGAGGGAGAAAGGAAAGAGCAAGAAACCCTTTCCTGTTTGTGTGCAACTTTGGGCACCAGGAGAGCTGAATTCATTGTGCCAAACATGCTCTTATCATGCTCTGATCTGTATAGCAAATGTATGACCCATCTAGATGCCCCAAAAGCACAAGAGATATTTGTGCAACTACCTCCCCTGCCAGCTAATGAAAGACTTCACTTGGTCGCTTAATAGCCCAGCTAAAATATTATCCAACAATCCAACGAAGACTCGGAGGATTAATTGACTTTTAGATGCCATAGGCCCTGAAGGACCCATCTGCTAACTAGCTCATGGAAATAATTAATGTCTGGGGTCATGTGATCGTTACATTAAAATGTCAGGGAAAAAACAATTTCTTTGCACAAACATAGCAATGATGAATATGAGCAGACTTGAAAGCAAAAGGTTTCATTAGCTGGGTTTTATTTAACTTGGGCAGGATTGAGTGTATGTAGAAACATGGATTAATATTTAATTTTGCAAGGCATGTGGTAGATATTGCCATACTACTTTTTACAAGAGGAGAATGAGGAGCAGATGATGATGATGATGGTGGTGATGAATGTTTCCAGTGGGCCAGTTGCCATTGCATCCCAACCTCAGGTTTATGCAGGAAGGGAAGGGAAGGGGGAACTAGTTAAAAAAAGTAGAGGAATCAGTCTGTAGAAACAATCTCTGGAACTATGGTGCAATATATAGTGCAAGTTTAGTGCTCATTTCCATGCTGTTTGCTTCCAGAAAAAAATACGTTTGCAGAAAATATGGGAATGAGTGCTAAACCTAAACTACATGTCACTATAGAAGAAGAAGAAGTGGAGGAGGAGGAGGAGGAGGAGGAGGAGTTTGGATTTGATATCCCACTTTATCACTACCCGAAGGAGTCTCAAAGCAGCTAGCATTCTCCTTTCCCTTCCTCTCCCACACCCAAAACTCTGTGAGGTGAGTGGGGCTGAGAGACTTCAGAGAAGTGAGTAGCCCAAGGTCACCTAGCAGCTGCATGTGGAGGAGCGGGGAATCGAACCTGGTTCACCAGATTATGAGTCTACCACTCTTAACCACTACACCACACTGGCTCTCAGTGATCCCTTCTTTGAGAAAGAGATTGTCCCCTTGGGTGAGGCCCATAGTGTTAGAATTCCCGCTCCATGATTGCAGTCATGGGATTTTTGTCTATCACAGGACGGTATATGTTTTGACTCCACAGAGTGGGAAGTGACGGAGACAGGATGTTTGTGTTACTGTGTTCCGTGAAGTGGGACTATTGTCCTCTGTTCTTTTTTCTCTTTGCTGTCTGATGCTAGAGAGAGAGGGAGCCATGTTGCAGTGCTCCGTGTGTGTTTATATATAAATAAGAAGATTGGCCAAAATGCTGAGTTGCTGATGTCTGTCACGCATGATGCGCAAACTCTGCAGATCCCTTAGTGTGGCAGTGTCGGTTGGCATCGGTCGCTGTGATGTTTGGGCAGAAGAAAGCTTTTGAAGCTCCCGAACGATCAACCAGGAGGGAGAGAACATGCCAGTCAGGTGCACCACATGCTTTGCTAGCTAATGCAATTAGAATCATAGGACTGTAGAGTTGGAAGGGATCATCCAGTTGAATCCCCTGCAATGCAGGAATCTCAGCTAAAGCATCCATGACAGATGGCCATGCAACCTCTGCTTTAATACTTCCAAGGAAGGAGAGTCCTCAATCTCCCAAGAGAGACTGTTCCTTTGCTGTAGAATAGCTGAGGCTCTTGTCTGAGAGAAGCTCGGAGGTTGATGACAAGGCAGGTGGGTCTTTTCAGTTGTGGCTCCTCTTCTGTAGAATGTTGTCCCCAGTGAGTTCCACCTGGGACCTTCACCAACACCTCTTCAGCACCAGGTAAAGACTTAGCTTTCCCTTAGGCCTTTGATGGACTGAGTAGATTCTGTCCAATTGTAAGTGTGTCGCCAAAGTTGCCTATGCTGTATTGTCTTTAATATTTGGTTGGAAGCCGCCCAGAGTGGCAGGGGAAACCCAGCCAGATGGGTGGGGTATAAATAATATATATATATATATATATATATATATATATATATATATATATATATATATATATAAAATTTATTGTTGTTGTTATTATTATTATTATTATTATTATTATTATTATTATTATGCAACAAAGGGATTTGTGTGAAAATGGTAATGTATTAGTAGCAATAATAAATTACATTATCCAATTCCTGAGTTCTGGCCAGTATTTTGACAGCTATCTCGAAAGACCGACTCACATACAAAAATAAAAAAATATAGCCATCTGGTAAGGATGAAACAAGTGAATGAGTGACCAAGACCAGGTCTATTTTTTCTAAAGTTGTGATGAAAGTAGGCATAGTTGCTTGACCCTTGTGTTGTTTCAAGATCTGAGATGTCCAGCAATCTTCCACTGTAATACAAAAAAGCAACTAACCAGGATTGCTCCCTCTCTTAAGTTCCATTGCATAATATTTCGGATTAGATCAGTTAAGCCTTCAGTAAAAGGTTCTCCAACAATGCAGGAAGTGGGGTGAGGGAGAAGACATTTGATTGCTTATGCAGTGTTCATTGGGCCCTGAAGAAAGTGTGGTGAGGGGGAGGAGATCATCAGCAAAACTATTATGACAAGTGAAATTATGGAGAAAGCCACATGCCAGAGGTACTAAATTATCAGAGAAATGTCTGACTAATAAGGGGTACATCTGGTGTATTGAGAAGAGAGACATAAAAAATCTAGTTAATATCAAGGATTAATGTGAATGCCTTGGCTGGCAAACTGCTTGGGTGAAGCAAACATATTGAACTGAACCGAATGCAAATTCTGTGAGTTTCTTTGAGAGCAAATGAGTGTATTTTCAAAGCATACCGAACTTTATTTAGAAGCATACAGAACTTTCTTTCTATAAAGTTCTACAATTCATCATTATAGTTGGTCCATTGAGAAAACAAGTACAGTATGATCGCATCTTAACTCATGCAATTTCAACCATACACAGTTGAAGGACGGCTGATTGGTATCCCTCAAGTTAAATGAAAGGAACACTGGGTTTTCCTAGGGCAAAAAGAGCTTTTAAGCTCTTTGCCTTGCTTGGGGGTGTTGGGTGGAGAGACTCTCTCAGTGCACCAGCTCTGAAATGCTAGGGATGCTTGCATGTAGATAGTTTGAGTATATGCATTTTTGCGTATAAGCACCATCCCCAGAATGTATGGGTAAGGTGCCATCATTCTATACTCATCAGCTCAAACGGTACTTGCTCAGGGACGCGTCATGGGTTATCTATAGCTATAGATCAGAGAACCTTCTGTAAGGTTCTCTGATCTATAGCTATAGATGACCCATGACGCGTCCCTGAGCAAGAACTCAAAGGAACTCAAAGGAATTTCTCTATGTTGCTTCATTTTCCTGGGAGAAAACACTGCAGGTAGATTAGACAAGGGTTGATTGAATGGATTCTGCTTTCATGTAGATGATGGTATTGTTGAGGCAAGTAGACATTTCCTTTTTCTTCAGAAGTTTGAAGATTCTCCCCTTTTTTCCTGATCTCATGATATAGCTTATGGCTAAACTGAATGGATCTGTTATAAAAAAGGTAAAGGTAAAGGTAAAGGACCCCTGACAGTTAAGTCCAGTCGTGGACGACTCTGGGGTTGCAGTGCTCATCTCGCTTTACAGACCGAGGGAGCCGGCATTTGTCCGCAGACAGTTTTTCTGGGTCATGTGGCCAGCATAAATAAGCCGCTTCTGGTGCAATGGAACACCAAAACCAGAGCAACACACAGAAATGCTGTTTACCTTCCTGGTGGAGCGGTACCTATTTATCTACTTGCACTTTTTGGCATGCTTTCGAACTGCTAGGTTGGCAGGAGCTGGGACAGAGCAACGGGAGCTCACCCCGTCACGGGGATTCGAACCGCCGACCTTCTGATTGGCAAGCCGAAGAGGCTCAGTGCTTTTGACCACAGTGCCACCCGCATCCCAAGGATCTGTTATAGCTATAAACTATTTGAATATGCTGCTGACATGCATGTCTTGTTGGAAGTGCAGCAGCCAAGATCATTCAGTGTGTAACTAAAGGGTTAATTCTGTTCTCAGTGTTGCATAGCAACACAGAAAGCTGTCATGATCCTCAGTGTGACAGCACCTGCTCTGGTAGACTCTCTGGCTATGAGAGAGCTTTCTTATGGATGTTTCGTCAACTCTAATCCTGCTCTGAAAAGGTCTCATTGAAAAGACACCCTTTGTTTCTTTTTCCTCAAGTTGTGCATTGCTTGGTTTGGTTTGTTTTGAAATCTCATTTTCTCTCTGGACTCTGCATTATTTAAGTTCCTCTACCAACAAATGTCAACACAAGAGACGACTCTACACATTGACATCACCAGATGGGCAGCATCGAAATCAGATTGATTATATTCTCTGCAGCCAAAGATGGAGAAGCTCTATACAGTCAGCAAAAACAAGACCTGGAGCTGACTGTAGCTCAGATCATCAGCTTCTTATAGCAAAATTCAAGCTTAAACTGAAGAAAGTAGGAAAAACCACTGGGCCGGTAAGATACAATCTAAGTCAAATCCCTTATGAATACACAGTGGAAGTGAGGAACAGGTTTAAGGATTTAGATTTGGTGGACAGAGTGACTGAAGAACTATGGATGGAGGCTCGTAACATCATACAAGAGGCAGCAACTAAAACCATCCCAATGAAAAGGAAATGCAAGAAAGCAAAGTGGCTGTCCAACAAGGCCTTACAAATAGCGGGAGAGGCAAGCAAAATGCGAGGGAGATAGTGAAAGATACAGGAAATTGAATGCAGATTTCAAAAACATATCAAGGAGAGACAAGAAGGCCTTTTTAAACGAGCAATGCAAAGAAATAGAGGAAAACAATAGAATGGGAAAAACCAGAGATCTGTTCAAGAAAATTGGAGATATGAAAGGAACATTTTGTACAAAGCTTTCCATAATAAAAGACAAAAGTGGAAAGGACCTAACAGAAGCAGAAGACATCAAGAAGAGGGGGCAAGAATACACAGAGGAACTATACCAGAAAGAAATGGATGTCTCGTATACCCCAGGTAGTGTGGTTGCTCACCTTGAGCCAGACATCCTGGAGAGTGAAGTCAAATGGGCCTTAGAAAGCATTGCTAATAACAAGGCCAGTGGAAGTGATGATATTCCAGCTGAACTATTTAAAATTTTAAAAGATGATGCTGTTAAGGTGCTACACTCAATATGCCAGCAAATTTGGAAAACTCAGCAGTGGCCAGAGGATTGGAGAAGATCAGTCTACATCCCTATCCCAAAGAAGGGAAGTGCCAAAGAATGTTCCAACTATCGCACAATTGCACTCATTTCACACGCTAGCAAGGTTATGCTTAAAATTCTACAAGGCAGGCTCAAGCAGTATGTGAACCGAGAACTCCCAGAAGTGCAAGCTGGATTTCGTAGAGGCAGAGGAACCAGAGACCAAATTGCAAACATGTGCTGGATTATGGAGAAAGCTAGAGAGTTCCAGAAAGACATCTACTTCTGCTTCATTGACTATGCAAAAGCCTTTGACTGTGTCGACCACAGCAAACTATGGCAAGTTCTTAAAGAAATGGGAGTGCCTGATCACCTCATCTGTCTCCTGAGAAATCTCTATGTGGGACAAGAAGCTACAGTTAGAACTGGATATGGAACAACTGATTGGTTCAAAATTGGGAAAGGAGTACGGCAAGGCTGTATATTGTCTCCCTGCTTATTTAACTTATATGCAGAATTCATCATGTGAAAGGCTGGGCTGGATGAATCCCAAGCCGGAATTAAGATCGCTGGAAGAAATATCAACAACCTCAGATATGTAGATGACACAACCTTGATGGCAGAAAGTGAGGAGGAATTAAAGAACCTTTTATTGAGGGTGAAAGAGGAGAGTGCAAAATATGGTCTGAAGCTCAACATCAAAAAAAGAAGATCATGGCCACTGGTCACATCACCTCCTGGCAAATAGAAGGGGAAGAAATGGAGGCAAGAAATGGGCTCCATGATCACTGCAGATGGTGACAGCAGTCACGAAATTAAAAGACGCCTGCTTCTTGGGAGAAAGGCGATGGCAAACCTAGACAGCATCTTAAAAAGCAGAGACATCACCTTACCAACAAAGGTTCGTATAGTTAAAGCCATGTTTTTCCCAGTAGTGGTGTATGGAAGTGAGAGCTGGACCATAAAGAAGGCTGATCGCCGAAGAATTGATGCTTTTGAATTATGGTGCTGGAGGAGACTCTTGAGAGTCCCATGGACTGCAAGAAGATCAAACTTATCCATTCTGAAGGAAATCAGCCCTGAGTGCTCACTGGAAGGACAGATCCTGAAGCTGAGGCTCCAGTACTTTGGCCACCTCATGAGAAGAGAAGACTCCCTGGAAAAGACCCTGATGTTGGGAAAGATGGAGGGCACAAGGAGAAAGGGACGACAGAGGACGAGATGGTTGGACAGTGTTCTCAAAGCTACAAACATGAGTCTGACCAAACTGCAGGAGGCAGTGGAAGACAGGAGTGCCTGGCGTGCTCTGGTCCATGGGGTCACCAAGAGTCGGACACGACTAAACGACTAAACAACAACAACCAACAAATGTTGCACGTGAATATAGTGACTGGAGTAAAGCTCACTTAAACTTCACCCAGCCCACCTACCCTGTGTCAAAACATGTCAATTTAAGTCTTATGGTCAGTGTAAAGGTAAAGCTAAAGGGACCCCTGTCCATTAGGTCCAGTTGTGACCGACTCTAGGGTTGCAGCGCTCATCTCTCTTTATTGGCCGAGGGAGCCGGTGTTTGTCCGCAAACAGCTTCCGGGTCATGTGGCCAGCATGACTAAGCCGCTTCTGGTGAACCAG
The DNA here is from genome assembly GCF_027172205.1 of Podarcis raffonei. Lineage (NCBI taxonomy): Eukaryota > Metazoa > Chordata > Lepidosauria > Squamata > Lacertidae > Podarcis > Podarcis raffonei. The sequence continues at coordinate 111,147,280 of NC_070604.1, read as the reverse complement.
AGCAGCGCACGGAAACGCCGTTTACCTTCCCACCGGAGCGGTACCTACTTATCTACTTGCACTTTGACGTGCTTCCAAACTGCTAGGTTGGCAGGAGCAGGGACCGAGCAATGGGAGCTTACCCTGTTGCGGGGATTCAATCTGCCCACCTTCTGATCAGCAAGTCCTAGGCTCTGTGGTTTAACCCACAGCGCCACCCGCGTCCCATGGTCAGTGTACACCCCTAGAAAACATTGCTTAAATAGAGTTAAATATGAATTTTCAATATTTTTTAAAAAAATTGCACAGATTAATGTGGGAACAAGGGAGAAAGGGCTTCTGAATAGATACATGCAAAATCAATCCATTCATCTCTAGTTAGCAATGTGGTGAGTCATCCAAACAGTACTTGTTCCCAAGTTTTCAGAGTCTAGGCTGAAGCAAGAGAGGAAAAAGTCTTCATGGTTTATGAACTCTGCCCTTTGGGCTGCCCAGCAGTCGCACACGCAAGAACTATGGAACGAGAATGAAATCTCTAGCCAGTCACCACAGGCTTCTCCTTCAGTCTTCCACAGACATTTTTTCAGTTCGCAGATTAAGAGAAATAACAAATACGTAGCGCAATAGATGCCTGTAAGAGGCAAAAGTAGCATCTGTAGCAGAAATCTCTTCTCTGGCTGGATGGTCCAGTCTCTGGATTGGGGAGGAGCTTTTCTTAAACAACAACAACAACATTCTGTATCCCTTCCAAATCCTGTGGTTCTACAACTCCACGAATTACTGAAAATATCATTTGTTGTTCAAGAGAACAGTAACGGTTCTGCAGAGGCTATTCTTGGCTCTGTGCTGTGATTTTGAAGAAAAACAGTCCGTTTTATGCAATGAATTGCTATTTTCGCATAACATCATAATGTGTGTGAATTACATTTGTGCGACTTTTTCCATTATGTTTATTCTGTGCTTGAATATGAATAAATTTTTTTCATTCTTATTATTTTGCTTTGATTCCCATTAGGTGCTTATTCAAGATAGCCACATATTTATGAGACAATTTCAAGGAATACAGGAGCTGAAAACAACTGTGCTTGCACTTGCAAATTCAAAAAAAGAGTATTATTTGCACAGCATACATATATAATCGCATTTTAAGAAGTTTGCGGATCAGTTACTTTCCTAGATAAACTGCACTTGGTTTTTAGCTAAGCCCCACTGGAGGGCAAACATTCCTCATTGCATCTGCCAGGAATCTCAGCACTACACAAACAATTAATAATTCTGCCATTCCAAGGTCCAGCATTGTTTTCCGAAGGTGACATTTCAGGTGAATTTGGGAGTTCCTGCCAAAGCAAAACATCCGAGGCATTTGAAGGAAAACCACATGAGTTTCCGTAAGACAAGCATAATGGGAGGAATTCAAAGTTGAAACAAAGTGATCATTCACTCCATCAGTTTGGACAATCCCTCCCTTCTTCCCCTATGTACTGTTTTGGGGGTTCTCAAAGACAGCTGTGGGGTGTGCCAGGGGGTTCAGGGGGAGGAAAAGGTATGTACAAGTGGTCATCATAGTCTTGGATTTCTGCTGCTGGGACATATTAGAAGAAACCTGCCCAATGTACTGAAGCATATGAACTCATTCTGACTGGAACCCATGCCCTGTTCCTGCCTAAATACAGCACTCACATTAACAAATAATAAAGTTTTCACTGGCAACTAAAACAAAGTAAGTGTAGCTCCAGGCCAATGGAGGTACTACATCTTAAAAGCCCCCATATCTAACAACTATCTTACTTCACTTGCAGGCTCACATGGGAGCAGACAGTCCTTTAGATAGCCCACATTTAGCCAGTTTGCTAATCAGAATATTATGGAAGGGCTTGGCCAAAGGCATTGCTGAAATCACGATGATTAGGGTTGCCATATTTCAAAAAGTGAAATCAACACTTCCGACATGGGTTGCCATTTGTCCAGATTTCCCATTTTCTGCCCAGATACTGTTTCCAATGGCCAGAATGTGTCTTGGATTTTTTTTAAACAGATAAATTTATTCTTGACCAATAAATAGTGGCACCTGGCGATCACTGCATTGTTATCAAGATGCTTACAAGGTGACTCTTTTATGATAAATCTTCCATCATACTGAAGTCAGAGAGACTGGCCTGTCATTTCCTGGATCTATCTATGCTTCCTTTTCGAAATTTGGACAACATTTATGCATATCCAGTCCTATGCTCACTGTTTCTCCAGGATTTCTCAATGCAAGAATTAGTAAGAGAATAAGGCTCTTTAGTTCCATAGTATGTCATTCATCTGGTCTAAAGACTTGAACTCCTTTAAGATAAGTCTTCTTTGGCGATCACTCGTAGCCGAGTAAGATTGTCTTCCATAAACATGGTTTTAACAATGAGTCCGTAAGTGACTGTGGAGGCCAATTCTGGACCTACACATCCTTCCACAATGGGGACATTGGTTTCCAGGCAGGAGCTGATCACAGTGTGGATTTGCCAAGCCTTCCTACAACTCCAATCATCCCTCACCATTGGGCCATATGGACAGGAGTTGATGGGAGTTGGAATCCGGCAACATATAAGAGGAGATGCATTCTGCCTAAACCAAGTGAATTTGCATCTGTGCTTAATGTCACATCCCCTAAAATAGCTAGGCTACATTGCATATTTTTTTTGTACAGTTGTACTATGTTCCTCATTTCTCCCTGCTCTGGGACGTAAAGGATCGCAGAGGGAAATTAACCAAATGGATTAGGGCAGCCACAATCTCCTACCAGACAAAAATAGAGCCATATATTGATGCAATGTGCTACTGTTGCAATATTCACAAAGTGAGAATGATTGCTTTAATCAAAGACAACAAAATGCTTATGTTGATGAGGAACCATCCTATTTCCTCTGAGAAAAAGGCATAGCATTTAGCTGGGCTGAAAGATTTGAGATATGTATGCATCTCAAGACACACTTGAAAGAAACTTGCAAGCACACATTAGAAGGGAAGCATCTGGCTACATGGCAAGATTATTCGCTTCATCTCCAGTGTATTCTTCTGTTTTAATTAAAAGATGTGTGAAACCACCCTGTGAAATTTCAATGAATCTCTACGGAATTTCACCTAAAGCGAAATTTGCAAGAAAACTGGAAGTCTGAAGTGGGGGTTCTGGACATGTCTATCTCCAGATCATATTTTAATCCAAGCTTCAATCTCACCGAAAAAATTAATGAAGGTCTCTAAGTTAAGTTGTGCTATGGACTGCAGCTCCTTCTCGTATCCTTTTGTTGGGAATCCACTGTGGATGGGGACAAGAGGAAAACCAAAACCAAAACTCTTAATTCATTGGGTGAAGCTGGTAAAACTGAGAATGAATTTGCCATAGACATTTTCCTAAAACAAAATGGTGAAGAGAATTCAGAATATACTGCCATAGAGCAACTGGGGAGGTTGGAGGACTCTCACATAGATTTCCTTCTATCAGGTGGATTTCCCATCACAGCATGGACTCTTCTTATGAATGCTTTTTGTCTTAGTCCTATACAACAATTTAAAAAAAACACATGGAGGCTTAGTCAGTCAAAAATTCTTTTGCATTTTTCCATAGCAACATAGAAAGCTTCCTTATACTGAGTCAGACTATTGGACCATCAAGCTCAGTATTGTTCACACTGACTAGACAACTAGCCAGAGCTTCAGACAGGGATCACTTCCAGCCCTATCTTATAAGCCACCCATCTGACTGGGTTATCCCAGCCACTCTAGGTGGCTCCCAACAGAAACAGATGTTCTACTAATGAGCTACAACCGTTCCCCAAAGATGCAATCCATCCATCCATTATTTTATTTGTACACCACCGATCTACAGTTAAAACAATGTCTAAGGCAGCTTACATTATGAAAAAATACATAATTGCAGCATAACAAAAGCAGTCATAAACTATAAATAACAAACATCAAAAAGTACACAACTAAGTCAACAATTTCCACATTAAATCATAACAAGATCTAAAAATAAAGATACAAAATAATAATATCAATAACAGCAACAAGGTAAAGGTAAAGGGACCCCTGACCGTTAGGTCCAGTCGTGGCCGACTCTGGGGTTGCGGCGCTCATCTCACTTTATTGCCAAGGGAGCCGGCGTACAGCTTCCGGGTCATGTGGCCAGCATGACTAAGCCACTTCTGGCGAACCAGAGCAGCACACGGAAACACCGTTTACCTCCCCTCTGGAGCGATACCTATTTATCTACTTGCACTTTGACATGCTTTCAAACTGCTAGGTTGGCAGGAGCAGGGACTGAGCAATGGGAGCTCACCCCATTGTGGGGATTCGAACCGCCGACCTTCTGATCTGCAAGTCCTAGGCTCTGTGGTTTAACCCACAGCGCCACCCATGTCCCAACAGCAACAAACTCACCCCCAGTAATACACCAACTCAAGAGTATTTTGCAGCTGGAGTCAATCAGGGCCCTGCTCTCCCAGGCCAGGGGGGGAAAGGCCTGCAAGGAGCAGGTCTTCCAGGACTCACAGCCAAAATCCAGGCATTCAAGTCCCAAAGTTGCTTCTGTGTTTGAAGGGCACCCCTGACCCAAGCCCAGTGCCAGAGATGTTGCGGTGAAGGGGACTAAATCCTGGGTGCTGTATTAAAACAATGAAATGTTTTGCTTATACATGCATTTCAGATACCCTGGTGGGGCATTACAACAAAAGTTTATTTCTCCTCGTGGTGCCAGTGTGAGAGTCAAATGAATAACCTATTATATATTTTGGCTCATCTTCATTATTTGAAGTGTCATAGGTATGCCTCAAATCTTGCTGGGCTCAACATGAAACAGCACCCCCAAAGCTGATAGATTTCTAACCGCCTGTAGTATGTCATGACTTTTGAATAGGTATTCCTTGCCCAGGAATGTGAATAGACACAGTGGGTTTCAATTTTGAATGGCAGTGGCAACATTTTCTTATAGATTGTGTACTTAATATTCTTTTCAAAATAAGCATCGTATCATATATTATCAGAATTGCCTTCCTGTATCGGACCATGATTGAAAAATACTATGAAGAGCCGATCACACAGAGCATCCATAAGCAGCCAGAACTTTAATAAAAACTGGCTTGCAGATAAAAAAAAAGTGATACAGCAGACTGCTACTTGCAATACAGAACTGGGACTGAAGCAAAGCGTCTGAGAGCTGACTCAAGCACTTCCTGATACGACAAGCCAGCAGAGCTAATATGCTACCCAGATAATCTAGTCCAGAATCTTTTCCCAACAACAGGAAGCCAGATGTCCCACGAAGCACACAGACAGGGCAAGGGATGTTGGAGAATCCTGATGAAAAAGGAGACAGCAGCAGAAATTGCAGATGGACCAGAAAGTATTCCACTGTACGTATTCACTGTCAGTTGTTCTTGATTTCAGTCCACAAATGTAATACATTGTGTTTCTTCCTGACTTGCATTGCATTTTCTTTGCACAGAATGGGTTAGAATAACATAATGACAACGTGATTACATAATTTAAGTAATTAATTGTGTGAATGTCATAAGTTATGTAATTTCACTTCAGCAGACAGCAAGTCAAATAATGTCAGTTTGGGCAGAAGATGAGCTGCAGCAGAACAGAAACAGATGTGACAAATATAGAGCGGAATGGAGAACTATACCTTCTTACATTCTTAAGCAGGGTTTTCCCTTGTTCTTCATCACCAGCATTTGGAATTGAGAAGTGTACAACCTACGTTCATGTAAGTTCTATTTAACTGTAATGGATACTAATCATTGACAGATGCTGCTGTTGCTGCTGCTGCTGCTGCTGACTTAGTTGCTTGCCTTCCAAAAGTGACCCAGGACTCAGCTGCATTAGTCAAAATACAGCGCTTTGAATGTGTTATAAATATGCAATACCAGATGGTGATGGAGAGCAAAGAAAATATATTTGTGGTTTTCCATAGCGCTGTTTTTTTCTTTTGTTATAACCATCTAATTTCTGACTTATTTATAGTGGTTTTTCCCTGTGTGTAGATCTACCCCCACTTCCACTGCGGGAGGCAGTGGAAGACAGAAGTGCCTGGCGTTCTCTGGTCCATGGGGTCACGAAGAGTCGGACACGACTAAACGACTAAACAACAACAACAACAAGATCTACCCCCAAAGTGACTTAGAAACACAATGTAATCCTTCTTCCATGAATCTTTTAAAAGGCCACAACTCAAGAGATACTGACAGTATCTTTTGCCAATTACCGTATTTTTCGCTCTATAACACACACCAGACCATAACACGCACGTAGTTTTTAGAGGAGCAAAACAAGAAAAAAAATATTCTAAACGAAATAGTGGATATATGATTTTTGTGGTTCATGCTGTGGCCACAGACATGTGATCTGACAGTGAGTTTGGAGTAGCCCAATGCAAAAATCCTGAGGATCCATGTGGATCCATGCTTTGTAACCACGGAGGAGGGAAGGAAGGGGAACCATGGATCCTCTGCTCACGACTGCAGCAGATCCCCCCCGCCACCCGCAGGCATTCACTCCATAACACGCACAGACATTTCCCCTTACTTTCTAGAAGGAAAAAAGTGAGTGTTATGGTGCAAAAAATATGGTAATTCCACAATTCATGCATTTTGTTGGGGTGGAGGGCTATTTCGTCAATCAGATTAGTGGATGAGCCCAAACTCCAGCATTATGAATGAATGAGATGGTTGCCTTTTAGGTGCTATCTTCTGTAGATCAGTAGGGCTCAGGAATAGGCTCGTTATATCACTGCACTTCTCAACAACCCCATGACATAGGTTAGGCTAAGAGATGGTGACTGACTCAAGGTCACCCAGTGAGCTTCATGTTTGAATGGGAATTCAAACCCTGGTCTCCAGTCCAATACTCTAACCGTGACATCACAAAGGCTCTCACCGATGCCTGTAGGAAATCCACAAGCACTCTCCCCCTCCTGAGCTTTTCAGCAATTCAGAAGCGTTACTGCTTCCAGGTCCATGACCTTCTTCACCATCAATTTGTCCGGCCCTCTTTTAAAGCCATCCAAGTTGGTGGCCACCACTGCTTCAAGGAATCCGACTCCTCCCACAGTGGCCAGCCAAGGGGTAGATAACAAGAAGAGTTCTTACCAAGTCCTTTATTCAATATACACAGAGGGAGACTTTGGAAAGTGCCTCTATGTTGAAGTAATGGTGTTGCTCCGAGTAAAGTCCCACCCCTCCGTCTCTACTATTCTACGTCATCCCTGCACCGGCTAATCTGTGCTTTCTGCCTCTGAGCTTTCTATTCCACTACTCTCAATGTATGCCGGGTCCTGGGAGGGGGGTTCAGGAATGCTTTCCAAAGACACTGTGTCTGTCAGCTGTCTCTCCCCTGGTGTTTCTTCTTTCTGCTGCTCTCCCAATATTTCCCAGCTTCTCCCCTCTGCAGCCTTTGAACTGTGCCCTTCTGCAAACCACTGTTCTAAATCTATACTGTCCTCCTCTTCTTGGGAAGGTTCAGGAAGGGGGGGGCGGTCCTCACCATTCCTCCTTAGTCCAGTCCCTGACACTCCTGTGGGAATGAATTCCATAGTTGAGTTCTGCACTGTGTGAAGAAGTGCTTTCTTTCATCTGGCCTGAACCTCCCGATATTCAGGTTCACTTGATATTCACAAGTTATTGTTGGAAAATTCCATTCCAACTTTAGTTGCAGACATGGAACTGTTGCATGTCACATGTCTATTTACATACCAGCAAAGCTTGCTGGGAACTTCCGTTGTGTGTATAGCTTTTGCTTTTGCTTTTCCCTGTCTCCCTGAGAAGACAAAGAGAGAGACGACATGTTACTTTGTCCTTATTTATGATTAATAAATCCGCAGTTGTAGTATGCTTTCACAAGCCTCACACCTATTCTGTGTGTGCACTTTCTATCTGCTGATATAGTGTACCCTGGCTTTGAAGCCTGGGTCGCTGATTTACGTCGGAGCAGAGGCCGATGGGTCTTCACAGCGGGACGGCTGGAAGGAGACGACCCAGCTGGGGCTAGCCAGCTGGCCTTGCGACCCTCTGCATGCCAACAGTTCTATGGCTACGAGAGTGGGATTAGCCCATACGAGAGTGGGTAGCCCATACTTCTACATACATCCCTACCCACACTGAATTACTTTGCACTCCAGAGGAATCACAGTGGATGATGCCGTGCAGTGTTGCAGGTGGTCTCTCGGTTCATCCTGCCATTTGGGTTTTTCTCTTCTCTTTTCATACACCCCCCCCCCGCCTTCCATTTGTCATAGCTTTGATGAAAGCTCTTGCCTCCTTCTGTGATACGATTCTCTCTCCATGATAGGCATAAAAGTGAGATTAATTAAGGAGGGGCAGCTGGGGAGCATAAAATGTGCAAAATCACATCAAGGCCAGTATTTCTTGCTCTGCAGATGGTGAGTTGCCTGGAAGAATCAACACAGGCTTAATTACAAGAAGAATCAGAGAGCTTGGGAAAAAGGAGGAAGGAGCTGTGTGCAGGTTATTGCATCAGAATAGCAGTAGATGCCAGCAGTGGAGGTTAAAAGGAAGTTTTCCCTGAGCAATAAATTAAGGAGGAAGAGGGTCTGATGCCCTTCTAGAGGACATTGTGACGTGGGGCATGGACACTGTCTTAGGACTAGTCTTCAGGTCCTAAATTGAGATAGATGAGAGAGAGAGAGAGAGAGAGAGAGAGAGAGAGAGAGAGAGAGAGAGAGATAAGGCATGAGTGTATCTGTCAATTTCAGTTTCTCCTTTTTTCCAGTTTTGAGTTCAGTTATCCACATTTCCAGTTTGCCTTTTTTATTTTCCCCTAAATGGTTCAATTTATATGTTACTTTCACTAACTTATAAATATATATGGATATTTACCACCAGTGTAGGTATTTTTGTACACATTACTTGGCTGGAGAACTGCATTGCAAAATTCAGAGAAGTGCAAATTTTGAAGGCTATTTCTCACTTCTTGCATTGTTTTCAGGGGCATGCAAATTAGATAGGCTCACCTTTCAACATGAACTGAGTTGGATTTTTTTACCATCCCTAATGTACGGCAGCTGGGGATGTTGCCATAGGCAATATATAAATACTTTTATAAATATATAAATGGCATGAAGCCGGAGAAAAGTTGGTCCCATGGTTCCTTGATAATAGTTAAAGAGAACCAATCTTGGTAGCAAATTCAGTACAGTGGTACCTCGGGTTAAGTACTTAATTCGTTCTGGAGGTCCGTACTTAACCTGAAACTGTTCTTAAACTGAAGCACCACTTTAGCTATGGGGACTCCTGCTGCCGCCGTGCCGCCGGAGCCTGATTTCTGTTCTTATCCTGAAGCAAAGTTCTTAACCTGAAGCACTATTTCTGGCTTAGTGGAGTGTGTAACCTGAAGCATATTTAACCTGAAGCGTATGTAACCAGAAGTACCAGTGTAACGAGATTCAGGTTAACCAGCAATTCTTCAACATCCAGAGATTTACTAGGATAACACTTATCACAGAGAGTTTGAATCCCAACATTTGAACAAAAGTTTAAGACATTGTGTCTGTTTCATAGCAACTAATGTGGGTGATACATGAAAATATTATGATCTCAAGAACAAAACAAAATGTCCTCCAAATCCATCTGAAAATGTTTACCGGTGTGTGAGCTGTATTGTGTGGGTGGGATTAAATGCACAAAATAGCTAATTGTGCTTTATGTATCTACTTTTTGGGCTCCTACACAAAGATACTCTGTGTTCCCAACTTAGCTTCCTATTTTTTGCCTTAAATGATCTGCCAGGGCAGAACTATTTAAAAACCTGTTAAAATGACAGCTTAATATTACAAACAAAAGAAGCAAAATAGTGTAAACCCTTGACACACCAACCCCTAAACACTCCCCCAGCTGTAAACAATATCTCCCAAACATTTCTCTTTAAAAACATAGGCTGCTTAAGAACACCCATGCACCAGAACCTGTATATTTTCAAGTATATTTTAAAGTCAGACCATATACAGTGCATTTGACACCAAACTATTTTATTAGGAACATTTTCAGGATCACCAGAAACATCTCCCTTCCATTGCTCCCATCCCATAGTATTTCAAAAAGGGACGTGGGTGGCACTATAATTTAAACTACTGAGCCTCTTGGGCTCGGAAGGTTGGCAGTTCGAATCCCCGCGATGGGGTGAGCTCCCATTGCTCTGTCCCAGCTCCTGCCAACCTAGCAGTTCGAAAGCACGCCAGTGCAAGAAGATAAATAGGTACTGCTGCTGCGGGAAGGTAAACGGCATTTCTGTGTGCTCTGGCTTCTGTCACGGTGTCCCGTTGCACCAGAAGCGGTTTAGTCCTGCTGGCCACATGACCCTGAAAGCTGTCTGTGGACAAACGCCGGCTCCCTCTGCCTGAAAGCGAGATGAGTGCCGCAACCCCATAGTCACCTTTGACTGGACTTAACCGCCCAGGGGTCCTTACCTAATATTTCAAAACATCTTGCTTTTTAAAAATGGCTTATGTTTTTCTGCTGCCCTCACTTGTGGTTGCCCCCATTTGCTTTCAGTGATGTCAATTGACCTGAGGCTACACCATTGGCCTCCCAGGAAGAACAACACAAGGATAACAAAAACAGCTTGTTCCCATCTGTTGGACAGAAAGTGAGATGGTGCATAGAAGGACTGCTTCCTCCTGTCCCCCCAATCCAAGAAATAGCTTGGTCACGACTATCCTGAGACTGCAGAGCTAAAGAGAAGCTCTTCCTGGCCTCATCCATTGGCCAGGGAACTAAGAACTGATCAGTTGTTTATGTGTATGTCTGGGATTTTTATTTTACATGTTTATAATCTAGTGTAAGGGACGCGGGTGGCGCTGTGGGTTAAACCACTGAGCCTAGGGCTTGCCTATCAAAAGGTCGGCAGTTCGAATCCCCACGATGGGGTGAGCTCCCATTGTTCGGCCCCTCCTCCTGCCAACCTAGCAGTTTGAAAATGCGAAGTGCAAGTAGATAAATGTTTCCGTGTGCTGCTCTGGTTCACCAGAAGCGGCTTAGTCATGCTGGCCACATGACCCGGAAGCTGTATGCCAGCTCCCTCGGCCAGTAAAGCGTGATGAGCGCTGCAACCCCAGAGTCATCCGTGACTGGACCTAATGGTCAGGGGTCCCTTTACCTTAATCTAGTGTAAGGTATTGTGAAGAACTTTTGATCAAAAGAAGGGGTATAAATCTCCGAAACATGCAAACATGTAGCATTCTTTTGAATGTTGAGTGAGCATTCTACCCCAACAAGACAACAAGAATCCGCCAACAGCATACGAATCAATCTGGCTAACCTGATTCAAAAATACACACTTGTACCCCACTCACACACAAAAACAATTCTCACTACAGCCAACCAAAGACAACCAACCACACCCTAAGCCTATTGAAAGACCAGACAAACGCTAGAACATTAGCAGTGGCAAAGTTTTTATCGGTGGTTGCAGGAACCAATGATCCCTATATTCTGAACAAAACGCTTGTTTAACTTGGAGGTAGGCTGTATGAATTGTGTTTTGCTTTGTAACAATTTGTTGGGTCTCTGGACCGTAATAAAGATTGATTGATTGATTGATTGATTGATAACACTGGTCAACAACAAATTTGTTGTCTGCGTTTTTTCAGTTGATTTAGGACGAATCTGATGCGCTGAATCCAAAAATCACATTGGTTTTGCTCAATCAGGTCAAGTTTTTGAGCTATGGCCAAGTCATTTTTTTACGTTTTTGTTCACATGTACGCTTGTGTGGAGCATTTTAGAAGAAGTTGGTGGGGGTAAAATGCCATGTCGAATAATTGTTTTGATTGGAAATGATTATTTTCATGACAAGAAGTATTCAGGTCCGATAGTTCTGGGTGATTATGTCAAAAAGGGATCAGTTTGAAGTCATAAAACCTCCGTTTTTTCTCAGAAGAGAAGGACTTGGTGTACTGTGCAGATATTGCACAGCTTCTGCTCAAGCTTGGAGTGCCACAGTATGAACCCAAAGATTGGAGACTGTTCATTGACAGCAGCAAGCGATCACTGAAATGTGTTCTGCTACACAACGGCAACCAGTTTGCCTCTATACCCCTGGCTCACTCGAGTACACTGAAGGAGAACTATGAAGTGGTGAAGTATGTGCTGGAGAAAATTGGTTATGATCAGCATAAGTGGTTTATTTGTGCTGACCTGAAGATGGTGAACTTTTTGTTGGGACAACAGTCTGGCTTCACCAAGTACCCATGTTTTCTGTGCATGTGGGATAGTAGGGACTGGCCTGTGCGGGAGGAATTGGTGCCTTGCAAAAAAAGGAACGTCATCAATGACCCTCTGGTGGACAGAGACAGAATACTCTTCCCACCGCTGCACATCAAGCTCGGCTTAATCAAGCAGTTCACCAAGGCTCTGGACAAGGATGGTGACTACTTCACTTACTTGTGCCAGGCTTTTCCAGGACTGACCATGGAGAAGTTGAAAGCTGGCATCTTAGACGGTCCTCAGATCCATCAGCTCATCAGAGATCCAGAGTTCGGAAACTCAATGAACGAAGTGGAACTGGAAGCATGGAAGGCATTTGTTCTGGTACTGAAGAACTTTCTTGGCAACAATAAGGCCAGAAACTATGCAGAACTTGTCAACAACATGCTGACTGCTTTCAGAAACCTGGGCTGCAACATGAGCGTCAAGATGCACTACCTATTTTCACATATGGATCAGTTTCCTGAGAACCTGGGTTCAATGAGTGATGAGCAGGGGGAGAGATTGTTACGAAAAAGGAGCAATGCAGAAGCAAGCACCAGGTGGCTGGAATGGTAAACAGGATGTGGGTGTTATTGGATTATACCGTGGGAACCATGGACAGTTTGTAAAGTGCTCTGAGAGCCGGATATTACCTCAGAGCAACACATGACCCTGTACTGGAAGTACATGGGTGGAGTTTATTCTCTCTCTGCACTGGGAATCAAAGTGTACAGACATGTTTCTCTGTACTGCTGAAAGACAGAAATAAAGACATGTAAATATATTTCTGTCTGTCTCTTTCCCCCTCCCTGGGGGAGGAGTGGTGTGTTCTTTTCACGTTTGAAAAGGATCGCCGAAGAGACCTCCCTTGATCTTGCCGGCAGATGCTGGCAGGGGAGGTAAACATAAGGATTCAAGCCGGGCACCTGGAGGGTGGACAAATTCCTAAGAGCTGGAGGCTCTGCTCGCTTGAATCACGACAACTGGTAGCAGACCGATGGTTATCTGATCTATGAGAATCTGCATGAGAGGTGAGAGGTCGATGAATCGTTGCCATCCTCTGCACCTAAGAAGATAAAGAAAAGCGTCTGCCTGCAGCCAGAAGCTGAAACAGACAGCTGGACACCGAGAGGAGTGTGTTTCAAGGCAACGGAGCCAAAAAAAAGGTATGCTGCATTTTGGGGGAGAGAGAATGAACGCAGAAAGATTAATTTCTGGTTCACAAGAGCTGCGTTTGAAAAACAAGCTCTGAAGGCAAGCTTGCATACCAGGAATTCCTGTGGTGAGATAAGGAGTTCCGTCCTGAGCAGGTTGCTAGGCAACGTCTGCCAGTTACTGAATGGCCTAAAAAGAGCCTGGGAAATCGAAAGTGTATCTGCGCAGCTGTGCAAGGGTTTTGAAAAAAACAGCCCAAAGGCTTGCCTGCCAGTGAAGCAGTAAACAAAGACTTTTGGAGTTTACTGGCTTGAAAAGTGAAAGCTGGCTTGAGATTGACTGTAAAGCTGACCCTTGGATTCAGCATGGATTCCAAGAAGGCGGGAGGTTTGCCCTATCCCCCTCCCCTCACTAATGACAATTATTCATCTTGGTCTATAAAGATGAAGGCCCTGCTGCAGAATCAGAGGGTCTTTGACGTGATTGAGAACCCCATCCCAGCAGCACCAACCCGAGGTTGGGAGTCACAGAATCTGAAAGCCAGAACGGCTATAATTCTGTGTGTGTCAGATGACCAATTGGTGCATATTCAGGGTTTGGAATATGCACGGGAAATTTGGGAGATGCTACGAAGAACACATCAGAGGGATGCTGGTTCTTCAGCGTTGCTGTATTTTGAGAAGCTGACCAATCTGAGGCTTGCGCCTGATGGAGATGTTCAAGCGCACCTGACGGAGATGAAATATCTGTGCCAGCAGATGGTGGAACGCAATTTCCGTCTGCAGGAGGAAGTGTTTTGCTTCATGATGATCAACAGCTTAAATCGGACTTACTAATCCAGAATGCGGCAGCTAGACTGGTGACTGGGGGCGGCCGCCGAGACCACATAACACCGGTCTTGAAAGACCTACATTGGCTCCCAGTACGTTTCCGAGCACAATTCAAAGTGCTGGTGTTGACCTTTAAAGCCCTAAACGGCCTCGGCCCAGTATACCTGAAGGAGCGTCTCCACCCCCATCGTTCTGCCCGGATGCTGAGGTCCAGCGCTGAGGGCCTTCTGGCGGTTCCCTCATTGCGAGAAGCAAAGTTACAGGGAACCAGGCAGAGGGCCTTCTCGGTAGTGGCGCCTGCCCTGTGGAACGCCCTCCCATCGGATGTCAAAGCGATAAATAACTACCTGACATTCAGAAGACATCTTAAGGCAGCCCTGTTCAGGGAAGTTTTTAATCTGTGAGATTTTAGTGTATTTTTGGTTTTCTATGGAAGCCGCCCAGAGTGGCTAGGGAAACCCAGCCAGATGGGCGGGGTACAAATAATAAATTATTATTATTATTATTATTATTATACAAAACGGTTGCCAGTCAGCTTGGTTCCCTCCCGGCACAAGATTTGACCGCGGAGAGGGTGTGTGCCATAGTTCTGAATGAACAGGACAGACTTGCTGCACTGGAAGTAAAGGACAGGGGGAGGGAGGAACGGAGTTCTAATTCCCCCGCAGATGAAGCTACTGGAGAGAAAGCTCTAGCTTTGAACGCTGTTCGATGTTACAATTGCGGACAGGCTGGGCATCTTCAGCGGAACTGCAAGAAGCCACGTCAGCCTAAAGGAGCGAAGGGCCGCTCAGCAAAGCCTGAGGCGTCAGGCAAAGGTCACACCAAGACTTCGGTGAAACCTGGAAAAGCTTTGATGGCGACAGGAACCACGCCAGACGTTGGGAACTCGTTTGTTATTGACACGGGCGCGACAGTTCATATGTCTCCACACAAAGAACTCTTTTCATCGTTTAAGAAGCAAAGCTTCGCTGTGAAACAGGCCAACGGTCAGGAGCTGGAAGCGGCCGGCGTGGGGACTGTCTATCTTAAGAGTCTGGACTTGACAATAAACAATGTTTACTTGGTTCCTGAATTGAAGTTCAATCTGCTGAGTGTTTCGCAGATTGCAAAGAGAGGACTGAAACTGTCCTACGATGCTGAGAGCTGCGAGATCTACAAAGATGGAGAGTTATTTCTTTCAGCCAGGGAGAAGGATGGACTTTATTTGTTGACTTTTGCACAAAGTGATTACATGGAATGTAATTCATCTGTGTCTAACCTAGTTTCTCTTGCAGGTGTGAGCAAGAAGAAGACCGGAGTCAACAGAGCATTTCAGCGGGTGTATGCTGATGTGATTGGTCCTCTAGAACCATCTAGAGGCAATGCAAGATATTATCTTGTGTGTGTGGATCATTTCTCTAACTATGTCTGGGTTTATGTGTTGAGAAAGCCAAAGGAAGCCTTGGAGAGGTTTCAGGAGTTTTGTGACAAAGTTAAGAGTATGCATGATGCTAACGTTGATTGTCTATTCACAGATGAGAAGCAGATTTTTCTTTTACAGGATTTCCAAAGGTTCCTGCAGAAGAAGGGGATCAGACACAAGATTGCTGTTTCAGCGGAAGCGTGGAACAGGGGTATCTGTGTACGGGTGAACAGAGAATTGCAAAAGGGGATGGAAGCGCAATTGCTAAGTTCACATCTGCCACATGAGTACTGGGCCGAGTCTCTAATGTCGTTCTGTTATACGAAAATGAGAAAGGTTTCAAAAGAGTTGGGAAGTTCTCCTTTTGAGAAACTGTTCCACAGAAAACCTTCTGTTGCCCATTTCAAGGTTTTTGGGTCTCATGTGAGAACAGAAGCTCCAGGTGGAGTAAAGAATGCCAGAGGCATTTTTGTGGGGTATGAAAAGGGTCTCTACAGAGTAATTTTGTCTGAATCTGGTCAGGTGATTCTCACAAAATTTCTAGAGAGTGCTCCTGAACAGGAGAGAGTGATAGTACACACATTTCCCACTGAGGACGATTCAGATGATGATGATTTCACTGATTTCAGCTGTACAGAAAGTGATGACACTGATAGCTCGGACAGCTCAGTTGTCACAGTCATTGAGAGGAAGTCTCACACAATAGATAGGCCTTCACAACTGAAGGATAAACCACTGTTTACCATTGGAACTAGTTCTCCAAAGAGTCCTGAGACTGGACCAGTGAGCAGAGAGGATCAGCACCTCATACGTAGGTCTGAGAGAGTTACAAAGGGTCAACCACCCAAGAGGTACTCAAAAGAGTTTGCTAACTTAGCTGTTGCATGTGTTGCTGTTGTAAACAACCGAGGACAGGTTGGAGCTGTGTCTAAGTCAGAGACAAAGACACAACAGAGAGTTGCTAGCCAAGGTAATGCAGATGCACTCATTCCTTGGAAACCAGTCAACCAGAGAGGTACACTGGGGAAACCAGTGGCGGGGAGTTCCAAGGGTGGAACTGAAACAACAGGGGAGTGTTATGTGTATAACAACTGTTTGTTTTCTTCTCTGGATAATGCTTTGCTTGCTGCAACACGCATTGATTCTTTTGGGGGAGGATGTTACGAAAAAGGAGCAATGCAGAAGCAAGCACCAGGTGGCTGGAATGGTAAACAGGATGTGGGTGTTATTGGATTATACCGTGGGAACCATGGACAGTTTGTAAAGTGCTCTGAGAGCCGGATATTACCTCAGAGCAACACATGACCCTGTACTGGAAGTACATGGGTGGAGTTTATTCTCTCTCTGCACTGGGAATCAAAGTGTACAGACATGTTTCTCTGTACTGCTGAAAGACAGAAATAAAGACATGTAAATATATTTCTGTCTGTCTCTTTCCCCCTCCCTGGGGGAGGAGTGGTGTGTTCTTTTCACGTTTGAAAAGGATCGCCGAAGAGACCTCCCTTGATCTTGCCGGCAGACGCTGGCAGGGGAGGTAAACATAAGGATTCAAGCCGGGCACCTGGAGGGTGGACAAATTCCTAAGAGCTGGAGGCTCTGCTCGCTTGAATCACGACAGAGATTCCATCAGGACATGAAAGAGATGGAGACCAGGTATCAGGGTCGCTGGGACACAGTCATGATGGCTGACTACTGTTGGACTCTGAAGAGAGACCTCCCTGCCGCTGAGCATTCCAGGAGTTCCAAGAAACGGAAGTTCAAGCCCTGAAGTTTGAAAAATTGTGAAGCAACATGCAATTTACATGTACTTAGCTTTATCAATGCCCACCATTCAGTTTACAGTAAACCTGACCTGATGGAGAGAAACGGATGCCATTTCCTGATTCAGCAGTGCAAAAATACCCTAAATCAGTTGTAGAAATCTAGACAACATTCAAAAAGTAAAAAATTGTTGCCCAGTGTCAACTTTCAACAAAAGGTTAAAGCTCAAACAAACATATTTAACAATACATTTCAATTATACCATTATTGCAGAGATATTTGCTTTGTTATCCCAGTGAAAAACAGAAGTCGGCAGCTGAAAATTGGCTCCCAGTTCTGTGTGCTCATGACCACCAGTTTTCATGAGGTACATGAAATCCATCTGAGAGCAGCAGGAGAGGTATTGGTCATATGTCTCAAGACAAGACAGCTCCCAGAACTGAATCTGCATGTGTGAAATGATCCACGGTTTTCAGGTGTGGGTGGAAAATGCCATTTGTCTGACTGGAAAAAGAACAACAAAACATCTAATGTGCCTGCTAACAATCTATCTCAGGCTTTCAAAACAGAGATGAAATTCTTCAGGCTGCAAGAAATCTTCCACAAATACACCATAAAGATGCCAGGGTATTCTTATTCATCTTGGTTTTGAGTTATGCTCCCCATCAAACAGAAAGCCTTTGATTCTCCGGAGTAAAAAGTATATGATGAGGATATAACTTTCTCTGCTCCCCACCTGCATCAACCTCAGCTGGGTGAGAAATTGCAGAAACGGTGCAAGCATTCAGTGTGCAGCTTGAAAAACGGGGGTTCCCTGGGATATTGTTGGATAACCCTGGGTGACTTCAACTTCCATGCAGAGGCTGCTGTCAGACCAGCTCAAGCATCTATGGCCCCCATGACAACCATGGATCTTTCTTTCTTTTTCTTAAAAATTTTCTTGATTTACAAAAGTGTGTGCAATGTCTCTCTCTCGTATTTTTTTCCCCATGTAACATTTTTACAAATCAGTTTCATTTGTTGAGACATTAGGAAGCAAAGGGAGAGAGAGGTCTCGCCACCAAAGGAACACAAGTGAACAGCAAAGAACCTGCACAAGCAATGCTGACACCAAACCCTACATATACAGTCATAAAAGGTAAAGGTAAAGGGACCCCTGACCGACTCTGGGGTTGCGGCGCTCATTTCGCTTTATTGGCCGAGGGAGCCGGCGTACAGCTACTGGGTCATGTGGCCAGCATGACTAAGCCACTTCTGGCAAACTAGAGCAGCGCACGGAAACGCCGTTTACCTTCCCACCGGAGCGGTACCTATTTATCTACTTGCACTTTGACGTGCTTTCAAACTGCTAGGTTGGCAGGAGATATACAGTCATACCTCGAGTTAAGTATGCTTCAGGTTGAGCGTTTTCAGGTGACCCAGAAGTAACGGAATGCGTTACTTTCGGGTTTCGCCACTCGCGCATGCGCAGAAGCTAAAAAATGACATCACGCGCATGTGCGGAAGCGGCGAAACATGACCCACGCACGCGCAGACATGCAGTCACATGTTACGTTCTACTCAGGATGTGAACGGGGCTCCAGAACGGATCCTGTTCACATCCAGAAGTACCACTATAGTAAGTAAAATAGAAACATTGCCACCTGACCCCAACCCCACCCATGGATCTTTCTCAGATGGTCCTCATCCCACCCACCAGGAAGGGCACAGTGTTGATGTGATCTTTGCCCCAAGTGATGTGAAGGATGGACTGAGGATAGAGGGACTGCAGTGCACTCCCATGTAATGGTCAGACGTCTGCTGGATTGCATTATCCCTGATCAATGCCTAAGGTGACTGGAGTTGTTAAGAGTTAAAGTCCAACAAGATCTGGACTCCCTAATCTATGATATATGGGCAAGGGTGGTCTGCAAAGATAGGAACACAGGAAGCTGTCTTATCCTGAGTTAGCTCAGTATTGCCTTCACTGACCAGCACTGGCTTTTTGGAGTTTAAGAGGTGGAACATTCCCAGCCCTACCAGATGATGACAGGAAATGTGAAACTGAGACCTTCCACTGAGCTCAGACCTTTCCCTGGGCTCCTTTAGTTCCTGGGTTCTTGGCCACTTCTTTTGGCCTACATTTCCCTTAGAGAATTTCCTGGTATAAACTATCTGCTGGTCCACTCAGGTTGCCCCATGAGCTGTAGGTGGTGCACCCAACCTTATTCTGAATACTCCAGGGCAATGTGTATCAATCAATCAACCAACCTCTGCTGAGCAGCTAGGCTGATTGTCAGCAGACCTGTAGCCAAGACTTCTTGGTCAGTTAGCTCTTGGATATTTTGTGTATACTCAGAGAAAGTTGACTATCGATCAGCAGCTGAAGCACACATGATCACAGCCCATTTTTCCTTCTCACTCAGAGCTCAGCTAAGATTGTGGGCCAAGGTTGGATTCCCAAGCAGCAGAACTGAAAATAGGGTTCAAAAGAAATTAAGGCTGATGCAGACTGCGGAAAGACAACGGTGTGAGTACAGAGGCTGACGGAAAGAGCAGAGAATAATTTTGCATATGTAATATTACTATTTAAATGGCTTCATTCTTATCCTGAAATGAAACATGTACGACCTCTTTCTTTAAAAAAATGAGCCTTGGAATAAATATTCATCACCTTTGATTGTGATAACATTCATAAAGTTTGATAGAAATGATAAGTAATATTACTATAAAACCTATCGGTCTTTAAGATCTTGAATTAACTCATATAGAGAAATGATTACACTGAAAAGCTTATGTGCTCCTTAATCACTTTTTTCATGTTATCACTTCTATCAAAGGTTTTGAATGTCATCATAATCAGGAGAGGATGGGAGTTCTGATTGGTTTCACCCACGCAGTCACCAGTGGAGAATCTGAGGTTATTACGTATGTATATTTTCCAGCATTATGGCCTGGGAAGGCATCCATGTCTTTTTAATCCTGATTTTTTTTATTGAATGAAGTATATTAATGTGCATTCTGTAAGGAACCACCATTAGGCACAATCATTACTTCTTTGTCTATAAAAAGGTAAACGGACCCCTGACCATTAGGTCCAGTCGTGACCGACTTTGGGGTTGTGGCCGCTTTATTGGCCGAGGGAGCCGGCGTACAGCTTCCGGGTCATGTGGCCAGCATGACTAAGCCGCTTCTGGCGAACCAGAGCAGCGCACGGAAACACCGTTTACCTTCCCGCCAGAGTGGTACCTATTTATCTACTTGCACTTTGACGTGCTTTCGAACTGCTAGGTTGGCAGGAGCAGGGACCGAACAACGGGAGCTCACCCCATCGCGGGGATTCTTTGTCTATATGTTACAGTAAATAACAGAAACTCATTCAACACTGATGTTTATTGGTAGTTGATCAGATTTTAGGAGATCCAGCAAACATGCCAGAAATATTCTGGCATTTAACTGTGAGGCTCAATCAGAGCGAGGAATGTTCATTTTAAAAAAGGAAATAGTTCCATTTCAACTTATTCAAAAAGGAGCTAATTCTAGTTGACATTTGTCCCTTTACAAAACAAACTATCGGTAGTTTGCTTCACATTCAGTTCACAGTTCAATTCAAGTTCATTCAAATGAGCCTCAGCAAAAAGAAAAAAGAATGGGATGGAAAGAATGGAATATGAATTGTCTAGTTTATTTTCCTCTGTTCAATTATGATCTTTAAACTAAATGCCCCAAAGTCTAAAGAATAATAAAAAAGATACATGTAAGAGAATAAACTTGAAGATGAAGTACTTTCAAGCGTACCTTTTTTTAGATAGTGTTTTTATAGAGTGCTTGTACAACACATTGCACCAGATATATATCAACAATTACAAAATGAAGACCTAACAGCACTTAACTAATGCAATGAACTTCCTTAATCCAAACTACTTCATTCCAACCACTGTTCTCAATGGCTTGACTTGCTAAATGAGAGTCTATGAGCAGCTCACAGCTACTTTGCACCTCCCCACAGTGGCAGAGGAAGCCTCTTGGGCACCTGGGGCATGTGCCCAGGGGTGGGGCGAACTGTGGGGCGAACCGTCCAAAGGGACGGCACAGACGGCACCCAAAGGGACATCCCATCCACTGTCTGCCCGCTGCCTTGCCCCCAGCTGTAGGGCAGCTGAGGCCCCACAGGGCGCCCCGTCCCTATGGGTGCCGTGCGTCCCGTCCCTATGGGCATCCCTATCGGCACAGTGGTGATCCACCTAGGGGGGGATTTTGTCACACACACACACACCCGGGATGACATCTGGGTCAGACCAACCCCTTTCTCCACCACTGCCACCCCAGAGTGGTTAAAGCACTCTCTTCAAGAACTTTGAGCTTTAGATTTCTTCTGTAAATTTATTGATTTACATTCATTCAACAGAATCCAATAATTCAGATAGATTTATCGAACTGTAACCAAGATTTATTCATGGTTGCAGTTCAAGGATAGTGTGGAGAGAGCTGAGCCATGAGACACTAGGTCAAGGTAAGTGAGCTACTGTCAGGAAGTCCATCTGCTCAGGCAGTTTGGCTTAGAGTAATGAGTGAATCATGCCAATGCCAACTAAGTATCTTTGTGGAATGATTATATTCCATCCACATTCAACTGTCAATACATTCTTTGAAGACACCCCCCAAAGTTGAAGTTGGAGGAATATACTGTATCAGGGGGCAGATACCAGAACAAAGTGGAAGTGGAGGAGATGGCAGAGAGGGAAGAAAGAGCTGTGTGTGGAGAGGGGCCCTTCTTCCCATCCTTCGGACCCCCTGGGAAACTCAACAAAGCTTCTGTACCTGGGAATGGGTGTGGAGAGTGCAGTTGAATGGAGCACAGCTGTGGGCAGCCTGAGGAAGTACCATCTACCTTGGGCCTGCCTATAAAAAGCAAATCTAGAATTAGAGTCTAGGGCAGCGGTTCTCAACCTGTGGGTCCCCAGATGTTGTTGGACTACAACTCCCATCATCCCTGAGACATGGTTTTACTAGCTAGGGATGATGGGAGTTGTTGTCCAACAACATCTGGGGACCCATAGGTTGAGAAAGGCTGGTCTAGGGAGATGTCTGTTGTCTCCCGGAACTCTTCTCATTGGTAAGACTTTTGTTGGTGAGCTGACAGTGTGTTTGGACCCTGGATGAGAACCCGGAGACTAAGAGGGAGGGTGTGTCAGAAAAAAAATGAATTGATATTGATTTATCTATGTTAGTAACTTTATATTAATGTAACATTTTTTAAATGTAACTGTGTATTTCTGTAAGACAGTGGAACCTCTACTCACGACCACAATCCATTCAGGAGGCCCATCTGGAAGTCAAAACGGGTCACTGGGAGAGGCGCCATTGTGTGCAGGAGCGGGCAGCGATTGCACACTTCTGCGCATGCACGAACGGCGATTGCCGCTCCTGTGCATGTGCGAACGGCAGCAAACCCACTGTTTACTTCCGGGTTTGCCGCGGACGTTGGGCAAAATGGATGAGAGTGGAGGCGGACATGAGGAGAAGAAGAAGAAGAGGAGGAGGAGGAGGAGTTTGGATTTGATATCCCGCTTTATCACTCCCCGAAGGAGTCTCAAAGCGGCTAACATTCTCCTTTCCCTTCCTCCCCCACAACCAACACTCTGTGAGGTGAGTGGGGCTGGGAGACTTCAGAGAAGTGTGACTAGCCCAAGGTCACCCAGCAGCTGCATGTGGAGGAGCGGAGATGTGAACCCAGTTCACCAGATTATGAGTCCACCACTCTTAACCACTACACCACACTGACTGTACTTTGTTTGTTGTCTGTTGTTGTTTCAGTTTTCTGTACACTGCTAAGAGATATTGTTAATACAGTAGTACCTCGGGTTTCATACGCTTCAGGTTACAGACTCTGCTAACCTAGAAATAGTACCTGAGGTTAAGAACTTTGCTTCAGGGTGAGAACAGAAATCGTGCAGTGGCGGCACAGTGGCAGCGGGAGGCCCCATTAGCTAAAGTGGTGCTTCAGGTTAAGAACAATTTCAGGTTAAGAACAGACCTCTGGAACGAATTAAGTACTTAACCCAAGGTAGCACAGTATATTAAGTAGTGTAGAAATTAAATAATCCATTCGTCAATCATTTTTATCCTGAAATCCACTATCTCTGTTTCATCAATTTCCAGAACTGGACTTCTGGCAGAAACATTTCTGATGTTTATTGGTAGCTCTAAATTCCCAGAAAAGAAAAAGAAAAAAGTCTGCTGGCTAAAGCACAACATTTCTCCATCATGTCCATTACGTACTGATAAAGAATGAGACTGAAAAAGGCAAGTTGACACGTGTCCCAAACAAGCTATGCAATGCTATTATTTCTGTAGAAAAGATTGTTCCTTCTCTTTACTACACGGGGAGGAGACATAGCTCATCATAGCTATCAATGGATTGCCACTGGCCGGATCATAGGATTTAATAAGTGAGTGATTGTTTTTAGCGATGGAGAAAGTCCAAAGTAACAGAGTTTGACTTATCTAGCCACTCAGATAAAACAAGGATCAGTGAATAATCCACATTCTGTGTGGGGATTGCTCTGCTTATGGGTACACTGGGGGCCTCACACATAAATTTCATCAAAGAGATACCACGGAAATGAGAGCAGCTAGCTGTGGCCTGGGCAAGAACTGCCTCCTGCACCAAATTTGTCAAAGGGCTTTTGTTAAATATCATGCCATCTCAATATACAAGTGGCTTTTGAATTGTTGTCAACACGATTAACCCTGGCTATTTTCGGTTCGTAAGTGAACTGAGTACCCCCCAGTGAGAGGACATCTCTTGTTAATATAAGGAGGGAAGTCTTTTGATTCAAAGCTTGAGTTGCCCATTTAGGAACTGCCTTTTATGTCAGTTTTGGAAGACCGAATGCACAGCTGTAACATAGAAGATCCAGGGAAAGAACTTCCATGTGCTTGGAGAACATCGTCTAAGGGAGTCTTCATATCTAGGTCACGATCCTACAGGAACTAAGCAGTGATTTCAATGTTGTTAAACACGTGCTTAACTTTTCCGCTGAAATCCATAGGATTTAAAAGTGCTTTAATTTGGATTGATTGTGCCTCTAGTGTATGGACATCTTAAGCGTGGCCATGGAAGGGAATCTGTTGAGGGAGCCAATGATGAGCCAAGCCCAAACCTCTGGGACAGACTGGGATCAGCTTAGAACACCACAAGGTTTTCCATTGTCCAACAGCTTTTACTGTCAGAAAGTTCTTCCTAATGTTTAGTTGGAATCTACTTTCTTGTAGTTAGCACCCACGGGGTTGGGTCCTACTCTGGAGCAGCAGGAAACATGCTTGCTCCATCTTGCATAAGACAGCCCTTCAGATATTAGCCTCCTTAGAAATACTTTGAATACAACCCATATCTTTCACCACCACAAGCATTATTGCTGCTGCTATTGCTGTTGTTCTAGGTAAAAAGAAAAAAGGTGGACGCAGGTGGCACTGTGGTCTAAACCACTCAGCCTCTGGGGTTTGCCAATCATAACATCGGTGGTTCGAATCCCTGAGATGGGGTGAGCTCCTGTTGCTCTGCCCCAGCTTCTGCCAACCTAGCAGTTCAAAAGCACGTCAGTGCAAGTACCACTAAATAGGTACCACTGTGGCGGGAAGGTAAACGGTGTTTCCGTGCACTCTGTCATGGTGTTCCATTGTGCCAGAAGCGGTTTAGTCATGCTAGCCACATATCTGTGGACAAAGGCTAGCTCCCTCAGCCTGAATGTGAGATGAGCGCAGCAACCCCATAGTTGCCTTTGACTGGATTTAACCATTATCTACCTTTTACCTATTGTTATAAATTAATTGCCCATCAGCAGAAGACTCCAAAGAAATGTGCATAAAACTCAAACGAAGTACAATAAAACAGAGCTAAAAACATATATGCAGTAAAACAAATAAAGTGAAAACGAGTCTATTAAAACATAAATTAATTGCAGTAAACATTGGTTCCTCGTGATTGAGAGTGGCCCATGGGCTCATAATTTTCTGAGCATTTCTTTCTCCTTACTTCACTCTCTTCCCCACCCCCATGTCTGATTGCTTCTATTTCAAATCCTTCAAACTAAATTAGACAATTGTTTTGATGGCAGCTGCTGCGCAAGGGGTGCTCTTGAATTTTACCTTGAGCCTACTAATTAAATTGTATATAATAGTGACAGCACATTGACATTGCAGAAGTAAATGATCCAATCTGTTTGCCGTTGAGGAACGTTTCGGAGTTGGCTTAATTTCATTAATCTTGACCAATGTGAGCAATATGAAATAGGTTGTTTGGGGGAGGGAAAAAGATTATGTCCTGGGGCATATTTTTGCAAGCGGTATTCTTATCGAGAATTCTGATGGTATTTGCATATCCGCATACTGTTACAAAATGACATAGATACCTAAATATTTGCACGGTGGCATAGTTTCAGTTACCAGGAGAGGTCAGGACAGGGAAGCAGAGGCTTTGATTTGTGTGTGGGGAATCTACTTATTTATTTAATATATATATACCACTTAGTGTCAAAATAGGTTTCTATGCCCTCACAGGGACGCGGGTGGCTCTGTGGGTTAAACCACAGGGCCTAGGACTTGCCGATCAGAAGGTCGGGGGTTCGAATCCCCGTGACGGGGTGAGCTCCCGTTGCTCGGTCCCTGATCCTGCCAACCTAGCAGTTCAAAAGCACATCAAAGTGCAAGTAGATAAATAGGTACCACTCCGGAGGGAAGGTAAATGGCGTTTCCGTGCACTGCTCTGGTTCGCCAGAAGCGGCTTAGTCATGCTGGCCACATGACCCGGAAGCTGTATGTTTGCTCCCTCGGCCAATAAAGCGAGATGAGCGCCACAACCCCAGAGTCGGTCACGACTGGACCTAATGGTCAGGGGTCCCTTTACCCTTTACCTTTATGCCCTTACAAGGGGTCATGTGGCCAAACACGCTGAGAGCTATTGGATTGATGGCTAAGGGGTACTGGCCATTTCAGTCTCGAAACTGGTAACTTGGTGATTGCTTTTAAATGTACTTAGTCATTGTTGTTTTTCATTTGAAAGAATAACAGAATTATAAATTTTTATTTCAATATTTTAATTTTACTTCAAACATTATTGTTTCAATATATGGATGCTTGTTGGTTTCAATGCATTTGAAGATGGTTCTCCCTTTCCTCATTTAATCCCCACAGCAAGGTTAGGCTGAGAGGGGGTGACTTGCGCAAGGTCACCCAGTGAGCTTTGTGGCCAAGAGGAGATTCGAACTCTGGTCTCCCAGGTCCTAGTCTGACCTTCTCACACTACCACCCTGAGCAGTTTTGCAAGGAAGAGTAGGATACAGTACAAATTTAATTTTTTTAACCTGTTATTTTTCCTTCCTGTCTTAGAAGATGGCAAAGCCAGTTCTGCCTTGGTTTGTTAGAGAAAAGCTGGGAAGTAGGACTACTATGAGGTGTGAATATGTAGCTCAGAGCTTGAGCTCTGGTTTTGCATGAAAATATAATCCTGGGTTTCATTCCTGGCATCTTCAGCTGGAAAGGTCAGATGGACTCAGGAGAATCACTGCCAGTCATAGGAGACCATGTTAGGCTAGAATCTTGCTGTTTGGCGGACAAATAATCTGACAGTAGAAAGAATCTTCCCGTGGCAAACACCATTTCTGTAAATCTTCAGTAATGCAATAGAATAGGATCCAAAGGTAAGACGGCCATATAGCGTGGCTACAAATAAGAAGCAAAATGTTTCCTGCATGGGCACCAATGAAATGAATAGGATCAGTCAAGGAGCATAAAAGCAACCACTGTTGCACAATTACTATTCATTTAAATGGAACTTGATACTGCTGAAGTTACTGCTGTAGAACTGTATTCAAAGGGAGTTCTGTGTTGGCGACTATGAGTAATGTCTAAGTCCCTTGAAAAGCACTGGCTGGAATCCAACGAACTATGCAAAGAGCTCCACATCCTCAATTGGTGTTGGGCTTGAAGAGCAGATCTCCACGCCACACGATGCAGCCCTTTCTGAAAGGCAGAGGTGCTTTTAAAAGCAGCTTGTAATATGGCATATGTTGTTTGAAGAAAATTGTTGTTCATTTAGTTGTTTAGTCATGTCCGACTCTTCATGACCCCATGGACCAGAGCACGCCAGGCACTCCTGTCTTCCCCTGCCTCCCGCAGTTTGGTCAAACTCATGTTAGTAGCTTTGAGAACACTGTCCAACCATCTCATCCTCTGTCGTCTCCTTCTCCTTGTGCCCTCCATCTTTCCCAACATCAGGGTCTTTTCCAGGGAGTCTTCTCTTCTCATGAGGTGGCCAAAGTATTGGAGCCTCAGCTTCACGATCTGCCCTTCCAGTGAGCACTCAGGACTGATTTCCATCCCATGAGTGTGCCTAAAGGAAGTTGAATCGTTGCCCATGGGGTTAATCTCATGCTAGTCCTACCCAGAGCAGACCAAGTGAAATCATAGAATTGCAGAGTTGGAAGGGACACGGGGGGTCATCTAGTCCAACCCCCTGCAATGCAGGAATCACAGTTTAATAATCCCTAACAGATGGCCATCCAATTTCTGCTTAAAAACGTCCAAGGAAAGAGAGTCCATCACCTTCCAAGGGAGTTCATTCCACGGTCAAACAGCTCTTACTGTCAGAAAGTTCTCCCCAATGATCGGAATCTCCTTTCTTGTTGGTTGAACCCATTGGTTCGGAATGAACATGATTAATGTAGATCCATTGATTTCAATGGGTCTACACTGAGCAGGACTAGCATTGGTTACATCCAATGTGTTTGTGTCACTTGAACATCCACCATCATCCATGATACATCCATGATACACAATTTTCAGATGCCCTAGGATAAGTACAAAATAGGCCACCCTAGTCAGCGATGGAACATGGGGATTCTGGAAGGAAGATTGTGAGCCTGCCTGCGGCTTCTGCAAGGACAGAGCTATAAAATGAAACCATGCATCACTCAACGTAATTTGAATCTCACTTCTGCAGAGTCCCAGGCCTCTGAACACAAAAGCACCTCGTCCATATGGATTTCTCTATCTTGTAATCTCATTATACTGCTTCTTGCAATTCACAGACTGCCAAGTATTGCATCTAGAGAGCCAATACAACTGCCAAGACGCGCTTGCAGCTTGATTCTGTTTGATAGTTTCTGGTTTCCAGGTGAAGATGGCGAGGAGTAGGGCTGCTTGTCTTTGAGTTCCACAGTCTGTTCTAGTTTTATTTTGTGGTTTTTTAAAAATTTTTGAATAGTTTTAAAGTCAGTTGGCTCAGCAGTATTAATTGCAACATACAGTTAAGGAGCATATCAGTTTTATCTGTTTTATTTTTGCATGGGCTAAAAAGCTATATATTTTAACTGGAGAACAGGCACTGGGAGAGCAGCTGTTTTGGCTCAGTGTTTAGCTGATAAGGAATGCTTAGCTGCCCTACCTTGCCTGAAGGATACTCTGCCGTTTTAACAGTTTTTAACAGGCATAGGCAAACTTGGCCCTCCAGATGTTTGGGACTACAACTCCCATCATCCCTAGCTAACAGGACCAGTGGTCAGGGATGATGGGAGTTGTAATCCCAAAACATCTGGAGGGCCAAGTTTGCTTATGCCTGCTTTTTAACATGGCTACCACATGAGCACAGAACCACAGCACTTCAGACAAATCTTCCAGAATTCCATTGCAAAATGTAGTCCAGAAATCTAAGTTCAACTATTGCGACTCAGCAACTGGAACGAGGAAGGTGGAAGTAACTGCAAAGAGATTGCAGCAAGATGTAATTAATATAGGTTATATGGACAGCCCTGGTCCTTTAAACGGCGAGTGTGCAAGAAATGGGGCTGGAGATACCTTATCCCAAGGAGAAAGTTTTGTTACATATTCCTCTAATGAAAACTTAACTAACTGGTCAATTGATGTTTGATGCTGATACACATACTGTACTCCTAGGCAACCTCAGCTTGCTTCATATAATGAAACCGCAACAAAGCATAACAACTATCTAAGCATGGTAGACTTGGACACAACAAAGACTGAAACTTTTATGCAACCAGTATCTCATCTAAACAAACAGCAGAGGGAATCTTTCACTGTATAGACACATTGGAAAAGCAAGTTTTTGGTTTGAATGCCTTAAATTGTATACTGGTTGGGTTAGTGGAGACAGGAATTCTGACTGTAGCCCCACGAATAAGATGCTTAGCAGCAAAGAAACTGCAGTTAGTGATGGTTTGAGGGTACATCAAGACAGTGACTTAAATAGAAGATATTCTGCTTTTGCATACGGCTTTGGTTTGAACCCGAGTTAAAAAGTTCATTGAAAGAAATGTCTACAAGAGGAGAGCAAATGAAAAACCAAGCAAACCTCCATTCACCCTCTATTAGTTTTGCTGGAATAATCTGACAGCTTCGAGCAGGTGAAGATTTGCCAAGATTCTAGCACTCCGACACACTAAATAAATATTGTTATTAGGGCCTAGAAACAGCGTCAGATGTCAGACAAAAGGAGTAGCCAATTTTTTACCCGTCCGTGTCACATCTGAGCACAAATATTATCTTTTCTCCTTCCTCCAGATATAATCGGTAATAAATAGCTGTGAGAAATTTGCTGAGCAGGAGTCATTTGCTGCCTCATAAACTCATAAGCAAGTGAAACCATCACTTATAAGAACAATTAAACATCCGGGCTGCTGATCTGTAAGGGCCTAAGCTAAGGGAATGCTCTTGAAAGCTGTAGGCCTACAGTAACTCCCCCTCTCCACCAGAAGCACCAAATGAAAAGCTGGCTGCACATTTAATAGGAATGCTCAAAGTTCATTAGATCTGGAGTTATTCTGTGAGCCTCAAAATTGCCCAGATTTTAACACGTTCCCTGTGATTTGTGATCTAATTACCATTTCTCATTATGTGTACTACCGAAAGAGCAAATGAGCACTGGAGAATTTTTGTTGTTACTGCTGCTGTAGTCGTTGCCTAATGTTAGTTATTTACAGAAGGAACCACGCTAACAGCCTCCTTGCTCAAGCTGCCAAAAAGGAATTGTACCTCACCCTAAATAAATAAATAAATAAATAAATAATAAAAACACATACCCCTCCCCAAAAAGGGGGACGACAACACAGAAAAGCAACAGATGAACGGGCTCTAAATATACTATGTTATTAATAGGAATAGGAAGGTTTCCATGCGCTACTTAAAAACCCTGCAGAGGCAAACAGAGAAATCTGGAAATCAAAATGCACGGTTGCAAAAAAAAAAAAAAAGTATCTTGTGGGAAAGGTTACGGAGCATGATTCAGTAATATTTCTATTGCTATCGTTCTAGCAATACTGGTGAAGTTCTCCCGAGGCAGACTCAAAAGTGATCTTTGGGGGCTCATTAAAGCACACCTCAAGTGAGAGGGCAGCTGTAGAAGCCTTGCAATCTGTATTCACAGATCAAAACCTGTACTTGAGATGCTTTGTATGCAGAGGATCCTAAATCCAATCCTTGGCGTCTCCCTGTAGGGCTTGGAATGACCTATCTCTGAAATCCTGGAGAACCACAGCCAGTGTAGACAATGCTCCACTTAACGGAACCCAAAGGTCTGGTTCCATTCTAAAGCAGCTTCCTGTGTTCAGGCAAAGAGTCACACCTCCATGATGGGCACAAGACGTTGGACATAATATTATGTTTGCGGACTGGGAACAGTTGTGGACCACCGGTATGAAATTTACGGCATGTAATGCCTTAAGAGAGAATATTATGAAAATGATATACAGGTGGTACATGACTCCAGTCAAGCTTGCAAAAATCTATCATTTGCCCGATAATAAATGTTGGAAATGTAAGGAAACCGAAGGTACATTCTTTCACCTTTGGTGGACGTGTCCTAAGATTAAGGCATTCTGGGAAATGATATATAATGAATTAAAAAAGGTATTTAAATATACCTTCTTGAAGAAACCAGAGGCCTTTCTCTTGGGCATGGTCGGCCAATTGGTGTAAAAGAAGGACAGAACATTTTTTATGTATGCTACAACAGCAGCAAGAATACTTATTGCAAAGTATTGGAAGATGCAAGATTTACCCACTCTGGAAGAATGGCAGATGAAGATGATCGACTGTATGGGATTGGCAGAAATGACTGGCAGAATCCGTGACCAGGGAGAAGAGTTGGCGGAAGAAGATTGGAAGAAATTTAAGGACTATTTACAGAAATATTGTAAAATTAAAGAATGTTGAATGATGTTGGATTGAAATTAAGGGGTTTCCAGCTGTAATGTTTTGAGATAAGGATTTGCTGAGTAAAGAATTTGAATTGGAATACAAGAAGGGGAGGTATGAGGAGGTCAGGGAAATATGTCATAGAAAATTAAGTATTCAGAACTGTATGTGTTTTTCTTTTGCTTTTTTCTTTTTGTTTGTATAAAATTGGAAACTTAATAAATATCTTTATATATATAAAAAAAGAGTCACACCTCCATGAAAGAGCATCCATTCTGCATGCAGAAGGTCCCCAAATCCCGTGTTCCCACTGCAGATCTCCACTGCTGGTCCTGGTTCTCAGCCACCACTACCCCCATTTCCTTTCCTTACCTTTAGCTCAGGGTTTCCCAACCTTGGGTCTCCAGCTGATTTGGGACTACAATTCCCATCATCCCTGACCACTGGTT
Source organism: Podarcis raffonei (assembly GCF_027172205.1). Classification (NCBI taxonomy): domain Eukaryota; kingdom Metazoa; phylum Chordata; class Lepidosauria; order Squamata; family Lacertidae; genus Podarcis; species Podarcis raffonei. Next base: position 111,115,269 of record NC_070604.1, on the reverse strand, counting down.
CTGCTAGCTAAAGCATGATGGGAGTTGCAGTCCAACAGCAGCAGGAGACCCAAGTTTGGGAAAACTTGCTTTAGCTGGTAGGAATTATTACATGTAAACTTAAGAGTCTGATCCACAACTAACCAAAGCTGAAGTACTCTGTATCCAATGAGGGAAATTGCCTTTGATTCCATCTGAACATGGGGTTGTGGTTTGAGCTGAATGTGTTTTACAGCCTAGCCTCATATTTCCACAATACAGTCTGGTCAAACAGCACACTCCATGGGACCATAAAATGTCCATTTGTGCACCATATGCTTCCTGCTGTTCTAAGCTGATTAAACAAGCCTCAAGGACGCCAGAGATGCCTTGTGGTGTAGCTGTCATTTTTAGTGGTTACACTATATATGCAGCGAGCAAGGCATTAAATAAGCATGTAAAATAAATATATATTTATGAGCATGATGCAAAGGAGGCTTCCCTCTTGGGGAATCCTGAGGATTGCTGGGGATGCCCTCTCCATTGAGGTGTGCTTTTAATGAGTCCCTGAATATCATGTCTGAGTCTGTCTCAGGAGAACTTCCCTGGCATCTCTAGAACGATAACAACGGAAATATTGCTGCATCATACTCCATAACGTTTCCTGCAAGATACATTTTTCACAGTGCCTTTCAGATTTCTGGGTTTTCTGCTTGTCTCCTCGCAAGGCATCTTTGAGTAGATTCTTAGATGCACCTTACATTTGATCTCATTTCGATCCCAGCCTTCCTCTTATAGCTCACTCGGTAGATCATGAGACTCTTAATCTCAGGGGGCCACATTGGGCAAAAGATTCCTGCATTGCAGGAGGTTAGGTGACCCTCGTGGTCCCTTCCAACTCCACAATAATTCTATGAATCAGTGATAATAATAATAATAATAATAATAATAATAATAATAATAATAATTTTTAATTATATCCCGCCCTCCCCAGCCGAAGCCGGGCTCAGAGCGGCTAACAACAATAAAAGTAACACAGCATTCTAAAATCAATTCATTCTAAAATCAATTCAAAATCAAATTAATGGCAACCATTGGGCTAGAGTTCAATAAAGATTACCAAAGGAGGGGGTCAGACTGTGCCTTGGCCAAAGGCCTGGTGGAAGAGCTCTGTCTTGCAGGCCCTGCGGAAAGATGTCAAGTCCTGCAGGGCCCTAGTCTCTTGTGACAGAGCATTCCACCAGATCGGGGCCACAGCCGAAAAAGCCCTGGTCTTGATCTATGCTGAATAAAATGCTTGCAAATATGCTTTACATATGCCTCTATCCACCCTTCCATTGCGGAGAGTTAATTACTCTGCTGATTAGAGCGTGCTCCAGCTTCTGAAGAGTTCTGAAACTGCGGGTCGCTGATTTATGCTGTGCCAAGGACCGGAGATCGCCCGGCTACCGGCCAGTGGGCTGGAGCCAGCTGGGGTCCTGCAACTTGCCCCCATTTCCTTGGACGCATCTCAACACATGAGTGGCTATCCCACGCCTGGGAGGGCACCCTCTGCAGCCCTTGGGAGCATGCACCCATGCCCCTTGAGAATGCGCCCGCCCTGGGCAGCGTGGGCATATGCTCCGCCACTGATGGGAAGAGGCTGTAACAGTGATAGAAAACTGATTTGCATAAAGGAAGGTCTCAGGTTGGATCCCAGGTAGGGATAGGGAAGACATCTACCTGAAACCCTGGAGAGCTGCTGCCAGTCAGTGTAGACAGCACTGGGCTATTTAGTTATTTCATAAATGTATTAATCACTTGATTGTTATTAATCACTTGATTGTTAAAAAACCCTCAAAGCAGGTTACAAAGAATGGATGGACCAGCTTTCCTCTGCAATTTCTTCCATGCATTCTTGCATGAATGCCGCAAAGTGGAGAATGCCACAACAGAAGAACCACACAAGGCACAATCTAGCCAAGCTACCCACTTTTAGGTAGGAGTGGGAGAGGAATCTGACGTGGTTCATGTTCAAAGGGAGATTTCCACTTTCTGAAACTGTATGCAGACTGAAACACAGGCATGCTTCAAAATTCATACATCTCCCAATTTAGCAGTGCAGTTCTCCAGCAAAGTAAATGAAAACTATTATTGAAAACAGCATACAAAAATGTTTTAACTTAGAGCATACAAAAATATGCATATTGGAAGAAATTTGCAAGAAAATGCTAATGAATTTTCATGACTTATTTTTAATGCAATCCGATGTGGAAATGTGAAAAACTGAATTCAAAACTAGAAAAATGAAAAATGGAGAAATATTGAAATTGACGGGTTCATCCAACCCTCCTTTGAGGCCTACTGATTTCAGTGAGAGATAATTATTAACCAGGTTCCTATTTGCCTGATCAAAACCATATCTATTGCTTTTCATTGCTGGGTCATGGTTCCTGTACTGCCTTGCTTCTACTTTTGCTCAACCCAGAAGCAAACCAACTTGAACTGGTGGTGCATGGCTTGAGACTTTGAAACTCTGGGCCTTATTTATGTTACCTAAGTGGTACAATGACTGCGCACAAAGGAAAGATTCCATAGTGTTGGCAGATGCACTTTGTCATGCAGGAACAGGAAAAGCTGGCTCTGCTGAACTCCCCTCTCTAACACAATTTTGGAAAGTACTAGAGATTTGTCCTCTCTTCTTGTTCCTTTTCATCTCCCTTTCCTCCCTTTTCTTGCATCTGTTCACCCAACTAAAAGCTGAGCTCTTCTTTTTAAAGCCCTTCTAGCAGACAAACACCTTATAGACATTCCCCCACTGGGGAAGGGAGAAGGACCTGTCAGAGTGCAGCCCTGCAAGGGCTAATGAGTTGTTCCAAATAGTTATATATTATATGTGCATTTTGTGAGTCTAGACTGATCTCTGCCAGTGAGTGACTTCTTAGGAAGGGCTATCAGATGTCCTTGACTTCCTTTGGGCTCTCTTTCCTTCCACCAACAGAATACGATTGGCATCAGCGTTGGTCACTCTTTCATAAATCATATTTTGCCACTTTCTCCCCTATCTCAAACATCATGTTCTGGTGTGTCAACTGAGATCCCTCTTTAAAAAATGTTTTTTTAAAGCTGAATCTTTGGTAGCCTACAGGTTTTGAACAGATGATCACTAGGGCAGTGACCAAGCATCCTTGCATCTTGTCAATGGATGTTCCTGCCCAAGGGCGAAAAGCTTTATTCACCCACTTCTTAATTTTTTGCTCAGTGTTTTCAATTGATAGCTGAATCCAATGACTTTCATACTTGACATGAAAGTCTCCATGTTCCTATATCATAACAGGATGATAGATAGTGAGCTGGTGTGGTAAGATGTATACCAAAAAATTGTCACATTTCTCCCACCACCATTCTCAGGAACACAGCAAGGTGTATTTTAAGATGGCTCAGTATAAGTTCAGTATGGCCTACAATGACTGGCAGAAGTTTCAGATGTGGGAAGCAGTGTCTCCACCCCCATCATTCTGCCCGGACACTGAGGTCCAGCTCTGAGGGCCTTCTGGTGGTTCCCCTGCTGCGAGAAGTAAGGTTACAGGGAACCAGGCAGAGAGCCTTCTCGGTAGTGGCGCCTGCCCTGTAGAACAGCCTCCCATCAAATGTCAAGGAAATAAACAATTACCTGACCTTTAGCAGACATCTGAAGGCAGCCTTCTTTAGGGAAGTTTTTAATGTTTGATGTTTTATTGTGTTTTTAATATTCTGTTGGGAGCCGCCCAGAGTGGCTGGGGAAACCCAGCCAGATGGGCGGGGTATAACTAAATTGTTGTTGTTGTTGTTGTTGTTGTTGTTGTTGTTACAACTCCAACATGTAATCAACCAATTAATGATAAATTAATGAAATTGTCTTCAAATGCTATTAAAGGGAAGATAAAGTTTTGCCCCACAATAACGGGAGCATTACTGTTGCAGACTCTTTCAGTGCCGGGCACAAGAAAAGCACAATGGCCAGTCTTACATGTTGTGACCACAAGGAGGGAATGTCATTGCGCAGAGACTACTTTTATCTGTGTCATTGTTTTTAATACATACATACATACATATTTGTAATTGTATGCTGCCTTACCATAGTTCAAACCATGCTCAAAGCAGCTTGCAACATGGGAAAAAGACATTACAGCAACATAACAAAAGTAGCCATCAACAATAAATAAAACATTAAGAATACACAACCAGATTGAACAATTCCACATAAATCATAAGATCTAAAATAAAGCTACGAAGAAATATCAATAACAAACAAGCCAGTCAGTTCTCCAGTTCTGGAAGTCTGGAATGGGTGGCACCAGGGCCGTCTTTACCAGGGGGTGCAGTGCACCTGGGCGCTGAATTCTGGGGGGCGACAACTGTATTGGCAGCAGTGAAAAGCAATGGAGCAAAACTCCCCACCCGCCTCCTCCGTCGCTCTGTTACTCCGTAGCACCAAATATTCCTGACAAGTCAGGAAATAAAAGCAGCTATTTCTGCTGTGCCGTTGTTACAGGTGAGTGATTTCCCTCCTCCCCCAAAAAGTCAACAACTTTGGCTTTCCCCCTCCCCAAAAAGCTCAACTAAACTGTCAGGGAACTGCCATCGGAGCTAGAGGTGGAGGGAAGGCTCCAGAGGGATGCCAGAGAGGGTCCCAGTAGGGAGAGAGGCAGCCCATCTGCTGGGGAAGGAAATCAGCGTAACACCAGTGGAGAAGGGGGGCAGATGGGGGAATCGGAGAGGAGGCTCCAGGACTCTTCACCAGAGACCAGCGGGGAGAGCACGGGTACACCGCTGCCCACACCCTCCCTGCGCAGAAGACTTCCGTGCAGGGAGAGTAGGAGGAGACTTGGCATCAAAGAACTTCTTTGCTGGAAGAGGTTCAAGAAACGCCCACTGACGGATTCTGCCAGCGACTGAGACAGTGAAGGGCTGAGAAGTGAAGGGCTGTCCAGACAGAAAGGGTTCAACCAGGTAACCTAGCCAGGAGTGGCGGCAACTTACGCACGAGCAACCCCTAGAACCATTACATAAACTAAACTAAATTTGGGGGTGCTGGGCAGATCTTTGCACCCCAGCAGCGCATATGCTAAAGATGGCCCTGGGTGGCACCAACGGGATGGTTCCTTCAATACTTGGTATCACATCCTCTGATATAAGCCTGCCTATATTCTATTGGAAGGACCATAGTTCAGTGGTGAAGCTTCTGCTTTAAATGTAGACAGTCCCTGATTCCATCCCTGGCATCTCCAGGTAAGTCTGGGAATGTTCCCTATATGAAATCCTGGAGACAGTACTGAGTAAGTTGACTCTGCATCAGGCAGCTTCCTCTGTTCCTATGAACTACATTCATCTCTGGAGGACATTCTAAGTTACAGTGGCTAGACATAGGAGACAGGGCCTTTTCAGTTTTGGCACCTTTCCCTTGGAGGGAAGCTTTGCTGGCACCTATTCACATATCTTTTTAAGACAAATGCCTTTGTAATTTTGCCATGCTTTTTTTTAAGGACTTCAGCCAGGTAGGTTTATATTCTGCTGCTGAGATTTCTTTCTTTAAAAGAAAAAAGAACTCTCACTGTTTTGCTGTTTCTTTCAGGTGGGATTTTATTGTTTACTACCCAGGGCTACTGGCCTACTGCTTTCGAAAATGAGAGGAACCATGAAGTGACCTGCCAATGCAGCTGCAGAATCTGCTGTTGCAGGGAGAGAAGTGGTGCCACCCATGTGTGAACACACTTGCGCACACCTAAGGAGCTTTTCAGATCCTGGCACAAAAGGGAACACTTGGAGGGCTCTACACTTCATCATGTACTTCCCATTGATGTCTAATCTGTTTCTTTTCCCTCTAGAAGCATCTCAGAGTAAAATTACTACCCTTGGCCAATTTAGCATGTATGGCATTAAATCTTCGGAGGGTGGGGGGAAATGTGCGTATGTTATTGAGCGATCCGTTCTAAGTATCATATTGATTTCTGTAGTGGAAGCAAAGAGTTCCCAGATGTTAGCTTTTCCTCGCCACTGACATTTCAGAGTTTTAGGCCAAAAGGGAAAGGAAAACAAATGTTCACGACTCTGTAAAAAGCAGGTCTGCAGGAAACGCTCAGTTATTATACGAGGAAAGGAGAAAAGAGCCAAGAACAGTGGAGGGGTTATTGCTGATATTTCTTAAACTCCCATAGGAAAGGAGAGTTCACAGCACATCTGTAAGGGGAAACATTCTGGTTCAGAAGACACAATGTAACTACAGTATAGTAATAAATGACTTAGCTGGATCTCTCCGTATGAAGCAAATCTTCAAGCAGCAGGCATATAAACCTCGCTATTTGTTCCAGCGCTTTGTGAACATTCCTTCCCATGCAGGGTGATAAAATTATAGCCCTCCATGTCTATTATAAAGTATTTGACTCTCTTTATTCCAATTATTCTAAAAAGCCTTTTAATTCCCCACCCTCTTGAGGAGCAAAGTTGTGCTATGCTACAGATAAAGGGACTGGCTTGTAGGCAGAACCTATTAAATAGGACCCCATAGCAATGGGGATTCAAAATGCTAATATATTTAAAGTGAAACTGGAAGAGGGGTGGATTAAGTAAAATACCGTGGGAAATTCAAAGAAAACCAAACAAGTAGGAATGAGACTAGCAACATTTGTCATCTTTAGTAATGATCACTTTACATCATCATCATCCTATGGCCTTGTCAGTTGTTGTTGTTGTTGTTGTTGTTGTTGTTGTTGTTGTTGTGTGTTTATATCCCATCTTTTCCCCAGACTGGGACTCAAGGGAGCTTACACAAATTAATAGAACACAAATAAAATACAAATGGCTAGAAACATATAGAGCAGGGGTCACCAAACTTTTTCAGCAGGGATCTGGTCCACTGTCCCTCAGACCTTGTGGGGGGCCGGACTATTTTTTTTGGGGGGGTGAATGAATTCCTATGCCCCACAAATAACCCAGAGATGTATTTTAAATAAAAGAACACATTCTACTCATGTAAAAACATGCTAATTTCTGGACTGTCCGCAGGCCAGATTTAGAAGGCGATTGGGCCGGATCAGGCCCCCGGGTTTGCCTACCCATGATAATCATTACAATGTAATCAAACTCTAATAGAAATAAAGCTACATTAAAAACAAATCTATTAAAATACAGAGAATAAAAACATCACAGCACTATCAAAAGCCCTTTACTTAAAAAACAATCAGTTCCCAAAGACCTTTCAGAATAAAACAGCCTTCACCTGCTGGCAGAAGAACAACAAAGGTAGGACCCATTCTAGCTTCTCGAGAAGGAGAGTTCCTAAGTTTGGGAGCAGCCACCGAGAAGGCCCTCTCTCATGTCCCTACCAAGTGTGCCTGTGATGGTGCGGGACTGAAAGAAGCACTTGCCATGAAGGTCTCAAAACCTGGGCAGGTTGGTATGGAAGAACATAGCCCTTCAGAGAGCCTGGGCCTAAGCAAGCACCCTTGTGATAGCAGATGACAGAGTTTAAAGGTTGAGCAACAGTTGAGCAACAAATCCAATGCAACAGTTACAGAAGCTTGTTGCCCAACAGCTGATTCCTGTTCTGCCAGCACTAGTATACAGTTACAGGAATTTAACTTAGGACTCAGCTTGTTGTTGTTTAGTCGTTTAGTCGTGTCCATCTCTTCGTGACCCCATGGACCAGAGCACGCCAGGCACTCCTGTCTTCCACTGCCTCCAGCAGTTTGGTCAGACTCATGTTTGTAGCTTCGAGAACAGTGTCCAACCATCTCGTCCTCTGTCGTCCCCTTCTCCTTGTGCCCTCCATCTTTCCCAGCATCAGGGTCTTTTCCAGGGAGTCTTCTCTTCTCATGAGGCGGCCAAAGTATTGGAGTCTCAGCTTCAGGATCTGTCCTTCCAGTGAGCACTCAGAGCTGATTTCCTTCAGAATGGATAGGTTTGATCTTCTTGCAGTCCATGGGACTCTCAAGAGTCTCCTCCAGCACCATAATTCAAAAGCATCAATTCTTCGGTGATCAGCCTTCTTTATGGTCCAGCTCTCACTTCCATACATCACTACTGGGAAAACCATGGCTTTAACTATACGAACCTTACTATAGGACTCAGCTACATTAGTCAAAAAACAAAACAGTAATTTGAATGTGTTATAAACATGCAACACCAGAATGGAGCCGAAAACCTTTCTATAGTGTTCTTACATAAGGTGTTTTCTTTTCTTTTGTTATAACGATTTAATTTCTGACTTATTTATGGCAGTTTTTCCCCCTGTATGTAGATACACCCTTAGTGCTGCATTGGATACAACCCATCATATATTTTTATCTGTTATTATTATCTATATATGATATGATTTAGCAGAACCGCGATTCTTGGTGCTGTTCAAGAGCAGGGGGACAAGTCCCTGCTCCCAAGCAGTCTACAATGTATCATCTAATGCAGGGATCATATTGTGGATATAACTTGAGCCAGACAGATTCCTGCTTAGCTATGAAGATCATTGGATTGCATTGGCCCAGACTCTATATCTAGGCTAATCTATCCAACAGGGTTGTTGTAAGAATGAAATGTGGATAAAATATAATCATATCCACAATGATAATAATATATAATACATTAGAAATGGACTTGTGACCCTAACAACATAAGAAAAACCATATGTTTGGCATGAAACTTTCCAAGTTGACAGTCCTGATAAGACACTTCTTTTTCTGTCTGTTTGGTATATATTTGCAAATGTCATCTTCAACCGAATAGGGTCATGGTTTATCCAAAGGTGTTACACAATTGTTCCAAGGTAAAGTTAAAGAGACCTCTGGCAATTAAGTCCAGTTGCGAACGACTCTGGGGTTGCGGTGCTCATCTCACTTTAAAAGCTGAGGGAGCCGGCATTTGTCCACTTCCACAGACAGTTGTTCCGGGTCATGTGGCCAGCATGACTAAGCCACTTCTGGCGAAACCAGAGCAGTACACAGAAACACCATTTACCTTCCCGCCGGAGCGGTACCTATTTATCTACTTGCACTGTGTGCTTTCGAACTGCTAGGTTGGCAGGAGCTGGGACTGAACAACGGGAGCTCACCCCGTCGCAGGGATTCAAACCAACGACCTTTCAATCGGCAAGCCCAAGCAGCACAGTGGTTTAACCCACAGTGCCACCCACATCCCCCTACACAATTGTTTTATTGCACATCAAATCCAGAACAGTAAACCACTGTTACTCTGTTGATTTTTTTCTCCTCCTCAGCCAACCCTTCACCCATGAATAAATGTAGGATGAGGTATATTAATCTGTGAGAAATAATTCTAACAAAGAGCTATCCAGATGGTGCCATAGCATAATAAATGCTCCTAATGGAATTATGTGATGCCTGCACCATTGATGTCATGGTAATTTATCTCTTCCTTTCTGTAGACACATCTGAACACAAAGCTTAGCATTGCCTGGGAAATAGCATGGTGCATCAATGGCAATGTCTCTTTGAATGGCCGCATGTAAGATTAAAGATGTGAAATTGCTTGGCTAGAGGATTTAGAAATAGAAAGTTGTGGGGGTTTGTGGGGTTTTTTTAGTGGGGCAGCAGGGAGCTGAGTGCAGCCATCCTCCAGAGCTTTCCTTGCAATGAAGTTTCAAAGGGAAGGGGCTACCACAGACAAGTCCCTGTTGGTTAGCTTATAGGGACCGGTGGCTTGTAGCAGGAGATGCTACAAGATCATCTCACCAGCAAACCCGTTCCATTGGCTGCAACCTATTTATTTTATGTATTAATTTTACAGATTTGCTGATAGGTCCCTCTCTCTTTTCCACTGTGCCACAGCACAGGAACAATTCAATGCCAGCTTAAGACATTTTGCAACCTTAGGTGAAGGAAAAGATGGCACCCTTCCCCAAGGCACATACTGAAGTTAGCTGGACTGGTAGTTGACTCTTACTCCAATACACAGTACCTTGGTTGTCAAATGGCTTGGCTCCCAAACAAATTGGCTCCCGAACACCGCAAACCCGGAAGTAAATATTTAGGTTTGCAAATGTTTTTTGAAAGCCAAACATCCGATTCAGTTTGAGTGCAGGAAGCTCCTGCAGCCAGTCGGAAGCCACACCATGGTTTTCAAACAGTTCCAGGAGTCAAACAGACTCCCAGAATGGATTAAATTCGACAACCAAGGTACCACTGTACTAGTAAAAGGAAAGTGTATTCCACTGCAGTTGAGGGCAGCATGCTAGCCCAGGGGGTACAGGGCAGGTGTCACGGTCAGGGCTACGGGCGATCGAAGTCCCAGCTGAGGACATCGGGACCAGGGACAAGATGGTGGGGTGGGAGCAGGAACAGGAGTTCAGAAGCCAGGAGTCTGAGGGTCAGGAAGCAAGCAGTCACAAAGTCAAGGGTCTGAGGATCAGGAAGCAAGGAGTCACGAAGTCAAGGGTCTGAGGATCAAGAAGCTGGGAGTCAAGAAGCCGAGGTCCGAGGATCAGGAAGCAAGAAGCCAAACACAGCAAGGCAGGAAGCATGTTGCTGTGGCAAAGAGCCAAAGGGAAATGCTAACCTTATATCCCTTCCCGGCTCTTGCCACCAGGTGCTGTGAGTTACCAATCGACCTCACCTGTGCGGCCGTGCCTTGCCTCTTCAGAACAAACTTAGGAAGGTCCCAGTCCTGTGAAGCCCAACTGGCCACAGGGCCTGGCTCCTGCATGCACTCCTGACAGCAGGTAACAAGGCACTCACAGCTCTGGTCACTCCCCACACCGCAACATCTGCCACCTGAGGCAGCTGCCTCACTCTTGTCTCATCATAGGGCTGGCCCTGCCACAACAAGTCTGTGATCATCTATATGGACAGGCAAGGGGGAAATCCTGTATCCCCCTTTATACACTTCTGTGATACTGATCACAGCTCTGAATCAGAGCCTCAAAATAACTTGGTGGGGAGCAGTTCAAATGAACGGATATCAGTTCTGCATCTGGTTTGAAGGCTAGTGGGCAATGAGTTAGATGTCTTTTTTGCCACTGTGGCATGCTATCCAATTCTTCTGCTCTCTGCAGATTGCTCAGCAAATAACTCCAAAAGTTTGCACAAAATCTCTTAGAATCCTGTGTTTTTTAGTAGTTTATTAGCAGAATCTCCACTCATCTGAGTCCCCAGTGCAATGTGACAGACTGGCCGAAATGAAAATGTTATTGTTACAAAAGGCAAGCGGGAGAATAAGGGTCTCAACAATGTTATCCTTGTGGGAATATACTTCCTAACTTGCACTAGCAAGTTTCTTCACTTAGCAGAATGCATTCCCCTTCTTACGCAGCAGAAAGCTGGTTGCAAACTTGTGTGATTTTCTTAAGGCAATAAGCAATTCAATCTGACTTGTCCAGATTGAGATATGTTCTAATATTCCTGGTAAGACCCCTTTTGAATCCCTCATAAAAGAATAAAGACACCACAATCTTATTCATAAGTAACAAAAAGTAGTTTTGCTCATGATCAGGCAGAGCACAGTCAGGCTTTAGGCTTAAAGTTACAAACATGTACAAACAGGTTTATCCCATATGGAAGATAAGCTGGGGAACTTCTGTGGCAGCCAGCAGTCCAGTCCAGGTGATGCAAGAAGCAGACAGGATGAACAGGAAGGTCGAAAAGAGAAAGGTAGCAGCGTGACTTGGCCTTTTACCAGGTCTGGAAAGGCCACACTCACCTACTATTCACATGCAAGGAAGGGTGTTCCAGGCCAGAAGGAACAGGAAGATTTGACTGGTTGGACCAAACATTTCCTTGCATGTCCACTCTAGCAAAACAAGGAATGTTTTACTTGACTGCTCCCAGTGGATTACATCCCACAATTTAACCACCTGAAAAGTAAAATAAAGTATAATTTTTAAAGAGAAACTACTCATAAAACTTTGCTGCATACCTGAATTTTGAATAATGTATTTTTTTAAAAAAAACAACCCTTTCTCAAACTAACAGGTGTTTTTCAATGAATAAAAACATGCCACGGATTGTGGTTCTAACTTTACTTTCTTAGTTGGGGGGGGGGATAGAAGAGAGTAAATCTGTAGATCAGGCATGGAGAACCCATGGACCTCCATTCCCACCAGCACAGCCAATGGGCAGTTACGACGAAAGATACTTCCAGCAACATCTGGAGAGCCATAGGTTCTCCACCAGTCATCTACAGAAACTAAAACAATAGTTCTGCAGCTTCTTAAAGTCTAAGGAATTTTATGTGTCTCAGTTTTCATAGGCAAAAGTTTCATCCCATGGCAGGAATTGGAAAGGATGCATATTACATACAAACAACCATTGAACATACTGTGAACATTACTCTGAAACAGAGACCAGGTATTTAAAATTTCCAGCCTCTAGAGTTGCCACAAATGTTTTAACGGAAGTTAAAACTAAGGTGGATTTCAGGTTTTCCTCGTGAGGTGAAAATCCTGGTGAATTTTGACAAAACCCAAAATAGTTTCAATAAAATTGGTAACCTTTATTGGAGTGGGGGAGTTTCACACAAATCTGAATGTTCCTACTGAGTTTAAAGGAAAGCATTTATTGTCCACTTCATGCCTTCAATGACGCAGCCCCCCTTTTTTTTTAACATGATTTTTATTGAGTTTTCCATATTACATTTCATTTTCATTACATAAGTCCATAACTTAAAATATTGCTCAGAAAGAGCATCGACCTCCTTCCCTCCCTCTTTCTGACTTCCACATATCTTTAACAAATCCATCGCATTTCTATAACCACTTCTTTACCTTGTATCAATTTTTAACATTCACCCTCTTATATGTAAATTAGCTCCTTAATTTCACATTACCAAACATTTAAAAGCCAACAGGGCTTGTTGTCCTTATGTGACTTGCTAGTGGATGGACAGGTGTAGGTGTTCAGAAACTTCTGGTTTTTGTGTGACCAGAATGTAGACTACTTTACAACAGGAACACTAGTAGCTATTGCTCCACTCACTTTTGTCTTTTTGCCCCGCCCAGTTTTTCACCTGCCCCTCCCACTACTGGCAGGAAGTCCTTGGAATGTTGCCTACAAGAGATTGTGACCCTCAAGCTGAAACAGGTCCCCCCCCCCAATTAAGTCTTCAAAGCTTAAGAAAGGCACTTAGAATTTTGGGTAGAATTAGTGCCTTACTTTTTAACATTGTTATTAAAAATCTCAGTTTGCTGCTGAAAGTGGAGTCGCCACAGGGAATGCATAATTCCAGTGATTGTATGTTTGGATTTTTCCACGATGGATTCAGTGTCCTTTGGAGCAGATGGAAAAACAGGTGTAGAGTCAATGCCAAAACTGTACAACAGATGGTAGTACAATGCACATGGAGAAATGCAACACACATTGGGCACATAAAAGATGCATATATTAATAAGTGTGTGATGGTCTTGAATTTCAACTTCTGAGCCTTATGTGTCACTGGTGTTGGTGTTGGCTTGGGTTGGTGATGGCTGGGGAGAAATTGACATGACAACGAATATTTTAAGTCAGGCATTTCCAGGCAACATTTCAATTCACTGCCTGTTTGCTGCTCTTGGAAGGGGGAGAAATTGGCAATATCTTGTTTGATGCATTTGGGGGTTTCCTCCCCCAGGCTACCCCCAGCAGAAGCTGCTGTAATGTTGAGTGTGTACAAGCAACAATCTCCACGATGATTGTCTTAAGAAGGATAATTTGTCCTAACATCTTTATCATCTCTTCTCCAGTTTCTCAAAACCTTTCTTCCCCTGAAAAGGAGAAGCTATTTTTCTGCCTCATTCATAAGGCATCATAGAATTTATTTGGAATTCTGGTGAGTGAAGGTGTTTGAGCTTGCCTTAATAATTGTGAGTTGGACAAGACTTTTGGTGGCCCAGAAACCATTTTTCCAGTGCTCTGCAGTGCATTCTGTCTGTGCATTCTGATCTGAAGAAGCCTCTTGGGAGAAGCTAGATTCTGATGTCTTCTCTAGGGATTTAGCTGAAGCATAAGGATTATGGAAGGCTGCCGAGTGCAGACCATGAGGAAAATGATTTGTAGAATGAAAGAAAGAGCAATCATAAACTGTGCTGGTCTTCACTTCCAGATAAAGAACTCGAACTCCAAGCTTGGTTTCCACCAAAGACTTAATTGAGAGTTATATATAAGCAAAGCATGATTGCAAGACTCAGCAAGTTCCCCTGACACTTCCCCAGTCCTGCTATGACTCCCCTTGAGAGGTCAACTCTTTGATAATTTTTGAATTAAATTTCTTTTCACATTAATTGATGGAGAATGGAGATGGGGAGATACAGGACAATTTTATGGTACTAATCTGTACCATATCAGAAACCTGGAGCAGGATTTTCTTCAACACTTGGCAAAATGATGTGGGTGGCAATATGGCTACACTAGGTAAATGATCACCAATATTTAACTTATCCATTGAGGGATGAAGAACTTTGATGGGGTTTTTTTCTCCTCTTTCACCTGTTTCACAGAACCATTTTACTTAGCCAGATATTTGGCAATCCTTTCTCCCATCCAAGATATCTGCCATTGCACTCCTGCTATTAATGAAATAATTAAGGAATTAATATTAATTAATAGCAATTAATTATTAATTAAAAGGGAGTTTTTGTTCCTGTTTAGGGCCATGCCCTCACAAAATAATATGCAAACAAGATCATTGTAAGATAAGAAAGATTTCATAGCTGAATTTGCAAGACTACTTTAAAGAACTGCTCTGTAACATCCAATTACAATCTGAAGCTCATCTAATTACAGTCTCCATTAGAGCTGTTTTTGTTTTGTTTTTTGTTTGGTTCAGGTGTAAAATGCTTTGGACAGGCAGTAGAAAAGCAGCCTAAATAAAATGAGGAGATGAATAATGGCAGTGAGCTACATATAGGGCGGTGTGCAAGTTAATGAGAAGAGAGTCCCACAGTTCTGGAGTCACCACTCAGAAGGCCCTGCATGTCAACATTACCAATTTAATGGCCTTGAGAATGACCACTGAAACAAATTTTAATGTATGGGCAGGATTGCAAAAGTGAAGGCGGTTATTTGAATGACCTGGTGCTAAGCTTCCTGGGTCTTTAAAGTTTACAATCAGCACTTTGAATTGGGTTCAGAAATTTATTCCTGCTTGCACAGGTAAGCTGCACAGGATCCTTCTGCTTCTTCAACTTCCATAAATACCATGCTGTCCTCTCATTCCTGAGTTATCTCTTTGCACAAACACTGGAATAGTGTCCTTTTCTTTGCTTGCCCTGCCCTGTCCCGCATGACTTCTCAGGGAGGTTTGTTTACTTTGCTGTGCCTCTCTTTTGAAAGAGGCTGTATTGGAGAATGAAGTTGGGATCAAGTCTGCAAAGGTCTGAAACAGTCTGCAGACACAAGTCAGTCCTGCTGCATGCAGGTCAGGGTTTGGTCCAAGGCAGATGATGGTGGTATTGGCCATTGCTACTCTCAGCCTCACCTAATTAACCCTTCTTCTTCTTTTCTTTGGTGATCACTCGTAGCCGAGTAAGATTGTCTTCCATAAACATGGTTTTAACAGTGAGTCTGTAAGTGACTATGGAGGCCAATTCTGGATTCACACATCCTTCCACAGTGGGGGGACAGGTTTCCGGGCAAGAGTTGACCATGGTGTGGATTTGCCAAACGTGCCTTCCTTCTAGCACGTTTCTCCCTTGTGTCCTGAATTCAAGTGTCTCCAAAGCCCATGACACCTTTGGTAAAGGCTGTTCTCCAATGGAGCATCACAGGCCAGTGTTTCCCAATTGCTGGTGTTTATACAACATTTTTTAAGATTTGCCTTGAGACAGTCTTTAAACCTCTTTTGCTAAGCACCATTCAGCTGTGAACAAATGAACATAGGTAGCTACTGATTCAACACTGGTTCAAACAATTTGTCCATCAAGTTTAGCATTGCCTACACTGACTAGCTGTGAATCTCCACCTTTTCAGACTGAATACATTCCCACCCCTACCCAGACATGCTGGGGATTGAAACTTTCTACCTGCAAAACATATTGCTGTTAAGCTACAGCCCTTCCCTTAAGTGAAGCCCACTGTGGTCTTCCAACACTCATTCTCTCTTATCCCAAACTGTGACACAGGATTGTTTTGAGTGCAGAAATAAGAATGGGGATGTAAGAGCCATTTATGCCATCCAAAGCTCCATGTTGGGTAAAAAGTGTGATTTATAATAATATATTCCGGAGAATATAAGTGCTAACAATCTCTTTGGAGTATATATTGATCCTAACTCTGACTATATATTGATCCTAGTCTGACTACTAGTGCAAGTCCTCTGAGCAGAACTGTGGACCACCCAACACTCTGCTATTAAGATATATGTGCATTTTAAGTATTTTTGAACAAAACAGAGGTTATGAAGTCTTGGTGTTGGCTGTTGCAAATTAATAACTCCTTACATCTTGTAAGACCGGCAGAATGGCAATCATCTGATACTTTACATTTAGACTAGCCATGTATTTTTTTCCCATCTCCTAGACCTCATCGGAGGTAGAAAGCCCTATATCATTAATTTCCCCCCGTAACTGTGCTGCTTAGCTGTGCTTGTAATTAGGGTCATCTTTTCAGCCGTGATAGCTCAACCCATTAATGCACAATTTGAAAAAGATAATTAAAAATATAGGGAGGAATATGAGCCTGCCATTCGAGAGGCTACTTAGACTCTAAGATGTCGACACTGACAACTGTCCATTTTTATTTCAGTAGTGTAAGTTTTAAGATGGCGTGCCTGGCGTGCTCTGGTCCATGGGGTCACGAAGATTCGGACATGACTAAACAACAACAACAAACTTTTAAGATAATTTAGCTCTGTGCTTTCTATGCTTTGAACACTTTTCTATGGAAGCCAGAGGGACCACAGCCAAAGCATTTTTTGTCCTGATTCCTCAAAGGCTTGTGTGCAGGTGAAAGCAGATATTCATGCACACATCCTTAGTTTAAGGCAGAATTGCTTATGCAAAGGAATGATAACCACACAATTTCTCAGCCTGATTCAACAGGCTTTTCATTGCCTGACAT
The DNA here is from genome assembly GCF_027172205.1 of Podarcis raffonei. Classification (NCBI taxonomy): domain Eukaryota; kingdom Metazoa; phylum Chordata; class Lepidosauria; order Squamata; family Lacertidae; genus Podarcis; species Podarcis raffonei. Next base: position 111,098,317 of record NC_070604.1, on the reverse strand, counting down.
TAAGAATGGAGAGCCTCTGGTCCTCCAGGTGTTGTTGAACACTGTTTCCCATCAGTCTCGGTCAGCCTGGACAGTGGGCAGCAGGGTGGATGTTGTAACCCAGTAACACTGGAGGGTCATGAGTTTCCAATGCCTGTGTTAAATCTTCTGCCTATCAATTTCACTGAATGAGTCAAAGGGTTTTTGAATTTAATAGTTTATTATTTTCCCCTTTCTTTTTTCTTTTTTATTTTATTTTGACAAAGTAATAATCATTAATAAATAAGAATAAAAATGTGCACCCCACTACCGAGACCATTCCATTGTAACTATCTAACCTCCCAAAATTTCAACACCTCTTGCGATGCTTGGACCCCTTTCCATTTTAACAGTACAAATTCTACAAACACCTTCCATATCTCCTCAGAATAATTTCACCTGCATATCCCCCATCTCACCTTAACGGCACATGTTAATTTATAATTAATAGCTATATCCCACACCTCTTTATTGTTGGGAAACTGTGCAGCTACTCACACAGAGTCAATTAAGGTTTGGCAGACAGCCAGATGGCAATCTGAAGGAGTAAGTCTGCCTGGAGATAACAGAGACATGAAGACAGCTTCCTGATTGGTCAAGCTCTTTCAAGGGAGTGATAATTAATGGCCCACTAACTGGAATGTGTGAGTTCAGGAGTTCAGTGTGTCAGTGTAGGAGTTGTGAGTCGTGTCAGAGAGAGCTAGCAAAAGATCCGTGTTCTGTTCCTGTAAATGGTCCACTGTATATAATAAACACCTAACTACAAGTTCCTGGTTCCTTCTTCGTCTATCCTGTCTGCAGCCAAGTTACCAATTGCTTCCGTGGATTCTGCGTGTACTCTGCTAGGTCTGGCTAAGGTCCTGCAACTAGTCGGAAAGTTGCGAAACACCAGTAGGTTTTGCCAATATTTATACCATTCTTCCATTGTGTATTCTGCTTGCCCCTTCCACTCCCTAGCTATTATGATTCATGCAGCTGTCAATAAATTTGTGGGCGAGTCCTTCATAGCCTGCAAACCTTCCACCCCATCGCAAATAGATAATAATGCTACCTCTGGACTTCAGTGATTTCTGTTATCTTCTTAAACACCCTTTGCCAAAAATAAATTGTACATATTTACACCTCCACCACATGTGAACATAATACCGTTTCCTGGCATCCCCTCCAACACAACAACAACAACTTCTTCCTACCCATAATTTTATAAACTTATGTCATCCCCTTCCACAGTCAGCTTTATTTCTAAGTCAAGTAGCTCAAAAAAAAGGTGATTCATTTCATTTATACATTGACTGTTGCATTCAGGTCTTCCCCATGACTGGCCACTGTGAGAACAGGATACTGGACTAGGAGTGATTGCCTTATGTTATTCTTTCCTCTGTTTTCCCCAGTTTTGTCATGAGGTGTCCAGAACTGCACACCATATTCAAAGTATTGTAGATATATAAAACAGGGAAATATACTGGATACAATCTGATTCCATTTAGACCAATGGGAGGTTTGTCATTAGTTTTGGTGAGAAGAGGGTTATGACCATTGCATTTGCCTTTGTCCATGCCACAGGACATGGCATCTATGATTTCACTAAACTTTCTCCTACAGGCCATCGTCTGGAGCAGCTGAATATAATTTGCATTCAACCACACTAAGACTTCTGAGACGAGAGACTTTTGGCCTCACCATGAGCTGGAAAGGTCAAGAAAATACAAGCTAGAGAGAGATAGCTAACAGAGAATGCATAAAACGTCTTTTGCAACAGCTTTAGGCTGATAGAATTGCGAGGCAATCATGTGTGTAATCATACCAAGTTTGTTTCTTTGCAGAGTTTAATCGATGCACACAAACATCTTGAAAGCGGAGGGAGAGAGAGAAAATCATGAAGGAACTGAAAACTGTAGCAAACTGTCCACACATATGGTGATACTATGTAAAAAAAAAAGTGTGTGTGTGTGTGTCTGTCTGTCTGTTTGTTTAAACAAAATAAAAAAATTCCTTCCAGTAGCACCTCCCAAATCAAAGGAGGGTAAGAATAAAACTCTGGAAGTTAATGCTGTTAACCCAGAAGGACCAGTGTTCTGACTCCTTATAAGACAGCTTCAGCCACCAGCCCCTCTCTTTCCAATGTACAGGCATTTAGTGCCATTGCTTATGTGACCAAAACTTCAGCATCCATGCACATGAGGAAAATATCATCAGGCACTGGGGAGCTGAAAGGTTTGCAGAAAAGTGGAAGGAAGGGAAAGTTAAACTGAGTGGCTGGAATCCTGAACACGGAGCACTCCGCAATGCAACACATGAAAAATTTGATTCAGCTCACACTTTAAGGAGAATGTGCCTAATTAGCACTTTCTGAAGGAATGAACAAACCAGAACACAGCGATGCTTAGAAAATTGACATTTCTCTGAATTTTCCAGTGCCGTTTTCTGAACAAGTAATGCTTACAAAAATGCATACATTCGGGTAAATTGTGCATAGAGTGCTTACATTAGTGGAAAATAACATACAAAAAATGCATTATGGGAAAATGTGATTTGTAAAATCATGTATATTAAGCAAAATCACATGCAAAAATGTGCGCATTAGGAGAGATGTGCATTAAAATGCTGAGAAACCGAAAATGACAGATCTGTGCGTCCCATGTCACAAGAGATGATAGAATAATATCACCATCATAATTTATTCAATTTATATATCCTTATCAAATGTTTGGATTAGATATAAAGATTTATTGGAAAGTAAAACCCCAAGGTGGTTGTCACCAATGGAAGCGAAAGCTCAGAAAAAGCTCAATATGGAGGCCAGATGGCCGAAGTATTGGGAAATTTTGGAACAAGAAGGAGATAGACTGAAACTGCAGAGTTTTGAGAAACTAAAAAACAAAGTGCAAGACTGGCTTCATTATTATCAGATAATGGAGGCTTACAATTTGGATAAGAAAGTTGGCTTCCAGGTGGAAAAATCTAAATTGGAAACAGAACTGTTAGAACTCAAAACTAAGATTTTGTCAAAAATGTATAACTTGCTGCTGAAATGGAACACTCAGGATGAGACTGTCAAATCAGCAATGATTAAATGGGCACAATATGTTGGACATAACATTATGTTTGCTGACTGGGAACAGTTGTGGACCACTGGGATGAAATTTACAGCATGTAATGCCTTAAGAGAAAATATTATGAAAATGATATACAGGTGGTACATGACCCCAGTCAAGCTTGCAAAAATTTACCATTTGCCCGATAATAAATGCTGGAAATGTAAAGAAAATGAAGGTACATTTTTTCACCTTTGGTGGACGTGCCCTAAGATTAAGGCTTTCTGGGAAATGATTTATAACGAATTGAAAAAGGTATTTAAATATACCTTCTTGAAGAAACCAGAAGCTTTCCTCTTGGGCATGGTCGGCCAGTTGGTGTTAAAAAAGGATAGAATTTTCTTTATGTATGCTACAACAGCAGCAAGAATACTCATTGCAAAGTATTGGAAGATGCAAGATTTACCCACTTTGGAAGAATGGCAGATGAAGTTGATTGACTGTATGGGATTGGCAGAAATGACTGGCAGAATCCGTGACCAGGGAGAAGAGTCGGCAGAAGAAGATTGGAAAAAATTTAAGGACTATTTACAGAAATATTGTAAAATTAAGGAATGTTGAATGATGTTGGATTGAAATTAAGTGGTTTTTTAGCTGTAATGGTATAAAGGAATATGAAAAAATGGTTTTTTATAAGTAAAAATTTAAGGTTATAATAACCTAAGATGTTGGATAGAAAATAAGGTGTTTTTATAAGCTGTAATGCTTTGAGATAAGGATTTGCTGAATAAATAATTTGAATTGGATTACAAGAAGGGGAGGTATGAGGAGGTCAGGGAAATATGTCATTGAAAACTAAGTATTGTGAACTATATGTGTTTTTAAACTTTTTTGTTTTTCTGTTTGTATAAAAATTGGGAATTTTAATAAATATCTTTTTTAAAAAATCTAATGACCCTAGGGTGGTGTTTAACATTGAAAACACATTACAGAACTTCAGGGATAAAAATATAATAAAAAGCATACTGACAGACAGTGATAGAGAAGGAAGGGACCCCATGGATCATCTAGACCAGCCTCATGCAATGCAGGAGTATGGGGATCAAACCCATGACCTTGGCATTATCAGCACCAGACTCTAACCAAGTGAGCTAACCAGATGTTGATAGTAGAGCAGAATTTGCCAACTTGGTGCCTTCCTTGCTAGCTGGGGGTGATGGAAGTTATATCCCAAAAACAGCTGGAAGGCACCAAGTTGAGGTAAGTTTGCTATTTACACAGTCATGGGGGCATCTCCACATAGGAAATCTTCTCAGTTTGTTTCATTGTAGGGATGGATCTTATGCAGTCAAAGGGATGCGGATGTGATTTTTATGTCATTTCTTAAATGGGAAACACACTCCTCAGATGAGGATAGATAGCACACTGGTGCTCCTTGGCAGACAATTAATGGTACGTAATAATCTATAGTTGAGATAAACCAGAAGAAATGGGAAAGCAATTAAGGGTCAATAGGAAGCACTGCACGAATGATAGAGGTATGAGCAAATAATAACAAACGATGAGAATAATTCAAAATCGGTTAATACCCCCTAGATTCCTAATCATCAAATTACATGTTCTGTTTGGCTGACTCGAATGGAGTGCTATATCACAGATATGTACACAAGAAATTCATCGGAAAATGTGCTGTATTCAAAAGAAGGCCCAGTTTCATTGAAGCTAATGGAGCAAGGCCAATGCTCAGATAGCCTCAAGCATTTATCTAGTGCTTCACAGTGTTCCAAGTAGATATCTACTTGGCCCATTCACAGGCTCTATGATGTCTTATGATCCTCTTGTGGAGGACTGAGGGATAGTGTCTATACCCTTTTTAATGTATTTGGGGTTCAGGGTTTATTGGTTTGGTTTGTTCTTATTTTTATTATGTATTTTGTGTTTTTATATTGTATTTTTATGTTGTGAACCACCCTGACATCAACGGATGAAAGGCAGTATACAGATTTAATATTTAATAATAATAATAATAATAATAATAATAATAATAATAATAATGGGTTAACCAAACTACAGTGTATGGCAAGGTATGAACCTGAGACATCTTGGCAACAAATTGGTGTGTATGAGGCACTCTGTTACTTGGCTACAACCCTGTACTCTAGTGCTGTAACCTGGTCATTAATGATACTTCATGAATTGATTACTTCTGGTTTTGACTGTATTCTGCCTTGGAATTACACACAACCCCATGCTGTTTCTAGACATACAGAGGCTGTTCAACATTTAGTCCACCCAGAGAGAGTTTCCACCATTCCTCCCTATTCTGATCCTTCCAGGGAGGAGGAAGAGGAAGACAGTATAGATTTACAACAGGGGTTTGAGGGTGGTTGCAGCTCAGAGGCAGATGAGGGGGAAAGATGGGAAATCATGGGAGAGCCAGAGCAACACTCGGCTGACACGTTGTCATCAGAAAGCATTCCAGACCCTCCATCTCCCAGAACCTGGCGGGCCTTAAAAGTAGGAGAGCAAAGAGCTCAAAGACAGAAGGCACATAGCAGCACCCGTAGAGAAGGTAATGATGATGAAGAATGAGGAAGTGGGAGAGACAGGGAGTAGATATTAGAATCATAGAATCATAGAATCATAGAGTTGGAAGAGACCACAAGGGCCATCGAGTCCAACCCCCTGCCAAGCAGGAAACACCATCAGAGCACTCCTGACATATGGTTGTCAAGCCTCTGCTTAAAGACCTCCAAAGAAGGAGACTCCACCACACTCCTTGGCAGCAAATTCCACTGTCGAACAGCTCTTACTGTCAGGAAGTTCTTCCTAATGTTTAGGTGGAATCTTCTTTCCTGCAGTTTGGATCCATTGCTCCGTGTCCGCTTCTCTGGAGCAGCAGAAAACAACCTTTCTCCCTCCTCTATGTGACATCCTTTTATATATTTGAACACGGCTATCATATCACCCCTTAACCTCCTCTTCTCCAGGCTAAACATGCCCAGCTCCCTTAGCCGTTCCTCATAAGGCATCATTTCCAGACCTTTGACCATTTTGGTTGCCCTCCTCTGGACACGTTCCAGTTTCTCAGTGTCCTTCTTGAATTGTGGTGCCCAGAACTGGACACAGTACTCCAGGTGAGGTCTGACCAGAGCAGAATGCAGTGGCACTATTACTTCCCTTGATCTAGAGGGGCACTATTACTAGAGGGGCACTAGATCTAGAGGGGGCACTATTACTAGAGGGGCACTATTACTAGAGGGGCACTAGATCTAGAGGGGCACTATTACTAGAGGGGCACTAGATCTAGAGGGGCACTATCTAGAGGTGGCACTATTACTTCCCTTGATCCCAAATATTCATTTGGGACAACGCCATTATCCAAGAGGCTAGGTTCCATAGCCTCTCTCTATAAAGATTGAAATTAAAAAGGACTGTAAGAAACTTTTCATTGTCTTTATACTTTCCTGGGCAACCAGCCGGGAGCCTCTGACAGCATCCTGACAGACGCACACTCTCCAATGTAAAAAAGTGCCCTGCCCCTCCCTCTTCACTGCCTCCTCCTCCACCTCCTGCATCTCCTCCTCCTCCAGGGCTAGGGCTGGGGGCAGGGACGAAGAGGCCACACAAAGCCAAGACTTTCTTAGGGGTAGTCAAGGGACCCGATTCATGTTTTCACAAAATCAGAAAGTGATATTTATTGATGGCGAGGGGAGGGGGTGAGTGAGAGGCATAGATCTAAGAAATGTTCTAAAGGGATGCATGGATCTGAACTCCCACTAACACATTGAAATACTGTATGGAAGGGAAGGCCCCTCAGGAAATCAGGACTCTCGGTGATACCATGAGAAGCCATGATGGCCAAAGGGTTTTCAGGATGGCCCCAGCATTTTCAGGGAAGTTGGAGGGTATGGAAATGTGGAGGTCTCCGCAAAAAAGAGAGAACTCTATGGTCCTTACTGCTCTAGCATAGCAACAATCCCAGAAATCATTCCTGTACCACATGGCTAAGGAGCCTGTGGCCCCTGAGGTGTTTTGGACATCAACACTCACCAGACCCAGTCAGCATGGTCAACGATCAGAGATGATGGGAGGTTTTCAGGTTCTTGAAGGGGAGAAAGGGCCATTGGCAGTCTGAATTCTAAGGTCTCTTCAAATCGCCTCACAACCACCTATCATAGCTAATTGGGTCAAAGTTGTTATCTGTGCTGATGCTCCTGAGTTAAACCTTTGTGGTGAAGGCACTGTTTGAAAAACTGACACCACTTAATGGATGGATGTTCCCTGCTCCCCTCATGCTATTTCGCTTTCTTCAAGGTGAAGTGGCTTCTCATTTTGCTCTGGCATGTAATATTTCTATTACATGGGTAGTTTTTTTAAGGGCAAGTGGTTCTTCTTCAGTGTTTTAAGGTAATTCCAGCATTCTGGAATCTGGAGGGTTTCCAGTGTTTTCCTTCTACAACTGACCAGGCAACAAAGCAAAAATTCTTGTAGGTCTTTTAAGACCATTTACAGGTTGAACGAGGCCTGCTTCAATAAATCCTATTTTATACCTTTTTCACCCATTGCCTTCTGTATCATCCTTCGTTCCTTGCATCCATAAGGTCCCAAATAGGAAGGGCAATCCTTCTGTTGCAATCCTTCCTAATGGAGACCCTCTGGGAAGGGCTTTCTGTATCCATTCTCCTCCTGGGATTTTGAAATAGGAGGACTTTGTATATCTTTTACAGCCTCTCCTCCTGGTCAATGGGAAGATGGGGAGGCATTTTCCTAGCAGTAGGATTTTTGTTTGCCTATTTTCCAAGTACTGTATTGCTTCCTCCTAGTGGTAGAGCAATGTCACTGAAGTTAGGAAACTCAAGAAGGATCTGAGCCAAGCTAGCATTTGAGTTGATGCCCAGGCCTTGTCCACAACTGGAAATGCAATATCTGATCACAAGACAGTTTTTTTAAAAAAAATAATCTATTTTCATTAAAGAATGCATCTTTCTCTATTTCCTATAGAATCAATTGGCTATAGAAATACCCTATAAATTATACAACAATCCCAGGGTTTTCCCCTGTGAAATAGATGCTCCAGTGCCAACTTCCTAGAGTTTGAGAGATTTTAACTTTCATAAATCTTTTATTACCATGTCAGAAGAAATCAGGATTCCTCTATGATGTCTATCAAGACATTTAGTATTATTGTTGTGGGCATTTATCTTGAAGGAAATGTACAAATGTTTGTAGTTGTGTCTTTGAAGAAAATGACTGCATGAGGAATCATCTTCTCACAAAGAAAATGTGTCATGTTCCAATGCCATATGTTCATTGAGCCAGATGAACACTGCAAGCTAGTGGAGAATCTGAAAACCATTTAGATTTATAGAGAAGATGGAAAAATCTCAGATGCATGGATGCTGCCAGTCATTCCATAGGGACACGTGTATCTCTATGGAGTTGAACACATGTATTTGACTCCCCCCCCTTTAAGGGTTTATTGATCATTTTCCTACTCCATCCTGCCTGTGCCTGAGCACAACAGAAGTTCCATTCAAATACACACAAATATTTCTCATTCAAATAGACATATCTTCCCATATGCCCCTGTGAGTTGCTGGTGGTCTATAGTCATGTTCTTCTGTTGCATAGGAAATAGAACTGGTCCGTCTTTTACATAACTTTTCTGATTTTGTATTGCTTCTTCAGTCTCAAACTTGGTTATATAAGATTTTATTATTGATATTGCATTGCAGAGAGTTGGATTAGATGCCTCTTTGAGTTCCTTCCAAACCTACAATTCTATTATTCTATTGTTGAATCACATAAGGATGCTTTATGGGGAGTGATAGCATAAATAAGATAGAATAAATACAATAATAATCTCTGGACAGCTTATAGGATCAACATGCTGAGAGGCTAATTTTGAGAACAAATTTTTATTGAGAAGCTCAGAAAAAATATTTCCTAACAATCCCATATGCCTTTTGGTTGTTTTTTTTTTTTGTGGGGCTTGATAATATCCATAGCCCCTTAACCTGATGATATCCATCTTTCCTCACACTCTGATAGATTCTGTTGTGAACAAACTCTAAACACTGCGCCATGTTTTCCTGATTACTAATAAACATTTATAATGTGTAAATGATCACAGCATGTTAACAAACACAATCCAGATCAATTCTCTGCCACAGAACACTGATGGCTTCAACAAATGTGTTCTCAGCAACAAAAATAAGTAACCAAAAATAAAAATTGTTATGTGTAAACAACAGCTTTACCCCCATTTTATTCAAAAGCAGATTGATCCTAAGGGCTGTGGAGAACTTGTTTTCTGTTTTGTTTTTAAGAAAGAAATATGCTCTATTTGCGAATTGGAATAAATGAGCCTAATTTTATGTTATCAAAGATGGAGATGTTTTCAGGAAAAAACCCTGAAACTGAATATTAATACCAAAAGGGTAGTATCTATTGAATAGTGCATGCTGAATCCAGATGCCTAACATACTTAGTGTTATGTACTGAAGTTCTCACCCTGGGCCAGCAGGGGGATACTGTAGATAGTTATGCAAATAAGGGATCAAAAGTGACGTTCAGTGATTGGATAGTTTTAGAAAGTTGTTACAGTAATGTTGTACTGGAGCTCTGTATAAGCAGGCTGACTGAACCCTTCAGTTCAGTTCTGTCCTGGCCTGTGAATAAACAAGAGCTGTTTGAAGAATCACTGTGTCGTCTGATATGTTCACCCACAACTTAACACTTAGGTATGCTCATTCAGAAGTGAATACCGCTGAGTTCATAGAATCATAAAATTGTAGAGTTTGAATGGACCCTGGGGATCTTCTAGTCCAACTGCCTGCAATGCAGAAATATGCAGCTATCCCATACGGGAATTGAACCTGCAACCTTGGTGTTATCAGCACCATGCTCTAACCAAGTGAGCTATCCAGTTCAATGGAGTTTATTTCCAAGTGTGCACAAGATTTTGGTCTGCTATACATGTGGGAATGTTCAGGGAGGCAGGAGAGGATATTTTGTTTAATAATATCCTTCTCAACTTGCGTTAGCAAGTTCTATAATTTAGCAGAGTAACATTCCCTTTTTAAACTTACATAGCAGATAACTTATTGCCAGGCTTGCTTAAGCCTCTAAAATAAGTTTCCTGGTAATTCCCCTTTATTTCCTCCTAAAAGGAATAAACACAACACAGTCTTGTATAAAATAGTTTACTCACGCATTCTGTTCACAGATGGATCCCAGAAGGCAGACTTAGGTTACAAAATAGATACACTTGGAATCTATCCCATAAAGAGATAGTTCCTTTGTCCTCTCTTGGCTGGGGGCCAAGAAAGCTTCTCAGGCTAAGCAGCTAATGCTTCTACGATGAAATCAAAATGGAGAAGAGAGAGAGATGGTGGCCAGCTTATGTTACCTGCACAGGTAAGGTCACACCCACCTCTAGTCAGATGTGGAGGAAGTTTGTCCCAGCCTAGGAGGAAACAGGAGGTTCTGACTGCCCTGGTACAAACATGTCCACTCTAGGAATGTTGTATTTGACTGCTCTGTGTTTCACATCCCACAATACACACATACATCTATATCCCATTTTTTCTCCCAGGCAGCACTTTCTCCCAGGAGTTCAAGGTGGCATAAAATGGCTCTCCTTCACATCCATTTTATCATCACAACTACTCTGTGAAGTATAGTAGGCTGAATGACTGTCACAGAATCATAGAATTGTGACTGGTCCAAGGTCACCAAACAAGCTTAATAAGCTGTGCTGGGATTTGAACCCTCCCTTCCCATATGAGATTCCAGCATTCTAATTAAGTAAATGTAAAGGGATCCCTGACCATTAGTCGTGGTTACTCTGGGGTTGTGGTGCTCATCTCGCTTTATTGGCCAAGGGAGCTGCCATACAGCTTCTGGGTCATGTGGCCAGTATGACTAAGCCGCTGCTGGTGAACCAGAGCAGCGCACGGAAACGCCGTTTTTACCTTCCCGCCGGAGCGGTACCTATTTATCTACTTGCACTTTGACGTGCTTTCAAACTGCTAGGTTGGCAGTAGCAGGGACTGAGCAATGGGAGCTCACCCCGTTGCGGGAATTCGAACCGGCGATCTTCTGATCGGCAAGTCCTAGGCTCTGTGGTTTAACCCACAGCGCCACCCGCGTCCCTCATTCTAATTACTTGGGCTTAATTCAGTTCTATCATTCAATTAGGTTATTCAGTTCAATCATTCAGCTAGGTTATTTGGGCTGAAGCCCAAATAAGCTCATTTCCATTGTACAAGTAACCTTACCCAACAATCACTAAATCACACAGAGGTTTCAATCACACAGGCTCCCTCTGTCCTGTCTTCTGAAGGGAGATAATGCAGACATCACTCCATGAGCCCAGACCATTGAAGGTTGGCACCTTCCACCCAAACCAACCTCTTCCCCCAGCCTCTACTGTCTTATTGTTTTAATATACGTTTGTAGTGGTTCTTAGATGCCTGAAGGGCCTGTGCCTGAAAGCTGAGGTATTCATAACAAAATACATAAAAGAACGAGCCCTGAAGGACTATGCTTCCACGAACCAGCCATAATTTTGCTTCGTTTTCAGCCTGCGTGGCCCATTGCTAAATCATTTATGCCGGCAATCTGGCTTTAAATGTTTGTTCATGACATGCTCATACAATGAATGCAGTGTGGTTTTTATTTTAAAACACATAGTCATTCATTCACAGATAACCACCATTAAGGATTGATTACCATAATTAACTGTCAGCATTCAGCGCAGTCTTTGGAGAAGCATTTATCACCCAACTTTGAGCAATTTGTTCTAATAAAATAAGCATCCTTTGGTGTTGCTGCTCCTCTCTGTTTCAATAAAAGGAAACAAATCAAATTGTATTCCGTTCAAATCCTTATTGAAGTTACTGCTAGTTTCATAACCACACTCAATCCACTTTGCAGATAATATTAAGTGGTCCTGTTTGCTTGAGATGATGATGAAATGTGGATTTCCATATGAATGGAGGGAATGCTGGTCTCAACTTTTCCTCCCCATACATGCAGCTTATAACAATGTTTTTGACCAAAAAAAATTTTGTACTATAGGGACAATAAGATATGAAAGATTATTACACACACACCCCACACACAATATGGAACTAGGGTTGCCATATTTGAAGAGCAAAACAGAGGACACATTTGCCAACTTCTACTTTTAACTATGGATCACTATGACGACTCATTTTACATACCCATGAGAAAGAGGACATACGGCAACCCACTGGAACAAACATTCTGATGGCGTACGTACAAATCTAAAATGGTATTTTTACCTGCAAGCAAGCAATTGGTCCCATTGCAGTGCACATTTTTGGGATTTGCATTAATCAAAGTTTGGGAAACTGTAAAGATACCTGTAAAATATTCCTTATTTTCTTGCGCCACATCACAATAAGTGTGTGTAAGTGATAACTTGGAGGCTGTAGCTCAGTGACACAGCACATGGCCAAGCCAAAGTATGATCTCTCTGAACTGCCCTGAACTGAAGTAGAGACCTCTGAAGCTCTTCAGGGTGATTCAGTCTGACTTAAAAAAAAATACAGATTTTTTTAAATACAGATTTTTATTTTTATTTTTTAAAAATACAGTATTTCTGCAAATATTGAAACATTTCTACCCAAGGTTACCTTATACAGCAAATGTCAACTAGTCCCCCCCCCCCCAGTATTAAACACTAGGTAGGTGTGTGTGCAGGGTTGTGGGGCAGGCACACAACAGAACAGTGTACACAGAGAGGAAGTTTAGTCATTCCTTTCCCAGCGGTGATCTTGCGGGGGTGGGATCCTCACACCCCCTGTGTGACAATTTGCATTAGAAAAAAGAAACTTCCTATTGCTTGACTTAGGCTGGTGGGTAAATCCTTTTGCTTTGGGGGAAGCAAGAATAGCCTAGATCAGGCATGGCCAAACTTGGCCCTCCAGATGTTTTGGGACTACAACTCCCATCATCCCTAGTTAACAGGACCAGTGGTCAGGGGTTATGGGAATAGTAGTCCCAAAACATCTGGAAAACCAAGTTTGGCCTTGATGGTCCTGCGGGTATTATTGTACTGAACGACTAGGTAGAAAATCTATGCTATCCAACCACCAGTTCGAATTGGGGCAATTTAATTTCTGGGGTAATTTCTCTCTGTGCATCAAAGAAAAAACAGACGATTTAGTGTTGCGGGTTGAATTCCACCGAACACAACATTTGAAGGGCATTTGGAGGTCTCTCGTTTGTTCCCAGGTGGTCATTGGGTTTCATCTTTTTTTTTTAATAACTTTTCATTCAAAATTAAAACAAAACACATTATCTAGAAATATATCATCCTTATTCCCCCCATTTTTCCTCCCTCCCCCCACAGAACCCACCCACCCCCGACTTCCCTCAGTTCCAGTCTTTGATTTCTCTAAAAATGCTGTTTTCTGCATGTTACACAGTTGTATAGATCCTCAAACTATTTAGCTGATTATTATCAATCAAAAGTTTGTGAATGTTTATTCAAAACCAGCCAAGGAGTCCAGTTCGCTTTGTTGCGTCTTCAAATACTTTGTAAAGGTTTCCCATTCATCTTTAAAGTCACAGTTATCCTTGTCCCGTAGCTTGTATGTCAGTTTTGCCAGTTCTGCATAGTCCATCAATTTTTCTTGCCATGATTCTTTAGCTGGGGTTTCTTCAGTCTTCCATCATTGGGTTTCATCTTAAATGAAACTGCAAGTGAGTTAGGAGATGCCCCATGAGGCAACAACATGTGAGGACATTTGGGGGAGGCCAAAAGTATTGGGATGAGACTAAAGAAATTTCTCAGGGGGGGCACAGGTGGGAAAATACATCCCTGTATTTTCAACCAGAAGAAGTGGTACTTTCTTTTATTTGTTCATCATCTTGCAGCTTCAAGATGTCCATGATGTCCTCAGATGTCCATGATTTCTAGTGTTATGAGAGAGGGGAAGAAAATCCTCTGTCCACTTTCTCGGTGTCATGCATAATTTCATAAATTTCTATCATGTCACCTTTCATTCACCTTTCCTCCAAACTAAAAGTCCCAGGCGCTGTGGACTTTCCTCCTAGGGAAGTCACTCGATCATTTTGGTTACCCATTTCCTGCAACTTTTCCAACCCTCCAATATCCTTTTTGAAGTGTGGTGACTGCTGAGTGTTAAATAAAATAAAATGTTTCCAAAGGAGAGAGAGGAGGAGAGTCATGGCTGCTGAGCCACATGTTTCCCGTAATGTCCAGCTCCGGAATATGACCAGGGCATTTCCAAGTTGTTGTTGTTGTTTGCAAAACCCTAGGTTCATTGGCGAATGCCTACATCTTTTCCTCTCCCCAAACTGCATTAGCAATGCAATGAAACGATCACTACGCAATGCAGGCATTGATCAGAATGAGGGAAAGGTGTCTGCACTTACTCAACAGAATTCCAAAGTCACACTGATTTGCATCTCTCCCCCCCCCTCTCATATTCCTTAGAGACCTATACTGTGCAGTATAATTTATGCCATGAGGCTTGTGTCTCAGAGCGTGCCAGCCCATTGTTGCTTTTGTGTTCTTATTATAAAGCTCTTCTCTGCTTTAATGATGGCAAAGCGATCAGAATTGTTTCTGAAGGATAATGAAATATTGTAATGCGATCAAAATCAAGTATGCAAAAACCATTATTTTCCTCACTGTTGCCGAGATAGCATTATCAATGGCTCCTTATCTTAACTGTGAAGGGCTGTTTACAGAAGCAACCTATATGGAGCAGAATCATCACTCCTGCACGTGGCTTGGATGAGAAGATGCAAGAGGCAGGCTTGTCCCTTGAGGCTCTTTTGCACTGAAGCGAATGTCCATACTAAACACCTGATGTAAGGCGTTTGGTGCCCATGGAGAATATTTACCGTAGTGGCCCAGAGGTGCCTTTGCAACAGAAAGTGTCGGGCAGAGACTTAAAAAAATTAAATTAACAGTCTTGTAATAGTTTTTTTTCAGGTTGTTTTTTTTTAATGAGCTTTTACCTGCTGCATTGGGCAGGGTTTTGCTCTTAGAGTTTGTAGACTTGGATTTGTCTTTCTTTCTTTTTTTTTACAATTTTGTATTTTTGTTGTTATGAGCCAGAGGGACCTTTCTTCTGTCTAGGATGCATTTCATTGGGGTAACTAATTGGAGACTGCATGCTGGCAGTGGGAAAAGCCAGAGCCAATGATGGACAGAGCCAGAGATAAAAGCATTGTGGAATAACAAATCCAATATAAATACCACCCTGCTTCAGCTTTCACCATGGCTGTCTCAGATTAGAATCCCCATAATCTTATGTGCCTATCACTGATGGGGGAAACTCTCAGTCTCAAATGTCTGTGTGTGCTAGGCCTACAAATAAATACAGCTACTGTTCTGAAAAGCAAGTGAAAGAAATTCCTTTCTTACTTTAGTGTGGTACTTACAGACATACACACACATTTGGCAGAAGCCTACCAACTTCTCATTTCTGACATTAGTGTGCTTGTTGTTGTTGTTTAGTCGTTTAGTCATGTCCTACTCTTCGTGACCCCATGGACCAGAGCACGCCCAGCACTCCTGTCTTCCACTGCTCCTTGTGCCCTCCATCTTTCCCAACATCAGGGTCTTTTCCAGGGAGTCTTCTCTTCTCATGAGGTGGCCAAAGTATTGGAGCCTTAGCTTCACGATCTGTCCTTCCAGTGAGCACTCAGGGCTGATTTCCCTAAGAATGGATAAGTTTGATCTTCTTGCAGTCCATGGGACTCTCAAGAGTCTCCTCCAGCACCATAATTCAAAAGCATCAATTCTTTGGCGATCAGCCTTCTTTATGGTCCAGCTCTCACTTCCATACATCACTAATTAGTGTGCTACATACATGCATATACACATACACATATGTTCTCAGGCAGCTGGGCTGAGACTGTTCCCTCCAAAACCATACAACCATGAAATAAACTAAAACAATAACAGCATCACCTCACATATACTATTTCACGGGATTTAAAAAGAACAACATTGTCTTGTGTCAATCTATAGTGTGGGAATGGTTACACAGAACTGGGAGCCCCAGACGTCAAAATGGCTAGTTAAGGAAGTGGACAGAAGCCAAGTACTTTTCAGCTTGTCACGTTCACCATAGCAGAAGAAGGAAGGCAAATTCTGTGGTTTAGTAAGGACTGTGACCCAAGGTGCCCTGTACCAGTTCAGTTAAGGTATGCAGAGGTGGCTGAGTGAGGGCTTTGGGGAAACAGATAAGCAGTGCCAGGAGTCAGGTAGCAAAAAGAAGCAGGGAGCAGATTGCAAAGAATTTGGCAGCTGTAGTCAGGTGGACCACAGCATATACAGGACCTTGGAGAGCTCTCAGGGAGCACATATGTTGCTAGAGTTACGAGCCCAGCAGAGTTTTAAAGTTGTGGAGCAGGCAGGCTGACTACTGACAGATGTGAAGGTAGGATTTTATTTTATTTTTTTAAGGAAGAGTCTTGCACTCCAGCATTGTTCTGTCGCTTCCAGGTGAACCTAGGAAATGCATTGCTGGGGTGCTGGCAGAGCAAAAGAAAGGGCTCCTTCTCTGAAGGTCCCATGTCTCTGACCATACGGCCAGAATTAGGTACTAAGGCTTCTTTATTCAAAAGGCCTGTGGCATTTTTCTGTAGCTGTTCCTTTGTTGAGTTGCCTGCTGATTATTTACTTGTTTGTTTATTTATATACAGCTTTATTATTCACATTTCTAAGCGGTGTACGTAAAAAAAAACAACCCCTAGAAAATGGCACAATAAAATAATAAAGATGTGCCATAAAGCTGAGCACCACCTTAAAAATGCTTGCTGGATCAAGAAAGTCTTAATCGTGCACCTGACATTTAGTGAGGAGGGTGCTTGACTAATCTCAGCTGATATGGAGCTTCAACTCACTGCGATGAATGCACAGCTTCTAGTAGATATTAGCCATGCATCTGGGCCGTGTGGGAGTACCAACTCCTCCAACAATCTCAGGGATTAAGCTAGGATATAATGGATCAGACTGTCCTTTAGCTATTCTGGACCTATGTTGTTAAGAACCTTGCAAATTAATGCAAGAAGCTTGAACCTAGCCTAATAACATGTTGTTGTTTAGTCGTATAGTCGTGTCCGACTCTTCGCGACCCCATGGACCAGAGCACGCCAGGCACTCCTGTCTTCCACTGATTCCGGCAGTTTGGTCAAACTCATGCTGGTAGCTTCGAGAACACTGTCCAACCATCTCGTCCTCTGTCGTCCCCTTCTCCTTGTGCCCTCCATCTTTCCCAACATCAGGGTCTTTTCCAGGGAGTCTTCTCTTCTCATGAGGTGGCCAAAGTACTGGAGCCTCAGCTTCACGATCTGCTTCCAGTGAGCACTCAGGGCTGATTTCCCTAAGAATGGATAGGTTTGATCTTCTTGCAGTCCATGGGACTCTCAAGAGTCTCCTCCAGCAACAGATTTCAAAAGCATCAATTCTTCAGCGATCAGCCTTCTTTATGGTCCAGCTCTCACTTCCATACATCACTACTGGGAAAACCATAGCTTTAACTATACAGACCTTTGTTGGCAAGGTGATGTCTCTGCTTTTTAAGATGCTGTCTCCAATGCAAGCTTTTCAGCACCTGAGTTTTATTTTTTCGGTCACAGACCAGTTCCAGCCCACATACAATATCAAGGAAGTCATAAAACACAATAGGGATACGTTTGAATTTGCAATTAGGTATAACAGGGACAATACAGATATAGCAACAGTTAAAAATATATATAAATTAAATTATATATAAATTAAAACTTAGTTACTAACATATAACCTAAAATTATCATTTAAAACCTTAATCATTATGATAGCACAGCTTGTTCCCTAGGTTTTATGGCAATCACACAGAATTTGGCTACCCTTAATGTGATCTCAGGATCCTTGTCCTCTACCAGGGATTTTTTCCAGCACTGAGTTGTGTGCTAGCATTTGCCTGTCCTCAATAACAGCTGGAGCCTGCAGACAAGCCCCAAGGGAAGCCCCACACAGAGCACATTGCAATAATGGGTAGGAAACATGCAGTTACTCTCTCCTCCGACGGCGTTACTTTACCAGCATTTCTCCTAAAATGTTTGAAACTACAGTTAGCTCTTCCAGCAGTACTTTAGTAGTGAGATACTGCCAAACGATTGTGAAACCAGCAATGATAACATCCAATGGTAATTCCAGTAGTGCAGTAAACAACTAGCAAACAGCTAGCATAAATGCAGATAATAAGCAATATTATTGGTAATGGAAGGAGAACATTTGCAAGGGACCTCCAAGGAAAAAAAACCCAGCAGAAAAGTACACCAAGTACATTTATCGAAGTGGTACAGGCTGATGCAAAACCTTTTAAAAGTACAATAAGGATATTGGCAGGGCATTAGTGACATGTGACAATTTTTGCTACCCCCTACAAAACACCATGAAAGTAGTTTAGGATACAAAATAAAGAGGCAATTGCCTTCACAGGAAGCAGGTCATTGAACCCCCCATTTCCTTTCAATGCTCTGATACGACAGTAGAGAAATAATCTTATTGTGGAACGAGTTCCTTTTGAAGTGAATGAGGCAGCGGAATGAAAGTCGTATACTTAACTTTTCTGAAGGAATACAAAGGCGAGTGGAAATTAATGTGTGGGGGCTTTTCCTAGGAGGCGAGCCTGAAGAAGCCTGAAAAAGACACCAACAAAAACAGCACAGTTTCTTGTACTATGGGCCACCTCATTGAAGATTATGAGTCTTGTGCTCCCAGAGAGATTTTTAAATGGAGGTTGTGGTACAAGAGGAGACCATCTATTACAGGCATCGGCAAATGTCTTGGGACTACAACTCCCATCACCCCTAGCTAACAGGACCAATGGTCCGGGATTATGGGAGTTGTAGTCCCAAAACATCTGGAGGGCCGAGTTTGCCTATGCCTGATCTATTAGTACAGAGGCCATGAAACCGAGATTAGAAACTGTGGCGATCACACAGGGTCCCTGGTCTATTGATCCCTGTGCCACCACTTTATTTCTCACTGCCACCATGCAGACCCTACCTGGTACAATACTGAGTCCAGTCAGGGTTAAATTGGAACATAAACTTATGTTTATTTATTGTAGTTTAACAAGCATGTGGTTTCGTAAACGGTATCGGTCAATTACAATCATGGGGTGCCTATCCAGACCTATAACTTCTGCTACCTGCTCCCACTCACCTCTTAGATATTTACTTGTCTTCCTAGCCCCTAAGTGTTCCTGACTCAGCTTATTTTGCTACACTAACTCAGCCTACCCACAGACTCTATCCCATTTCACTCCCACTCCAACCAACCCCCCAACTCCCAACGAATCCTCCCTTCTCCCCTCCCAGAGCTGGTTTTATAGTCCCTCTGACTCCACCCCCCTGGGTTCTGATTGGGTGACTTGTTTAACTATTTCACCTCCAGCACTCTCATATGTTAACATCACAGAAACCTACCCCTAACCTCTACCATGCCAAGCCACCTTGGGGCCAGGGGTCTACTGAGTGCCAAAATCATGCTATATTACCTAAGAAGGATTATTAGGTAAAGTTAGGATCCAAAGATTCAATCCCCCAGCAGGGCTCAATATCAAATTCATCAACCGTACAAGCTTGGAGCAGTTGTGGTAATTAATTCCTTTGCCCCATTGATTTATGAACCAGAGATTTGGGGAGACAAAAAAATAATAATTGCCCCTCTGTTTACTGCCATAACTGGTGCAAGGCAGCAAGGGTTTGGAAGTAGAGAATGAACCATCACTTCGCTCCCTTGCCAGGCCCATGCAGAGCTTGTCTGAGACCCGGGGACTCTTGAAGAAGAAGAAGAAGAAGAGTTTGGATTTGATATCCCGCCTTTCACTCCCCTTCAGGAGTCTCAAAGCGGCTAACAATCTCCTTTCCCTTCCTCCCCCACAACAAACACTCTGTGAGGTGAGTGGGGCTGAGAGACTTCAAAGAAGTGTGACTGGCCCAAGGTCACCCAGCAGCTGCATGTGGAGGAGCGGAGATGCGAACCCGGTTACCCAGATTACGTGACTACCGCTCTTAACCACTACACCACACTGTCCAGGAAACATGCCCGGGGCATTCTTAGCATGGCAGCATAAGTCTGGCAGGTCCCTGTTGTTGGTGTGCAGCTGACTTAGCCCTCAGAGGCCTGGGCAAGCTTCCCATCTCTCCTACAGGGGCTGGTTTCTTGCCACAGTTCTGTTTAAATCCTCCTTGAAACTGTATATCAATGGTAATTAGTCATGATATATGAAACTTCCAGATTCAGAGGTAGGATATTTGCCGAAGAGCAACAGCAGGGGTGGTCTGTTGCCTTGATGGCCTGATTCTTCCAGGAAGCATGTGGCTGGTCACTCTGGGGAACAAGATTCTGCACTATGTGGATCTGGTTCCAGCAGAGCTCTTTTTATGTTCTTATATAAGCAGATTGAAGCTGGCTCATTTATAATAAACTATAAAACACAAAAGAAACGCAGTGTTAAAGTGACAATGAGCCACAGATAATAGGAGCAGACCAGGAGCCCCAGATAAAAACAGCAACTAATAACATTAAAGGAGATAATATAACAACCATGGGAGAACAGGGACAGATTTAATTGATGCCTACAAAAATACTCTAAATCAAGCTTCCCCAACCAGGTGCCCCCTGGATTTTGTGGACTACAACTCCCATCGTCCTCCAGCCATTGGCCATGTTGGCTGGGGCTGATGGATGTTGTAGTTCTAAACATATGGAAGACTTTAGATTGGGACAGTCTGGTCAACAGGATGCCAAAATATCTGTTCCAGTAGATATATTTAGCATAGAAAGGTCATGCACGAAGGCACCACTTTCAGGCAATTTCTTCCCTCTTTCGGATTCCAGAAGAATCTATGGTTTTGGGTTTTTTTTGTTTTGTTTTAAGTAGGCATTACAGATGCTGCTCAAATATAGTTCTCTTTGGCAATTTAGTTAATAATTGCCCATGCTCTAATCTTCCTCTAAGCAGCTTACATATTATTCCGAGGCTGTCTCTAGACCTGCTTAGCTCCAACTGTAGAACTTCATTATGTACACTAAGCACAGACTGTTCTCTGGGCCTTTAAAATATAGACTACAGAAGGCTGCAACATTTATTTGATTCATCAAGTTAATCAATTTAAAACATTTTAATAGACTGAAAAATAAATAATTAAAATTGTCTCATTAGGTTTTGAAATACACCGATGCAAAGCGCAGGTAGCAAATACTGCGTTAGAAGACGCTTTCCCTCCCGTAAGGGAGAATGCCACTTTAAAAATCAATTATCCTGTGACACATGCATGGTCCCTCAAAAAAGAGGAATGCTTTTTTCAACCCTTTAGAACTATATTTTTCACATGCAAAGTTATGCAGATTCAATTGATTACTTTGTTATCTGAAGTTCATATAATTTTTATAAATAATTTGTATTGAGTTTTCTAAATGGTGCAACACAACAGACTTGCGATTGTGGGAATGTTTAGGGATGCGGGGGAGGATATGTGTCTAAGATATCCTATGCCAACTTGTCTTTACAAGTTCAACAAAATCAGCAGAGTTAACATTCCCCCTTTTTAAACACACACACAGCAGATAGCTTGCTCAGACTCGTTAGAGTCTCTGTAAACATTTCCTGGTATTTCCCCCGTTTAATCCCTCCTAAAATAAGACGCTACACAGTCTTCTGTAAAGTATAAAACATTTACTCACAAGTAATCATCTGTTCACACAAAGGTTCCCAGAAGGCAGACTTAAAAGGTTAGAACATAGTTTAAATGTGGTGACTATCTCCTTATGGGAGAAAGCCTAATAATAATAATAATAATAATAATAATAATAATAATAATAATAATAATAATAATTTATTTATACCCCACCCATTCTTCTTTTGGCCTGGAGCCAAGGGTGCATCTTAGTAGTGCTGTTGTTAAGATGGCATCAATAGAGACAAGAGAGACAAGATGGTCGCCAGCCTGTGGTTCTGGTTCTTTCTACTTCAGGAGAGGCCATGCCCATCTCAAGTTACACATAGGAAGTTTCCTCTCAGTCCTTGAAAGCAGGAAGTTCCATCTGGAGGACTGAGACAACCTTCATGTCTACTCTAGCAATGTTGTGTTTGACTGCACCTGATTCTTACATCCCACAGTGATAACAGTTACAAATGAATTTTTTTTAAAAAATCAAGCAATATTGGGTCCTTTTCAGCATGGCAATGCAAGTGCAGGGAAGGAATGGGTTGGGGGTGGGGCTAGGAGGAAGATGCTAGAGAATCTCTCCTTTGTGTGGATGGGCCTCCCCTGTCCCCACCAGTGGTATCTTCTGATCTCTCCTCCTCTCCTTCCTCATTGGACAGCAGCATTGGACAGCAGTGGGATTGTTATAAATCCCACTCACCCAACAAAAAACAACCCCTCAAAGAAACCCTGCAATGCCATATATAGGTTGCAATATCTCTATGTGCTCCAGTTTGGATAAGGGAATGAGTCCTGCAGAATTAGGCCAGTGCTGAATGCAGGAAGTTTGGCTTCAGGGACCATCGTCCTGTTTCCACAGCAAATCAGCAAGTTCCTTTGATAAACCCACAAACAGTTAGTGAAGGCAATATCCCTCTTCTGCTGTGTGTCTTCCAACCATTGGCATCCAGTGTCACTCTCCCTCTGAACTTGGGCATTCCAAATCGTCATCGTGGGCAATGTCGATCTATGGACATCCTTGCACATTACTCTGGTAAGGTGATGATGCATTCTGTCTCTTTGCAAACAAAAGCTGTTGGGAACCATAGAAATGAATGAAGTCATCCCAAATCAGTCATGAATAATTATTAGTGGCTCCCAACTGAATATTAAAAACACAATACAGCATTAAACATTAAAAACTTCCCAAAACACGGCTGCTTTCAAATGTCTTCTAAAAGTCAGGTAGTTGTTTATTTCTTATTCTCATTAATTGGTTGATTGCATGTTGGAGTTGTAACAACAACAACAACAACAACTTATTTATACCCCACCCATCTGGCAGGGTTTCCCCAGCCACTCTGGGCAGCTCCCAACAGAATATTAAAAACACAATAAAACATCAAACATTAAAAACTGCCCTAAACAGGGCTGCCTTCAGATTTCTTCTAAAAGTCAGGTAGTTGTTTATTTCCTTCACATCTGAAGGGAGGGCATTCCACAGGGCGGGCACCACTACCGAGAAGGCCCTCTGCCTGGTTCCCTGTAACCTCACTTCCCGCAATGAGGGAACTGCCAGAAGGCCCTCGGAGCTGGATCTCAGTGTCCGGGCAGAACGATGGGGGTGGAGACGCTCCTCCAGGTATACTGGGCCGAGGCCATTTAGGGCTTTAATGGTCAGCACCAACACTTTGAATTATGCTTGGAAACATACTGGGAGCCAATGCAGGTCTCTCAGGATTGGTGTTATATGGTCCCAACGGCCACTCACAGTCACCAGTCTAGCTGCCGCATTCTGGATTAATTGCAGAAATGAAACAAATCACACATTTTTATTTATCTATTTATCTATGAAATGCATGGGCCACTTGATTGTAATAAAATCTCTAAGCAGTTTGCAAGGAACATTAAAACAATTACTAATGAAAACAGTTAAAAACAAGTAATTAAAAACATTTTTTTAAAAAACAAAGTCAGTGGTAAACTGAAAAGAGAATCCAACATGTCAGCATCTGCATGTCTGGATAGCCTTGCCTAAGCAAAACGATTTTAAGCAGATGTCAGAAATAGTACAATGAAGGTGTCAGGACTCATGGATTTGCCACTAGACTAAAATAATGATTTCTTTCAAGTGTGGGTTGAGTATTGTGTGGTATATGTAAACAGTGCCAGTTGCACAGATTAAAGCAGTCAAGTGGGCACATTTAGGGTAAGATGATTCTCCAAGAAAACTGACCCCAAGCTGTTGAGAGCTTTATATACCAGTAGTATATAACAAAATGAAATATTTAATAAAATCAAGTGGAGTGTTGAAATATTATTTTTTTTGCACACTGTGGAGGTGGAGGAGTTTGGGGTCTAAAGCAGAAAGTTTAAAACATTCCTATTTACCTAGGCGTTTGGTGGCTGATATATGTCAGGTGGTACTGTGGTCTAAACCACAGAGCCACTTGGGCTTGCCGATCAGAAGGTTGGTGGTTCGAATCCCCACAATGGAGTGAGCTCCCGTTGCTCTGTCCCAGCTCCTGCCAACCTAGCAGTTTGAAAGCATGCCGGTTCAAGTAGATAAATAGGTACTGCTGTGGCGGGAAGGCACACTGTGTTTCCATGCGCTCTGGTTTCCGTCACGGTGTTCTGGTGCACCAGAAGCGGTTTAGTCATGCTGGCCACATGACCCAGAAAGCTGTCTATGGACAAACACCAGCTCCCTCAGCCTGAAAGCAAGATGAGCGCCGCAACCCCATAATTGCCTTTGGACTTAACTGTCCAGGGGTCCTTTACCTTTTCTCTATTTTTTAAATTAATGCAACTTAGCACCAAATACAGGGTTGGGGGAATTATGCAATGCTGAATCAAGAGTGTTCTGGGCATCTGTTGTTCCTTCCACATTGTACTTTTATGTGGCTTGTAATAGCTCTTGAGATCATCTGAGTTTACTCTCCTGATGCTACTAACTGTGCACCAAGTCAGTAGATGAAGGGCACATCACGTGTCAATCTCAGTGGTGGTTCTCAGATTTTGGGGTTGCTTCCCCATTGAACTTTGCCTAAGCCTAAAATTGAATACAGTGGTACCTCGGGTTACAAACACCTCGGGTAACAAACACTTCAGGTTACAGACTCTGCTAACCTGGAAGTAGGACCTAGGTTTAAGAACTTTACCTCAGGATGAGAACAGAAATCGTGCGCCAGCATGTGGCGGCAGCGGGAAGCCCCATTAGCTAAGGTGGTACCTCAGGTTAAGAATGGTTTCAGGTTAAGAACAGACCTCTGGAATGAATTAAGTTTGTAACCCGAGGTACCATTGTACGCTGTAGAGACACCTCTCCATAGTTTTATACGGGTTCTTTCCCTCTACAGCCTAGAAATGTTGGAAATCAAACCTGGGACCTTCTGCATGCAAAGCGGATTTTCTACTACTGAGCTAGTTTCCTTTTCAAGAAGAAGCCAAGTACAGTGGTACCTCAGGTTACCGACGCTTCAGGTTACCGATGCTTCAGGTTACAGACTCTGCTAACCCAGAAATAGTACCTCAGGTTAAGAACTTTGCTTCAGGATGAGAACAGAAATCAAGTGTTGGCGGCATGGCGGCAGCAGGAAGCCCCATTAGCTAAAGTGGCACCTCAGGTTAAGAACAGTTTCAGGTTAAGAACTGGCCTGCAGAACGAATTAAGTTCTTAACCCAAGGTACCACTGTAGAAGATCTTGAAGCACCAATTTTAATTTACTGTGCACTGGTTTGTCTTCTTCTTAATCATCTTGAACCCCAAGAGTGCCTTATGTGTGCCTAAGACATCTCTGAACACACAAGACATGTTGTTTTGGATGCTGCACCAGAAAGTCCCCTTTGAATAGCAGGGTGGGGGGGTGATTCAAGAGGATACCACAAACATGTGTCTTTAGATCCCAGGCCCTGAATAGGATGTTGCAATTTTGTATCATTTTGTTTTATATCATTTGTCTATTAATTAATATGCCATGAGCAGCCACTCCCACCAGATCCAGGGATAGCATTTGAGTCACTGGGCTATTGTAAAATCTGGACAAATTCTGGGCACACAATATCCTTACCTGGTCAAGCATTCTTAGTGCCAAAGGTACTCAGATGCCCAGGGAGCTCAGTGGAGGCTTCCCAAAGGCTTGGCATAAGAGCCTGTGTTACACAAACTGATGCAAAATGGCCGCAGGAAGCAGTTACAAAGATTGCAACAATAAAGCAATAAGATGCAGCTACTCCTGGAGTGTTAATGAGGTAAAATGTTCTGAATGTTCACACTTCAGTTGCAATGCATACATACCACTTGCCACAGGTGCACTGTGCTAATTTGCTCTTTGGGCAAACTGTGAGCCATTTGCATAATTTCAGCGTCCTAAAATCTGCAAACATCAGGAAAATCCATGTGTTCATCTGCCCGCAGCAATAATTTGCTGAACCCCTGACAATCAGTATGAGCTCTTGGAAAGGCGAAGACGGTGTTGGGGGGAGGGAAAGAAACCCACTCCTTGAATCTTGCATTTTTAGCGTTGACAACCAGCACCACAATTTCAATTACTGTGCAACCCAAGGCTACTTGTCACAATGAATGGTTGTTTAAAAATGGCACTACAGCCCAAGCACAATTGTTAGTGAAATGGAATTCTGAAACAGTTACTCCCCAGCAGACAAATTGTGGTTTTCAAGACTTTGCAATATAAATATATATAGTACCGGGCTTGTTAAGGAAGAAGACATGATCTGGAGAAGGGTTTTTAATTTGCGAGGAAAGTTTACACATTTAATTGTTTATAACTGATACATTGAAAAGTGTCAGGCTGAAGTCCTATGCATGCATACTAAGGCGTAAACCCCATTGAACGCAGCAGGACTTGCTTCTCATTAAAACATGCACTGTTACAGCAGGAGTCTATGAGTTTCAGCCTCATTTTGCGGTCTTATGCATGCTTATGAGTCCTGCTGTATTCAGTGCCACTTACTGCAGCCTTAGTTAGTTTTGAGACTAGCCTACCTTACACGCTGGAACTGTGGCAGCAGACTCAGAGGAAGCAGCGGGGGAGGACAAAAGGGGTTTATAACTCCTAGGGCCACAGGCGCCTCTCTGCATCTTGTTTTTCATGTGTGTGGGTACAGAATTGTGGCTAAATAGGCTGGTGGTTTCCTCTTCTTTCCTTTCTGTTGGATGACCTGTTAGGATATTTCCGTTCCACCTTAAAAGGGAGCAGGATGTTTGTGTCACAGCCTGCGTATTTCCTGTCTCACAGGATGTTTATGTTGTCAGTTGCTTTCGTTTCTCTTTCTTGTTGCCTGAGCAGACCGAAGCAGACGGTCATGGTTTCTTTGTTCTGACCAACGCTGAATAAACTGTAAATATGCTCTCCTGCGGTGCATCTTTTGCTGTGTGAATTCTGCTGATAGAGTGTGCACCAGCCTAAGAATATGGAACAATCTATTCTTGAGGCTTCGTGTCGCTGATTGCTGATACTGCGTGTCTACGGGAGATCAATGGATCGTCCGGCAGGAGCTTGGGGGCTCAGATGGACTTTGTCTCCCTGGCAGTATCCCTACATGACCCACAGTAGAAAATGAAACATTGGGTGGAGTTGGCTGATGCTTTTTTAAAAAAAATAATTTTTATTAACTGCCCAATCAAATCAAATCACATCACATCACATAAATTCCGAATTACAAAGCCGAATTTTAAATTTTGTTGAGGGGACCCATATTTCAAGATCCGAAGGGGGATTCTGATCATCTTCTTGCTACTGCGTTAATGTCCAAATCAGTCCAAACAAAGTTCATAATTCTATCCAGTCTTATCTTGCTGTTTCCCCATCACATCTTGTTCATATATTTTCTCTTTTTCTTTATGATCTCTTCTGATAGTCTCCTTAAGCCGATAAACACCAATAATAATCCTGTGTGAATTTTTCCGTTCTTCCAATCCTCAAATCGAGATGGTTTCCATATATCATCGCCTTCATAGATAACATCGCTATTTCCATCATTAATTACAGAACTGTCGCTCTTAAGTCCCTCTGAGGAGTTTCACCCACAATATAAAAACAGCTCTATTTCTCTATTTCTCCTCCCAGACTTAAGTCCTCCGACAGAACTTCCCAATATGGCGACGGCACTTTTAACTGCGTCATTCCAAAGCCCTTATACATTCCACGCTCTTCTTAAAACATGCTTTGGTTCGAAAGTTTATCTCCACACAGCCTTAAATCCACAGCTTAAGTCCTTAAAACGACATTTCTGACTTGTGAGGGGGGGGGATTCTTGTTTAATCACATAAAGGAAAGAAAGGAAAGTTTTTCCCCCTCCCCCATCAGTCCCTTTGCCATACCGAGTCTTGGCGTATCTTCTCATGATTTATACTTGTTCCTCCAACTCGTCTTGTTTTATCAGAGATCTCTTCTGTTAGCAGTCTTTACTCCCCCTCCTTCCTTGAAATATGTGCATTTGCTTCATCCAAATTGTTTCTTTTGAAGTTCTTGCAGCTAGTGGTGGGGATCAGAGACGGCGTCCAGGAGCGCCGAAATCCCACAGGAGGGCATTGTGCCTAGTGCCCCCATCCCCACAAATTCGGGGGTGGTATAGGGCACAGCAGGCAAGGGCAGTCCTTCCCCACAATCCTGGGGGGGTAGGGAGGCTATTTACTCCCATCACAGCCTCCAAATTACCTCGTGTGGGTCGGAGAGATATTATTGTCAGCCATCTTCTGATGTGCCCCTAGTGGCCCCCGGAGTTGGCTGATGCTAAGTTTCCACTCGGTAGTCTGAATCCTTGTCCCTTCTCCCATTTTCAGGGACCAATGGTTAAGAAACATAGGAAGGCCACAGTTTTTGGTCCATCTAGCCCTACATAGAGGGATGCAGGTGGCGCTGTGGTCTAAACCACAGAGCCTAGGACTTGCTGATCAGAAGGTTGGCAGTTTGATTCCCCAGGATGGGGTGAGCTCCCATTGTTTGGTCCCAGCTCCTGCCCACCTAGCAGTTTGAAAGCATGTCAAAGTGCAAGTAGATAAATAGGTACCACTCCGGCGGGAAGGTAAACAGCGTTTCTGTGCACTACTCTGGTTCACCAGAAGCAGCTTAGTCATGCTGGCCACATGACCCGGAAGCTGTCTGCGGACAAACGCCGGCTCCCTCGGCATATAGAGCAAGTTGAGCGCGCAACCCCAGAGTCGTCCACGACTGGACCTAACGGTCAGGGGTACCTTTACCTTTACTTAGCCCTACATAGTCTATTCTGGCTAGCAGCAGCTCTCCATGCTTTCAGGCACAGACCTTTCATATAATCTTCCACCGGATAAAGACCCACCTATAACCCCAGCACCAGGGCTTTTTTTTCAACCAGAACTCACCAAAACTCAGTTCCGGCACCTCCCAGGTGGGCGCCGTTGCCATTCTAAGAGAACAAGGAGGGCGTTCATGGAGAGTTCCAGCACCTCTTTTTCTAGGAAAGTAGCACAGCCTAGCACACAAGCTTGTCTGGGTAACAAACCCAGGACATCTTGCACCCAAAGCAAGGATTGTGTCCTTCAACATGTTGCAGGTAAGATATTGTCACAGTTAGAGACCGGGAAGGAATTAGAGCTAAGAGCAATGTATCACTTTATTTGTTGTCATTGCAAAGATAAATTACTGAGGTGCTTGACCATTAGGAAAAGACACATTGTGTTGGCGTTACTGATACAATTCCACCCATAACAACTGCCTAGTTGGCTCCATGAATGAGTGAAGGGGGTGCATGTATATCTTTGAATGTCAACTGTTGCTGGTTCATCAGTGATCATAACCATGTCACTTTCCCGTTGCATCTTCTGAAGCATTGCACAAGGCCGTTGAGAAAACTTCCATTGACTTTCCCATCAGTCCTTTATGGAGCCGACTCTTTAGGATATGGATTTATCATTTACTATTGGGCAATACCCCTATAGGCCTACAGTGAAAAATTGAGGAAATCCATCTACTTATTCCAGCTTAGCAAGACTGATTGTGTATGCAAAACACAACTGAAAGCAAAGGAGGAGGAAGGGGAGAAACAGGGTTCAACAACAGGTGTGCCCACCAGTACCTCTTTTGAGGCCTGCCTTAGGTCTCAATAAATATCCCCTCAGAAATCCATATTGCATGAGAGGCTGCTTGCTATTCCTGCTTAGTTCCTGTTTGTGGTGGTCCATCATTTCCTACACTAAATGTCACCCTTAAACATGCCCACATTTAATTTGTTGTCAGGACTGGACACCCACACTCCCATCTGTTCTGAGCGGAGAGGTGAAAAGAGCTTCTCTCCGAAAGTGAGTGCAAAAGTATAGGTGCCTTTCCGTCACATTTTGTGATTCCATCTCTTTTCCTGCTCTTTCAGATGTCGCAACCAGTGCCAGATTTACGTATAAGCTAAACAAGCTATAGCTGAGGGCCCCACTCTCTTGGGGGCCCCCAAAAAAATTAAAGGAAAAAAACTGGACGGACATTTCCAAAATATAAGATAAAAAACAAATGAAATAAAACCTACATACAGTTAGAGCTGAATAATTATTTCACTATTAATACACTTCTTCTTAACTGTATTTCAGTTCAACAATTACTTTGATAAAAATCCATATTAGTTATGTGCAAATGGCTTTAGATACCTATTAGGTCCATAAATTACCATATAGCATATATTCAACACAAAAAACAGCCACAATTTGTTGTTGACAAATGGCAGCTGGACATATAAAGGGCCCTATCACCTTCAGTAGCTTAGGGCCTCATCAGACCTAAATCCATCCCCGGTGGCAGCCACTTTGTGTTGTGCCATGCCCCCAAGGCAGCCATTTTGTGGCTGGTGCCCACGGCACTTCCTCAACAATCACAGGTGTGCCCACTGATTCAAAAAAGTTTGGTGCCCCTCACTTTGCTGAGTCATAATAAAGGTTCCTCTAGAGCAGTACAATAAATCCAGATTGATGTAAGCTTTCAGGAATCTCAGGCAGAGTCTTTGTGAGCCCCAGCTGTTTCCTCTTCCTCCTCTCCTCCATCTAAACACAAATAAATTAATGGAACAGGGTAATGCTGTCCTTGATTAATGTTTTATTTCAAAATGTTACTGGAGTATCCTCATTCCCATTTTATGCCTATGCTCAGAAGTTGGCCTGCTGGAAGCAAAGTGTGTCGAAATTGTGGGCAAATCCTTCTAGGACTGTTTGCACAAGAAGATGGTAAGAAAACAGAAACACAATGACCTTTCTTATACCAAGTCAGACCACAGGTCGATCTTGCTCAGTGTAGCCTACTCTGACCGGAGCATTCCCAGTCGTACCTGCATATACCAGGGATTGAACCTGTGGCCTTCTGTACAAGAACATAAGAAGAGCCTGCTGGATCAGGCCAGTGGCCCAGCTAGTCCAGTGGCCAATCATATGCCATGGGGAAGCATGCAAGAAGGATCTGAGCACTATATGTAACAACAGCGGCAAGAGTATTGTTGGCTCAGAAATGGAAGCAAGAAGAAATACCGACGAAAGAAGAATGGCAGATAAAATTAATGGACTACGCAGAATTGGATAAAATGACAGGAAGGATTCGAAACCTGCAGGACCAGGGATTTACAGAAGATTGGAAGAAATATACAAATTATTTGAAGAGCAACTGTAATCAGCAAATTACGCTAGTAGGACTACAAGAAGTTTTGTAAGGAGAAATATATGAAATATTGCAAAGAAGAGAAAGAAAAGAGATATTAGTTATGAGATTTAAAAGTAATAGTGAAAATAAGAAATGTAAATTAAGTGAATAGATTGGAAAATTTTCAGATGTGATTGATGGAAGTCAAAAAATTGTATAAGATGTAAAAGTATGTTTAATTATTGTTGAAAATGATATGTTGAAAAACTAATAAAAAATTATATATATATATATCAAGAAGGATCTGAGCACAACAACACTCTTCTCTCCAGAACCTCCAAGCCACCAGTATTCAGAAGAATACTGCCTCTGATAAATGAGGTAGAACACATTCATCAGGGTTGGGCAGGGGTACCTTTACTTTACTTTACATTCATCAGGGTTAGTAGTGTAGCCACTGAGAGCCTTATCCTCCAATGCATGTGTTCCTCCACTGAGCCATGTTGACAAAAACAGTCCAAGCTCTCATATCTGATTTTCAGATCAAAGGTGAAGTGCTAGTTTAAAAGCACAGCAGAGGCAAGGAGTGGTATGATCTGTCTAGGCAAGGTGCGCTAGCTCAGGACACTGCATGTCTTTGTAGTTGAAGACTCCAGCCCAGATCAAGGAGCAGAATTTAGACACAAGCAGAGCTTGAGGAGGGAAACAGAGCTAGGTGAGAATTAAGGAGGACAGCGAGTGGGACCATTGTGGTGCTATGTGATTGTCCAGGCACTGTACCAATATGGTGTTTCAAGAACCGCTAAACTGCATTACCACTAAAATGAAGATTGGTATGTGTGCAAACATGGAAAAATAGTTATTGAGGCAAATCCCTGATTTCACTCTATGAATTTGGATTTCACGTATGAAACCGAATTTTCAAAGTGTTTGGACTCGACTGTCTTCCTTTGAGACCTGGCAAAGGAATCGCCACAAAAATTGGAGTCCAATTTTTTGCAAGTCAGTCTTTTCAAACTTTGTGCTTATTTGAGTTGCTGAATCTTGCAGGCATCCGGTTGGAACTGGGGTGAGTAAAGAGTTTTATGCATCAGAGCTTGCAGTTCACTGTTCTGCCAGTGTATATATGTGGTAGCATAGAGTTAAGTTTTCAAATCCGGTGCTAGAATATCCCATCCCAGCCTGACAACCTAAAACAAGGAAGATCCAGCTGTCAGAGTGGCCAGCCTGACTTAACATACAGGCATACAGACCCCACTGGAAGTGGAAAGGTTGATTTATTTCTGCTTTGGAGTTACTTTGCTGGAAGAAAGTTGTTTGGGCTTTATGGGGGACAAAACATTTTGAAGACTCACAATGGTAGAGGAGAGACCAGAAGATGCAGCCAAAGGGCTAGTCCTAAGGCAGAATCCTTTGCACATCAAAAGCTGACAAGCACCGCAGCCATTAGCTGGGTTTTAAAATGAGGCATATTCATAGCTGATAGGCTGTTAGCCATGCTAGTTCAATAGAACCATCACATTCAGAGGCAGTATACTTCTCGAAGAACCAGATTTTGGAGGCAGGCGACAGAAGATGACTGGTGCCTTCATGTCTTTCTTGTCAGAGGTCCCCAAAGGTACCTGTCTGACTGGTGGTGCTGTGGGTTAAACCACAGAGCCTAGGACTTGCCAATCAGAAGGTCAGCGGTTCGAAACCCTGCGACGGGGTGAGCTCCCGTTCTTTGGTCCCAGCTCCTGCCAACCTAGCAGTTCGAAAGCACATCAAAGTGCAAGTAGACAAATAGGTCTGGCTGGAAGGTAAACGTTTCGTGCGCTGCTCTGGTTCGCCAGAAGCGGCTTAGTCATGCTGTCCACATGACCCGGAAGCTGTACACCGGCTCCCTCGGCCAATAAAGTGAGATGAGCGCCGCAACCCCAGAGTCGGTCACGACTGGAGACCTAATGGTCAGGGGTCCCTTTACCTTTAGGTAGACTTTACAGGAGAGCTCTTCTTATTCTCATCTCTCACTTGGCTTTCTACTGATTCTCCTGGAATCTATAACATTAATCCATTGAGTTGCTGGGAAACTTCTCTCTCTCTCTCTCTCTCTCTCTCTCTCTCTCTCTCTCTCTCTCACACACACACACACACACACACACACAAATACAAATGCTGTCTGAGCACGTGCTGGAACATTCAACATCCCTGCGTAAAGAAGGTCCACTTTGCGTCTTCATCTTTTCTTTCTGTAAATAAAGTTGCATGTTTGCCTTGATCCATACATAAATACATCAGGGCTGTGTGTGTCTGTGTGTGTAACGGGAGGGTGCGTGCCTGCGTGCCTCTCGTGGAAACCCAGAGCCGGTCTGAAGGCGGGGAATATTGGGGGGGGGGTTGCCTCCTCAGTTCCCATCCTCTGCTACCCACCGACAGCTAGGCAAAGCTCCACGAGGTTTCCATTTTCTGGGGGTGGGGTGGGGGGAAACCTGCAACAGCAGGACACATCTGACAGGATCCCTGCTGTGGAAAAGGCTCGGGGAGGGGGCGTGTTAGAAAGCACGATCACGTCACCGGCTTTGAAGAGAAGATCAGAATTTGGTGCAAAAAAGAGAAAGGAAAAAAAGGAACAAAGGGGCTGTTTTGGATCCAATCTATAAAATGCATTTCGTTCTACCCTGCGTCCCCCGCTCCCAAGTCCACCCCCCCCCGGAACATGAAGCGCGGACCTGTCTCTCCCCTTTTGCTCCAGCCTGGCTGTGATGGAGAGATGGAGGCTGCTGTGGAAAGAGGGAGGGAGGGAAGGAAGGAGGGAGCGGCTACTGTCCACGATGCTGCAGAGAGGACGGCTCCTCCCTCCTCTTGCAGACAGACAGCAACCAGGCGGTCACGTGGGCCCCCGCCAGCCCTCCTTTTCGCTTGCCTCTCCTCCCCGGTTCTGCGAGATAGAGAGAAGCCGGAGCCTGACGCTGCTGAAAAGGCAACGGACGGCACTTTTTTTTTTTTTAAAGACCCCCCTCCCTTTCTACCCCTTGCTTCGTCTCTTTCTCTCTCTCTCTCTCTCCCCCACCCCCGCCGATCCTGCCTTATTCAGGGGAGGGAGAGGAGGGAAGGGAGGAAGGAAGAAGAGAAGGAAAGGGAGAGAGAGAGAGAGAAAAGGAACCTAAGGGAAATTCTCTTTGGCCAACACATGCCTCGAGAGCCGTCCTTGCGAGCTGAAAGGAACAGCCGTGCAGGTAAATAGCTGGCTTGGGGAGGGGACAGGTGGCGGCGGCGGCGGCGGCGGCAGCGGAGGAGATCGGGGAGGCTGCGGGCGTTAAGGACCCGGGTTAGGGACGCTCTGGTCCGTCGAGGAGGCAGGAGAAGGCGCAAGAAGGCGCCCCGGCTTGGCGTGCGGCGTTTTCCTCAATTTTGGGGGGGAGAAGCAAGAGGTAGACGATCTCGGCGCGATGGTGGCTGGTTAGGAAGTTGAAAGGCTGCCGGTGGTGATTTATTCGCGATCGGGGGTGGGGTGGGGGGAGAGAGAAAGGGAGGGAGGGGAGGCAGGTCTCGCTGGCGTTTTGGAGACTCGCGGATGGGGGGGGGGAGAGGGGAGGGTGGGAATCGATCCTCTTCTTGCATGTCTCTTTCCTTAACCCCCCTCTTCCCCTCCCGACAGCCACCTTCCTTTCTCCCAGCACACCTTCGTTGGAAGGAGATGGGGCAGTGGGAATAAGGAGCGTTTCGGGGAGCGGGTGGGAAGCTGGCAAGGTGGTTTGACGAAAGGTTGGCATTTTGGGACGTTTTTGATGGAGATCCGTTCGCGAGAGCTGGGGGGGGGGGTGTTCTCCCTATCGCCTCCCCTTTGCCTACCTAATGGGTTAGAAGAAACTGCTCTTAGCCTTGTTGGTGCCTTATTTTGGATTTTATCCGTATGTATATATTTATATATGTATCTGTAGCCTTCCTTGGTAGAGGAAAAAAAGAAAATAATTCCGTGTTTTCCCCCTTAGTAGCCAAAGAAAGGATTCGATGCTAGGAAATAAGTAGGTAGGGATATACGAAAATGGGGGAGGGGGCGCTAAGTAACCATAAATAAATACAAATAATGGTGGTGTTAAGGATTTTGCTTTTGAACTAAAGCGCTTCTGTCTTTGGCTGCAGCAAAGGTTGTTTTTGTGTCCCCCCAACACCTCCACCCCGAGCTCCCCGTTTTTTTATTTATTTGAGTCTACCATTCGTGTGCTCTCCAGGTCTTTCCCGCACCCGGAGAAAATCCTATGGACACTTATAACAGCAGGACGCTGCCAAGACTGTATGTGCCAAAATGACCTGCTATTTATTAAGGATTTATTGTCCTATCAGTCTCCCTTGCTTTAAGTCTCCTTCCCTTCTTCACCCCCCGCTCCTCCGCCCTTGTTTTAATAGCTCAGTTGGGGCACCTGTGACCAAAACGTGATTTTAATTTTTAAAAACCCCGATCAGGTATTTTTTTTTTCCTTAGAGGAGGGCGTTGCATTTATTGATGAGCGGTGCAACACTGTATCCCCACCTTATTAAATGGAGGGGGGAAAGGACAAAAAGGTTTTAATCTCTCTCTCTCTTTCTTTATATATTTAAAAGGTCTGAGAGCCCACTTTAAAAGCATGCCTGTTAAATCAGCAGTCCATTTTCCATTATATATATCTGCTTCACTTGTTTTGCAAATGACTAGACAGTTGGTGCTGTTTATCATTGTATCAGCCATAATAAATAAGCAAGTGGCTATTTATTTATTTTTTATTTGCTGCTGTTTTGGCATTATATATATATATATATATATATATATATATATATATGCATGAGGAGGGGGGCAGCACAGAGAGCGTGGGGTGGGAGGGGGAGAGAGGGAGAGAAGAAGGAAAGGGGCTGGCCATCAATTTCATCTAAGAAGGATGTTGAAGAGGGATCTCCTTAGCTCAATGTCTCTCTCCTGCTGACACTTGTAGGGACCACTCTGCTATTCACTCCTGGCTCTTAGGTGTATTTTGTGTGTTCAGACAAGCACATATAGCCTTGTCCAGTCTTCCAGCAACACAGCTGGTCACTTTTTCCTCCCCACTGGCACAGCTCCTACCCTTCCCATATGTGTGGTCAATCCAGCAATAGCCTTTCCCCTTGAGATGGACAGACATGATTCCCCCCCCCCGAAAAAAAATACTAATATTAACCACATAACCTCACAACCACAGACCAGAGGAGACTCCTTTCTGAGAGCATTTTAACTCTTAAATCATACAGACAATTACCTATCCATAGCTACAGCTCATCCATCTCTCCTTTTTTTTGGATTTGCACCTTCACCACCCCTGCCAATAGCCGTTCTCTAAAGATTATATGAAATGTGGACAAGAGAGAAACAAAAACTCTCCTCCAAGCCACAGACTGGATGGCTGTGGCTCCAGGAACTTTTGGAAAACATAATATCTCTGGGAGATTTCCATTCCCTCTGTATGCATACCGTATATGCCATTGGGCGCACATAGGATCAACTTCTCACAGTGGCCTCAGCAACAGCCCCCCCTACTTTACACACATAGTTGCTCTCTCCAGGTTTCTTCACCTTTCATCTCCAAACCTGTAGACACAGAAATGCAAATCCACAAGCACACATACACACACTTTCCTCATTACTTGCACCAAATGCATTTCAGTCTAGTAAGGCACAGGGAGAACCTTCCCCCCCCAAAATTAAAAATCCCCTTCTGTCTCCTACACTTGCAGTAACCCCTTGTGTTCACCCATCACAACGGCGGCTGCAATAAGTTGCACATTTAATGACGACACACCGTTGTCGTGTGTACACCATTCCTCTCTCACATGCACTTTATCACCTCTGCAGTTTACCCACCCAACAACACAACACACTTTCCACTTACTCCTTGGGGGTGCTCATTCTCCTCCCCTCCCAAAGCCAGTTCCTGCTCACTCATGCCTCGCCATCATGACACCTCATGTCGTAGATATGATCACACCCTCGGTTGCCTCCTCTCTTTTATTTTTTATTTTTTTGCACAGTCAACTCCTTATCCAAACACCTCTTATGATGCTCACTGCTGCAGATGGAAGCCTCTCTCTCTCTCTCCCATACAGAACCTCTTTTCACTAATGGGAGTGAGGCAGACAATCAGTTCCTTCTGCAGTTCTTTGTAACACCCGAAATCGATGCATTCTCTCCCCTTTGCTTACTCTGCCACACAAAACCCCCACAGCCCTTCCATGCGATTCTTTCTCTCTCTCCCCCTGGCACACACCTGCATCTGTACAAATGAACCCCTTCCTGCAGCTTTGCTCTGCAATTCTGTTTTCCCCCCACCTCCCATCGCAACCGTGAAACATTGGGTCAAGTAAAAAAATCCCTCCAGCTCGTACACAGGTTATCCTCCTTCAAATTCATTAGCTCTCATTCAAGAAGCTATTTCCTGTAATTAATGAACTATCCCCCCCCCGCATCCCAACACAGATACATATTCATTTCCTGGCCCCCCTTTCCTTTAGCATTTTTCACTGAGCACACCCACATTTCCAGGAAGGGTTTACAGGCAGAGCGCACGGTTTGCATGCGGGTTTTCATTCTTGGCGTCTCCGATTCCAAGGATCTCTGGTTAGCTGGGCCCATTGAGAACTCCTGCTGGTGAGAGGATGGGCCCTACCTAACATGCAAAAGACGAGAGCCCCTTTTATTTTGCGAGGAGGGCCACAGCTCAGGGACAGAGCACATGCTTTGCATGCATAAAACACAACAACAACACCCAGGCTCCATGCTCGGCGTGTGTCGCATCCAGCGCACACCCACACTCTTGGGGAGCGAGCCAGAGCGCACATGTGTGTGTGTGTGTTTTGCGCGCGGAAGGTCTCCGCTTGCGGGTCGGAGCCTTGCAGTGAAAAAGCGTCTCGTGAAGCAGAGCTGAGAAAGCGATGCGCGGGACCTTGGAGAGCTCCGGCCAATCAGAGGCACCAGCAGCGCGCGGAGCCAGATGCTTTCTGTTCTGGCGATTCTCCTTCGTTCCTCCAGACCTGCTGGACGAGGAACCCCGTCCACCCTCTCGCATCACGCATCCTTTTCCCCCCGGCCGCAGGCTCTATAGATCCCCACCCCTTTCCCCCGGATACTTTCGGCCAAAGACAGGCGCGCGCCACCGCTCTCCAAAACACACACACACCACGCGAAGCGCACGCTTCCTTTCCCCTCCTTCCTTCTCTTTCCCCCGGGGGAAGGCGGGTGCGCCGCCGGCGCCTGGGCTGTGGAGAGCCAAGGGGAGCCGGGCTCCTTTCCCTTTCCCGCACCTGCCTTCAGCCAAGGCGCCGAGATTGCCAAGGCACCGGCGGCCTCCGAGCCTGGCGCGCGCGCTGCCGGGCAGGAGGAAGGCGGAGCGAGGCGGGGCGGAGCTGCTTGCTGCCTCCGCCGCTGCTGCGTGTGGGAGCGCCAGAAGGAGGCTGAGGGAGAACGAAGGAGCCAGCGGACGCTCAATGCGGTGCCATAAATTGTGGCGCCTCCTTCCCAGCCAGCCCTCAGGACAGCGGGGAGAGACACCTGGCTGGCCGGGGCAGCTGGCGGCGCTTGCCGCCTCAGAGCCTCTCTCCAGGTGGGGAAGGGCCTGCTGGCTGCGTCTTCCGTCGAAGTCTCGGCGGGGTTGGCTCTTGCCTCAGGAGGTGAAGAGAGGCTTTTGCTGCTGCTGTTCTGGCCGTGCTCGGCTATTGCCCAAAGGGTCCAAACAAACGCGCACAAGGCCGTCTGCGCCTGCGTGGAAAAAGACCCTCAGTCTCGGGCCAAAGAAATTTACCTCAAGTTGAGCAGCGCTGACCAAACCACCTGCAGCCCCAACACAACAACCCACAACCGTTAAAGCGCTTCCCCTTTCCTTATTTATGAGGCACAGTCCATATTATCCGTCATAAACCTTGATCAATGCTTGCCCCCTATTCTGCCCATTTTTGTTTTTGCCTTGGAGGATGCCTTGCTCACAGAGTAGATCCAATACAATTTGCCGCCTGAGGCATATGGCACGGTGGTCCCCATCTTTCTGCTTAAAGAAGCTGGCTGGACTGGCACCACCTAAGAAGCTGGTGACTGGGAAGCATCCCTCACCACACCTGAGGGCTGTGGGTTGCAGGTGAGGTCGAGGGAGGTGGTGTGGTACAAACAGCCCTGTCAGCCCCACAAAAGGGGGTTCTAAAGGAGTGGTGGTGGTGGATAATAGAAGGGAAAAGGGGAGCTTTATTTTTTTCTAAAGGAATAGTGGTGGGGTCAAGCACCTCCCATAAATTGCAGTATCCCCTACCCCCAATGGTAGGGTCGGCCCTGCATCCTAGCATTTTGCTAGCACGAGGTACTCAGGTTTGCATTCTTCAGAGTTCCACCTACCTCAACGCACACTTCAGACCCAGTATCAAAAGTGGACTGTGCAACGATACACCTCTTCTCTAGTTCACGTGCATATAATTATTAATTATAATTATCAATGAGTACTGATAGTAAGCATGCAGTGTGCAACCTGTCATTTTGCCCATGGTTGCATTGTCAGATGCCACATTTTGGGTCTCGTTCAGTGGAGGATGGGCTAAAGCAGACTGTAGCTGATAGCAAGGAGCCTTTGACAGATGGGCAATGGTGGAGCAATGACTAGGGTCACTGAGTTAGAACTGGGATGTTAGAAGCATGCTCCTGTTTTCATCTGTGAAATGTTGGAAGGTATGGCCATATTTAGTGGATTCCTGAATGCATATGGGAACAGCACCCTAAATGCATTCTAATTTAATTGAACAGTTGCATTTCTACCACACAGCTTTACATCCTGATG
The DNA here is from genome assembly GCF_027172205.1 of Podarcis raffonei. NCBI lineage: Eukaryota > Metazoa > Chordata > Lepidosauria > Squamata > Lacertidae > Podarcis > Podarcis raffonei. Next base: position 111,058,135 of record NC_070604.1, on the reverse strand, counting down.
CACTGCCCACATCCCTTCATAAAGGAATACCTTATTGAGAGGGGCATTTCAGTCCCAACAAAGAGACTTCTTTCCCTCTCCTCATATAGAGCTCACTCTCAGCAATTATAAAATGAAGCCCTATTCTTGATTTGTGTAGCTGTTACCAAGTAGTCCCATTTACTCATACAGGGAGATATAAACTGATCCATAGCTCAGTGATAAAGAACATTATTTGCATGGAGAAAGTTCCAGATTCATTCAGTCTCCCATTAGGATGAGGAAAAAGTAATCTGAAACACTGGAAAGTGAGTTCCAGTCAGTGGTACAATACTCACTTTACAATGGTCTGACCTTGCGAAAACCACATTATTATGTTCTTAAAACATGTTCTTTGGATGAAGGGCAGTATATAAAATTAATTAATTAATTAATTAATTAATAATAATAATATAAATTATAAATGTGCCAAGACTTACATAGTGCTACTGCTATCCGTTTCCTCTTCTGTTCCTTTGAAATTTCAAAGTATTAAAATGTGCAAAGCAAAAATTGAATTCAATTTTTACAGAATGTTGACTCCCTCCATCTTGAATTTACAAGGCATTAAAATGCATCAAGCACCTTGGCAACTGATTGAAATTATTTATATTTACTAAAGTACTGCACTGTTCATTCCATCACTTTCTGAAATACAAAACTGTACCAACAATTGCAAGATACTGCTTCCTACCAATCACTGCACAACATCAGGCTATTCCCTTTCTCCTCAGCTTCCCACCTGATTGGCACAACATTGGAATGCTCCTGGTTACTGTGCAATAGAATGCAAATTAGGGATGGCAGTGGGTGAAATTTGCTCAAGGCACATCAAGAAAGAAAATGACATTTGATAGTCTAGGGAAGGTTGTGCTCTGGTGTTACTTCTACTTTGAGGCTTTTTTTGAAGGGTGTGTGTTGCTATTGCATGTGCCTGAGTTCTGCTGGATGACAGCTTGTGCTGCTAAAGTGGGACACAGATTTATGATAGAAAAGCTATCAGTAAATATGTATTATCCATTAAGTTAAATATACAACTGGGAGCGTTCAAGACAGTGGTGGGGGAGATGTATTTCTTAAAACATGCAAACTGCTTTAGCCACACCACCCAAAAACACTCGCACGCACACACAAATTAATTCCAAGATGAGAAGGTATATAAAGAGGCTTATGTGAACAGGGCTTTGGCCTTTATCCTAAAGTAGAGGTAGCCAATGTGTTCCCCTTCAGGTGTTCCTGGACCACAATTCCCATCAGCCTCAGCCATCATGACAAATAGCCAGGGATATTGAGAGCTGGGGTCTAGAAGATGCCACTGTTGGCTATCTCTGGTCCTAAAAGAGTAATAGCAGAGGATGGCTGAACTGTGTTCTGTATGATACAGCAATCTAGCTGTATCATACAGCTTCTCCCCCTTTGCAATAATGTAAAATTTCAACAGTTAAAAGATTCCAAGAAATATTATAGACATAACAAACACAATCCTACTTCTAGCAAGGAATGCAACAACTATGGTAATTCACCGTCTGTTCGGCTCTGTTGTGATCTTGTCCCATTTTCATGAATTTAAGAACACTGGGGGGAAATAAGCAGGTTCACAGCATGCAATAACATCACTGAATGGAGGATAGTAGGCGTAGGTTTATTTCTGTAATGAATTATCTTTGAAGATGCCCAAATGGCAGTAAACATAAGTAACACATTTAAATGCCCCTTTCTGCCATAACAAGCTCTGTACATGAAAAAGGCTTTTCCAATGATTTTTCCAGTCCAAAAAATTACTGCTGCAAACAGACTTGGGCATTTAAAACAGTGACTAATGGAGTTAACTTGAATGGAATTCATCACAAGAAACTCCCCCCCCCCCAGCATAGGGCATAAAGCATGACGCTTTAGCTTGATTGTCGCAAGGGAGCCTGCACTTGCCTCTGGTTACATTTAAATCTGTGGTTACCCTCATCCTTTTTACAGGCTCATTTTACTTTTCATTCGTGGTTTTGAAATGTACTTGTCTTTTGTTTTATATCTTCACAGATGGTTTTTTTATTTTGAAAAGAGCACAGCCCAAAACCCCCCCAACGATCAAACACCAGGATCTTCATAGTTTGGGCCTTGCTCAAGGAAAACAAAACCCCAAAACAATACAGGAGCTGTAAGCTTTGCATTTCAAGTAGCTTCTGAGCTTCATGACAGTGTCTGGATTTCAGCTCCATTGGGAATCTCCTCCTGATCTCTTGCATGGCGAGCAGACCATGATCTGATGAGAGGATCAGCCTTGAGAAGACTGGATTGTAATCCGGCAATTGCTTGCAGCGAAAGGTGAGGGAGAATCCTGGGGAAATACAGCTATTGGGTAACATGACTTCTACACGCGCTTGGATACTGATTCCTCCATGTGTGCTGGGATATTGATCGAGTCTCAGTGGGCCTGTGGATCTTTGGAGAAGGTTTCCTGGGTGGCTTGTTGGCCTTCTCCTGTCTGAACATCACCCCATCTCCTTTCCAACTTGGTGACATGGGTGTTTGATGGTAAAAAATTCTGCTGACTCATCCATCCTTAGACATCTCCTTCGAAAGCCAAGCAGATGACCGAATAGCATCTACCAGTGCCTTTTATTTCTAAAGTCATTTTTTTTACAGCCCCGTCAAAGTTGCACATTTGCTTGTGCTTGAAAATATTCTCTTTCATTCATTTTGCTTTTTTGCTTTTTCTTCTTTTTTTTGAAGGGAGGAGGGATTTACATATTGGGTGCGCCTCCCCTGAGCCTCTCCTACTGGGAGAGGCAACTCCACTATTCCTCCCCAGAACATTAGGAAAGCAAGAGTTAACTTATCTAGTGTGAGGGGTTCCTGGAAAGATTTTACCCTGTCTGCTTCAACCCCCCCACCACCACTCCCCCCTCCTCTCCCCCCTCTCCCCCACCCCACCCCACGAAGAATGGGGCCTGTGCTCCTCAGGCGTGGAGGTTGCCTCCTACTATGGATGGCCCTTCTCCTGGGATGCTGGGCCGAGCTTGGCAGCAGCCTGGAATTCCCAGGAGCAGAGGGCCAGTGGACTCGTTTCCCTAAATGGAATGCCTGCTGCGAGAGTGAAATGAGCTTCAACATGAAGACCCGCAGTTCCAGTGGCCTGGTCCTTTACTTTGACGACGAGGGCTTCTGTGACTTCTTGGAGTTAATCCTGACGCAGGGCGGGAGGCTCCAGCTCAGCTTCTCCATCTTCTGTGCCGAACCCGCCATCTTGCTCTCCGACATGGCTGTTAACGACAACCTGTGGCACACAGTGGTTGTCCGCCGCAATTTTAAGAACACGACGCTACTAATCGACCAGACTGAGGCTAAGTGGGTGGAAGTGAAATCCAAGCGACGGGACATGACTGTCTTCAGCGGCCTCTTTCTCGGAGGGTTGCCTCCTGAGCTGCGTTCAGCTACTCTAAAAGTAACACTCTCCTCGGTGAAGGACCGGGAGCCCTTCAAGGGATGGATAACAGATGTAAGGGTCAACTACACACAGTCCTCGCCTGTGGAGAGTCAAGAAGTGCGGCTGGATGACGAACAGAGCCACCTGTGCGCCAGGGATGATGTTTGCCTCAATGGAGGCGTCTGCTCTGTGCTCAATGACCAGGCTGTGTGTGATTGCTCCCAAACTGGCTTCCGCGGGAAGGACTGCAGCGAAGGTAAGAACATGTTTTCACCTTTGCCCTGCCAGCCTCTCCCTCAATGACAGGGAAGGTCAGGAGATGGAGACTGCATGGCTTTTCCTCTGTATGAGTGAATCTCGCAGCTGTGCTTTCCCCTCATCCATCTCATACCTTGGACCTTCGGTTAAATATTCCAGCCCTTCTTCCTCCATCCCTTTGAACAATTATTGTCGCCATATGTTTTGCAACTTTTAAGACAAAGTTGAAGATGAGGTGGTGGTGGTGGGAAAGTCGCCATTTTGGGAACAGGAAGGTTGTGGGCAGTGAGCAATGTGGTGAGCAGAACTTGATCGCATGGAAGGGAATGTGGAGAATTAGGTTTAGAAAAGGAAAGATGGGGAATGGGTAACTTGAAATTATCCTTGATGGGGTTTCTCCCATTAGGAAATGGGCTTTCAAATTCATCCACAACTCCAGTCAGCTGAAGTACTTGATTTTAAACCTGTTTAGTCCCAATGAGATTAAATAACTCCAAAAGCAAGTATTTGGCCTTAACAGATTTGTGGATTTGGCTGCTCCTAGTTTGATTATTGTATGAAAGCGTGGGAGGAGAGGTGATGGGATTTATTCATTGTATGAGGATAATGGAGAAATTGTGTTTGTTCTTCCTCTTTGGAGGTAGGTTTATTAATATCATCAGATTGCTTGAAGCCATATCAATGATTTATTTGTGCAGCTCCTTAATGGACAAGGAGTATGAATTGCAGTGGATTTATAATTTCATACCAGAATAAATGTCATTTTGCAATAATGGACTTAGCCAGTTCATATGTCTGTCATATAAAGGCTATATGCAGCTGTAGAATTATTTTGACTGGAATATTTCCAGAGGTCACTATTCAGAACTAAAACTCAGAAGACGGTGAAAGCAAAAGGGACTTGCTTGTATTCTTCCCCCTTTTTCTTTTTCTTAAAAAACAAACCAAAACAAACCTGCAAACATGTTAATAACTGAATCCTCATTGTCAGCACCCATCCCTTTTGGTAACATGGATTAATTAAGTGCGGTTTCATCTGGTCCTTATTTATTTTTTAAAATAAATAATATTTGCATTTCTAATTTTTTGCAGATGTTTTTCTGAAATGGATAGGAAATATTTTTGTTGCATTTGCTGGACATGGAGTGACAGTCAAAGCTGTTATAAATGATAGCATATGAGGAGATAGAATACATGTTTCTGTACACATATAAAAATTAAAGGAAACAATTTTCCTATGGAACGTAGAAATGATTCCAAACTGACAAAGACCAGATGAAGGTGCTTGTTGAGTGGCTATATGTCTATAATGACTGAGTAATTTGCCTTTATCACTTTTAATCAAGTTTCACTGGCTGTAGAAAAGAGACATAATTTGTGGGTGTGCTTTTTATTATGTAAACTTCCTTCCTTTGCTGTCCAGTTCTTAGATTTTCAGTCATTTCACATCCTATTAATTTGTCAGCTTTTTATCTTTCATCTTCTCTGTTATTAGCGCTGAACATTCAAGCCTTTTTTATTACATATATTCACAAATGCTGTTGAAACTGTAATAGATCAAATAATATATATGCTATAAGATCATTGGCTCTTGAGGAAATGCCTTTGTATTGGTGTTATTTGCAAATACTTGGTTTTAATGCAGTATGTGGTCTTAAAGGAGGGCTTAGATGAGTTTAGATGTCCCTGTTTCAGTACACTGACCTAATTCACAATGGTAACTGATTGATAGATTGAGCTTGCAATCCTATGGCAATGACCTGGGAGCAAGTCCCATTAAAACAATTGGAGATTGTTTTTGAGAAGACATGTAGAGGGCTGCATGTGAATCCAGTTAATAGCAGAAATTACAAATGTTGAAATTGTCTGAAACATTCTCCATGTTATGAAAACAAGCTAACAAATAAGTTTTTAAGAAACATTGATACAGAAGCAGAAGAACATTAAGAACCAAAAGAAAGGGATGGAAGTATGTCACAACTCCATATTAGAAAGATGAAACAATTGCACCTCCATTAAAATTAAACTCTGATGTTGATGCTAGATGCATGTAAATCTCATAAACTATTTCAAAAGAAGTGCAATTAACACATTCAAGTGAAGGAAGAATGGGTGTTTTTTGATCTAGCCAGCTATTAAGATTTACAGGCCTATTCCATCTACATTTATTCATATCAGTGGGATTTACTCCCAGGTAAGTGTGTGGTGCAGCCTCAGAGGCTCATCACAAGTCTTTAATTACGGCAGTGGCAAGGACTCTTTATCCCAGTTAGAACATCACAGTGTATGCTGATTGCAGGGGAAAATACACTGCTTGCGATGTGCAATATTGCAGCTGATTAAAAAGAAATTCAGACAAAAGACAAGATTCCCAGCCAGTCACAGAGAGCTGTTACTCTCTGAGCCCTTGCATCCTATTTGTTAATGAAAACCATATCAAATAAGGTTGATTGCATAACAGCAATGGGTAGCTCTTTGTATTGATTAATCAAAGGTTTGAATTACTCTGTGATTAGGTTACATTCTTGTGACTAATTAGGGGAAGCAAAAATAAAATAGGAAGGGAACATGTGCAACCTGTTCCTCTCATTAGGCTTAAGACTCACAGCAGCTCTTGCCTATAGCGGTTGTTTCTTCCTCGCCCTTAGTGGCTCTGAGTCTTTGTAGACTTTAAAAACTGTCGGTGGGGTTTATTCAGTGGTTGAGAAAACACACCAACTGAATATGGTGTTCTGTTTACTTAGTGGTGTGTTTTGGATTATTGTATGAAGGAGGAGTCGTTCACCACCACCATTATTTATAGAAGTGCCTAAAATATACTGGGCACTGTTGTACGTGCATAAAAGTTAATCAGAAGACTTTCTGGTCGTTAAACTTCATGGGGTTTTATGATACGCCTGTGTTTCTTGCATAGTCTTGCTTTATAAAGTGGAATAGCATAAGGGGAAGAGGATTTGTTAATGAGTTTTCTTTTCACGCCTTAGGTGCTGCTCATTACTGTGCAGATAACTGAGCAGGGTTTTTTTAAAAAGCAAACATAGCCTGCTATAAATACTGAGTTTACTGTAGCAATATGGGGCGCTGCTACCTTCACGGACCCAACTATTTATATTAGATTCCATAGCTGTTCTTTAATATGTTATTGGTATTCCTATTAGTGATAATATACTTTTAATGGCGCTTCCTGAATGTTCACATGCATTGTCTCGTACAAAAAGCATTGCAAGGTAGGTCAGTATTATTTATGTACTGAGACCAGATCAATTTATTTGTTTTAAAGCATGAGTTATAACAGGGCAGGAGAATGACAGGCCAGTCCTCCTCTTCATGTTTACTCAGAAGGATGCATCGCTGAGATTAATGGAGCTTATTGGCAAATCAGCATACATAGAATTGCAGCCTGAATGTACACAAGGAACAGAACAGAAAAGCTGACTAACATTAAAAAAAGTTGTCACACAATATGGAATTTTAGATTATATTCCCTATAAAAGCAAACCTGCATTCAGTTTGCAAAATCAGTTTTCTCTTGCTGCCTCTGCAAATGTACTCACTTTATATGTAATGTACATGTATTAGTTGTTTGATAGAAAACATGATTTGGCAAAGTCATCCTGATATCTTGTTCCATGAAACAAGGTCAGATTAAACAAAAAGAACAGGAATAGAATGGGAAATGGAATAAACAATGGGTTTAGGAAGCATACATGCCTTACATTTAAATCATGTGACTTCCCCCAAAGAATCCTGGGAGCTGTAGTTTACCTCTCACAGAAGTACAGTGGTACCTCGGGTTAAGAACTTAATTCATTCTGGAGGTCTGTTCTTAACCTGAAACTGTTCTTAACCTGAAGCACTGCTTTAGCTAATGGGGCCTCTCGCTGCCGCGCCGCTGCTCCACGATTTCTGTTCTCGTTCTGAAGCAAAGTTCTTAAACTGAGGTACTATTTCTGGGTTAGCGGAGTCTGTAACCCGAAGCGTATGTAACCTGAAGCACCTGTAACCCGAGGTACCACTGTACAAATCCCAGCATCCCTAACCGAGTATAGTTTCTAGGATTATTTGTAGGAAGTCAGTTGCTTTAACTGTATTGTCCTAGGTCTATGTGTGCACTTCAAATGCAATGCCTCTATACATAATGAGATTTTAGTTTATCTGCCTTGGACTGTACTAGGAATGGGTTAGAACAAAAGTTCTCTGTGTGCATGTATATGTGTGTGTGTGTGTGTAAGGATATATGGATATCCTTATGGGACGTGGGTGGCGCTGTGGGTTAAACCACAGAGCCTAGGACTTGCCGATCAGAAGGTCGGCAGTTCGAATCCCTGCGACAGGGTGAGCTCCCATTGCTCGGTCCCTGCTCCTGCCAACCTAGCAGTTCGAAAGCACGTCAAAGTGCAAGTAGATAAATAGGTACTGCTCCGGCGGGAAGGTAAGCGGTGTTTCTGTGCGCTGCTCTGGTTCGCCAGAAGCGGCTTAGTCATGCTGCCACATGACCCGGAAGCTGTACGCCGCCTCCCTCAGCCAATAAAGTGAGATGAGACCACAACCCCAGAGTCGGCCATGACTGGACCTAATGGTCAGGGGTCCCTATGATCTACAGCCCCTCAGATCACAGGAATAACTTTCCGATCCCATGTCATGAGCTGGGGAGGAAATGCAATCAAGGGGAAAATAAAAACTTCTGAAGAATTGGTATATCATGCTGCCTAAGTACATTTATTATTCTAGCATTAATTAATAGTTTAGCAGCTTTTTCTATTGATTGTGCTCAGGAATAACAAAGGGAACACATCCTCTACTAGCAGATCTGAACATATAATAATAATAATAATAATAATAATAATTAATAATAATAATAGATTTTAAATTTATATCCCGGTCATCTTGCTAGGTTTCCCCAGTCACTCTGGGTGGCTTACAACATATATAAAAACACAACAAAATATCAGAATAAATAAATATCCTATACAAGCAACAAACAAACCAATAAATCAATAGAAACCAATAATAACAATAATAAACAGTTTACAGTTATACCCAAATTAAAATAACTGCCAACCCCAACTAAACATTTAACCAACATCAACCCTTCAAAAACTAAATAGAGGAACCAAAATTAGAACCATTTAAAACATTTTAGCCAGTTGCGCCAACCCAGGAGTTGTTCCGGCAATATCCTTCTGGCCTCCCAGGAGCCTCTTTTAGGAAGGACACAAAGTGGCTTCAAATCAGCATGAAGGTAAGTACAACTATGCATCCATGAATACAAGGGAATAATACAAAAATCAAATTAAAACAACAGCAACAATGTAATTTTCTTTTTAAAAATGTACTGTGTATTTTGGGTCTATGGACCGCACCGCAATAAAGTTGTGTGTGTGTGTAAATAATAATAATAATAATAAAATACAGTGCCATGCATTCCAAATTCTAGCATAGTAGGATGGTGGATTTTTACTGTGGCTATGTTAAGTTATTGCTAACATAAAAAATAAGTGTGTGCCAAGCCAAAACAAATTTATTTGATTATTTCTTTTCAATACCATGAAGAAATATCATTTTGAGCCACTATTTCCATTTAACATACCAAGTATTTCTGAGAGAGGACGGCTGTCCAAAAATATACTTCACTGGCAATCTATAGAGTCACCCCATCCTTCATAATTTATGTTGATTATTAATAATATATTTATGATTTCCAGCAATAAAAGGGTTGGCTTAAACCTCTAGCCTCAAAGGGGATCCTGAACAGCTCAATATTGCTGATGGAAGGGCAAAAGATAGATGCTTGCCTAAGGATAGCCAGTGCATTTATGATTGGTCTTGGTGGATAGCTCAGTGAAAAAGGATCAGTAGGAAAGGGGTCTAAAATAAACCTTCCCAGTATGCTATTGCATCTTTGAAATAATATATATAGCAGAGATGGATATAATAAAGGTGTAAAAGGTGTAAAAGCAATCCAAACTTAACAATCAGCAGTGTGGGGCACTCACTTTTCTTGTGAGGAAAGGTGCTGAGGTGTTGTGTTTTTTGCTACATTATAAAAGGAAGTTGTGATTCGAGGGCCCGATCCCCGCTTGGTGGAATAAAGACACGTGGACACAGTGTATAAGGTTAATGGGCAAGAAAAGGCCACAACTTTATTGATTACAGCATGTGAGAAGGTATTGGCTTAGGCATTGGACCACGGAAGATTTGACTCCACCCACTCAGAGAGGGGTGAGTCTGAAGAGGGGTTAAGCACCAGTCGGGGGAGCCTGTTGATGCTAATACAACTATAAGCTCTCCCCTGATGTCACCGAGGGTCGTTCCATGGCCCCCCGCCACACAGGCATCGGACAGGATTCACACCTGGCCTCCCGCCACACCTTGCCCTTCCACACACCAACAACACATTCCAATGTCTAACCACCTAAAAGGAAATACTGGTTTGTGACATGATAAAGATTTGTAAATTAAAGTAGAGAAAGTAGTTTTGCTCTTTCTCTCACAGTGCTAGAACTTGAATTCCTCCAGCAAAGCTGATGGGCAGGAGATTCAGGACAGAAAATAGGAAGTCTATCTTCAAACAGTGCATATAATTCATTTAGAGAATTCACTAGTTTATATGGCTTTAAAAAGGGGGATTAGACAGATTCATGGAGAACAAGTCTATCAGTGGCTAGTCATTCAGTCCTGGATGTAGCAGAAATTATGACAAAATTATTCTTAAGTGGATTCAAATGAATATTGCTTCAGAAAAAGTGCAAGGATAGTAAAATCAGAACAGATTGTCAGATAATTTTTAATAAAGAATCCAGTGTGAAATGTAGCAATATCTACCAAGGATATTTATTAAAAAGCTGTAAGTGAAAATATTCAAATAACTGTGTAGATGATAATGCTGTAAAGTATGGCAGTATTGAAATATTCTGTGAAATGCAGAAGGCTTACAACTCCATGGGAATTTTTTTAGCTCTTCTTTACTGAGCCCATATTCATAGAGATTGGATATAATTGTCTTTATGAACATTCCCCCCTCCTGCTCTTCTCGAAACAGAAAACAATTGCTAATCATTCCTAGTATTAACCTTATGTAAAATTCACCTTTTAAAAATCTTGTTGCTCTTACTAATGTGACGCCATTTGTTTTAAAGGTGGGTATAAAGAGAAAAGAATAATGAAAAAAGTCCTAATACGTTTCAACCATTTACCTTTTCCATCATGATATAGAACAATATTTTTTATAATATTGTTTTGCAGGAAGTGTAGCTTTTTAAATAATGTCAGGAACACCCTGGACCAGTGGGTTGATTCTGAGTTTGAGGAACCTATTTGATTAAACGACTTGGAGGCTATCCATGCACCAGACCAGTTATTAAGCTCTGAATTCACCTGAGTGAGTCAAATCAACCCTAGTTACTGTACAACTGCTTCCTGTAACAGGCAGTACACTGAAGAAGTAGCCCTTGTGGCCTTGGTTCCAGGTATTATGGTTATAAAAATGCATTTAAAAACAAAACAAAAAACTCTACCCTTTATCTTTTGGCATAGTGATATCTATCAACAGTAGTTTTTACATATACAGTGGACACTCGGGTTGTGAACATGATCCATGTGGGATGCACATTCACAACCCGCAGCATCTGCAACCTGTGTCTGAGCATCTGCGCACGCGCGGGTTCTGATTCAGCACTTCTGCGCATGCGCAAAGCACAATTTAGCACTTTTGCGCATGTGTGACTGCCGAAACCCGGAAGTAACCTGTTCTAGTACTTCCAGGTTTTGGCGGTCCGTAACCCCCCCCCCAAAAAAACCGCAACTTGAAGCGTCTGTAACCTCAGGTATGACTGTAGTTACACTTTGCTGTATGGAGTTTTAAATTTCCTTAAAAGCCCAATAATGTTACACTTGCCATCTTATGCCTCTGCAATACAGATAGGCCCATAACCTTTATAGGTCATTTTATACCTGGGATATTTCTCACAGCATAAAATAGACTAAACCTTATGAAGCCACCATACACAAAGCCAAACCAGTGTTCCCTGTTGTCTTCTCAGACTGACATTGGCTCCCCCAAGGTCTTCATCAGAGGTCTTATTGCTTTCTGTAGCTGTTTGACAGGAGACACCAGAAGCTGAATCCAGGACTCCCCCTCCCCTTTCCCCCCACTGAAATCACATTCCTTTTAATACTGATCTGGTGGCAAGTGCCAAACAAAATGGAGACAAAACATGGCAATTGAGAAACAAGAGGGAGATGTTAGTGTGTTTTACCAAAGTATGGGAAAAAAAACCCTCCCAACCTTTTTTTAAAAGTAAGGGGGCGTAACCCCCATCGTTCTACCCGGACACTGAGGTCCAGCGCTGAGGGCCTTCTGGCAGTTCCCTCGCTGTGAGAAGCCAAGTTACAGGGAACCAGGCAGAGGGTCTTCTCGGTAGTGGCACCCGCCCTGTGGAATGCCCTCCCATCAGATGTCAAAGAGAAAAACAACTACCAGACTTTTAGAAGACATCTGAAGGCAGTCCTGTTTAGGGAAGCTTTTAATGTTTGATGCATTACTGTATTTTAATATTTTGTTGGAAGCCGCCCAGAGTGGCTGGGTAGATGGGCGGGGTATAAATAATACATTATTATTATTATTATTATTATTATTATTATTATTATTATTATTATTTTATTAGAAAGTCCAACAATCAGCCCTTAAGGACTGCGTATGCTCAGTTGCCATGGGATGTTGTGCTTCAGTTGGAAAGGAAAAAGCAAAATGAAACTAGGGTGGTGATGAAATGCTAAATTGTAGCAAACTCAGGTGGTTGAGTTGTGGGCAAAACTGAGCTACACACACTGATAAATGCTAAATGATGTTGATGCCAATCATAGACAATAGCTTACTTCAGGCTAAGTGAGCTCTTCAAACATCGTGGACTGCGGGATACAAAAATATTGAGAACAGCACAATTTCAGAATCAGTATTGTTGGAGCCACTGTCTCTGGACTTTCGGACTTCAAGCCATGTATGGGGAAAGGTTAGCGAAGATGAAAAAGCTCCCAGGAATGGAAAGGAGCTATTTTAGCATCTCTTGGACCCATAACTTTTTATGAACATTACCGGGAAGAACGACGTCTATGTAATATAAGCCTTAATAATTTAGGAGATTTTGTGGAGGACTAGATAAAAATATCTTCAGTATTCATTCCAAAACCATGTGAACATAAGTGGGGGTGTTGCAGAACCAGACATTATCTGTTGTTCTGTAGAGTGCTGATTCAATGAAGACGGAACCTTAGAAAAATCACCAAATTAAACTTTAGGCTGAAATAGGGATTTTCAGAACAGTTAGTTTCTCAGTTTTAGTGGATCCATCAGCACCACACACGTGAACAGGCAAAGCCGTCACTTCAACACTAAACAGACTTCCCACCCAGCCAGGTGTCATTGATGAGTCCTGCTTTTCAGTGCTGTCATTGTTGCATATCTCATCTATATACAAGTTGTAGTTGTTGTTTAGTCATTTAGTCGTGTCCGACTTGTCGTGACCCCCTGGACCAGAGCATGCCAGGCACTCCTGTCTTCCACTGCCTCCCGCAGCTTGGTCAAACTCATGCTGGTAGCTTTGACTATACAGTGGTACCTTGGGTTAAGTACTTAATTCGTTCCGGAGGTCTGTACTTAACCTGAAGCTATTCTTAACCTGAAGCACCACTTTAGCTAATGGGGCCTCCTGCTGCTGCCATGCCACCGGAGCAAGATTTCTGTTCTCATCCTGAAGCAAAGTTCTTAACCTGAAGCACTATTTCTGGGTTAGCGGAGTCTGTAACCTGAAGCGTATGTAACCCGAGGTATCACTGTATACTAGAACTGTTGGCCATATTCATGGTGCTGAAGAAGGGCTTTTTAAAATCAAAGACACTCCACTTTTGCTACGGCTAGGGTGGATGTCATAGATAGATAAATGTTATTAGGAACATGGAATGCGGGTGGCACTGCGGTCTAAACCATTGAGCCTCTTGGGCTTGCTGATTGGAAGGTCGGTGGTTTGAATCCCCATGACGGAGTGAGCTCCCGTTGCTCTGTCCCAGTTCCTGCCAACCTAGCAGTTCAAAAGCATACCAGTGCAAGTAGATAAATGGGTACCGCTGTGGCGGGAAGGTAAACGGCATTTCTGTGCGCTCTGGAGCTTGTCACGGTCTTCCGTGCGCCAGTAGTGGTTTAGTTATGCTGGCCACATGACCCGGAAAGCTGTCTGTGGACAAACACCAGCTCCCTTGGCCCGAAAGTGAGAATAGCGGCGCAACCCCATAGTCTCCTTTGACTGGACTTAACTGTCCAGAAGTCCTTTACCTTTTACCATTTATTAGGAACTTGTAGCCCAAATTTGTCAACTCACTTTCAGCTCACAGCTGTTGTGTAAACTCCCCCATCCCACTTAAAGGTTAGGAAGTAGAAAATCACTGGATATCATAGTGCCAGGGATGTAATTACATCAAAGAAAGCAAGCTGCCTGGCAGAATCTAGAATTTATGTTGGATTTTCAAATAATCTCCTTTTTTTTTTACTTTAAATGCCAGCCTCTGAAATGTATCTTAATATTAAGCCCTGAGGCAGGGAACCAGCACGTATTATGAATATATCTGTGAATGTGATATTTTAAAGTTATAATTTCCCCTCTGAATTCAAGACCTAAGGGATTGAAAAGAGCTGGACATTTCAGTATGGACCCTCAAGTTTTCAGAGGAGCAGGACTGAAACTTGAAAACATTTAGGACCACTTTAAGCCAGTTCTGTTTAATGTATGGATGTTCTCTGAGATGCATAGTTTTGACACTGTTGGGGAATATGCACTGCAGTGTGGATAAACTCAGTACAGTGGTACCTCAGGTTAAGTACTTAATTCGTTCTGGAGGTCTGTTCTTAACCTGAAACTGTTCTTAACCTGAAGCACCACTTTAGCTAATGGGGCCTCCCACTGCTGCTGCGCCGCCGGAACACGATTTCTGTTCTTATCCTGAAGCAAAGTTCTTAACCTGAAGCACTATTTCTCGGTTAGCGGAGTGTGTAACCTGAAGCGTATGTAACCTGAAGTGTATGTAACCCAAGGTACCACTGTACTGGCAACTGGAGGAAGAAACACATTTGATTTTTATTAGCCCTTGCTTGCAGCCTTAGGCAGGCAGAATTGTTCATTTTGTAGAATAAGTCTAATGATCCCAAGGCTAAAATGAAGGCTTGTAGAGAATTTAAGATTTGCTGGATGTCAAATTCTTGTTGAAGAGATTGCAATTTGATAGTGATACATTTCCCACATTATGCCCAGGCCCACCCCTAGGATAAAGAGTGCCGAGGATAAAAAAGGAGAAGTAGATTTTGGGATCATCACCAGTAGCCTAATTTATTTTGTAATATTTATAGACCTTTTCTCAAAATTTAATTTACAAAGCAGTGCATTTGGAATAATAATAATTATAGTTAAGGCACACTGATTAAAAAATATATACAGTGAGAATTATGTGCATATCGCTATAGGCATCTCAGTAAACTTGCATCTTGCATCAAAATAACATTGTGGCCAGAATAAAAGAAATACAAGGCATGGGCGTATGCAACTGTTCTCAGCTCCTAGCAGCCCCTGCCAACATGGTCAATGGTCAGGAAGTTCTAGGTGGTCTTTGGTAACATGCTGCCTCGAGCGAGGACAACATTTGGTTCTTCCCCTATTTCTTATTTTCACAACAGTTCATTTAGGTACAGTTTACTCATATACTGACCTGTATAAATATATAAATATATGTTGTATTATTATCATTATTAATCCTAAATCTGGTGCTGTCCAGCAATATCTGGAGGGCACTGTGTTGACTACCCCTTTTCTCCGGTGAAAAAAATAGGCAAACTATTTGTAGATCACACTGGATTGGCTCCAAATTAAGCCAAGCTATTAAGTACAGTAATAATGAAATATAATGATTTAAATAGGCAAATTATTGAATAATTAGGAAATACTGATGAAGATGGAGCATCAATTGTTCACATATTTCCCAGTGTATTTACTATAAAAAGAGAAAACTATGACAATCTAGGCCTGTTTCTTCACTTTGTACTAAAGTGGGGAACTTGTGGCCCTCCAGATGTTCAGCTCCCATCCACCTCAGCCAACATCACCAATGGCCAGCGGTGATTGGAGTTGAAGTCCAGCAACATCTGGAGGGTTGCAGCTTCCTGAAAGGGCCTACAAAGTGTACAAGCTATTGGTGACTAAATATTGAAACTAATGAAGATGGCTGGGTTAGAAATGAAACAGAAAAAGGAAATGGTTTAAACCAGAGAAGCTCCAGAATTTCTCTTGAGCTGAAATTTGCAGTGAAATAATCTAATAATTCCTTCCTGGCAAAATAAATCTGCATGCATACAAATTTCATTACTCATTTCTTATGTGTTTCCCAGATCCAGCTGTGGAGGGGGGAAATGCATATTTCTATATGCATATGAATGCAATTTCTGGTCTATGCGTACATGCACCCAATTTGGTGCCATTGTGAATGTGATCTGCTCAACTGAGCTTAGCTTCCTGATGCAGATGCTCTGTACCCAGTAGTCAGAAATATCCAGTTGCTTGCTGGCCTTGCACGTACGCACCAGTACATACCCCCTTGCCTTGGCATGTGCTTCAGCATTTTGAGGTTGCACTCCAGATTCCCCAGTGCCCACTTTCTGCAGTTCCTGTGAACTTGAGAAAATATAATTTAGGATAGAGCGGAATGTTGTAGGGTACTGTAGGCAACAGCTGTTTTGTCAATAGTATCAATGGTTCAACCCCAAGATAATGAATTGCTTTGCAAACTGATGGCATGGTATAAAACTTGTCATCTATTTGTGTTTCAGATGGGGAAGGGCTGTAGCTGATTGGTGAAGCATGCTAAAGATCCCTGACATCTGCTGTGCTACCTGAAACCCTGCAGTGTTCCTGCCCATCCATGGACACCAGTGTTTCCCAGACTTGGGTCTCCAGCTGTTGTTAGACTACAACTCCCACACCCCTATCTAGCAGGACCAGTGGTCAGGGATGATGGGAGTTGTAGTCCAACAACAGCTGGAGACCCAAGTCTGGGAAGCACTGGTAGAGCTGGGATTGGGGGCAGCTTCTTATGGCAACCAGCCACCCACCAGTTTCCAAGTGAAAGTCATTTTCCATTGAAATGGCACTCACATTACATGCTTTCCAGTGCAGAAAGGGAAAAGACATGAGCATTCTGTTGATTGGGCATAGCAGAGAGTTCTCGTTTTACTTAAAAGCGGAGAAACTTGACTCTAGTCATTTTTTCTACTCTAGTGGCAATGCCTTCCTGTAATTAAGAGTACATGTAAGGCCATTACAGAGAGCAGTTCACATTACAGTGTTGCAAATGGAGATCTGTATAGCAAACAGGATGTTTCCAGATTAACTCTTCAATCTCTATAGGAACTTAACATTACCTTCGCTTTTCTCCTTACATGCTTTGAAATGTGTGCATATTTTAATTGCAAGGATCTTGTTCTTACCCTGTAAATCAGACATAAATGGCTGGGTGAAATGACACATCCTCAATTTTACAGTCCCATTTACTGCAAAATAGGCAGAAGGAAATCCAGTGATTTTAGGGCAGATTTTTTGGAGTAGTAGTTGATTTACCAGAGCTCTTCAAAACTGCATCAAGCTCATAGCACTATTTTGAATTTCCAGAATGCCCCATTTGTGACACAAACTATTGTCCCAAACTATTGTCCCAATCATGCCGATCCCTAAAATGTAAAGTAGCCTTTCTTGCCAGTAAGTTTCTCCCCATGCACACACTTAAAAATTGGGCTAAACTTTCATCCTTTGAGAGCTTAGCACAGCACTAGACACTCCTGTTGAAAGAATTTCAAGTTAAATACAGTGGTGCCTGGCAAGACGAAATTAATTCGTTCCACAAGTTTTTTCTTCTTGCGAGTTTTTCGTCTTGCGAAGCACGGTTTCCCATAGGAATGCATTGAAAATCAATTAATGCGTTCCTATGGAGACCGCTTGCCAGGCTGGCGGTGCGGAGAAGGGCTTTTCCTCCCCACCTCCAACATTCAGAACAGCATTCTGAATGTTGGCGGTGGGAAGGAAAACCCTCCTCCCGCCGCCAGCCTTCGGAGCAGCCTTCCGAAGGCTGGCGGCGGGAGAAGGTCTCTCCACCGGCAGCCTTTGGAGCAGCCTTCCGAAGGCTGCCGGTGGGGCGGAGAGACCTCCTCCCGCCGCCAGCCTTCGGAGCAGCCTTCCGAAGGCTGGCGACGGGAGGAGGTCTCTCCGCCCCACCGGCAGCCTTCGGAGGAGGTCAGAGGACAGTGGGGAAGACGCGCTGCGCTTCCCCGCTGTCCCGGAGATTTCCCTATGGGCTTTCGTCTTGCGAAGGAAGCCCATAGGGAAATTCGTTTTGCGAAGCACCTCCAAAACAGAAAACCCTTTCGTCTAGCGGGTTTTTCGTCTTGCGAGGCGTTCGTCTTGCGGGGCACCACTGTATTCTACATATAGGAGGTTAAAGCATGACAACTTTATGCATATTGTGTTAGTGTGCATGCAAAAGTGTACAGATGGATCAGACTGGACACTTCATACAGAATGCAATCTAAATACAGTCAAGATTTCTGAGTGCCATTTTTAAATGATAGTAGCAACTTGAAAGGCAGTGTTGCCCTACAACTACTTTTCCTTTCCTCTGTTCATTCTTATGAGCACTGAAAAACACATTGTTGTTGTGGTGGTTGTTACAGTCATACCTCGGGTTACAGACGCTTCAGGTTGCGTTTTTTTTGGTTACGGACTGCCAAAACCCGGAAGTACCGGAACAAGTTTCTTCTGGGTTTTGGCAGTTGCAGATGCCCAGAAGCGATAATCACACTTTGTGCATGCGCAGAAGTGCCGAATTGCAACCCGCTCGTGAGCAGACACGCCGCTGTGGGCTGCAAACGTGCATCCCGCCCGGATCACGTTCGCAACCCGAGTGTCCACTGTATTATTATTATTATCTTTTTCACATTTAATATTTTGTTGCAAACTTAGCAAAATAGAAGAAAACCAAAGAATACAAAATGTACGCTGTAAAGCGCCACAACCTGGAAGGATAAAAGTACAAAGAGACAGCACAGCTCCAAAGGAATAATAAAGTATTGAATCTTATCAAAGAGGGATCTAGGAGAGCATGAGCAGTTCTGTTGCACCAGGTGTGGAGCTTCTGGGGTTCCGCAGCATGTGCCAGGACTATAATGTCCAATAGAGGGCAAGAGTTAGGGTCTCCAGATTCTGACGTTGCACAGGGCTCCACTGAAATCTGAGACACAAAGGTCCGCCATTGCTCATACAAAGATTGCCTTCTCAAGTAGCAAAGATTTGTAGAAATGAAAGTTTTCCCCACCTGTGAATTCCATTACTATTGAGGATAAAGGTTCTATAAAGTTTCAAATGAGCCAGTATTAGATGAACACCCCTCCTTTGAAATGAAATAACATGGAAATGAGTGCTAAACATTGGTTTTCGAAAGAGTGGCTTTTGCATAACACGAAAAGCTTTAAAAAAATGCAGAAATTAGCAATTAGGGAAACATTGGGGAAATGAAATAAACTCTTGTGTGAATGCAGCCGCACCCCCTCCAGAAAATATATCCGGAAAGGCCTTCAGATTATTATCACCTTAAAAAACCACTGCAGCAACAACAACAACAACTGGATTGTGAGCATCAGGAGATATAGAATATTAATATGACTTTAATTCTACTTCTGGATTTTAAGAACTGGTATTGCAATTATGTTGCAAACAAACACTTAAAAACTGCTGAGAAATCCAAATTGGACCCCCACACCATCTGATCCTAGCAGGGGTCCTTCTCACTTATTCAAATGTGCAGTTCCTAAATGGAAGCCATATTTGTTTCCTTGTCTTGATCTGTACAGATTTTTGTTATCATTAATTACTGGTCTCTTGCCACAACTTGTTCAGAAATAGGCAATGCTATTTTGCACTGAACCCCTTTCCCATTGCAAGAATACAATGCACATAGGATCTAAAATTGCCTGCTTCTCAAAGGAAGCCTGTTTATAGCATTTCACTCATGCATTGCAATTGATTTTCACGCTCCTTTTGCTGTTTTCAGATGCTTATCTGATGCACAAAATTTCAAAATCTATCCTTGAAATGGCTAGTGAAATCCCTTTTTCAAAATACAGTGAACATAAGAGCTCCGATACGTAAGGTGTCAGTGTTGTGTTGTGTTGTGTTGTGTGTGCACTCACTCACACACACACACACACACACAGAGAGAGAGAGAGAGAGAGAGAGAGAGAGAGAGAGAGACATCCTAAGAATGCTGTTAGGAGGAGTAGGGTTGGCTATATTGATATTATATATGATATGTGTCTCAAAATGTATATATTTGTGGTTGAGTATTCCTTGCCTCCTTTGTTTAGAGGCGCAAAAATATGTTTCTGGGATGGATTAAATGGAAAGTTCTAGAAATAAGAAAGGAGCCATCCAAGATCATTTGAAGACTACGCTGTAAATCTGTAAAGCAAATTGCTTGTTTAAAATTGTTAAATTATTTCATTCTACTGGAATGCCCATTATTATGTTGGGAAGTTTGTGGGTGGTGCCTTGCCTATGTATTATAATGATGTGTGTGTGTGTGTGTGTGTGTGTGTGAGAGAGAGAGAGAGAGAGAGAGAGAGAGGTTTCATTCCTGAATTTTACAAGGAGGTTTGCATTTGTGTATGTTTGTGTGTTCTAGTGCGTCTCTGTGCTCTTTGTGCATAGATACAAATAGCACCTCCCTTCAAAACCATTGTTGGTGCCCTTCCCAATATAGAGTGTTATTTTTATATAATAGTCCCAGTCTTGTTAATCCTAACAGCCATTATAGAGCTTTGTGTGTAAAAGCGAGGTCAAAAAATACCTGGTATTCAATACACGAGCAGACCAAACCCTCCTAGGTACACACACACACACACACATATATATATATATATATATATATATATATATATATATATATATATATATATATATATATATATCTTAGGTGAACTGTGTATGAACTGCATCTTAGGTGAACACATATAGCTGACCATAATTACAGATGCTATAAAAAGTGCTGTTGTGATATTTGAAATTACTGGTAGCCATATTTTCCCTCAGTAATTCATGCTGACTTTATAATTAAGAGAGCACCTCTTGATATGAGGCGCTTCTGCACACATTTATTGAGATAAAGGAAGAAGGACTAAATATTCTCTGTAGAGGAAGTATAATCAGCTGTAGGTTATGAGCAAGGCTGGGCTCCAGGGCCCTGGATTAAATTTTCCAAAAAGTGTCACCTTTTTAACCAGCAGAAAGAGGCACCGGGTGCATCTTTAAAGGATTTCAAGCAATAATATGCCAAGTGTTTTTAGTTCATCTCCTTGTCTTCCACTGCTTGAAACTGGTTATTGTTCTTTCAGATTTTAGGCTGCTCTACAGGGTGTAAGCTGCCTTTAGTGTGTACACTCAGGTGGGAAATAAATAACAAAATAAATAGCTGTCCTCACCTCTTTCACATTCTGCAGTTGTCTACATGGAGTGCATTTCTGAGGAAGGCTTAGGACTGCTCTGGTGTATAAGACAGCATGTTGTGTGAACCATCTCCACAAGGAATGCACAACATTAAATAAAAATATTGCTTTTCAGAAGCATGAATGAACCATTTGTTGACTTATGATAAAAGCATGCCTAATTGTTCTCCCATAAACTCCTAGCTCTCCTTTTTGTTGCTGTGATTGTCATCGTATTTTTAAAAAATCATCTGCCTTTCATAACGCTTCTGCCTTTATCGTGCTGTGCTGAGGAAGCCCTGGGTGAGCGATAGTAGGTAATGTAATAAGAGTAAGAGCTGATACCATTTTATCAATCAATATGCTTTGGAAAGTAATATAATGTGAGCCATTAATTCCTCATCCTGCACTTTATTTATTTTTGCAGCAGGCTGGCAAACAGGAGGCCCTGGGCTTCACTTCATTTTTGTTTGTTTTCGTTTCTGCTTTCCTTTGCTGTCCAATGTGCTTGCAGTCTTCTGTGATAATTTCAAATTTGGGAGCATGCAACTCCTATTGTACCTAGAAACAAATTTTCTCATTTGCTTCTTCTGTGTGACAGTCTGTGCTCTGTGCTGCATTTTACTGTTATCATAAAGCATGTAGATGACAAGTTGATCCTGAATTAAAAAGGTAGAGAGGGGCATGTTCACTCCATTTTCTTCCTCATCTGCTGGCACGGTGGGTTTAGATTTGGAAACACAGGTTCAGATATCTTTCCTCCACCCCCACCTCCAGACAGCTATTTTACTTCATTTGAAACATTTCTGCGGATAGATGTCAGGATGCTGTCAGCGGCTCCCAGCTGGTTGCCCAGAAACATATGAAGACAAGGGAAATTTTCTTACACTCCATTTTTATTTCAAACTTTGCAGAGAGAGGCTATAGAACCCAGCTTCCCATTGTCCCAAGTGAATCTCCACCCTTCCGTCTCTCCCACTTCCCCATTCATCATCATCTTCACCACCTCCTCTATGGGTACCACTAAGTCCCCTCTGTTTTTGAGCTCTTTGCTCTCCTACTTTTAAGGCTCAACAGGTTCTGGAAGATGGAAGGTCTGGAATGCTTTCTAATGACAACGTGTCAGCCAGGTGTTGCTCTGGCTCTCCGACGATTTCCCAACTTTCCCCCTCATCTGCCTCTGAGCTGCGGCCTCCATCAAACCCTGTTGCATGGCAAGTCCCCTCCCCCATGTGAAATGAAGACACTGGACACATTATTTAAGGTTAATGGGCATAAAAGGCCACAAATTTATTGATTACAGAATTGAAAGGTATTGGCTTTAGGCATTGGCTCCTATCGACTACCCGGCATGGGAACCGGGAAGGGTTGTCCACAAGCCGTGGGAGTCCTGTTGAAGTACGCCAACTAGGATCCCACGGGTGTCACCGCTCGGGGGTGTGCCGGAGGCCCTTACCTCCCTAGGTTTCGGACAAGGCCACGCCCCCCGGAGTCCTCTACCGGACTACCCCTTTCATTGGGGGGAAGGTGATGGCGCTTCCTCCCCCCCATTCATTTGCATAACAATTATCCCCTGCCAATGCCTAACCGCCAATACCACGGAAGTTGTGACATTTGCTACAAGGTAGGCGAAAAAACCAAAAGGCTCGAAATGCGCCAAGTTGGAAAAATTCCTACCAGGCCCCTTGCGGCGACCAACCGAAGTCCATAGCAAGGTCATCGCTAGCCTAGCCTCAGGGAGCCTAACCTCAGGGTGGGTGGGATGGGAAAACCTCACAGCTGGCAAGGGGGAAAGAGGGCGGTCCCCTGGCGTGCCTGGGCTTAAATAGGCTATGCCCCACCTCCCCGACCCGCTGATTGGCGGGCCGGGTCGGAGACACGCCCGGGGATTCCCTGTTCACGCGGGGGCAAAGGCCGGCCCCCGCGCACTTGTGGGAGGGATTAGCCCGCAACCCCCTCTCCTCCCAGGTCGGAAATGGCTTTGTAAATCTATACTGTCTTCCTCTTCCTTCCCTCTGGAAGGGCAAGGATGGGGAGATGGTCTCCACCATTCCTCCTATGTCTTCATTTGGTGTTGTGTTTAGTTAACACACACACACTATATATATATATGAAT
The DNA here is from genome assembly GCF_027172205.1 of Podarcis raffonei. NCBI lineage: Eukaryota > Metazoa > Chordata > Lepidosauria > Squamata > Lacertidae > Podarcis > Podarcis raffonei. Next base: position 111,034,759 of record NC_070604.1, on the reverse strand, counting down.
TTTATAAAGATTTTCTTTTTTAAAAAAGGATAAGGTTTGTGTAATATTCTGTCTTCATTATATATGCTATGTAAGCTATGGCTGGAGTTTTTGATTATTATTATTTTTAATTCCAAATCCAGATTAGCTGCTAGGTGGTAACATGGAAACTTTAGATATGGTACATGGAAGCTGTCATCTTTGCTTGGGTCTCCATAAATCAGGAAGGGGCTTACACGGAATCCTGAGGAACTGAGCAGGGTTTAACCTCTAGCCATCAACTGATGAGCGGGGATTAAATCCTGCCCTGTTTGGTTGCTTGCCCCTGTTCCTTTCTGTTGTGGCGGGCTTTGGGATCTCAAACTTCAGTGGCGCCCTCTGCAACGACAAAATTTCATGCCCTCCACTCACGCTCCATTCTAAATCATAGTTATGGTGCCCCCTGCAGCACCAGAAAGGCTCAGTGCGACTGACCAGTCACACTCCACTAAATCTGCCCCTGCCCTCTGGTATGCAGCTCATAGGACTGAAGGACAAGTTACATACTTTCGCTAGGAGATCAGCAATTTAGTATTGGACTTCTTAGTGAACTCTAAAGTGGATGCCATCTGGACCTGGCAATTTGTTGTTGTTTTATTTTGTCTATGAGGCCTAGAACAGGAGTCAGCAAACTTTTTCAGCAGGGAGCTAGTCCATTGTCCCTCAGACCTTGTTTGGGGGGGGGGGATGGACTATATTTTGAAAGAAGAAGAAAATGAACAAATTCCTATGCCCCGCAAATAACCCAGAGATGCATTTTAAATAAAAGGACACATTCTACTCATGTAAAAAAACACTGATTCCCATGCCGTCCATAGGCCGGATTTAGAAGGCGATTGGGCTGGATCCGGCCCCCGGGCCTTAGTTTGCCTACCCATGGCCTAGAACTTAGGTTATTTTGTTTTTATGTTTCTTCTACACCTCCCATGTTTTAAAAGAGAGAGAGAGGAGACCCAGTTAGCAATCACTACCTTTTTTCATAACCTGTATAGCAGGGACACATGCACCCACAGAGACCCCCCTTCATCCCTCCCTCCTCTAAAATTAGGCTTGAAACAAACATTCTGTTGTGTTGGGCATTTGTGTATGGTGCCCACGACAGTTTATTCAGTTTGCAAATCTGCCTCTGGGCCCAAAGGAGATAGCGACTCCTGCTTTAAACAGTGCACAGTGGCATAAACTATACTGGGCTGGTGTTCCTTTCATCAGATTCTTGTAGCGTTGTCCTCAGTTGGCAGATATGTGCAGAAACATTCACCCAGATATAGAGGGAGGGAATTATATATTTCAAAAAATGTCAGTTAATTCTTTCCCTGACCTTTTTGCCAAATTGTACCAGGTGGCTTACATAAATATCAGTAAAATACAAAAAACAAGATAAAATCTAGCATAAAAATTATGAATGATTTGCAAGCAGCTTAAAACACCTGGAGAATAGGCAATGAACTCATTGACCTAAGAAAGTCTGCTTAAATTAAAATAAATAGTGAGGCCAAAATGCCATGAGATGCAAGATACAATCTGTGACATTTTTATGCGAAGCTCAAATAATATGTAAGGTAAGATAATTGCTCACAAGGTAAGGTTTAAATGTATACAAGATAATATAAGGAGGTTCTCCATAGATTAATCATTTTAACAAACAAATACTTGACATATTTCAGTGTCTCTTTCAATACAATTTAAAATGTGAATGTATAGTGAATTAAGATAAAAATAATGAATTCCAGTCTCTCTGGATTGCTTATTCTGCTTCTAAGCAGCTGTTACATTTAGGAAGTTGCTTCTTCATGCTTAGCCTGGATCTACAAGAACGGATAAACCATGGCTTCTCCTCTTCTGATATCTTTGCAAATATTTGAAAGCTGTCAACATATATTCTACGCTTCTATATTAATCTATCTCTTTTTCTAGCTCTGGGCTACTATCAGTTTTTTAGCTTTCTCCCATAGGATTGTCCTTGAGGTCCATTTATCCTTACAGTTATACATAATTGAGTTCTGAGTAACCTGTTGTGCCCAGTACAGTTGGAGATTTACCAGTGCTGGGCAAAGCAGTAATGTAACTTATTGAAATCCCCTATGGACCTGTCTAAGGGACAATCTAGTACAGCATCCCATTTCTAGTTCTAGCAAGTCAGATGTACATGGAAAGCTAGCTGTTGAGCTGGCCATCTCTTACATATCATGAGGACCTATACAGAAACTGCGCTATCTGTTATATATACCTAGTAGGCCGCTTTGGTCTGCTGGAGAGCTTTTCCTGCAAATTCCAAAGATATCAGAACCCCACTCCATAGTAATTCAGAGCAGGGCTTTCAGTGTGACTGCACCCTGTTCTATGGAATAGCATTCCTGTCGAGATATGACAGCTGCCCATCATCTGCACTCTACAGAAACAATGGAAGGCAATTCTTGTTCCAATGGTCTTTCCCAGCTGGGTGAATGGGTCTCTGCACAGCTGTCTACATTGTTGTTGTTTAACATATCTGTTGTTTTCTGTGTTGTTTTAACTGTTTTGTAGCTTTTTTAAAAAATAATTTTGTATATTGCCTTAAGATGTGTGTGTGGAATGTTTAATAATAATAATAATAATGGGAAATACCACCCAACAGAGCTGGTTTGCACAACACAGTAAGCCAAACAATGGTTTGGAGAGACTGTGCAAATTCCTAGGCAGACTCTCATAGCTTCTTTCTTCTTCCCCAATCCATTGTATTGTTGCACTGTGCTGAGCTAAGCTTGCCGAATGAGGACTTGCCGTTGATTTCTCTCCTCACTAACAGAGAGCCTCAACCAGGAACAAACTTACTGTGTCATGGAGAACTGGGTCAGTGTGTACTCATCTTCAAATTGTTGCTCAAGTTTTAAAAAATCCTTGTCTCATGCATTCGGTTATTATTTTGGAATTGTCTTAATTTCCTCTAGTCTGCTCTTTGCTTCCTAACCCTATGAAACATTAATGAGTTTAATCTAGAGGAGACATTTCTGGTATTAGGAACAGCAGCTATGTGACACTCTCAACACTTCTCATGGAATTTGTGTGGCCCTTGTTTTTAGAGGCTTGTTTTATTTATGAGGGGGGGGGGAATCAAAATTTTCACTTCTAGCTTTTCACTTCTACAACAGTGTTTTTTAAGAGTGGGTTACATATACAGTCATGTCGCATCATTTGCACATTTTACTTACACAAATTCAACTTGATGCACTTGACTGCTGCTCTGTTTCAGCCTTTTTCTTCTAGTTGCATCTCTCTCTCTCTCTCTCTCTCTCTCTCTTGCTCTCGCTCTCGCTCTCCCCCACCCTCCCTGTGGGTGCCCCCTCTTCCCTGCCCCTCCTCTACTGGTGGAGCACCAGAACCAGCAGTTTCCAGCAAGTCTCATGAGATCTTGTGCACTCTGTGAGATCTTGTCAGAACCTGCTGTTGCTGCTGCCATTTCACTGTGCAACCCAGACAAGGAAGCTTTGGGTCAGTGATGTGGAGATTGTAGGGTTGGGGAGAACCTTCCCATTTCACCTCAGGCAGCAAAACAGAATGTGCTGCCCCTGCAACCAGCCCAGCCCAGTGTCCAGACACCAGCTGAGATCATGTATACTAGCACCTGATTCAAATGCAACAAGAAATTGGGCTCTCCTGCAGATTCAAGGGAAGACCTATGGCCCACCTTTTGCAAGGAGGTGGTCTCCAGCTCATTCCTTACAAAGCCTCATTTGAAATGAATGAAATAGGCTTCTGTGTTTTTAATCACTCACATTTGTAGCCTGTCGTTTCCCAAGGAGCTTAGAGCAGCAAGCATAAGGACATTTGTACCCCACTCTTCCATGGAACTCCAGATGTCAGATATGGACTTCCCATGAAACCTCCCAGCCAAACGCTGACCTGGTCCAGGCCTGCTTTGCTTCATTGTCTGCTTTCAGACCAGGTGCTGCTTCTATTTTATTGTTTATTGTAGAGCTGCCCATCACAACAGAAAACACCAGCCAAGGATTTGAATCTGTGTAACACAGTTTAATATGTTCACATGCCCAATTGACTGCCTAAAGCAATTGCTTCACATTATTTCTAGGTGAGGCTGGCTCTGATATAAGCCCCTGAAAATGATGCTTTCCCCTCTGTCTCTCCTTCCTGGAAAAATGTGCCTCCAACTGTCCTTTTCTACATTGCCAACAACTTCATAATCTCCTGGTGCTTAAGTCTGTCCTATTTCTAAAACTTTGAAGTGTCCTCACTTGGTTCATTTTGGCAGGTAGTTTGACAGATCTAGACCATTTTAGTAGTCCCTCCAGAATCTTTTCCTTTTCCTTCCTGTTACACTAAACCATTAAACAACTGGCTTAAAAATAAATATGCTGAGTGGCTCACTGGCTTTCTGTTGAAAATGCAGCACTTCTTATTTTATTTTTTTGCAGGAAATGGCACAGAATGTAGTCAGAACCTTGCTCTTTCCAGCAATGTTGATATCCCCGGGGGCCCTTCTCTTTCTGGACAGAGAACGAAGTATAAACTGAAAACTGATCTTAGTGTCATTTAAAATATGCCCCTTGCCTAACAGCATTCTGCCTGCACAATGTATATATGCATGTCTCCTCTGAAGTGTAGGGCTGCCATGCACTGCTTCAGGATAGATATTGAGCCTGTCTAACCTGTTGACTGACCGGGTTGTTTTGGCAGCGGCAATATTGCACTTTAGCTCAGAGCAACACCCGGATTCATCTGTTCTGCAACCAGTAGTGTTGGATTAGACAGAGACTGTGTCCAGATAGTCCAGCCAGTATTTCGAAAAGTCGACTGTTAGCTACAGTTAAAGTCACTTCATGGTATACATGTGCTGGCAAAATGTTTTATGCTGACAGAAGGTTGTTGGGCAAAGGAATGCATAAGGGGTAGCTGGTAACTTTGTAGCTCAGTAGATTACACAACCTGTTGCATGACAAGCAGAGGTGCCAATTTGAATGAAATATTGTAGGAGCCTAGGTAAGCCTCATGACACAGTGCATGCATACCATTTGAATGGAAATGCTGGGGTCCCAAAGCCCCCATAGCCCCTAGGAGTTGGCTGCTATGACAGCAAGTGGCTACTAATACAACTGTTGTGGTGGATTCTTCCATTGTGCAACATTAAAATTCACCCATCTGCTAGCTCAAGAACCCTTATGTTAGCAGACAGAGAATGCTGAATACAGTCCTAGGTTTCCATTATGATTTGTCCAGGGAAATTAACTGTGACCAGACCTGGAGTTAATTGTATCTAAACTAGGCTCACAGTTGTGGAGAAGGAATATCTAAATTGCAGTAGGTAAGCATTTCTGCTCAGTTAGCCGGGCAACAATAGAAAGCCAGTCTGGCCTAGCCTGACCAATCTACTGGTATCTTATTTATGGTAGGTTTCAGTGGAACAGACTCCTTCAGAAGATGGTGGACTCACCTTCATCAAAAGTTTTTAAGCAGAGTTTGGATGGCCATGTGCTATGTTTTCTTTAGTTGACATTCCTACTTGAGGCAGTTGGACTAGATGAGCTGCAGAGTTTCTCTCAACTCTACAAATCTATAATACAATGAAACAACAATGCTGGTTCTTTGTCCTGATAGTTCACAAGGCTAGGTTCCAACTTCAGGACTTGAGGCACCTTGCTGAAGTTATGGGGCCCCTGATCATTGGGCTCACAAGTACCAAGTTGTTGATAGTTCCCATCCAAGGCTTAGTACAACAACTAAGTAGAGCAGGTCAAAAGTCATAGCAGTGTGCTATTATAAAATAGTTTGCTGAATAAGTCTGAAGTGCCAGTGTAAGGATAACCAACTTGATACCCTCTCAGTTTTGCTAGACCACAACACCCATTATCACTGAGCAATGGCCATGCTGCCTAGAGCAGATAGGAGTTGTAGTCCAACAGTTGGAGGACACCATGTTGGCTATTACTGTGCTACTGAGAAGAGGGAAACAATGTGTCATCTTTGGTGAGATTTTGAGGCTCTTCTTCTGATTCAGGAATAAAGGAGGTGGCATAGGAGCCAATTCCTAAGGGCCAATATCCCTTTGTCCCCTCCTAATATATTTGAGGAGCTGAACATTGACTGCAGGATATGGACTGACCAAAAATAGTTACTCCATAAGACAGGCACCACTGTGTTACTACCAAAGCAATAGAGTGCACCACCATTTAATAATTTCAGATTGCTTCTTCTCAAAGATCCTTCTGGGACCCAGGGAGAAAAGTATAGCAGAGACGGTTAGATAAATGAAGGAGACCTCTGTAGTGGCTGGGTCTAATGGCTCTTGCATTGTTTAGGGAAAAAAAGCTCTTTGACCAGGCTAAGTAGGCATTCCGGAAAAGCAGAAATGGAAATTAGTTTGCTCAAAGTGTAGCAAGAACCCCAAAAGCATTGTGTGGAATGCTGCATTTGCAGATCCACTTAATGTGATTCTACCAGCCCATTGTTGAAGCGGATCACTGGGGGAAATTCCCAGGATGAACATTTTGATTAGTATTGTAGAAGCTGCTTTCAAGAAGTTGCAAGCTGCTTGTTGGCTTCTGCCTAGAAAACAGTTGTTGGGCCATATTGAAATGAGAGATGATAAGTGTTGATAGATTCTCCGCCCCCCATTTGATTTTATGTGTGGTATAGCAGAGAAAATATAAAGATTTCTTTTATGGAAGGGTATAAAGGGATTCTTATCCCAGTGATCGCCTCATTAAGTAAATGTGGTGGTTTTGGAGACAGTCCATAGCAATTCTTTCATATAGGAAGTGCAATAGAAATAGCCTGGGCTTTTTTTTTTCCAGCCACACTCTCTGAAACTCAGTTCCAGCACCTCTCAGGTGGGCGCCATTGCCATTATAAGAGAACATGATGAGTTATAGCACCTCTTTTTCTGGAAAAATAGCACTGGGAATAGCCCTTTCCCTTTAAGCTGGAACAGGAAACATGCAACCCTCCAAATATTGCTAGACTACGACTCCATTAACCTGGAATTAATGAAACTACGTAACCACACAAAAAAGGGCTTTCTGGGGTAAGTAAATAGTTAAGATTTTCCTAAACATTGTTGAGAAGTTTCTGAATACTGCTTAACTTTTGGTAGTTGCAGTTCCCCATTCATTTGCACCATAAAACAGCACCTGCGGAAGTTTCATTTTCTAAATAATCTTTTTATAGGCAGCTGAAGCTCTGACCTGTTTTTTATTTGGCTGGATGACTCTGTGTTCTGCTCTTATTGCGAGGAGGGTTAGACTTGAGGGACCATGGCTGCATACAAACCATACACTGAAAGCACATGACTTTCCCCCAAAGAATCCTGGGAACTGTAGTTTGTTAAGGGTGCTGGGAATTATAGCTCCATGTGGGGTTCCCAGGATTCTTTGGAGAAGCCATGTACCAAGTTCGCTAAATCATTAGTAGATTGTTGGCCAGATAATGAAGGTTTTTTATGAACCTGAATTCTGTAGGACAAGTGCAGGCGCCAGTGCTTCTATGGAATGTAATTTTATTGTCATGGATGCTTTAGTATTCCAGGGGGTTGGACTAGATGCGCTCTTGGGGTTCCTTCCAACTCTACAGTTCTATGATTCTATGATTCTGTTGTCTCCTGAGACAGACAGATGCCAACTAAACAGAAGCAAGTGACTCACTCCAGTGAAACTTAAGCCAACTTCAGGTCGAATTGATTTGAATGGAAGTGGATTAAGGGTGTGCTTATGCATTCCAATGGAATATATGAATTTTTTATAAATATACTTACCTTTGTCTGGATCATTCCACAGTGTGCCTTCTATCTACTTCTTATAACCCAGTGCTTTCAGCTAGTGGTACTTCATGGTAGAAGTATCACCAGCTGAAAAAAAGTATTATAATTAGGGGGGGGGACCTATGAACCTCCAAGTGTTGTTGGACTTCAACTCCCCTCAACTCCAACCAGCATGACCAATGGTCAGGGCAATGGGAGTGACCAGATCTTTTCATGTGTACACAGGTAGACATAAAACCTGTATCTTACGTGTGTGTTCATGGGACAATCTTTACTGGAAAGAATTGCATGCCTCAAAAGTTATTAAAATGTACCGATCACCCCCTTGCTTGCTTAGGCAAATTCAGCAAGAACGTTGTAATTATTGTGATGAAAATAACTTATTTTTGCAAAATGGGTGACAGTGAGTAAAATGGCTTTGCGGCTTGAAATGCCAGTGCAGACATATAAAATAGCAAGATGGTTGGTTGTTGTTAGCCGCCCTGAGCCTGGCTTCGGCTGGGGAGGGCAGGATATAAATAAAATTTATTATTATTATTATTATTATTATTGGTTGTTACAAGTCACACAGGCTACCAAAACCAACATTACCTGAACCATAAGCTTGATTTGGGTGGTAGTATCCCTGACAGCCAGGAACGCTGGTGGCGCTGTGGGTTAAACCACAAAGCCTAGGACTTGCCGATCAGAAGGTCAATGGTTCGAATCCCTGTGACGGGGTGAGCTCCCGTTGCTCGGTCCCTGCTCCTGCCAACCTAGCAGTTTGAAAGCATGTCAAAGTGGAAGTAGATAAATAGGTACCGCTCTGGCGGGAAGGTAAACGGTGTTTCCGTGCACTGCTCTGGTTCGCCAGAAGCGGCTTAGTCATGCTGGCCACATGACTTGGAAGCTGTACGCGGCTCCCTCGGCCAATAAAGTGAGATGAGCGCCGCAACCCCAGAGTCGGCCCCAGCTGGACCCATAGACTCAGGCTTTTCTTTGCTGCATCTGAGCCAAACTGGGCTCCTCAGAACCCTTCTTAAATGTTCTTTAAGTAGAAAAAACCCACTTTTTTTTCCATGGGAATAGCATGGACCTGTGCTTTCCACAAGGATCCTGTGGAAATGTCAAGCACTGAATTTAAGACTGGAGAAATGAGAATCTGAGAGAAACCGACATTGACAGATTCACCCATCCCTAGGGAACTGCCATCAGCTTGGCTCAGAGTTGGCTCAGAATTGGCTTAGTTGCTACTAGGAGCTTTCTATGCAATCCACATGAGAGGATGAATTCCTTCAGGTGTTCTGTTCTTCTGTGGAATGCCCTGCTCCAGAGGGCAGTTTGTGCATGCTAGTGCATGCTTCTGCTTTATCAGTTACAGTGGTACCTCTACTTACGAACGCAATCCGTTTCAGGGTGCCTATTTGCATCCTGAAAAGTCCATAAGTAGAGCACCACTACTGTGTGTGCATGAAGTGCAATAGAGCGCTTCTGTGCATGCGTGAAGCATGCAGATTGCTTCTGCCCGTGCATGCGCGGTGAACCCGGAAGTAAACACTTCTGGGTTTGCTGCATTCATAACCTAAGAAGCAGCAATGTGAAGCAAACGTAACATGAGGTATGGACTGTATTTCCTGTATGTATTCCTCTCCCCCCCCCCCAGTTTTATGATTTCCCCTACCTGCTATTCTTTTTGTTTCCAAGGTTGGAATAAGATTTCTCGAACTGTTCTGGAAGCCCCATTCTTTATTTCTTGGTACAGATTGCAGCTGTGCAATAAACGGATGTCCCTGAAAACTTCAGAGACTTTAAAAAAGTGCTTTACAGGCAAGGCTCCATCCTGCGCAAATAAATAATGCTGTCGTTTTAAGACTGTTTGTCCCTAAAGTTTTAATTGCTAATGAGATATGGGATTCCAGTGGAAGGATGTTAAATTGTGCACAGCTGCCAAAAACCTGGCAGTGCCTGTGTTATTATCCTTCATTGCCTCCACAGAATCAGTTGTAGCAATGGGATAGTTCTAGGGTGGAGATTAAAAGTTACTGTTTGTAATGCATCCTGTGTTACTTTGGGGGGGTGGCAATCTTTAGAGGAACCAAATTAAAAGCAGAAAATACTGTGATCAATTTTCAGTTTTATTATTCCAGCTTTCAGCATGCTTGGCATGCCTCTTACTGTCCCATTCCCATTCTATAAAATGTTCCGTTTCAGTAAAAGCCCGAAGCCAGTTTCTCTTTTCTTGAAAAGCATAAGAACGTTGGTCACTTACATTCTAGCAGGTTGGAGAGTGACTTATCTTTATACAGTGCCTAGCTTTAGGCATGTTATAAATAACAACAGTATCCTTCATATTACTCCTCTCTGTTTCTGTCTCTTCTCTTTTCGTCTTTTTCTCTCCTCTTTTCTTTCTGCATCTGAATTTCACCCTTCATTCCTCAGCTGTGCCTTTTCTCCCTTGCTGTTTCATGTCATCTTTCTGCTGGTGTGATAGAATACTCTTGAAACTCATTTCTTCACTTGGACATTAATAATAATAATAATAATAATAATAATAATAATAATAATAATGGATGTAGTCCTGTGGTCCTTCCTCTCTCTTGGCAGAGAAGGAAGTCTAGCTCTGGAGGCCTCTTTGTGGCAACTGCAAAACCTACCATCCCTGCTGTGCTGTTGGTGCTTCAACAATGTAAGGAGAAATGGGCACGTTTGGGGCATGTTGTAGGGAGGTCAAGAAGCACTATGGATTGATAGAGTTCCCCCATTTGCCCCATGTCCCTAACCAGGAAGGCAGGGATGCCAACACATTGAACTAGAATCAATGAGAAGCAGAGCTAACTAATTTTAGTTTTGTGTCCATCCTCCTCCCTGCTTATTTATACGAGGTCAACACTGAGACTAAGCCAACAGACAGTGCCATCCTATGGACTGGTTGCAAGTAAGAAGGCAGGAGGAGAGTTGATGGGTATGAAGACCCACTACACAGTGGGACATACTTCTGAGCATATATATGAATAGGATTGCTCCGTAAATGTCAAAACACGCTATTGTCTTCATGGCACGTGCAAAACATTTAAGATGGTGGTTTTGTAAGGCTCCTTTCTGTAATCTCTCTCTCTGTCTCTCCCTCTCTCTCTCTCTCTCTCTCTCTCTCTCTCTCTCACACACACACACACACACACATACTTTTGTGCCATGGAAAAGCTTCACGTGATGCTACGGTATTGTATCTGATTGTTCTTGATGCAACGTCTTGGTGCTGCTTATGAAGCTGGTGCTATTCCACAGGGGCTGATATTAAAATGGGACCTTGTTTAATGGCACAGTGACCTACATCAGCATTAGTCAGTGTAAAATCCTTACATGATACCCAACCAATCAAAGCCCTCGCTCCCTTCTTTTCCTCCAAGACAATCAGCCTGAAGTTAGGGGATCCTGTGCTAGCTGTGTATGTCCAGAAGGAAAAGCCAGCAGGGACCATTAGCCTTGGATTTCCTGCTCCTGATTTTGGAAAGCGCTACACATCTGTAGAATAACTTTTTTTAAAAAAAATACAAAATGGAATCCACTAGTTCTAAACTCCATGGAATATAGTCAGTAGTACAGGTACATAGTGGAATAAAACTGCCCCACTTTCCTTGAGGCCAGAGCTACTGACATGGATGTTACCTGAAGTGCTGATTGTCTTATGAACACAAGATGAACCGGATCTGGCATTCCTACTTCTGCAACTTTGAGGGGGTTTTTTTTTTCCTTTTTAAAAAAGTTTTTTCTTACTACATGGCAAAGACAGGAATGAAAGACAGGATTTATTTTTTTTAATGACCTGTATAGGAGGTCTCTGAGGGAAAGCACCCAGCTTGGGCTGAACAGCAGGGGGCCAGAAACAGAGAGTACCCCAAGGGAAAGCTTTCAAGCCAGAGCTCAGCATTGAAAGAAAAGATTTGCCGTCTCTAGCATCTGACAACTTCCCAGGAGCAGTCAGCTAAAGAGGGAAAGTTGGTGGAAAATGCCAGAGGCACAGTCTCATCCTCCTTCAACCTCGATTTCACCCCTACCTGGTTTCTTTAAACTAATATCTGTCATTCTATTTTCCTTCCTTCCAGACCTGAAAATTCATATATGCCAACACAGTGATATATCACATTATTTGCATGCAAAATGTCCCAGGTTGAGTACCGGCCATCTTCAGGTGCAGGGAAAGAAACCTGTTGGAACCCTGGTCTGTGTCCAAATGCTTTGCCCCTCCGCTTTCTGCAAGGAAACCCGATCTTTACCACTGAATTGGAGCAAATGGAAATTTGGGTTTTGCACACACAGATTGTCATTTGCTGTGATTCAGTGGTAAATTGCAAGCTTCCACCATGCTAGAGAGAAAAAATGGGAGCAAAGGGCAAGTGTTGATGAGCCTTCAGTGCAGACCAGGGTTTCCCAGACTTGGATCTCCAGCTGTTTTTGGACTATACCTCCCATCATTCAAAGAATCATAGAATCATAGAGTTGAAAGAGACCACAAGGGCCATCGAGTCCAACCCCCTGCCAAGCAGGAAACACCATCAGAGCACTCCTGACATATGGTTGTCAAGCCTCTGCTTAAAGACCTCCAAAGAAGGAGACTCCACCACACTCCTTGGCAGCAAATTCCACTGTCGAACAGCTCTTACTGTCAGGAAGTTCTTCCTAATGTTTAGGTGGAATCTTCTTTCTTGTAGTTTGGATCCATTGCTCCGTGTCCGCTTCTCTGGAGCAGCAGAAAACAACCTTTCTCCCTCCTCTATGTGACATCCTTTTATATATTTGAACATGGCTATCATATCACCCCTTAACCTCCTCTTCTCCAGGCTAAACATGCCCAGCTCCCTTAGCCGTTCCTCATAAGGCTTCGTTTCCAGGCCTTTGACCATTTTGGTTGCCCTCCTCTGGACACGTTCCAGTTTGTCAGTGTCCTTCTTGAACTGTGGTGCCCAGAACTGGACACAGTACTCCAGGTGAGGTCTGACCAGAGCAGAATACAGTGGCACTATTACTTCCCTTGATCTAGATGCTATACTCCTATTGATGCAGCCCAGAATTGCATTGGCTTTTTTAGCTGCCGCATCACACTGTTGGCTCATGTCAAGTTTGTGGTCAACCAAGACTCCTAGATCCTTTTCACATGTACTGCTCTCAAGCCAGGTGTCATTACCTAGCTAGCATTACCAGTGGTCAGGGATGAAGGGAGTTGTAGTCCAAATACAGCTAGAGACCCAAGTAGACAGTAATGAGCTAAATGGAACAATGGTATGACTTGGGATAAAACAGCTTCCTAAATTCCTGCCTTGAGGGGCAGAAGAACTGGGAGATCTGACAGAGTGTGGTTTAGGAGGCCTGTCTAACCTTTTAATGAGTGTTAGCATCTATGATGTTTGCGAAAAGCTTCAGCCTTTTGTGAATGCTCAGTTTCGACATTCACAATAACTTGTCATCTTCTGGGGCTGCTTGTGTGTCTCTAGGCTTTTTACTTGATCAGGTTGAATTTTGCAGCAATTGTGGGCCTAATAAGTACTCTGAGAAACAATATTCAAGAGGTGAGAATATTCAAGAGGTGTAGCAAAGTAAGCTAGATTCTGGGATCATTGCAACAGAGAATCATTGCCCTCCTCCACCAACACTGAATACAGTGTTTACACTGCTAAATGCTTTGTGAACATGTCAAGGTGTGCCTTAATTTAAACATTTCCTTGTAATTGGCATAGTTGAGGGTTGGTGTAGGAGCGTGAGCCATGAGCTGAGAAGCCAAATTTCAATTCACGCCTCACTTATAAACTCCCTAAAGTGGCCTATCATATAGTGGTAGAATTATATCCTTGACATCTCTAGTTAAAACAATCAGGGAGGAAATGATGGGAAATTGGTCTTTCTAGGATGTTGGGAAGCAGTTGCTAATCAGAGTACACCAGCCTTCATCAGCCTGCTGCCCCTCCAGGTGGTTGGAGTGTAACTCCCATCAACTCCAGAGAACATGCCTTTGCTTACCGGGGCTAAGAGTGGTAGTCAAAAACATCTGGAGGGCACCAGATTGGTGAAAGGTAAAGTAGGCAAAGTTAGGTTAGATAGACCAAAAGGTCTTATTTGGTATAGGGCAGCTGTTTGGGTTATTTTCTGTCAGTCCTAATCGTAGCCTCGCTCTCCTCCAAAATTGGGATAATAAAGCTGTGCTCTCAAAGAATTACTTTATCTTACTCAAATGTTTTCATGCTCCTATCCCAATAGAGCTTGGTCCACTGAAGGATGTCACCTTTCTGATATTGTGTAATACACTTTAAAGAGAACCTTTTTGTGTATCAGCATCCCACATGTACTCATTCTTCCTCAGGCTGCTTATTAATACACTGTGGCAATATCTTTGTAGCTGTCTGTGGTGTTGCACCCACAGTGTACTGAAATGGTTCAGTGTGTAATTACCCGGCTGTCCAGAAGGGCACGATTTGTAGCAGGCAAGGCTTAGCAAAACAGCCAGTGAATTCACTAGCCTAGTTCCCAATTCCTTGTTGGCTACAGTGCCTGGCATTCTTCACACTAATGAGCTTGTTCCCTGTCTCCCTCTGGTCATAAAGTAAGAGAGGAAAATATGAAGGAAGTGACACTGATGAAAGATCAGGCAGCAGAAACCCCTGACAGTTTGAACATTTTTAGGCAGGAATCCTTGGGTTTTTAAGTCTAAACCCATCATGAGAAACAACAGAAATAGTCAACAAACAGACAAAACAAAAATAGTAAACTTTGATAAAATCGAGGGCAGCTTCTTGCAACCGCTTCTTGCCATGTGCTGATAAAGATGTATGTTTATTTTAATATGATGCAATGTACTATCCAATTCAACTGTTTTAAAATTTAACTCACGGTTTGGGTCCTGCATACCTTAAGGAGCATGTCACCCCCTGACTATTGGCCGTGCTTCCTGGGACTGATGGGAATTGAGAGCTCAACAACTTTTGGGTGCTCATTGGCTGCCCATCCCTGGAGTTAGATATGTTGTTGTTGTTTAGTCGTTTAGTCGTGTCCGACTCTTTGTGACCCCATGGACCAGAGCACGCCAGGCACTCCTATCTTCCACTGCCTCCCACGGTTTGGTCAAACTCATGCTGGTAGCTTCGAGAACACTATCCAACCATCTTGTCCTCTGTTGTCCCCTTCTCCTTGTGCCCACAATCTTTCCCAACATCAGGGTCTTTTCCAGGGAGTCTTCTCTTCTCATGAGGTGAGAAAAGTATTGGAGCCTCAGCTTCAGGCTCTGTCCTTCCAGTGAGCACTCAGGGCTGATTTCCTTCAGAATGGATAGGTTTGATCTTCTTGCAGTCCATGGGACTCTCAAGAGTCTCCTTCAACACCATAATTCAAAAGCATCAATTCTCCGACTCTCACTTCTATACATCGCTACTGGGAAAACCATGGCTTTAACTATATGGACCTTTGTTGGCAAGGTGATGTCTCTGCTTTTTAAGATGCTGTCTAGGTTTGTCATTGCTTTTCTCCCAAGAAGCAGGCG
This sequence comes from Podarcis raffonei, assembly GCF_027172205.1. Classification (NCBI taxonomy): domain Eukaryota; kingdom Metazoa; phylum Chordata; class Lepidosauria; order Squamata; family Lacertidae; genus Podarcis; species Podarcis raffonei. Next base: position 111,019,490 of record NC_070604.1, on the reverse strand, counting down.
TCTTTTAATTTCGTGACCACTGTCACCATCTGCAGTGATCATGGAGCCCAAGAAGGTAAAATCTCTGAATGCCTCCTTTTCTTCTCCTTCTATTTGCCAGGAATTAGATATAGAACTCTGCTAATTCAACCTAAGGGACGCGGGTGGCGCTGTGGGTAAAACCTCAGTGCCTAGGACTTGCCGATCGTATGGTCGGCGGTTCGAATCCCCGCGGCGGGGTGAGCTTCCGTCTTTCGGTCCCAGCTCCTGCCCACCTAGCAGTTCGAAAGCACCCCTAAGTGCAAGTAGATAAATAGGTACTGCTTTATAGCGGGAAGGTAAACGGCATTTCCATGTGCTGCGCTGGTGCTGGCTCGCCAGAGCAGCTTCGTCACGCTGGCCACGTGACCCGGAAGTGTCTCCGGACAGCGCTGGCTCCCGGCCTCTTAAGTGAGATGAGCGCACAACCCTAGAGTTGGACACGACTGGCCCGTACGGGCAGGGGTACCTTTAATTCAACCTAGTCAAGCGTCCTGTTCTCACAATGTCCAAGTGGATGTTTCTGGGAAGTCCACAAGGAGAGCATGCAGCCCACAGCTCTCTCTCCATAACTTGCCCTTCCCAGCCAGCAACTGGCATCCAGACTTCCTCAGAATCTGAACATCCCATTTAGCATCTTCCGTTAATTGCTGTTGGTAAAGCTCTCCTCTGTTAATTTGCTGATATCCCTTTTTGAGCCAACGGGCAGTGAGCATCACCACACCTTGTGGAAGCTATTTCCATAAGTTAATGATGCAGCATGTGGCGAAGTGAGTTTCCTTTGCCTATTCTGAATCTACCGCTAAACAGCTTCGTTCAGTGAACCTGAGTTCTAATGTTACACAAGAGGGAGAAGAAAAAAATTGCCCCTGATCCTCATTCTGCCCTAAAGCTCAGTCAGAGGCGAGGAGGACCTCAGAACATCACATACCTCTGCATTTTATTCCAGCTCTGGATCTACTGATATTTATGGATCTTTCGCAAAATCTCAGCCAGTGCATTACAAACACCAACATCGCTAGAAGCACCTTAATTTTACCTGTCAGGTGACAAGCAAAATCCATCAGTTGATACGCATATAGATGCCTGCGTAGATGCATAGCTGACTATATCCTAAATATTATCTGCCTGTCATCCGATTACCTTTTTACTAGTGCACTAAGCTTGTCTCTGCCCTACCCCCAGCCCCACCCCTACCCCCAACACACACACACACACACACACAGACAGACTGGATATTTTCCCCATTGCAATCCCATTCTGCAAGAAGCTCTTGTGTTTATTTTGAAGGAGTTTGGCATCGACTTTCTGCAGTTAAAACAGGGGTGGGGAAAGATTTTCAGCCCAAGGGTTCCCTGCTGGGCTGTATGCCGGTGTTGGACAGCACCGGGGGCACACATCTGCACCAATGCAAGCAAATGGCATCACCACACTTCATGCTTACATTGTTGTTGTTGTTGTTCTTTAGTCGTGTCCGACTCTTCGTGACCCCATGGACCTGAGCACACCTGGCATCCCTGTCTTCCACTGCCTCCCACAGTTTGGTCAAACTCATGCTGGTAGCTTCGAGAACACTATCCAACCATCTTGTCCTCTGTTGTCCCCTTCTCCTTGTGCCCACAATCTTTCCCAACATCAGGGTCTTTTCCAGGGAGTCTTCTCTTCTCATGAGGTGGCCAAAATATTGGAGCCTTAGCTTCAGGATCTGTCCTTCCAGTGAGCACTCAGGGCTGATTTCCTTCAGAATGGATAGGTTTGATCTTCTTGTCAGTTAAATTCAGCTCCGGCCCATTCCGAGCTGATATGGCTCATCTTGGCTTGAGACCAGCAGAGTATACATCCAGTGTCCGCAAACGAAAGGATGAAGCAGGTATGGCTACATTGCTATACGTCACATCCCGTCTCCCTTTCCCGTGGGAATCCAACAGTAACTGAACTGTGGAATGAAAACATAGTCCCATGACTTGCAGCTACTGCTCAGTGAGGGAAACAGAAACCAACACTTCTTGCAGTCCACGGGACTCTCAAGAGTCTCCTCCAGCACCAGAATTCAAAAGCATCCATTCTTCAGCGATCAGCCTTCTTTATGGTCCAGCTCTCACTTCCATACATCACTACTGGGAAAACGCTTACATTACATTACATTACAGTACTGGGAAAACACTTACATTACAACTAGTCAAAACCTTCAAGGGGGGCACAGAATAGGGCCCGTGAGGTTAGATGACCTTGGGAGAGAGACTGTGACTTGGCAATCATTGTGGTCTGGGGAGAGTCCAAAAGCCAGATAGAGATGTGTGTATTCACCCCTGTGATATTCCCCACCCCTTGGTTAACCTTCCTACTTTAAAAGCAAAACAAGTTGTTGAAATCATATCCTTGGATTTCTTCACCTTGTGAATGGTGGGTTCTAAATTCTAAATATTTCAGTCACATCTGAATATTTCAGTCACGCTCTGCTTATGAATAAGATAAGGGTTATAAAAAAACAAAAATCAAACCCAAAAGCTATTCCATTTTCCAGAATGTGCTCTGTTGAATTCAAAGGGATTTAATTCCAAGCATTTGGATTTAAGTGTGTATAGCTGAGAACAGGAACACAGACTGAAATGATTAATTATGGGCAATACTAATAATAATGAGGATGTAATCAATTATGAACCCAATTTCACAACTACTGGGGCTTGCCTTACGACGCTGGAACATCTGGGAAACTGTCTGTGTTTATGGTCTTTGGTAGCTGCAAAATTCATTTTAGATTCCTCTCCCCCCCCCCCTTCCCAAAGCGTTTTTTTGACTATTGATATAAGAAGCATATGCCAGCCTTTTACTTCTAAGTTTTCTGCCATCCACTCATGGTTAAATGGATTAGTTCCTGGGAAAATTCAACATATGTTTGGACAGGTTGCCAACTTGCTCTGTCACGAGGAAATTGGCATATCTGCGCCCACCTCCCTTCCCTCATTTCATCTGTTGCCAGGCCATTCTGAATTCTGACAAGCCATCTTTCATGTCATTTCCCCCCCAAATGAAAGGCTTAGTAACCTGATGCCTTTGGAAGGATAAGATTTGTGCACACAATCCCATAGCCCTTAGAAACGAGCTCAAAATGGCCTCCGTCACAGCAGCATGGTGTTACTTAGTGATCCAGAACCTTGTTTAGGAGAACTGCCTGAGTATTATAAATTGCTGTTACTGGGACGCAACGCTGCCATCCTGGTGCCGCCGAGACAGTGTTTGTTTGTCTGTTTGTTTTACTGGTTCTATTTTAATTTACACCCTGCCCTTCAACACGTTCACAGGCCAGCTTACAAAAATGAAAACGGAACATATTAAAACAAAAGCATTGCACAATGCAGCATGAAAGAGCAGTATAAAAGCCGCCAGCAGAAAACGAAAGCAAGCACCAGGCAGTATTAAATCAATATGCAATAGGGTTATAAAGCCTGGAAAAAATTAAAAGAAAAGCCTGGCACAAAAATGATGTCAAGGTATGTGCTGGGTAAACCTTCCTATGGAAAGATGCCTATACTTGGGTGTTTGTATCAAATAGTCCTTTCCCCCAACCACACCTCAAATGAAGAGCCTTTCAAGAAAGAACTTAATAGGCATAGCTGATGGCAGAACACAGGTGTAATATGATCATAACATCCAGTCCCAGTCAACAGCCCCAGAGGTGCGTTTTAGATTAATCGCAGTTTCCAAATCATCTTCAAAGGAAGCTCCACATATAATGCATTACAGCAGTCTAATTATTGATTATTCAGTGTCCATAGCACTAGACTCTGGAGAATGAGACGGGGCTTAGGCAGGAATTATTGTCTCGGTGCACATCACTGAACTCCTACTTCTGTTATTTGAAAACAGCAATTTGGGGCTGTTGTCCATCAGCCAATTAGCCTCACTGATCTGTGAGAGGCTGGTGGGTCTGGGTGGACTTTAATCTCTTAGCACAGAGAGAGATGCCATTTTGGGGCACTTGAACAAAGAGATGCAATTTTTTTTAAAAAAGGCACCAAAACTGACAGGCAAGCAATCCGGCTTGTGATGAGTGATGAACTCATCTTGAACTGAAGGAAGGCTAACCCTGTTGCACAACATAATCTCCCCCAGCCTGAGCTCACCCCTTCTGGGACTACAGGCTACCAATCCTGAGTAGGTGTAGGAAAAGATGTTTAAAAGAGCTGCTGGAGCTGAACCAGTTGTTGCCACCAGTTGTTGCCACCACAATCTGGGGTTGCCTGAGGAAGAGATTGTGGATTTGTTTCTTTTTTCCATGCAAGGCTGTCATCATGAGCAGCCAATTCCCCCTCCCACGACATCCCAAGCCTGATCTGGGTGGCTGGCTCCTCTCCCCTTCCTGGGCTGAATAATAATAATAATAATAATAATAATAATAATAATAATAATAATAATAATAATAATAATAATAATAAAAATAATAATAATAAATTTTATTTATACCCTGCCCTCCCTGGCCAAAGCCGGGCTCAGGGCGGCTAACACCAATAAAATCACAGTAAAAAACATAATGGGGGGGGGGAACCAATTTAAAATACAGGTTAAAATGCAATTTAAAATGCAGCCTAATTTTAAAAGTAGCCGATAAATCAAGACCATAAGGGGAGGGAAACATAAGGGTCAGACTGAGTCCAAACCAAAGGCCAGACGGAACAGCTCTGTCTTGCAGGCCCTGCAGAAAGATGTCAAGTCCTGCAGGGCCCTAGTCTCTTGTGACAGAGCGTTCCACCACGTCGGGGCCAGTACTGAAAAGGCCCTGGCCCTAGTTGAGACCAATCTAACCACCTTGTGACTTGGGACCTCCAAAATGTTGTCATTTGTGGACCTTAAGGTCCTCCGTGGGGCATACCAGGAGAGTCGGTCCCGTAGGTACGTGGGTCCTAGGCCGCATAGGGCTTTAAAGGTCAAAACCAGCACCTTAAACCTGACCCTGTACTCCACCGGGAGCCAGTGCAGCTGGTAAAGCACTGGATGAATGTGATTCCGTGGCAAGGACCCCGTAAGGAGCCTTGCCGCGGCATTCTGCACCCCCTGGAGTTTCTGGGTCAGCTTCAAGGGCAGCCCCGTGTAGAGTGAGGGAAGCACTAGACTTTTGGGCCTCACCCAATACATCCCTGCCCCATCTCTTCTCACTAGTGTGTACACGGAGGGGAGAGGGATTTTGATACACACAGCAAACCCTGCTGCTGTGTAAGAGTGATGGGCAAATCCAAGTTTAACCACACTGCAGGAGGAAACGGCCTTCTGCATTTTAAGCCAGTAATGGGTCTGTGCACTAAAGTGTCGCCCAGTGAAAGTGATTGGCAGGAAACTCAGGACACACAAAAGAAAGTACTTCTCCGTTCCAACACATAGTTAATGCATGAAATGAGCTGTCACAGAATGTGGGAGATGGCTATTAGCTGAGATGGATTTAAAAGGGAAATTAGGCAAATTTGTGGTGGATGAGTCTATCACCAACAGCTAGTCATGATGGCTATATGAACTGTCCAGGTTTAAAGACACTTTGCTACATGAATACCAGAAGCTGGAGAACTGCTACAGGAAAGGGTTGTTGCTTTCATGTGCTGCCTTTGGGCTTCTCAGAAGAATTTGATTGGCCATTGATGGAACCAAGACACGGGGGGGGGGGCTACATGGACCTTTGATCTGAAGCAGCAGGTCTCCTCTTATATTCTTCTGCAAAATGCCAGCACTATATGCCTTTTGGGGGATATTAAGGGGAAGGCATAGTTCCTCTTCTGTGTAGCATTACTGACAGTTTAATAAACTAAAGCACTTCGTTGTTACAAGGAAGGGTAATTTTCCATGATCACGTTTTAATATGAAAGTTTCACAGCACTCCTTTTACAATATCATATGAGATCCAGATATGTCTTTTTGAAGTGAATCAATTCCAATATCATCTGTACTGCATGAGGCCCGTATTTAAAATTCATGGAGGAGAGGGCTAGGCTATGATGGCTATGCTCTCCCTTTGTGAGTGCAGTCAGCAATGCTTCTGAATAGAAGTTGCTGGGAACCACAGAACCTGTGTGATGTAGTGGTTAAGAGCGATAGACTCGTAATCTGGTGAACCGGGTTCACTTCTCCGCTCCTCCACATGCAGCTGCTGGGTGACCTTCGGCTAGTCACACTTCTCTGAAGTCTCTCAGCCCCACTCACCTCACAGAGTGTTTGTTGTGGGGGAGGAAGGGAAAGGATAATCTTAGCCGCTTTGAGACGCCTTCGGGTAGTAATAAAGCGGGATATCAAATCCAAACTCCTCCTCTTCCTCCTCCTCCTCTTCTTCTTCTTCTTCTTCCTCTTCCTCTTCTTCTTCTGCTTGCTGGTTTCCCACAGGCATCTGGTTGGCCACCAGTGAGGACAGGATGTTGGACAGATCCAGCAAACTCTTTTCATGCTCTTAGGTGTAATGACATGGAGTTTGAATTGGGAGCAGTGGGCTTCATTTTGCTGTAGTTTGCTGGAAACGCAGAGATAGTGCACCCTGAATTGCAACATGTCTGGTAGTGCTAAAAGGAAATACCCTGCTATTGGACTGAGAATGCTTTAAAGGTGCCCCCCCTCCAAATTCAGAATTGGCAGAGGGAGGAGATGGAACATCTGTGAGACCTGAATGGCTCATTGTGCCCTTCACTTTCAGCCCCACCAATTAATTGGTAGGCAAATTTTTAATCTGTGATTAAAGCTTTAGTTTGATTAATGTACTGATTAAATCAATTAAAGCTTTTAGCCCTAATTCCTATGGGAGCCTCCCCCCCCCCATCTATTAGCAGCCTCCTGTAAAATTTAGCAGGGACTGTAAGCAGCTCTTTTTATTTTAAATCGGCTGGAACTCCTTGTAGTTCTATAACTCTGAGAAACTACGGTGACAAAAAATATATAATGTTGGGCAGCTATTTAATTTTGTGTGTGTGTGTTTCAGACAAAGGAATGTTGACTGATTTCTGATTGCCTTATATTGCAGGGTTTTGTTTGGTTTTTCATTATGGGAGGGGTGTGCAGATTCATTCTCATGAGTAAGAATTTTGGTGCCAGAAGATGTTCTGTGCCCAGTTGTGTAAGATGACCCAGAGGAGCGGTGCAAAGACAGGGCTGTGCATTCTCTGAACTAAAAATAAATCCCAAATCTGCATTGTGTCAACCCAAATTCTGGAAAGGAGCTACATAGAAGCATTTGGGCTGCTGTGATTTCAGAAGCATGGAATTACCCAAAAAGTTTTAAACGTATCTTGATAGGAGTACAGGAAGCTGCCTTTTACCAAGACAGATCATTCATCCATCTAGCCCTGCATTGTCTTCTCCAGGGATGGGGAACATGTTACAATCCAGATGATGTTGGCCTCCAACTCAACATCAGACCCAGCCAGCATGTTTTGGGCATCCATATGTCTTGGGAGACTGGAGGAGTGCCTCTTTGGGGTGAAGTCAAAGTGTTGAAAGGTTGAACATAGTCCAACAACTTCTGGAGGACCACAGATTCTCCACCTCTGGCCTACCTTGAAAGTGGCTCCCCTTGGTCTCATTTAGAGATATTTCCCTGGTCCCTTTTAACTGGCACCAGTGGCTGGTGGGCTGGTGCAAATGAGGCTCCATTGTCTCCCTGGTTTCCCAACACCATGGGCAAGGATGGGTAAGAGAGAAAGGTGAGGCACAGGGAGTAACAGCCAGTGTGGTGTAGTGGTTAAGAGCAGTGGACTCATAATCTGGTGAACCGGGTTCGCGTCCCCACTCCTCCACATGCAGCTGCTGGGTGACCTTGGGCTAGTCACACTAATCTCTGAAGTTTCTCAACCTCACTCACCTCACAGAGTGTTTGTTGTGGAGGAGGAAGGGAAAGGAGATTGTTAGCCGCTCTGAGACTCCTCAGGGTAGTGATAAAGCGGGATATTGAATCCAAACTCTTCTTGTTGTTCTTCTTTCCAGGTTGGCTAATTCGGAGTTAAATATTATTTAAGGGGTTATGTTTCTGCACATGTATGTGAGAACTCTATGGAGTGTACATTCACTGGAGGCCAGTCCATTAGGGCAAATGGGGTGCTGATCAAGCAAACTCATATTGCTCTCAGCCAGGCCTCACCGGCTTGCTCCCTTCCAACCAGTGCACAGACAGCACCATCTATCAGCTTCACCCTCTTTAGCCTCTGTGTTGCCCTTATAGAGCTCAACAGGGATGAAGACTGGGACAAAATTAGTTGGCTCTGCCCGTCATTGGCTCTGGTACTACCCGCTTTTGGTCTCTTGCCTTCCTTACCAGTCCCAATTGGCACCAGACACCACGGTGTGCATTAGATAAATGTATTCCAGGAAGGGAACCAGAGGACTCATATTCAGAATAACCATTTCCCATTTCCCCACTCTTTCAAGCAATCCTCTGACTCTGTAATGTATGCTGCTGCAATGAAAATCATATCAGGCACCCAGCACTGAATCATTATATGGGAAAGCATCCTGTTTGGCTGTGGCATAATGAGGCTCTGGCTGGTGTAATGGTCCTTGGTGGAACTCTTCTGACTCCATAAATCTCCAGGAAATGCCCTTGTTGTGCCTCAATCTTTATTGTTTAATTAGCAACCCCTTCCGTGTAAACAAGAAGTATGACCTGAAAATGGACTGGATGTGCTCAGAATTGGCTTCTTAGCGTATTTTAACTTCCACCCAAGACCTGGATCTTGTCCCTGCATTTTTGTTTGTTTGTTTATTTGGTTCGCTATATGGAACAGCAGTACAGATTTGTTCAGAGCTAATGGGGCAGGGAATGCAAGAGGACTCATTTTCAAAACAGTGAGAGCAACATTAGTAAAGTCTTAAGGCCAGGCTGTCTGCAGAAGTGTAAATGAGAGGATAATTTAGTCCCTACATTTGAACAGAGAAAACTGCCACCAGTTTTATGTCATTTGTAATCTTTTAACAGGAGGAAAAACCTAACTGAATCTCAGTCTAGTGGTGTAATGAGTGCTGCAAATGGAAACTATGAGAATAAATGTGTTGTCTTGGTTTGATCTTCTTTCGGAGTGGTGTCCTACTTGTTTTACACCAGGGCTGCAAACCCCATTTTCTTATGAGTTCTGCATTTCCTCAGGAGAAATCTATTGGGGGTAGGGGGAGGTTGACGTAAGAGGAGTGGAGCCAAAGGCAAAAGTGGATGGGCCCAGAGCAAATGCTAGGATACTCCTTTTTTCCCGCTCACCACTGATTTTTATCTACTTTCCCTTAATTTTTTCTTCCCCTACTTCCTCTCCTCTTTCTCTCTCACTCTGCCCCCCAATTATGCAAAACACTCAAATATTATCTAGTCAAACTCCCCTCTAGGAGTCAGGAATATCTGCCCACCATCCTCCAGTGCATTCCTGAGTAATGATGTATCAAAAGAAAACAGGAGGGGAACTGCATCATGGTTCCAGGTGATTTATATAAACAAACCAGGATTATTTCTAGCTCTTCTGGATTATGTGTGTGGAAATCCTTCTTCAGTCAACTCACCTGCTGAGCCATCCTAAAGGAGATTTTACCAGGTACAGCAATATGCCAGAACCCAGCAGCAACTCAACAGATTCAGGAGACAAGTTTACTAATTAACTTGTATAAAGCCCAACATGTTTTGAACAATACAATTTTCATCGGGGGACTCTGAAAATAAAACTAGTGAATTCCCATCTGTCACCATGTATTAGATGACTAAAGGAGCTCCTGTCGCCTACGATGGAAACTGATTCATGGTAACTACCTATCACCCAACAGGCTATTGTTAGATGGGTGTTTAATAGGCTTGGAGACAGGTAGGCATTTAGAGTTTATTTTGTACTGCTTGAGTTTTCTATTCTACTTCTGTTGCTATTGCTTTTTTTTTTACTTGATTGTTTTACTGAATGTTGTTTTTAATTGTTTCATTGCAATGTTTGTATTGTTCTGTCTGGCAGCTTCGGATGCATTTTGTATGTATAAAAACAGAGTATGAAGGAAGATGGCAAACAAACAGCACTGGAAAGTGCTACAGCTCAATTCCAGAACAGCTGCCTTGCATGCAGAAGGTTGTAGGCTCAGACTCTGGCCTCTCCAAGTGGGTCACTGAAAGACTACCAGGCAGGTTAGACAATACTGAGCTGGAAGATGGGCACATAGCATGTTTGACTCAGGGTAATCCAGCTTCGAATCCTCACATGGACTAAGTGTGGTTGTCATGATTTAACACAAATGGAAGGCGGTTGGACCAGATGACCAACTCTACCATAAACCATAAAAAATAGAATTACCTTGCTTCAAGCTGGAAATTCAGTGGCGATAATTTTGTCCATTCGTTTTGCTTCCTGCAGAGGGAATGTGTCTTTGTATTCTCTTAGCAATACCCATGGCAAAGAAAATAGTTCCCTTCCCACATACTCACTCATTAGGGTGCAAGCCAATTGCTGCACCGGCCATCGGTTAGGATGTAAACAAAAGTATATCCTCCAGGAAGCAAAATAACCATGTTTCTTTACTAGGCCCACCCACTGCAAACCAAACAGCAACATATTTTTGAGGCAGTTACATATATTTGCAAATGTGCATGAATAAAGGTAGAAAGAATTACCTTGAAATAAATCGGCCGATGATAGTCTTTTTGTATGTAGCTAGAACCGAGAGTCCTTTCTACTCTGGTATTGGAGTCATCTTTCTTTGAGTCATGGTCTAAATGAGGGGTTTAGTGCGCGCGCTATGTTTTGTGATCAATTATGGGAGGCAGGGATTACCTGGGGCCCCCAATTCCAGTTGGCACCTCGGCACTGAATAAAATATAAACCAACATTTCTAACAGAACAGTAGACCATTAAAGCAGCTTAGTCTCCTCAATTTTTCTTCTTCTTCCTTTCTTACTGTCGTATTTTGTGATCAGGGATGGGAAACCTCTGGCCCGGCCTGGATTGCCTCCACTGCCCCTGCCTATTGCCACACTGGCTGGGGCTGAGATGGAAGTTGGAATCCGACCAACCTCTGGATGGTCCCAAGGTCACCATTCTACCTGTAGATCATCCCCACTCACTTTCACTGTGCTGCTGGGTGGTCCACTTAAGCAGCTCTTATACAATCACCCTACTTCCATCCTCCGATGTTCTGTTCCGCCCTCCCAGTATTTCCCCTGCTCTTCCTCCATGACCTTCCTTTTACCGCATCCTGTTCTAGGTGGAGATGAACTGATATCCTGGAGGTTTTTTGGTCGTGCCCAATTGGGCTGTTACAATTTTAGGGTTTTGAGTCACTTTTTATAAACTCATTTCCCCCCTAGTTCTAATGAAGCAGGGGCGTTGGAAAGATGCACTAGTTTTATCCAGGTTACTCTCTTGGAAAGAGACACAAGCCGGAAGAATAAAAAGGAGTCAATTAAAAATACAGACTCATGCAAAAACGAACAGTCCATTCAGTTTCATTATTGCCGCACTTGCGTGAGAGTAAATGACTGTTCCTGGTACATGCTAGGACACGTTTAGTGATTTACATTTCTGTAAGTGAGGTGAAGAATAGGAAAGCGGCTAAGAATTACTCAGTGTGTAATTCTCTGTCTTCTTGATGAATATGAAATTGAATTCTGGTCAATGAAGGATTCAGTTTTGAATCTATTCAGTTCTCTAGCCTATGTGACAGGCGGGACTATTTTTAATTTATTTCTTTTTTACTCTCTCCCAGCTTGCATCTCTTTCCAGGAGAACAGCTTGCACACACACAAAAAAATTCAGGTGATGAACCAGCGAGGGAAATCAAAATTGCTCTTCTCCTTTTATTCAGCAGTGTGTCATATGAGGATTCCGTCTGTGTGCCCTCTCCATAACTGAATTTTCATATATTTTTATGCCAAATGTATTTGGGTAGACAGCTCTACCATTCCCAAGAGCTTTGCCTAGAAATAATACATTTTTCTGAGTGATTTTGGCTTGAATTTATTCAGACCCCTTTTAAGCGGCAACTGAACTCATACCTTCCACTCTGGCTATTTATTCGTGCATTTATTAACTCTCTCATTTCCTTATCACTTTTTCTATTAACATATTCGTTTTTCACTTGCTTTATGACATTCAGTTTGGCCGTCATCATGGTATAGGAGGGAGCTGCTTGGAGCAACCACTAAATTCATATTAATATTCCCTGGCACTAATAATGCAACTACCTTATCTAAAGTCTGCTAACAAGGACTAGAGATAGTATGGCACAGTCTTTGCATGAGCGAATCTCCTTGTGGTTCTGACGTCATGCCCTACCTCCCACCTTTTGACATGGGTGCAATCCCTATACTGACTTCTCTAGGTTAGCCATATTAACAGCGATGGAAGAGGTCTGGAGTAACTGGGTTGGAAATTCTGGTCAATACTAGGAAGATTAGAGATCACAGAACTGTAGAGTTGGAAGGGATCATAAGAGTCATCTAGACCAACCCCTGCACCGCAGGGATCTTTTGCTCAGAACCCACAACTTTGAGATTAAGAGTATCGTGCTCTACCGACTGAGCTATCCCAGCTGCAAGAGATCCTCATGTCTTCATTGTAGAAGTCCTCACACGTGCACAATTGTGCGTAAGAGCCAGAGCAGTTATGTGCGTTGATGTCAAGATTTGAAGATCTACTTTATGCATTGCCAAGGGCTTGGGGTGTTGACCTTCCCCTCCTTTGAACAGCAGACCTCATGTCCTCATCTATACTTGGTGAAACAGGAGGTGCACGAGTCTCCTCTTTGTCTCAGTCATGGTGTACCATTGGACAAATTACAGTCATACCTCGGATTACCATAGCTGTCAACTTTCAGATTTGAAAATAAGGGATCAACAGCCTCACCTGTCCTGGGGACAGTCTACAGGATATCTAACAATCTGGGATACCAGTGGAAACGGTGCTGGAATAAGGGAATTTCCCACCAAAAAAGGGAAGGTTGACAGCTATGTGGATTACAGATGCTTCAGGTTGCATTTTTTCAGGTTATGGACCGCCGAAACCCGGACGTACCAGAATGGGTTACTTCCGGGTTTCGGCAGCCGCGCATGCGCAGACGCGCTAAATCGCGCTTTGCGCATGTGCAGAAGTGCCAAATTGCAACCTGTGCATGCGCAGACACAGGTTGCGAATGCTGCAGGTTGCGAACGTGCATCCCGCATGGATCACGTTTGCAACCTGAGCGTCCACTGTATACAACTGGCATGTGGTATTAACCAGAGAATAGACCAAAGCTTAGCTCCTGTTTGTTTGTTTGTTTATCAGAAGCATAGCAAGTGAGTATTTATCTTTGAGCAGGGCTGCCAACTTGGGGAGGAGGGCAAGTAAGCCCTGCATGATCGATCACAGGACATGGTGCATGGACACCCTTTGAATGGCAAAGCCCATCAACGAGTAATCGCCAAAGAATAATAATAGAATTGTAGAGTTGGAAGGGAGCCCGTGGGTCATCTAATTGAAACCCCTGCAATGCAGGAATCACAGCTAAAGAATCCCCCTGATAGATGGCCATCTAACCTCTGCCTAAAGAAAATCTTTAATAATAAAATAAAAATAAAATAAAAATAAAAACGTCCAGTGAAGGAGAGTCTACTGTCTTCCACAGGAGTCTGTTCCTCAATCAAACAGCTTTCACTGTCAGAAAGTTCTCCCTAATACAAAGTCTGAATATCCTTGTAATTTGAATCCATTGATTTATGTTTATGTTGTGAGGATAAAATGGGATGCCCCTCGGCAATGTACGCTGCCCTGAGTCCTTTGAATAAGTACACAGGGATAAGTAATGTAACAATTCTAGACAGATGAAGAGTTCTGGAGAATTCAAAAGCTTGCACACTAATTTGTGGCCTGATAAAGGTATTACTACAATGCACTCTGTTTTCTGTTAATAGTATTTCTAATACATTGCATTATCTCATGCTCCTTTCCCCCCTAAACCCCACGGATAAATAGTGAACATTGTTCCTGCACAGTGTGGTGCCTGTGTTATTGCTTTTAATTTTCTACAAGCGGGACAGGATTACCTTAGATTACTTTATGACTCGAAGATTGCTCATTTTAGGCCTTAGCAGAGACTGATAAATGCCCATTGCTCATGCAAAGGAAATACGCTCCTTGCCCAAATTGAGCTTTGGGTCAGACCCACAGAAAACACAATCGAATTATAAGCGCTAAGGGCTCTATTAGCAGCAATTAGGTTTCTTGGGTTATAAGCTGAAGAAACTCACTGGACTCGAACAGTTCAGCATATGCAAGTGCTTTAATTCAGTTTCAGCAGCATTTTTCATACATTCTTTGCATCGCCAAATGGCATCCCAGCTGTTCCCCTTTGCTCCCTAATACCATTGAAAGCATGCCCATGTCCATTCACTTCCACCCACGCCAGCATCCATCTGCTGATGCCTCTAAGAAACTCTGCTGGACTGCGTCAGGAAGTCTCCACAATATCCTGCTTGCAAAGTTAATGCTTCAGTGGGAACATTTTGTTGCTTTTCCTTTTTGCACAGTTAATTGGCAATATGCCCTCTGCTGCCCAGCTGAATTTCAAAAGAATCCCGGTTGCACAAAATGTCAGTATTTGTAAACTGTGCTGTTCCTCCTGTGATCATGGAGGGGTAGTTTATTTATTGTTGAAAACATTTATCTCTTGGTGGTTTCCGAGGCACCTTACAAAATCTTTTTAAAAAGCACAGGTTGAAATTAACAGACAATAGATCAGCAAGTACTAAAAACAAAACCAGTTAAACTGCCTTGAATCTTTCTTTCTTTCTTTCTTTTTTTCTTCCTTTCTTTCTCTGAAGACCACAAAACTGGTACCAAATAGCCATCCCTATGAAGGGTGTTGAAAGGCACAGCGTCACTGCCAAAATGGCCCTATCTCTGATCATCACCGGATGAGAAGCACTCAGAGCAGTCTCTTGATGATTATCTGAGTGAATATTTGATCAGAAGTGTAACTTGATCAGATTATCTGCACTTTTCAGATGCTTTTGAATCTTTATACAGATTCTGAAGGGTGAAACATTTCATGTTCTGTAATCCTTTCCGTTGGGTCCATTCATCTCTTGCTTGCATTTCCTGTGGCAACCAGCCAGTTTTAGCCAACCCAACATGAGATATCCATGTAGCAGAAGTTGCCCTCAATTCCAATCACCACACACAGGCAGCTTAAGATCCAAAATAGTTCACTGCTGTAGAAGATCAGGCTTCGGGACAGTGACATATGCATAGAAACTTGTAGGCTTTGCAGATGCATACATGCTAGTACAAAGTCTCTATGTTGTTCCAGCATCAAGACATAACATAGTCCAACTCACAGACAGACTCACTGATGGACTAATGAGCTGACATGTCTAAATATAAGCACTAAATATATAAATACTTATATATAGATTGCATTGGGCCATTGCCATAGCAACTGGCTTGGTTGATATGCACCTGATGGCTTATCTCATACATGGGGTGATATATGCCCATGAATGAAATTAACCCCTTCCTCCAAGTCCAGTCCCTCCAACAAACCTTATCTGGTTTGTAACCAAATCAAGTCCTTTCCAAAATATCACTTGAAAACATACAAACAAACAAAACCTCACACCAAACTGACAAAATATAGATAGAGGACTGAAACACACGGGGCAAATTATGTCTTGAACACAGAACTTTTGCTCTCCTTTTTAAGTAATCAAATAAAAAAGAGAAAGGATGCAGAATAATCATTTGTATCCTTTAGGTTTACGCGACTGTAAGATCATGAACATCACAACGAATGTCAATTTAAAGCAAATGAACACCAAAGCCAGTTTCACAAGATATTCTTTCTTGTAATGCTAGAATCACAAAGATTAATATAGTCTGTCCAATTGACCACCCATGATTTATATAATCACAACTCCAGTCTGAAATTTCAATCCAATTTCCCAAAGTTTAGTAGTATCTGCTTTAATTTATGTTAAATTCAACAATAATTCAATCTCCCCTCCCCATCCCCCCAATGTGTTAAGCTAGAAAGAGTGAAAACAGGGAGAGTGCTGTTGCACACATATCTGCTTGCTGGTTTTCTACAGGAATCTGTTTGGCCACTGTGAGAACAGGATGCTGGACTAGAAAGACTTATGGTCTGATCCTGCTGGGCCCTTCTTATGCCCTTATAGCTTTTCTCCAGAGTATGAATTTGTGTTAGCTTTCAGCCTACAGGATTCAAAATGTGACTAACGTCACATGATATACAGTTAGCTGCTTAGTTCATTCATGACTATATAGGCTTACTTTAGAATAGCGAAGATGAACCACTGTTGCTGATAACAGTTTTTGCATTTCAAGTTTAGTCTGTATCTTGGTTTGGCAGTTTGGAAAATTTAACCTAAACGGGCAGGGGAACAAAACATGACTGAAAACTAGCTGTTTTAATAATAGGAGGGAGGAATGCAACGAAAAGGCATTTCTGATTAACTGTGTATGTGTGAATGTCTAGGCTGTTGCAAAGACTCCCCTTAAGCAGCTTGCTGGCACACAGTAGTCATTTCCATTGAGAAAGAATAATTTTCCATACAGGGAGCATTTTATTGTAAGCCCAAATAACAATACACCCCAGCAACGCAATGCAGCCTTTGCAGTTCTCCCTAGCGTGGTTCACTCAGCTGCTAGGAGCTTTATATGCAATAAAATAAATGGATTGCTGGCCAGAAGCCTGTGATTAGAAGCAAAAAAGAGACCACCCCTCTCTTGGGGAGTATTTTTTTTATATAAAAAAAATAGTTTGCACATTTCACTTGACTGAGCTGAAGATCTGAATGTAAGAAATGGACTCGGCCCCATAAAATAATAATAATTTGTTCTGCTTCACAATCAACCTGTTCAAGTGCATTCTCAGCAACCTTTCTCCTTCTCTTGCTTTGTGCCTCCCTCTGATTGTTGTGAGTTGCCGTGTCCCAGATTTTGTGAAATGTAGTAAAATGCCATCCATGATCTCGCTGAGGGTTATTTAGCTAACTAGGCCAACACATTTCAGAGCCAATAGGGTACTGGGTTTGATGAGATGGGAAGTGATAAGTGGAGAGGGAATATACGTAAGAACATATATTTGGTTTTATCTCCATATAGGGGCAAAACAAACAAACAAACAAACACAAACAAACTCCAGTGCACCTCTTTCATTGCTGTGGAGATGTGTGAAATCTTCCTGCTTCCCTGTATGTCAACCTTGCATACTTGGGTGTGCAATTTTTGGAAGAATTAGGTTGACCTGAATTCTTATATTCCATTCTAGCATAATTGTTCATGGCTCCCAGAAAGACTGTGGGTGATAGAAAGCCAACTAACACTGCAAGCCGTGTCTACTCAGAAGTAAGTCCTATTGAATTTAGGGAGGCTTACTACCAGGTAAGCGAGCTTAGGACTGCATATTCAGGGGTATACTCTATTTAGTTGACGGGTTTAAGCTTTTTAAGACTAATGTTGGATATCACCAGTGCTTTTTTTTTTTTTGGTAAAAATAAATAAGTGAGGTGCAGGTACTCATGCATTGATGAAAGTGCTGTGTGTGCCAGCACAAAAGGCTGAGTTTTCAGTACTAGTAAGTATTGTCACAGAAAAGCCTGCTGTGTATCACCCATTGCTTCCAATCCTGAATATAGAGGTGTTGGGTGTCATTATTCAGAAGATGAAAGTTGCCAGTTAGAGCTGTTTAGCTCTGAGCAATGGTATATCCTGTTTGTATGCAGATATCAGGAGTTGGAGATGGATGGTGAATATTGGATATTGAATTGGATATTCAATGGCTATCAAGTCTCAAAAGTTCACAGTTCTAGATTTTGAGGATTTCTAATTTTAAAAATGTTTTTCAGCCTCATACCTTTGCAGAGGAAATGTTTGTATTTGGGCAAGGGATGCTGTGAAAGGGGTTGATTTAGAAATTGGACCCCTGTAATTTTGAGTAAAAATGATTTGATTTCCTTATACCCAACCAATTTTCAAATCAGAACTTTGAGGTTCACTGTTTTCTCACTTCCTCTGAACGCAGTAATGCAGTTCTCAGCTTTCTTTGTTCATGCAAACAATAATTTACAGCGTTTTGAGCTGCAATCCTATACACACTTACCTGGGAGGAAATCCCAATAAGATTTACTTTTTAGTAAATATAATGTGCAGATCTCACAAGCACATAAAACTATAAACTGCCTGTCCAGAAGTTGCAGCTCTGGCTCTCTGGAATTATTTATCAGCTGAAATTAGACAGGCACCCAGTTTTGTCATGTTTAGATCTTTTTGTTTAAGAAAAATTTCCCTGGCCATTTATGAAATTTTAATTGTACATCTATATGTACAATAAAGTTCTGAATTGTTTTTGTTGTATTTTACTTTAGTTTTATGCACAGCTTTGATGGCCTAAGGATGCGAAACTGTTTATACATTTGTAAAATATATAAAAACAACAAATATACCGGTGGGTCCTCATATTTCCCCCCTCCCCTCCAAAAAAGAGAGTGAATTTGAAGCTCCTCTTTGTGCAAAATCTCAGAGGCATTTCAAGGGTAAACAAATGAACAGGATTGCACATCTTGCAACAATATGTCACAATGTAATTCTGTATATATCTAATCCTTACCAAGTCACGTGTGTATTAGGGGAAAGTGTGCGTTAAAATGTATATGTTCATCAAAATAACATACAACAATGCACTGTACTATGGGGAATTGATTGCAATTATGTGTATGTCAGGCAAAATTGCATATAAAATGAGTATATTGGAAGAAATGAGCCTTATAATGCTGGGTGTGTGTGTGGAATTATGAGCATTTTTGTTTTGTTTTTTTAAACTTTAAACTGATGCATAAACACAGCAAACTGAACTTAAGAAAAATAAGAAATTGAGAGAAGCCAGAATAGAGGGCTGCCTCTATCCCTACAAAAACAAACCAACGTAACAAAACAAAAGGGATGATAACAAGTTGCTAGCAAACAAAGTTTAATGTAAGCATTGCTTAGACTTTGGTGCATGCCAGCAAATAATGACAGCAAACTTTGGTCAAGTGTCCATCAAATAGGCCTTAAGTAGCGGCCATAACTTGGAGTCCTTCAATGCATACAATATTCCTGGCTAGGAACAAAACCTCTTTGAGTTTCTTATAATAGAACAACTCTTGGTATTGGCCCAAGAACTCTCCTGTTTGTTGGAGAGGTTTTTAAGAAACACTAGGTCAACAAAGAGCAGGGACTCTTTTCTGTTGGTTTCTGCGGTATCTGCTACCCACAGCATTTTAATCCAGTGGTTGAGACAATTCAGAAGCCATGTCACGGTAGCCAGACAAACAAACCCTGAAATATATTATTCAAACGCTTTTTTCCTTTTTGTATAGATGACAGAATTGCATTTTGAAGACAAACAGGAAATGCGAAGGAAATGTTTCGTGTGCAGTGTTTCTTAAGTATATTTGCAGTGTTTTTTAAGTATGCAATGGCATCGGGGGGGTCCGCTTTTCATCACTTGGATTTTGTTTTTGAAGTTGACAGTTGGACATGAATAATTCTTTGTATACAAGAAGCACTGGAGCTAATCCCTTAGCTCTAAAGGTATTAAAGTCTTTTTTTCAACAATTGGATCAAAAGGCTGCATTTAGGAAATTTTAACAAAACAGAGAATGCTATCAAGCAAAATTTCCCGAACCAGTCGAGGTGAAATAGGAAATGCATCTTCACTGTAAAGCAGTGAATTAAGGCAAAAAGGTTTTTAAGCCTTTGCAAGGATCGCTATGTTTGGACTACTAGGACTAGCAGGAGTTGAGTCCAGGGCACTCAAGCAAGCACCTCAGGAATAGGAGAGGCACCAGGCAGGCTTGCAGCTGCGTAGCTCTCCTGTGGAAAGATGGTATGTGTGAATTGAAGGCACCTAGCTCTCACCAGGTTACACCCCCTTACTAGCCCTGTTCCTTTCAGAGACTGGCTGGAAGAGGAAGAGTGGTATGAGCTTCTCATGGAGGACACAGAAGATTTACATATTTATTTATTTAGTTTCTATATCGCCCTATACCCGAAGGTCGCAGGGTGGATCACATACATAAAATCAAAATACAAACAACAACTCAATAAAAAACCCTAAAAAGGGCCAGCATTTTAAAAAGGGTATAGGATGTAGATCAGGTCAGGCAAAGGCCTCATTAAAAAGGAATGTTTTTGCCTGGCACCTGAAGGTGTATAGTGAAGGCGCCAGGTGAACTTCCCTGGGGAAGCCACTGCAGAGAAGGCCTGTTCTCATGTTGCCATCCTCTTGGGAGACGTTTGGGGAAGGGATGAGCTGGGAGGTGCTAGAAGCAGGGTGTTTGAGCGATTGAGAGGGGTCACGAGAAGGAGGGTCTTCCAGGACAAGGTTACAGGCTGAGAGTCACAGTGTGAGCACAGACTCGGAGAGGACTCAGACGTTGGCTGTGCTACACGGCAGCAGGACAGTCTTAGTTCTGCTGGCTAAGCAAAGGGCCTGACAAGCCCAGAGGAGGAGCTTGCCCCCTCACCACAGCCTTTCTGTTTGGGAAGGATCCAGAGTGAAAGGCTAGAAGGTGAAGGATGGAGCTAGTGGTGAGTTTCAGCAACGTCTTGGCTGGATTAAGGTGAACCAGAGGACTCTCCTGTGTTATTTTCTGTTAATGAAGAGCTAATTGCATTCCGTGCCTCCCATGCGTGTGCCTGCCTTGTGGTTGACCTGGCTCGTTGAAAGCTCGTTGACATCTCCACACTTTCTTTCACGTGGTTGGAATGTGCCTTTCCACCAAGGCTGGCTCCAAGACATTTTGGTACCTGAGGCAGACCTCAAAATGGTACCCCCCTCTGTGAGTACAAGGGAGGAAAGAAGATTGGCATTGGGATCTGCTGCCAGATGCCTTAGCAGTCACCTCACCTGGCTACATGGTTGGGCCAGCTCTGCCTTCAACTGTGGTAATGGCTCTTGCTTGTCTAGATGGAGAATTGAGCTGTGTGTCCTATGCTCTACAGACTGAGCTGTGTATGTGTGTGTGAACCTCTGACATCTGCATGGCAGCTGTACAAAAGTCATTGTCACATCTGTTTCTCCCGATGCCTGTGGTCCATGTCCACAGCTGTCATGCTGCCTAGGAGGGAATTTGGCCATTGAGCTATGAAAATTCCCCAAGTCTGCCATGTCTACTGTAGATGGATGGGTTGCCTCAAACAATTGTCACAGGTGTCCTGTGGGGTGAATTTGATGCAGCTCCTTGTGTTTTAAAGCTTGGGATTGGTTTGATCATGACTGGGTGGTCGAAATCAATGGCTAGCTAAGGTCTGGTGCACCACAGCAAATCCTGCTGATGAGTGCTTGAGCTATGGCATCCCAAATAATGTTTTGCTATCACATTGAACATAGTATATGAGTACAATACAATGGAGACTGGGCTGCGGCCTGCAAAGTGGGCATGTGAAATCAGCCCAATGAGTATCCATACCTGAGGTTTGCATTCCTTTAAGGCCAAAGACATTTGCTGCCTTCTTGATGGCCCTGTTTTTCCCTTCCTTGGAATGTTCCCATTTAGTCATATGGTGGTCCTTCTGAAGTTCACAGTGGTACGTTCCTCCCCTCCTGCCTCCATTTGTTGAGTAGTTACCGGGGTCAGTGCTAGATCCTTTAAAGACTCTGGGGCACACTCCCATGATACGAAGATGAATAGAAGTTGCACATGCTAATGTATGTGAATAGCTGTAAATTCTAAATTTTAGAAGGAATTAGAGGGAAGGAAAAATAAAATAAAATAAATGGGGTTTTTGGTGCTTTTGTTTTTCCTGAATGGAGGTCTGGGGCCAGGGGGAAAAGTCCCAGGACTCAGGTCTCCTGGGTTTACCCTCTGATTACATCCCTGGCAGTTGCCCCAAAGCAATGGCGATGGGGAAAATAAAATTAATATTTTAAAAGGAAGGAAGTGTAATGTAATCATACACAACAGTCATCAGCTGGAACAGATGCAAAGCATGGGACTAGAAATCCTGGCATCCGATTATTCAATCAGCACTTAAAAGCTAATGAATGCCATCAGCACGAACGGGCAGATTATTTTAAAAAGTAACCCACGAAACCCCACTATTTATAAGGTAAAGAGACATTCCCACTCAGAACTTTTGGCAGCCGGAGACGACACTCGGTTTGGCTTTGGGTGAGGAAGAAGTGTGCGTGGCAAACAGAAATGAAGCAGTCGTAATGAACATAACGCAATTTAGTTTGATGGAATTAACCCGACCTCAGTGCAGTTGCTCTGCTTTCTAAACCGAGATGATGGTGGAATTTGTCCAAGGAGTTGGCTTTGAAGGCCGGAAAGGAATCAAAACCATTTATATGTGCATCGTGCCAGAAATATTTAAATGATGTTAATTGCCATAATGTCTAATACTCCCTTGGGTTTTAGGGGGGGAAATCGGAACCTTTTTTTCTTCTTTTGTTTCTCACACTGATTGTATGACTGTTTTAATAAAAATAAAGGAGTATTTTTATTTAAACTGGGAGTGGGGAAGATAGAGAACAACTCTTTTGTGAGGGAAAAATAATATCTGTTGCTAGAGACATTTTTGCCTTCGCTCCCAATTATAGAGGTAGCACATGCAAGAACTCAGCATCTGGCAACTGACAGCCCACTGCAATGTCTGTCTGCAATTAGCTTCCTTTGCATTGCTACCGAGAGCAGCCTTGTGATCTGGATGAACTATGCGGTCGGCGCTTGTATCTCTGAACTGCTGTATCAGGCAGAAACGTTGAGAGACTCTTCATTCTTTCTCCATTCCGTTCAGCAGGGTTCCCCCCCCCCCCCGAAAAAAAATTCTGGCTACTGCTTCATCTGCATCATTCCCCACATTGCCAACAGCACACACCCACACAAAACCCTACCCTGGCTTTCCGCTCCCCTCACCCGGCCACTGCTTTTTCCTTTCAGGATCAGTCAGGTTTCTTTCTAGCAAAACAGCCCTTTCATCATGTACAATGCAAACAATAGAAATATATATATATATAAAATGAGGCTGATTGTAAACATGATCACTGCTGCCCATTATTATCCATACTGCTCAGAGCGAAATAACATCAACATCTGCTTAGAGGTTTTCGTAAACCACTTAAGAGCTTTTCCTTATAAGTCAAATGCGTTTTGTTAAATAAGCAAACACCTGTGATTTAAACCAGCTAAAGCCATCCCTTTGAGCAGTTAGTTAACTATGTTAGTTAAATACCTCTTCCCGATTTTCTTAGTGGCAACAGCAAAGAGAGTTGCATGCCGGGTTACTCAATTCATATCACTTAGCAATTTTTCAAAATAAATAAATAATCACACCCAGTGAACCTTTGCTAAGGAGAAAAAAAGAGACTTGATTAAAGGTAATAGAAAAGACTTCCAAGGATCGTTTTGCAAAGGTTATAAAATGCAACGGATAAGATTCTCCAATTCAGGGCAGTCTCCAACAGAAAACTCTCCTGTCCTAAAATGCCCCTGTATCTCCTATCTGGGTAAACTATATCCAGGGTGTTACACCATAACTCCGCGAAAGGTTTTTGAAGGTAAGCGTACCTTTATTTCTATAAAATAATCCACATATTCATGGATTTATGTAAGTTCCAAATTTAATGGCCTACATAGAGCAGCAAAAATTGTTCAAATTCTTTTTGAAAGCAGTGTTATCTACTTTCCCTGTCTCTTATTTTTCCCTGCACATTCACTGAACAGCACTTGAGTTTAGTCCATGAAGAAGTACAGTCTTTGTCATAGAATGGGCAACACAGTGTACCTGGTTCTAAGTGGGCAATCCAGTATTCAATTCAAACATTGCTTTGGTAACATGATGTTATCCCATCCATCTGCGATGCAACTTAAGCCACTGAAATAACAAGGTTTTATTCATTTAACTTTCAATGCTCAGTACAGTGGTCTCCAGCCTTTGCTGTGCTGGTCAACACATATTTAAGTAAGCCCAACAAAGATCTTGAAAATTATGTTGGGATGAAGCATCCGGGCAGTTGATTTGACTTTATAAATGCATAAGGCAGGA
The DNA here is from genome assembly GCF_027172205.1 of Podarcis raffonei. NCBI lineage: Eukaryota > Metazoa > Chordata > Lepidosauria > Squamata > Lacertidae > Podarcis > Podarcis raffonei. The sequence goes on along the minus strand of NC_070604.1, from coordinate 110,995,464 downwards.
CTCATGAAATTTGCCCCTACCATAGAAGCTGTGAATTTTGGAATAGCCAGGGGTTGAGAACCTCAGGCTCAAGGTCAAATGTGGCTCCTCAAGTCTCTCTGTCTGGCCCCCAGAACTCTTCCCGACTGCTCCTTTCCCCGCAGGCCATGTCCCCTGCCAGACCTTGAATTCTAATAATGCCTCTTGCTTTCCTGGAGGTTGCCCAGAGAGCCTGCTTAGAAGCTAGCCAACTATACAAAAGTAAAATTAACATCCGTTTTCCCACTCACTTTTGCTTCTAGCTCCACCCACCACTGGTGTATGGCCTCCAGAAGGGAATGTGGCCTCTGGTCTGAAAAAGGGTTCGCCACCCTGGAATAATAATAATAATAATAATAATAATAATAATAATAATAATAAATTATTTATACCCCACCCATCTGGCTGGGCTTCCCCAGCCACTCTGGGTGGCTTCCAACCAAATATTAAAATACAGTTATGCATCAAACATTAAAAGCTTCCCTAAACAGGGTTGCCTTCAGATGTCTTCTAAAAGTCTGGTAGTCGTTCTCTTTGACATCTGGTGGGAGGGCGTTCCACAGGGCAGACACCACTACCAAGAAGGCCCTCTGCCTGGTTTCATGTAACTTGGCTTCTGGCAGTGAGGGAACCCCCAGAAGGCCCTTGGCACTGGACCTTAGTGTCCGGATAGAACAATGGCGGTGGAGACACTCCTTCAGATATACTGGGCCGAGGCCATCTAGGGCTTTAAAGGCCAGCACCAACACTTTGAATTGTGCTCGGAAATGTACTGGGAGCCAATGTAGGTCTTTCAAGACCAGTGTTATGTGGTCTCGGCGGCCGCTCCCAGTCATCAGTCTAGCTGCCACATTCTGGATTAGTTGTAGTTTCTGGGTCACCTTCAAAGGTAGCCCCACGTAGAGCGCATTGCAGTAGTCCAAGTGGGAGATAACCAGAGCATGCACCACTCTGGAATAGAGTTAGGAGACCAAACCGCCTATAAGCCTCCATTAATTTGTTTAACCCTCCTTTAAAACCATCCGGGTTGCTGATAACCACTGCCACCTGTGAGAGCAAATTCCATAGTCCTGTGAAAGGAGTGCATTCTTTTGCTTGTCCTGGTTTTTCCAACATGCAACTTCATCGCATTGTCCACGAGCGTTTCTGGCTCATCCAGTGAGTTTAAAAAATGTCTTAGGAAGACTTAGCCTATTTGAAGGATTTGAAGGATGAAGGTCAGTTGCTGTCTAAGCTTCCCCCATCCCTCATCGAGTACTACAGGGGGAAGGGGAATGAAGGGTCGAGGGAGGAGGTTTCCCCCGCTCTCCAACCTAAGCTAAAACTGGATAAAGAAACGTTAGCCATTACAATGGCCGGAGATGGGGCTGCTGGGTAGGCTTGATAGAGACTGGAGATCAGAACAGTTGCCAGCATGGCTCCATCCTGTGCCAAATGCAACAAAATCTATATATTAGATACAGGGAAGGTTAAGAAGAGCAGGGAAAGCAGTAAGAGTGGAGCCTGTGGCCAATTAAGACCTGGAAGCCCAATGAGCTTGGCAGCCCATGAGTCTCTTTCTCTGTCAATAAAAGCTAGAGGAAAGCAGCTGACAGCAAAAAGGAAGGAAGCTTAAGCCCTTGGAGTGAAGGGTTCTGAGAAACTGGCATCCTACTCTGCTTACTAAGGGTGTACTGGCATTGCGTCAGCCGTGCTTGGCTGTCGGCAGTACCAAGGGAGTCAGGGTAACAGTAGACTGCAAGGGATGGGGTTGTATTCAGCTAAGTCCTATTCGGAATAGATCCACTGAAATTAATGAACCTAAGTTCATTTATTTATTTAAATATTTATATACCACTCTGCATATATATATATATATATATATATATATATATATATACCACAAAAAACCATAAAACCATACAAACAGGACATAGACAGTTAAAGACAAGTGTAAGTTCAAGAGTGAAAATAAGTTTTGATGGATGTATTAATGGAATACTTGAATGGTTTAGTTTATGTAAAATATGCAGGGATTTATGATATGCAAATTGAACTGTGGAAAGAGAAGAAGGGAAGTCAGTGTGACATTTTAAGGTGGCTTATTGAATATTTTAAATTGTAAAATAGAAAGGTTAATAAAATTATATTTTTTAAAAAACATAAGTGTATGTTAACCATTGTGGAATGATGTGTTCTTAATTGCCTTAATAGGCTTGGTGGAACAGAAAAATTCCCAGCAGGTGTTTAAAAGTTGGCACAGAAGTTAGTCATGTTTATTGATTTCAGTGAGTCTACTCTGAGTAGGACTACCCATGGATTGCTTTCACCCCTTCGCTTGCTGCACCCATTGATTGTTGAAGGGTTACTGATTATGGAGCCACAATAATCCTCAGTAAACACTTCGTTGTTCTCTTGTGGTAGGGATTAGTGGTTATGTCCATATTGGTTTCTTCCAGTTTCCCCTTTTTAAAATGATACTGTATGTTCACTTCATCACATTTCTGCAATGCATATATTTTAAAGTCCTCATGAAAATTCATCAGTTTCATGCCTTTGAAGTCACTTTTTTCGAATATGCCTACCTTAAGGTCAATGGCAAAGTGACCTAGTAAGCTGAAATGATTTTTCACCAAATCTTTCTATATTAATCCTAGGTTTGTTAAGCTCAAACTGTTGTTCTGGCTGTTCTGCCTCTTTAAGACAACCTATTACATGTTTCTTCCTTTTCTATGTATACTTGGGCCAAACTACATATGATGTGAACAACACTAAAAGATCATTGGAAAGCCCATTTTCACTTTTTCTATTAATGGCAGACATGCCCCCCCAATAAAACCCATTTACACTGGTGCAACACCACATAGGGGGTTGAAATTTAATTCTTTCCTTCCCCTCTGTGGTCCTGATGAAATCACCCCACTCAGTAACCTACTGCTATTATTCCCAGAGGAAAAAAGCTCCCAATGGAGTCTTGTTTCCTGGGGCTAGTAGCGGTGCCCCGGGGGACAATTTCTGTTGGGACTGCAGTGGGGGAGGCAACCAGAAAGCAGCAGGTGGTTTTCCTAATGACAAGTTTGGTGCTGTGGTTTAAACCACAGAGCCTAGGACTTGCCGATCAGAAGGTCGGCGGTTCGAATTCCCACGACGGACTGAGCTCCCGTTGCTCAGTCCCAGCTCCTGCCCACCTAGCAGTTTGAAAGCAGGTCAAAGTGCAAGTAGATAAATAGGTACCACTCTTGTGGGAAGGTAAACGGCGTTTCTGTGCACTGCTCTGGTTCGCCAGAAGCGGCTTAGTCATGCTGGCCACATGACCTGGAAGCTGTACGCCGGCTCCCTCGGCCAATAAAGCGAGATGAGCACCACAACCCCAGAGTCGGCCACGACTGGACCTAATGGTCAGGGCTCCCTTTACCTTTACCTTACCTCGGGTTAAGTACTTTATTCGTTCCGGAGGTCCATTCTTAACCCGAAACCGTTCTTAACCTGAGGCGCGCTTTCACTAATGGGGCCTCCCACTGCCCCTGTGCCGCCGGTGCGCAATTTCCATTCTCAGCCTGGGGCAAAGTTCGCAACCTGGAGCAACTACCTCCGGGTTAGCAGAGTTTGTAACCCGAAGTGTTTGGGGTTTTTTTATTAAAGATTTTCTTGGTTTACAAAAGTAAGTGCAATCTCTCTCTTTTTTTCAAGTAACATTTTTTACAGATCAGTTTCATTTGTTGAGTCATTAGGCAGAAAAGGGGGAAAGAGGTGGAGGGGGGAAAGGTGAGTGGGGGTGGGGTCGGGTGGTGATGTTTCTATTTTACTTAATATATGTGGGGTTTTGTGTCAGCGTCGCAGAGGCTGCCAGCTATGCATCTTTCCCAGGAATAAGTGTCACCCATGAAGGGAGGAGCAGGAAAAAAACTTAAGCACTTAGCAGAGTTTCCAAAAAATAGACCAGAGGCAATTGTACTCCATCCAGCAGAGCTTTACTGGCACGGAAGGCAAATGAGCATAAATGGTTACAAATCCGGTACATTCAGGATTGGCACAGCCCATAAAAATCCAGTTGCAGCACTTAAAATAAAACTTACACTTAAAAGAACTTATAATATGACTATCTAGTATAATATTATCTATCTAACACTACAGCATACAGAAACAGAACACTAGAACAAAGAGACAGAAGAGACAGAAAGTACAGTAAGTGAGAGCCAGGCTCCTCCTGGTCTTACTATTATGGTCAGCACGACCTTGACAGAAACATAACAAAACCAGTTTAAACCAGCTGTACACAGCTTCCCAGAGAAATAACCCAAACATCAGAAACCTTCCTGTTTCTCTCACATAGAAATAAACTTCTAGAACACCCTTGAATTAATCAGAATAGGAAAGTTCTCTACACATCAGATCTGTACTAAGGAATGAAAACTGACAAATATTTGAATGAGTGAATATTGCTTATTGCTCAAGGCCATAGGCCACCACAGTACAGGCAGTTACTGATTTGTGCTGGGGTTACGTTCCTGGCCCCCATGCATGTCAGCAGAATGCACATATGCCTGCCCCACCCTGTTACACCCCGTGACCCCCCTTTTCCATCCATTTTCATGTCGCTGTGGTCTTGTGTCCATGTGTAGATCAGTTGTTGTCTGTATAGATAGAACAAACCATCATTCCGATGTCCCAAATATTATAACAGTTGCAGTGCAAGCTTAACCATGTCTACTCACAAGTAAGTATGATCATTTTCAATGGGCCTTACTCCCAGGTAAGTGGGGGGCAGGATTGCATCCTAATTAGATAAGTCAGTCAGTCAAGTTCCCAGAGTTTATTATTTTTGTCAGCGTGTAACAAGAGAGTGTGAAGCTTGCCCATCCAATTAATGTTATCATATTTTTGCTTAACCCTCTGCAGTGTGTATTGGGCAATGCTGTTCATTCCCCATGCGTTGTAACTTAAGAAAGGGGCATGATCCTGTAATACCTACAGAATCAAAATATAGTGTTAATGGGATAGATAAATGTCTAGACTATTGTGGACAAGGCCTTCCTTTCTTTTTTTCCAATGTCTGCCTCTCTCCTGGAAGGTCAGTAGGGGAGGAGAAAGGTGATATTTCATTACGAATAAATGGTGGTGGATGGGAGCTTTTATTAAGATTACTGTATTAATACTATTACTGTATTAAGAGCCTTTAAAATTCTGCTTCTGGAATGTTTATAAACTAACACCCCCTCCCTCTGAAAATAACAAGAGGCTGTCTGCGTTTCACAGATCATGCATATCAGATTAAGCTCAAGAAGAAGTGTCAGAATCCATCATGTTGTAGGAAGAAGGGATGCAAAAATGTCTGATAGATTGGTTTGCAGCTGACAGATCCATGACATTGAGGAAAATATTAGACTACCCCATTAAACTAGAAATTGTATGCTACCTAAACAAAAAAACAACTCTGTTAATGCTTGCAGCATGAGATGGTTCACTTCCCATTCTTACTCCAACTTTCTTCCTGGAGATGAGGAAACTGGAGATGAGTTATCCACTAATTTTCATTCATTCTTAACTAGGGATGTGGTAGGAATTTGATTCAGTTCACTTTTAAAGGCAATCTTACCTAAGCAATGATTTTTGAAGCAATATATGAAGCGAAACACAGCCATCTGAATTTTGCAAAGGCTTTCTCAAGCCAAGCAGCATGTACCAAAATGCTTATAAAATATGCAATAAAATGCGTGTGAAATGCATTTGTGAAAATAACATCAAAATGCATTACGGTCTGGAGAACTGCTTTGCACAAAGGGGTGTGTGTGTGTGTCTGGGGCAAAACTGCACACAAATATGAGGAGAAATTTGCTGATGAATTTTCATGGGGACATTTAAAAAAAAATGCAAACTGATGTGTTAATACAGAGAGAACCGAAGGTTGGAAATATGATAAACTGATAGAAACTAAAGCCAGCATAGCCCTGTGGCACTTCTTCTGCATTTTCTATTAGCTGGTGCTTCAGAAATCCTACAATGTGTCTCAGAATGACAGCGCTAAACCCCTCTCAATCATGTTAAGTTACAGAGCTTCTGGAAGAAGCATTATGTAGATAGTGGTCTCGGTTGGATTCTGTGCCAGTGTAGAATTGGCATATACTTTGCTGAATGGAAATTCGTACAACGCCTCTCAGGATTATTAGAATATTCCAAAGTTATGAAAATGACCAAATTAATGGATCGTGTTCGGCTATGAATGAGAAAGCAGGTGCAGTTATAATGATTATAAGAATAGCTAGTGTATATGTATCACATTTTTCCCCTGTGTTATATACATTGGCTATTGTATTCAGTAATCTTTAGGGGTAGGAGAAGAAGAAGAGGAGGAGTTTGGATTTGATATCCCACTTTATCCCTACCCGAAGGAGTCTCAAAGTGGCTAACAATCTCCTTTCCCTTCCTCCCCCACAACAAACACTCTGTGAGGTGAGTGGGGCTGAGAGACTTCAGAGAAGTGTGACTAGCCCAAGGTCACCCGGTAGCTGCATGTGGAGGAGCGGGGAAGCGAACCCAGTTCCCCAGATTATGAGACTACTGCTCTTAACCATTACACCACACTGGCTCTCACAGTGGAGGAACTCTCACAGCTCAATGAGGACTGAGCATGCTCAGTACACATGTAATGCTGACTATATTTGGCTGAGTTTGAGTAACGTACTGTAATGGAACAGGGAAGGGGTATAGCAGTGCGGTTGTTGTTGTGCAAATGTTCCAGCAGGAGCACCAGGTTGCCTCTGCTGGTGCTTTTGCACTTTGCTCCCGGGCGCTTGCCTTCATCCCAATGTGCTGCAATGACTCAGCTGCAAAGAGATTGGGCGAATGTTGCAGAACCACCACACACTGTCTCTCACTTCTGTCTGTGGAGGGAAATGGAAAATCTGGCATGGGACAACGAAGTGGCTCAAATCCCGACCAGATGGCACTACCACATTTTATTGCAGTTCCCAGTTGTTTCCTCTATTTCCAATGTTCAGGTGTGAATGCTGTTAAAGTGGTACCTCTGGTTACATACTTAATTCGTTCCGGAGGTCCGTTCTTAACCTGAAACTGTTCTTAACCTGAAGCACCACTTTAGCTAATGGGGCCTCCCACTGCTGCCGCACCGCCGCCACACGATTTCTGTTCTCATCCTGAAGCAAAGTTCTTAACCCAAGGTAATATTTCTGGGTTAGCGGAGTTTGTAACCTGAAGGGTATGTAACCTGAAGCGTCTGTAACCCGAGGTACCACTGTATTACTACAATGTATGCATGAATGAATTTATATACAGCTTGATACCAAAAATAGGTTTCAAAGCCACTTAGGCAAAATGTAACCAGAATGGCTTACCCCACCACACAAGAGGTTTGAGGGAAGTTCAGTGTTTCCATGTTCAACAAATATTTCCGGTGAGGTCTGGAGCAGCAGTACATGACTCCATTCTGTTCTAGCCATTCCATCGGCACATATTCACTGGCAGAACAGCTGTGACAATATATCAGAGCTTTCCTCCCAGTGTATCTGCTATGGTTTGGGCATATCTCAAGCTCTGTTAGGACAGCAGAGCTTCTGCCAAGTCCTAGGTGCCTTCAAGCAACATGACATAAGTGTGGGGTTGTGCCCTTGCTCTCTTCCTCAGTGCTCTCATCTTCCCACCTGGCATCACTGTTCTGCTTTTCAGTACTTCTGCAGGAAAAGGAAGAATGGTCTTTACCCCTTCAGGGTGAATGGGCTGATAATTATGCTAAGGAAGCTGGTACTGCAGAGAAAGGCCAGAGCCAAATTATGGCTCCCGCTGTGGGGGTGATAATTACATGGGAGTTTCCCAGTGTGAGCAGATCTTATGCAGACTACCATGATGCTCCCAACTGTCCATGTTTATCAGGAAAACCTGTTCCTTTTAAATCACTGCCCCAATTCTTCTTGTTTAGGGATGCCTTGTCAAGGTTTTTATTAGTGAAAGCTACTAGGAATAGCCGTTATTCGAGGTTTTGCTTCCCTCCCCAGAGTGTCTCTTGTGGTTGTATTCTGCTACATGTCATGGATGTATTTGTGGTGGGTTTCTTCTGGACCATTTGCACACCGTTCTGCTTTATTAGCTGTTCCGAGAAGCTTCCCCAATGTCATGGCATTATTACCGTCTGGAGGGGCACTTGTGCAACACACGGCAACAAAACAAAAAAATAAAGCAAACCAGAGCGTTTGTGGTATGAAAAGTTACAGGGTTACTGCAGGAAGTTATGGGACATACACCGACTAGTAACTCAGCAGTATGGCTGCTTTGAAACTTCTTCAGGCATCAGCAATATTGAATGTATGATCGTATATAACCGCCCTGATACCATAATGATAACAAATCATCACAATAAAGATGGTGTTTGGAGGAGCCCTGCTACAGGCAAGGGCCATCACTAGCTTTGAGTACATAGTATTTCTATTGGTACATCTATTTCTGGGTGCCCCAAAACTCAGTGGTATTTTACTCAAAACCCAGTGCTATTAAATTGCTCTAGTATTTTAATTTAAGCTAAATAAATCACATTTTTACACCAGCAGCTAAGGACAGGGAAGAATCACCCAGGATAAACCCTTTTTGGTTGCAGACAGATCTTGTCACTAGCATGCATGTAGTACAATTCTCCGTAACACAGAACACATTTATCATACTAGCTTTTCAAACACCAGCTCAGAGCATTGCATAGGGGTACTGTCCCATATTATCATCAAAACAATCCTTTGGTTTAATGGGGATGTGAATGCATGTCCACCTAGTGGCCAGCAGTACTTTAGCACATGTCAGGTGACCAGTAGCAGCCATGCTCTCAGCTTTGAGAAGTGTTCAGCATAATGGTAGCCTGGGCCATTTCAAAGAGGAGAATATAATCTGTTTATGTTAATGCTGACGGTGTTGGAAATATGGTTTATAATCAGCAACATATTAGGTGGTAAGCATGTGATTCAGGATAGAGTCCCAGAACTCTTCAAACTGACCATGTCTACCATACACCCTCTTCTTGGAGATGTGTTTCCTATATTGCAAGTTATAGATATGGTCAACTGTATCAATCCTAATCCCAAAACAATCATGTTGCCCTTGCAGTGATTACTGTGTTCATTGGATGAGTACACATACGTGCAGATGTACACATGCTCGCAGCTAGATTTTGCAGGGTATGCAAATTTGTCTTTGCAAGCTGATATAATTTCTGGTTTCAGATTTTTTAATAGCCCTACAATCAGGGCTGGCCCACCCCTTGAGGCATGGTGAGGCGATCGCCTCAGGCAGCAAGAGTCACGGGGGCAGCAGATCTGACCTCCAAGGGATGCACCCCCACTGCTGCTGGTGTTGCTGCGGTGGTGGCGACAGTTGAGGTGTGCTCCTTGGAGGCTGGGTCTGCTGCTGCCTCAGCAGACCCCTCCCCAGTGCCCTCTCTTCAGCAGCACCACAGAAAATAGGAGGTATGCCCAGTCTCCTCCCACCCCTAGGGAGAAAATGATGGGCCCTCCCTCTGGGATCTCCTGGGCTTTGCACCTGCCCAGCATGGTTCAGGGTTGGCCCTTTTCACACCCATAATGGCCTTTGATTTCCACTTCAACTGTCAGCTAAGGTAGACCCTTGTTCCTGATGTAGATCTCCACTAACTCCCTTCTTCCCTCTGTAGATATTTGCTCATCCCTTCTTCCCTGGCCAAGGGATGAAAGGGGTACCATTTTTGTTTTGTTCACCTCAGGTGCCAAAATGTCTTGGGCCAACCTTGCCTACAGTTCTAGGATGTTTTCATTCCAGTTTCCATTTCACCTTTGCATGCCTCTTCAGATACAATTATGACTCACAGGTGAATGTCCTTTCAAAGTAAGGTTAATAGCAGCTCTAAGGAAGCAGCAACCATTCTATGCCGTAATACACCTTAAAGCTTTCTCTTGTCATACATTTTAGCACCACGTTTAAATAAATGGTGCCTTCATTATTCCTAGGCTTTGCTCTTAAAAGATGAAACTGTTATTGAGTGCAATTATATTTAAGTTGCCTGGCACTTTTCATTAAAAAAATGGTTCTTTCTCTCCCCAGTGAAGCTCTTAAACTTTCGTTATTCATATGTTGGCTTTCAGAAGCTAAAGTGCTGATTTCAGCTACTCAAGTGCTGATTTGATTTCATACAACTCAGATCACAACTGTACACGTACACACAAACACACACACACACAGCATTAAAGCCCTCATCCGTTCTCACATTTTCTTGGGTGGGTTGGTCATTATGGACATTTTCTTCTTCTGCATTTCTGAACATTCTAACTAAATTTACAAATCCAGCTCACCAACTCTGGGCTAAAACAACAGTTCTGGAAGCTCTAGAATCTGGGGACAAGAATGAATCCATTCCTACCAGTTCTTTCATTATTGTCAGGGCTGACCCAAGACATTTTGCTGTCTGAGAATACGTAGAAGATGGCACCACCCTTATTCTGTGTACAAACACCGACCACTGACAATAGGATAAAAGTCTACTACCACAAGTGAGGGGAGCAGAGGAGCACAGGGAATGTAGGGCAAGCTACATGGCTCTCACTGTTTTCTGTTGCCTCACATGGCCCAATGGTAGGGCTGGCCCTGCGTATTCATATTTCCCCCTCTATCTGCAGAAATATATTGTGTTCAGTGAGAACTGGTAACCTGATGTTTCAGCTGCCCAACATCCCACACAATGCAGTGCTGCCCTCATGCTTTCTACCTTTCTTGGAAGTAAATAGTGGTCCCCAAAAGGTTCCCAACTCCCCCCCTGTTTTTGGTAAATTGCCGCTGCTACAGCTAGACCAGCAGACGCTATCACTGATTGGCCTATGGACAGATTTGCAAATCAGATACAACTGTTGTGGGCACCACACACACAAACCCCACTACTGAGAACACCACAATCTATTGAGTACAGTCATACCTCGGGTTGAATATGCTTCATGTTGAGCATGTTCGAGTTGCGCTTCATGGCAACCCAGAAGTAACGGAGCGCATTACTTCTGGGTTTCGCCGCTCGCACATGCGCAGACGCTCAAAATGACACCACATGCATGCGCAGAAGCGGCAAAAAAGTGATGCGCACAGATGTGCCATCACTAGTTACGTTTGCTTCTGGATGCGAACGGGGCTCCGGAACGGATCCCGTTCACATCCCGAGGTACCACTGTATAATAGAGCACTTCATTCAATACTAATTTAAATGGGGAGAGGGTGGCAGAGAGGGCAACCTAGCTTCTGCAGGGCAAGTGTACCTGTGGGCACCACACTGGTGACCCTTGAAATAGGGTTTTGAAGGGGAAAGGCTGATAGGGTAAGGTGAAGACAACAAATAACTCAACAAACCAATTAATATTTACTCAGTGCATAGTGTAGTTAATTTGGACACCAGCATTGTTGGGATGTTCTGTCTTCCTGCTCTCTCTCTCTCTGCATTAAAGAAAATATTCAATCCTTTTGCCTCATTTGCTTTCTTTAGAAAAAAAAGAAGCAATACACAATGCAAGCAACACTAGTGGAATTGGTTGGTGTGCCAGAATGCGGCTAATATCCTGCCCTCCGGGGTGAGAAACATTAAGTGGTCCTTTGTACTTTTGATAAAAGGGTTCTGCTTTCGCTTAAATTGTGTTTTTCATAGGAATCAAAACAGTCACTTACTACTATTTCACTGCAAAAGCTGAGGGGCGAGTGCTGATTTGACACTGGAAATGTATGTGAGCATTAGAGAAGCACTTCTGAGATTATCACAAATGTGCAGAGTTAAATGTGCCTGTTACTTGTGGTAAGTGAATCACTTTGTCCTCTGTTATTTGGAGTGCGGATGGATGACAAAGAAAGGTGGTATTGTTGTTGCTGCTGAAGGATGTTGCCCATAGGAAAAAGAATGAATAAAACACGATAAAATCCAGGCAGGAAGGGAACTTACATGTATACTAGAGTGATTGCATGGGTGACAAAAAAGAGAGAAACTGTACCTGTATGGGTGAGCTGGTTGTTTGTTATTCAGCTATATCTGTCCATATTCACTTTTGACCATTTATTTCCAGGCTCCTAAAGCACAGCGCTTTGGGGACTTTTACTGAGTGTGGTTGCTGGGCATGCAAATGGGGAATTAATAAAATAAAGGTGAGCTAGGAACCAGAATCCATGTCACAAATCAGCCTGGATAGCTCAATTGGTTAGAGCTATAGTACCAAGGTTGCAGGTTCGATCCCTGTATGGGGCAGCTGCATATTCCTGCATTGGAGGGGGTTGGACTTGATGATCCCTTCCAACTATACAAATTTTATGATTCTAAGTCATTAGATAAAGCTAAAGGGACCCCTGACCATTAGGTCTAGTCGTGACTGTTTCTGGGGTTGCGGCACTCATCACGTTTTATTGGCTGAGGGAGCCGGCGTACAGCTTCTGGGTGATGTGACCAGCATGACTAAGCCGCTTCTGGAAAAACCAGAGTAGCACATGGAAATGCCGTTTACCTTCCTGCCGGAGCGGTACTTATTTATCTACTTGCACTTCGACGTGCTTTCAAACTGCTAGGTTGCAGGAGCAGGGACCGAGCAACAGGAGCTCACTCCGTCATGGGGATTTGAACCACGGACCTTCTGATCAGCAAGTCCTAGGCTCTGTGGTTTAACCCACAGCACCACCCCGTCATTAGTTGAGACAAATGGTCTAGACTGGGGGACAAACCAGGGTGTGATGTCAAGAAGCAAGCCAAAGCCAGTACTAAAGACTAACCCAAGGATACAGGAACACAGCAGAGTTCAGGAAGACTGACGTTGTGTGGGCCAGACTCAGGAAGCTCTTTATGCTCCTTCCCACCTAGAAGGAGGAGGAGGAAGAAGAAGAGTTTGGATTTGATATCCTGCTTTATCACTACCCTAAGGAGTCTCAAAGCGGCTAATATTCTCCTTCCCCTTCCTCCCCCACAACAAACACTCTGTGAGGTGAGTGAAGCTGAGAGACTTCAGAGAAGTGTGACTAGCACAAGGTCACCCAGCAGCTGCATGTGGAGCAGCGGGGAAGCGAACCCAGTTCACCAGATTACGAGTCCACCGCTTTTAACTACTACACCACACTGGCTCCCATTAGACTACCCATGAAGACTGCCAATGGCTCTTAAGTGATTCAACACACAGGAAGGGTGGTTATGTGTCCTACTAATGCAGGGGATGTCAAAGGACAGTCCTCTGTTTGAAGGACTACCCTATTTGAAGGACTACCCAGCCCAAGTCTGGTTAAAAGCTCTAGAACCAATGGAAGGGAGAGCAGAAGCCTTGAAGTTGCCCATCAGCAGTTAAAATTTGGACAGGACAGTAAGCAGGTACACAGAACACCTCATCATGCTGGTTCCCACAGCCGAAAGGTGTGTTATATTTCTATTAAAACAACAGTACTTTTTTTTCTGAAGGTACACGTATACTGAAATTAGAATGTGAAAACTGTATGCATATCTGTGCCCTCTATTGTCCTCTTGTCTGATGATTCATTTAGTTTTTGTGGGGGAGGGCAAAAATACATAAATTGGCTATCTTATATACAGGCCATTTGCAGATAAAGCCAGCTGCTGCTGCTGACTCAATGTAGAGCCTCTTTTGATTATATCCAAACACTGCTTATCAAAGATAGTTGGGAAACTGGAATCCAATCCAAACCGAACCTGTTTTGGATTTTATTGCCTCTGTGAATCCACACACTTAGATTTTATTATAATTATAAATATTTTTCTATGATCCAATCAGGTTCAAGTCCCTTTCAGTTTTATTTTTCTGTGGTTTTAAGTATGGCAAGAAATATGCCTCTTTACCCTCAAAGATGATAAGCTTATAATTGAAGCACATTATCTAATTACTTTTTTTCTTTGCATTCATTGCTCTAATTGCTTTCCAAACAAATTACACTGGTGTGTATCTGGCATGTTTCCATGTATTTTGGATTTACACTGATGCAGCTGCTTGCAGAAATTAGGTCACTGCATTCATTGTGCTGCAGCACCAAGCTAGGAACTTGGGTTCGTATAATTCTCTAGCACCTAAAATGATGAGACAACCACTGTAATTTAGAACAAAGGTATGCCTTCATCAACAGCTGGTGACCTTTGGGAGTCACTTTTCTCTCATGCCATCTCGATGTCAGGGACTACAATTCCCATCATCCCTAGCTAACAGGACCAGTGGGCAGAGATGATGGGAATTGTAGTCCCAAACATCTGGAGGGCCGGAGTTTGCCTTTGCCTGGTTTAGTTAAACCATAGTTTAGTATTCACCTAGCCACTGTCTCTGTCTAACCTAGCTCACAAGGCTGCCATGAGGATCAATGGCGTGTGCAAATCTTTTAATACCCTTCTGAAATCTTTAAGTCAGGGCCAGTTGCAGGGCCAATTTCAATGGCAAAGATGAAAAGTGAAAAGTGATGTCCGGGGTCAGCTCAATACATTTTGTTGCCCGATGAGGTGGACAAGGTGGCATTCTTTTTCTGTTTCTTGTACAGAAGCTGTGGAATTTGTTATAAAGATTTGACTACTGGTGGAAGTGGCAAAGCGGGTGTACATTGCAGGGCTGGTTCTCATGTATCTGGTAGGTGGAATTGTCAGAAAGGTTAACTCACCAAGTTAGAACAGCAAGGAGTTTAGTGAACGAGGCTAGCTTTGTAGAGATATGGTTCCAGTTTGTTACACATTTTAACAATGGGTTGGAGGATCTCAAGCTGTCAGACTCTCAGAAGATTAGATCAGGTAAGTAGACGGAGGGAGAGGGGGAAAGCCAATCATTTCATTCCCAATTGTTACATGTTGCTCCTACCTCCAGCATCAAAAGGCATATTGCTAGTTTAATATCAGTATTTAAGGGCTTGCCTTTGGGTGTATTAATGATTAAATTATAAGCTCAATGTATTTTAAAAGCATTTCTGGTGGCTATTTTCTTTTTCTTTGTGTTTTCTCTCTCTCTTTTCTCATAGCAACTATAGCCTTATAATCAAAATAGGCCAATCAACCCTTTCCTTTTATTTTATTTTTGCAAGCATTCCTTTTGGAATGTATTGCGTACCTATTTCATACGTGCCCATTTGATGGCTCATCACATCACCATCTATTTGTTATTTATATTACTCACAAGCTGGCCAGAAATAGGGATATTTCTAGAAAATATTCAGGTGATCTGTAATACATGGCACTCTTGGCAATATCTGGTGTTGACTTATGGTTATATACAGAATGATGGGCTGTTTGGCGGCCTATCTAGAACAATATATATATGCTTCAGGGGTGTATCTGACATCGCCTTGAACCATACCTAACTGAGTAGCACAGTAACGTTCTAATTTGTGCTGAAATTGTGCTGAATTCTGCAAATGTCTGGCTGCCTATCTGATTATCTTGGTTATGGTATCTCTAAGTTTGTTACCCTGCTAATCTTATTCTGTTAAGTGAGATGTTTGAATGTAGGAATTTGAATGCAAAAAAAATGTGCTTTCTGTTCTGGATGCTAAATTCATGAATGTTTTGAAAACAATGTTTCAAAAGTTATTGCTTATCGCATGTATATATACACACTTTAGTAATTAACTTTTCAGCGTCACATTCAATATCATAAACTCTCACAAATGAGACATAATGCATTATGTATGATAAAATAAAGCAGGCATAGTAGGTTATGCTGTTATCAAACCAGTGACCAGAAATGCTTAGTAATTACTTCTGACCGCAAAGGTCTTTGTGAAACAGGAGGAGGTCTTTTACCATCTTGTTTGTAAATATAAACAGTGAAGGGGTACCAGGTAATGGAGAAAGATTTCCACATTTTGACTCCTGATAAACATTTGCCTAAACTGTACAATGTAGCCAGTGTAAAATACAATCAGTAGGTTAATTTCAGCACGTATTTTACGCCTTCCCTGTCAGCTGTTTTGCCAGAGCCTTTGAAACGTTAATCAGAAATCCTTCCTCAGATTTGTTCAATTCATCCTGGAGAATTGTTGTTGCGCGCCTGGAGAATGGAACCCCATAATAAAGTATTTTATACTTCATCAGCAGGGAAGAAGATAACCCTTCATCTGAATCAAATACACACCCACACCTACACGGACAGTCATATGCCAATACGTCAGTGAGAGTGCTTGATACTTAGAGGTCTATGTGAAAGATGAGCCATCTTTTGAAAGGCAAGACTTTGTGCGGAGGGCGGGGGATGCTTTATCCTTTATAAGAGCCAGCACACATGCCAAAAGGAAGTCTTCCAATAATTACATGGCTGGGATGCCATGAAAAGGATGAAAATCATAGTTCACATAGCTCTTAGTAAATAATAAAAAAAACCCCATGGGAATAGATAGCTCTTGACTGCCAAAGGCAGACTCGCAGCTACCACTTGGCTCTTGAGTGTAGTTCAAAGATTAATAATACAGAATTGAGTTAAATGGCATAAGCAGTGGTTACAACATGGAGAAAGTGGTAATTTTATTGTGTTCCTGTCTCTTTTGAAGATGAGTGGAACAGTTAGTCTTATTTAAAGAAGGAGGAAAATGAAATCCAACTTGCAATTATCTTTTGGACTATTACGTTGCTTGTTTTATTTTCCTTTATTTTACTTCCTCTCTCTCTGTTCACATTAGGGATGCTTGAGGAGTTTGATTTCTCTGAATTCCAATACAATTTGACCTGATATACACCTCCCAGACTAATGTGTCAATAGGAGCCTAATTATCAAATGCCTTTCAAGGTGTGACTAGGGACAGCTGAGAAATTCTGTTGGGGTCACACTTAAAGGCCAGCCTAGCCAATTCACACTTTCTGCAACAACACAGGAACTTAAAAGCAGCTGTCCTCTGTAATTTGCACTTCTTCAGATTTTTCCATGCAGTTTTCCAGCTAAGTAACGTGTTAAAAAATGCATATAATAGGATATAAGTCTAATGAAAATTAAAAGAAAGAATGCATAAAAATGTATATATACAGTACATATGTATAGTAGGAGCAATTGGCACTAAACTGCTGATGAGGTTTCATCAGGATTTTTTTTTTTTAAGTACAAATGTGGAAAAGTGAATGTAGGCTTGGTGGTTTAGTGAAGGAACACAGCTGTGGGGCTTTTTTCAAGCATAAGTCCTCCTTGCTCTGGTAAGTGAATGAACTAAATAACAAGGATTTCAAGTTTCACTGTTCTTCATGTCTGCATAGACTCATAGAATCAGAGGGGACCACAAGGGTCATCCAGTCCAACCCCTTGCAGTGCATGAATCTTTTTGTGTGGTGTGGAGTACAAATCCACAACCCTGAGATCTCATGCCCTACTGACTAAGCTAGACTTAGCATTGAGGAAGTCTGGAGAATGAGGAAAATAAGTTGGCTGTGGGGAATGTTTGACCCTCCAGAAATTGCTGAACTAAAACTCCCATTGGCCCCAGCAAGTTGGATATAACGTCTTTTTTCTTTGAAGGGGCTCCTACCTCTTTTCAAGATCATTTTCGTTATTATTATTTTTTAAATATATATATCTTTATTAATTTAAAATAAATACATTTATGAAAAAACAGATGGATAAACAAGTAAACAAACACACAAACAAACAAATAACAAAAGAATCAAACAAACCACCACACTATAAGATACAACAAGATTAATATAACTATCATCATATATACTCCTGGTACTGAAATCAATTATAAAACTTATAGAGAAGAAAATTAAAATCATTTTCACTTCCAATTAAAAGCTCAAGGTTGCATTTCAGCTGCCGGAAGATTTTTTTTGATGTTGATTAAAAGGTGAACATACACAGTTGTTAGTAAGCAGCACTGAGTTCAGTGGTGCTTAGCCCCTTGAAACTATGCACAATATTTCACTCATCCTAATAAATTGGGTACTATTGTATGTATCACTGCTGTTTGGTGTCTGTGTAATATTAATATTTTTTATTTATGAAATTTGTATACTGCCATCTACTCATAGTTCACAACACAAAAATATTGCATCAACACAGTTTCCTGCATTTTTGGACTATCTTTGGGGGGGTGGCCAAGGGGGGGGGAATCCTGATGAGCTCATTCATTTCAAAATTTACCTCTACACCACTATCTAATATAAGGTTACTAGACGTCCCCGTTTCCTGGTGACAGTCCCCGGATTTACAAATCAGTCCCCATACAAAATCCATTGAAGTTGAAAAGTGTCCCTGGATTCATTGAAAAAAATCGGGTAACCTTAATCTAATACATTTAATCACAAGGAATTCCTTTCCAGCAAATGCCCTTTCCCATGTTCATTGAAAGTTTCCTGTTTGCAGGATCCCACCCCACCCCCCACCAATAGATTGGGGCTGGAATTATCAACCAGTCCCTGACTACAGTCAGAATTCCCCTGCCCTGCCTTGATTTGAGAATGCAGAAAAAAAGAGTCAGTTTCCATCTTGTCCAAAGAGCCATTTGGTTGTAAATGATAGGTTAGATTGTCTTTGCTCTGATTCAGGAAATTAGCAGGGGAGAGGGCTTGGTGCGTGCTTTCCGCGCCAAAGGCAGAGGTGAATTTAGGGCAGCGCGATGGGTTCCCCTGCACTGGGTACTGAGTGGAATGGATGCCTGGTAAGCACTTGCCCATCTACAGGAATGAGGTGGGAGGATTCTGAAATGGATCTTAAGAGTCCTCTTGCCTCCTTCCCAAAACCTAGTTAGTACTTGCCCAGCTTTAGGAAGGAGTACCAAAGTCTGGCCCTGCAGAAGGTCCCAGATTCAGTCTCTGGTCTCTTCTCTTAAAAAAAAGAATCAGATGATAGGAAAGATCTCTCTCTATGTAATGTGACCTGCCATTAAAGCATCTTCTTACATTCCTAATATCCCCACCCCACTCCACCCCTTATGCTCTCATGTTCTGATAAATTATCATTTGGCAAATAGTCATGTTCATGAGTAAAACATCACACTGGCAGATTACGATCATGAGTGAAACAGCCATTAGCATATAGATGCCATAATACAGAGCTTTAAATAATTCCTGAGATCACGTCAGACACCGTACTTTTCAATGGAAGGATTTGAAGGGTGAATCATCAGGTGACAAACCGTCAGATAATGGTATACATGTGACTCAGTCCTTTGTAAAGAAGACTTATTTCACAACATTTTGGAACTAAATTCAGCATCGTGGTAGGCTCAGGAGAGAATGGGGCAGTAGAGTCTGCTGAGTCATTCACATGGTGCATAGGTACTCCACTTTCTGATTTATCATCCACAATTATTCTATTATGATCTATTATCAGGGTGAAATATTCCTAACACAACTAAATTATTTTGTTACTAATGAGCTTGATTAATATATAACAGGGGTCAGCAAACTTTTCCAGAATGGGGCTGGTCCACTGTCCCTCAGACCTTGTGGGGGGCCGGACTTTTTGGGGGGGATGGGGAATGAACAAATTCCTATGCCCCACAAATAACCCAGAGATGCATTTTAAATAAAAGGGCACATTCTACTCATGTAAAAACACACTGATTCCTGGACTGTCCGCGGGCCGGATTTAGAAGGTGATTGGGCCGGATCTGGCCCCCGGGCCTTAGTTTGCCTACCCATGGTATATAAGCTCAGTTCAAAACACATTATTTTAGTGCATCTTCTGTTTCCAATCTGCCAGAATAAGAGACTTTTGCGTCTCAAAATCATGTACTATTTTCCACTACATACTTTTGACCTGATAGAAGCTTATCAACTTACCTTTTCTATGTCTTCCATTCTAGTTCCTTGAATGTGGATCAGCACCACAACAATTGTGCATGTCATACATCAAAGGACTGCTTCATTTAAAGGGAATATTTAAATGCTATTCTTGTTTAGCAAATATCTACATTGATTGTGTGTGTGGGGGGGGGACCCAATTAGTTTGCAAAGGCAATCCCGAAATCCATATGTCATATGGCTTGTGGAATAACGTTCCTTCCCCCCCCCACACCGGATGGTATGTACAGCTTCTCTGCTGAAAACAGAACAAAACAAAAAATCTCTGTATAATTAGGATAGATTAAACAATCTATTATACAGAGACCCTCAGAAGTGTCCTAAAATGGAGCTAGGTACCAATAACTGTGCAGTTTTGGCTGCAGAATAATAATAATAATAATAATAATAATAATAATAATAATAATAATAATAATAATAATAATAATGTATCCCATCTGGCTGGGTTTCACAGATTTATATCCTGCCCATTTGGCTAGACACAGAATTAACCTGTCCCTCAATGGACAGCTATAGAAGTTATATGCCATTCTTAGTGCTGCTACAAAACTATATATCAGGGAATTTTTTACTCTGCAGAAATATATTTAGGAAAACGGCAGAAACTGCCCTTCTGCCATACAAACCAAGTGGGAAGGGCTGCATGGAAGAAGATAATCACTTTATTTTTAATGGAATTTTAAAAACAAAAGTTAAATCTTGGGCAAGGCAGCTGATGTCTTTCATGATAGTCCCATATTAGGCAACCCCCTCTCCCAAAAGGGTCCAATCTCAGTGGGTGGGGAAACATATTTGACTGCCAAATAATCTGCAGTATAGAATCCTACTGATAGGATTTGTAGGATATTGGTATTCATAACTATTTCATATTCCACATAGTCCAGTACTGTTTTTGTTTCTAACTCTGGGACAGGTTTTCTGGCTTACGAGCATTTGTGGGGAACCTTAGGAACATATGGATTTGACACTTCCTATTACTTACACTTGTAAATGCTGATATTTAATCAGTATAACTGGAGTTGTATTCTTATATCTGATACTTGGTTGTTGCTTGGATAATATACCGCTATAAAATGTACTTATGGGGTTGAGGTCCCAGCAGTTCCTTATTTTTGTGTATTCTGCCATATTGTATATCCTCTGCCATTCACTCTTAGCCAGCAAAGAAAAACAGGCTCCCAGACAGCCAATACATTTGCATTTTCTCAGTAGAAAGGGATTCTTATTCTCTCCTGGGTGCTAGCCGACATTATCCTTCACTAGAAAATGAAGTCATTTATAGGCAATACAAATGCTGGCAGGGTAGCATGTATTTATTCCTTGATTTATTTAGGCTGCAGTCTTAGGCCACCTACCTGGGAGTAAGCCTGGTTGAATTTTAGCAGGATTTCCTTCTGAGTAGACCTGGTTAGAATTCTGCTCTTGGCTTTATTTTTAGACTGCCTTTCCTTCCACCAGGATCACAGGATGGTTTACAATATTCATATTAATTAAATAACTAAAAATAAAAATCAGTCCTAAAATGATAATTAAACCAGTTAAAATATCCATTGCAACAACTATGTTTTTGCAGCAAATGGTGCATTTCAGTTTAATCTAGTCTTGTGAAACAACTGGACTCAATATCCCCACAAGAGCAGCACATTTTTTAAAAAGTCTAAATGACAGTGATGGGTTCAGGGCTCAAAAGATAGATCGAATGTTGAATTCTACAGGCCCCAAACTTCCAGTCTCATTTCGGTTTAGGCTCATATCTTGCCAAATGAACATATTTTGGCCTTCATCCATTCCTTTCCTCCTCACTTTTGTAGTGAACCACGAGCAGCTATGGCACCCCAAAACATTTTGGCACCTGAGGCAGACTTTAAAATGGTGTGCTTCTCCCGATTAGGGAAGAAGGGTTGAGGGAAAACTTGCATCAGGAACAAGGCACTAAGAAAGCTCTACATTGGGATCTGCTGCCCCTTTGGATTCTGCCGCTTGAGGCAGACATCTCACCTTGCCTCATGGGTGAGCCAGTCCTGACCAGCAGTCTTGGAAACAGAGGGAGGCTTATGGCATTCTCCGCCCCCTGATTTTGCAACTATAGAAACAAATTGTTGTTGTTATTTAGTCGTTTAGTCGTGTCTGACTCTTCGTGACCCCATGGACCAGAGCACGCCAGGCACTCCTGTCTTCCACTGCCTCCCGCAGTTTGGTCAAACTCATGCTGGTAGCTTCGAGAACACTGTCCAACCATCCCGTTCTCTGTTGTCCCCTTCTCCTTGTGCCCTCTATCTTTCCCAACATCAGGGTCTTTTCCAGGGAGTCTTCTCTTCTCATGAGGTGGCCAAATTAGAATAGACAAATGTTCTGCAAACCTCTGTCCTCTTTCCCCCTCTTTCTTCGTGATGCATCCCACCTCCACCCCCGCTCTCCCCCACCCTCACCCCGCATAAATGGTCACCCTAAATGCTGATGTTCAACTTCAGATGAAAGTAACTCAGTTGGCTGTGGGAGTAATTATTACCTCATTTTTCAGTAGTCCATGGACTGGATGTGGTTGCCATTGGATGAAAGACACACACTCAAATGCGTTCTCTTCTTCGTTATGTTTCATATCTTATGGGGCTCAATGTGCTCCTTGTAACAGCCACTTAATAGTAAGTTGATTGTTGTGGAAAATAAAGAGAAGTGAAATGTTCAGAAATTTTTAAGGGCAAATGCATCTAACAAAACCGGGGCAGGCACTTTTGATAGAAAGAAAAAGATATTTCCAGAAGAACCTTTTCATTGCAGTACCCCCTTCCCAAACCACACTTTTCTCTGAACTGTTCCATATGAGTGTTTACTTTCTCAGCATGTGCTCAGAAGCCCATCCTCTCCTGCTAAATTGCTCCCCTTCCAGGGCGAGTTGGAGGGCAGGGATACAATAAGGCCATTTGGCCTGGGGCCTCAAGGTCAAAAGGGGACTCAAGTTTAGACATTTGTTGTTATTATTATTATTGCATTTGATAAGTTTCACAACTTGTCATTACGCTTGTTGTTGTTTAGTCGTTTAGTCGTGTCCGACTCTTTGTGACCCCATGAACCAGAGCACGCCAGGCACTCCTGTCTTCCACTGCCTTCCACTGGTCAAACTCATGTTCGTAGCTTCAAGACCACTGTCCAACCATCTCGTCCTCTGTCGTCCCCTTCTCCTTGTGCCCTCAATCTTTCCCAACATCAGGGTCTTTTCCAGGGAGTCTTCTCTTCTCATGAGGTGGCCAAAGTATTGGAGCCTCACCTTCAGGATCTGTTCTTCCAGTGAGCACTCAGGGCTTATTTCCTTCAGAATGGATAGGTTTGATCTTCTTGCAGTCCATGGGACTCTCCAGCACCATAATTCAAAATGTCTTTATGCACATTGGATCAAATTGTGACATGCCCTCTCAGCTTAAATTCTCAGATGTAAGCAAAGTAATATATTTATTTTGATAAAATGCTTTTTTTTTTTTTTTGGTTAGCTAAAACATCAAATGTGACATTGCATGGAAACAAGATTTTGCCTTAATAATTAGTGCATTTAAACCCAAAGAGGCTAGAAAATAATTTGTTTGATGAAAAAAAGATTACATCTCATTTATTACATCTCACTTTTTTTGGAGGGGTTGTTTTCATGAGTTGCCTTTTTTTTTTTTTTGGCTGCATTTATCACGGCCAGCGGCCTCAGAAGCCAGAAGTGGTCCAGAAGTGGGCCTGTCCTCTCCTCAAGTGGCTTTTCTTCAACAAAACTAGGTTTCAGGGTTTCATCATATGCATTTCCCTGTAATATTTATTTCCATCAGAAGAAATCACAATAGTCAATATATGGCTTTCCACAGAGATAACAGTTGCGTTTCTTGCTTAGATGTGAGAAATTTCTCCTCATCCATGCCTTGAGTATTTTGCATTTGCATATCATGCCACGGCACCTTATATAAAGCGAGAAGCAGTCCTCTCTGAACCACCAGCTACAAGGTTGTTTTAATCAACAACAACAAGGTATAAATCAAACTGTTCTGCACATATTTGAAGTACCTACATTGGAGGTGCCAATATGCAAACTTATTCATGAAGCTGTTAATTGGAATCCAGCTGGTGAGAGAAAATGAGAGCACTAGAGGGACATCTTAAGATGGTCCTTTACCATAAAGAATAGAGCGATCCGTCTGAGCACAGATGGAGGCAAATGCACTTGGCAGAGGAGGTTTTAGGAATCTGATTCCCTGCCTGTGCAGCAGTATGGTTATGGAATTTTTAAAAATAGAATTTAGTGGCCTAGTGTTGTGGTCAGATCAGCCACCAGAAGATAAAAACAAAACAACAAAACAGCACAAAGTGAAATAAAAGATAATAAAGTTTTGTGGTGGGTTCTAACTGTTGAATTGTTTTGGGGGTGCTTGCAGATAATGGGCCGTTCGGCAGCACAACAACCATTGCTGTTCTGCTTTAAGTTACAAATGGAATACTAGCAGACATCAGGAATCCAAATAACATTCTGAAGCGGGTGAAATAAACCCCTAAACATCCTCCAAAGTGCTTTTTGAAGAAAAGTTGAGGATTTCACTATAAGGCAATTGGGGTTTCACTAAAAGCAATGAAATCCAAGTGAAAGGGAATGTGGCGGAATGAAACGTTGCATATCCATTATTGCTAAATCTGTCGTTTAGCAACACAGCAGCAAATTTATGCCAATGCAGAATTAAGATTTCAATTGTTTCAACAGTTCCGTTGTTGTAATGCATTTGTTCATCTGGGATGTTGTGCTGATGGAATAAAAGATACTGGTAATATCGTTGTGGGCCCAGGTACAGGGAAGCCATGGCAGTGAATAACAACAGCAAGCCACATGATGGATTAAAATTAGGCCACAACTTCACTGTTTACAAAATAATAGTTTTGGTGTAAGCATTGGGTTGGCTGGTATGCTAATATCCAGCAATTGGGGGTTGGCCAAAGTTGTGGTCTACTGCGGCACGAACTTTCTTCTGTGGACTCCAGTTGGTCACTGATGGGGTGCTGTGGCCTCTCAGTCCCCAAGCTGGGCTTCTAGACAGAAAGTGTTACCACCAAGAATCCCTCCAGTGTGGTGTAGTGGTTAAGAGCGGTAGTCTGGGGAACCGGGTTCGCGTCTCCGTTCCTCCACATGCAGCTGCTGGGTGACCTTGGGTCAGTCACACTTCTTTGAAGTCTCTCAGCCCCACTCACCTCACAGAGTGTTTGTTGTGGGGGAGGAAGGGAAAGGAGAATGTTAGCCGCTTTGAGACTCCTTAAAGGGAGTGAAAGGCGGGATATCAAATCCAAACTACTACTATTCTTCTTCTTCTTCTTCTTCTTCTTCTTCTTCTTCTTCTTCTTCTTCTTCTTCTTCTTCTTCTCCAGGGGGATCCCTCTATATGATGGGGAAGGGTGCCCCTTCCCTGCCCCTCCCTCCAATGTCTCTCCCACCACCAGTTGTGACAATAGCTATGAGGTAGGCAAAAACCCACAGGACCAAAGCCAATCTCCCTGTGGGCCAGATTCCTCAGTAGCCCTGAAAACGGCAACCAACAAATGTTCGTAGCAAAGCCGATGGACAGTAAACCCTTCCCTGTAGAGAGTCAGAAGTAAAGAAAACTGGTGAAGAGTGGCAGGGTGGGAAAGTCTGTTGAGACTGAGGTGAGGTGAGCAGACAAGCCCTTCATTTTATGCTCCAGGAGTGGACCAGACAGTGTGCAGTCTCCTTTCTGGTCCCCACCTCTTGGTGGAGCCCAGAACACCGCTGATTGGCTCTCCAAAGTCTCATCCCATTCCTGTTGTTCCACATGGCTGCAAATTGTGTGAAGTACTTTCCAGCAGTGCAGGAAGCCCAAGACACTGGGTGCTCCACACCCTGCAAACAATGCTCCCCAGTATGTTGGAGAATTACTGAACATAGATATATACCTGGATAGCTGTGTCCCTTTACTATAACGAGAAATCTGGTAACGCAATTTCATATTTTTACATTGAATTTGCAGCCATGAAATGTATTAAGAAACACATTCGACTTAATTTTGTGTCTTTCCAAACCTGATACAAGATCGGTGAAATATGTTATCCCAAGTGCAGGAGAATTAAATCCAAGTAATTAAATTATTTGATAGTTTATAAATTGGACTGAAAGATGAGAATGCACGCTTCTCGGTTTGATCAAATCACCAAGCGTATGAAATCGTATTTTGTGCTAAACATAGCTGATTTGAAAAGCAAAAAATACTCTCAGGTTCGCAGTCACAGTCGTAACCATTACCTGAAAGAATGGCTCTCTCCCCAACAGAAGCTTGCTAAAACCTCCTGCATTATTTTTGGGATCTTTTTAAGGGTATTAATATCAGTGCTGTGCAGCAAACCAGTTTTAATTTCCAGCTTGTAGTTTAGTGATTCTATAAAAGGGAGAAGCTGTAATGAACACGCTGAGGCTAGCTAGGACCGACTCAATGGACACATTGCGGTCATTTCCATTGCATTCAAAAGCTATTGATCTGCAAAGTCTACCATTTGTGATCTATATACATCCTAGCTTGGGAAAAGGGGCTCTTCAAGACAAAGGGTGTCATTGAGTGGATGCATTTGGATGGCTCAGCGACTCTGATAACAAATAAGTCATATAAAGCAGTACAATGTATGGCAAAAAGCGGCTGGAAAGCCATCAGGGAGCATTGTGACAAGGAAGTTGCCAGGAATGATCTTTGGTGTCCTGATCTCCCAATGTAATTCTGAGATCTACCAGTTAGGAGCATTATAGCTGGGGCTACCTGCTTGATGTGGAAATCAGTGCATGGCTGTTTACTGGGAAGTCTCATTGGGTTAAACAGGATAAGGCATGGGATCACATCCTTAGGCTGTAGTCCTTTATCCTTTATTAAGTAGAACCAGGTACAAAGAAGCCTTTCAAAAGAAGTCATTGCATGCATTTTTTAATTTTATGTGTGGGGGCTGAAGAGACTGATAGCTCTGGAACTTGGGCTCGCACTATCCAGACTATAAGTATGATGTAAATAGAATGTGGGGAATGACTGCATTTACGCACCTGACCATAAGACGCACCTAGTTTTTAGAGGGGGAATGCAAGAAAAAAAATACTCTTTAAAGGGAGCGCTGAGCAGAGCCTGTATGCATCTGGGATAGCTGCTCAGTCTGCATTCGCTCCATAAGATGCACACACATTTCTCCTTACTTTTTAGGAGGGAAAAGGTGCGTCTTATAGAGCGAAAAATACAGTATGGAGTGTGTGCAGAGCAGCTAGATAAGGTGTAAAGCCTCCCATGTATTTTTCAACTACAACTGCCATCAACCCCTTTGTAGTCCAGCAATGGTTGCAAGGCACCACATTGGCTAGTTCTGCTGAAAGTGATCAAAGCTTAGGAGAGGTAAGCCACGAGCTATTGGGGAAATGAAAACAGAAACTGTATATTATACATCTAGAACACTGGTCTTCAACTGGTGAGACAGGACCCATTAATGTATCACTGCTTGATCGAAGGTGTGTTGCAACAGGAACACTGCCACAAGGAAACAGATGTTTACACGATTAATGAATGGGTCCCCCAGTGCATTTTTGGGTTAAAAGTGAGTCCTGAGTCTGAAAAGGTTGAAGATACCTGATCTAGAAGATAGTGTAAAAAGCATTCAAAGATGGGAAACAGTGGAGAAGATGGGTATGGGGTGTGGAACTACCTACCAAAAGAAGTTCATAAATCCATAGCAGAAATTTCTTTTTTAAAGTATTTAAATATTAAACTATTGTGTGTTTTTTTACAAAAAATGAAAATACTGTAACAGCATTGCCAAGTATTTGCCTGCATGTACATCAATACATGCAAACTATAAATCTGTTCACAATCCCTTCAAAAACCTGCAGATTATTTCTGTCCGAATGTACATTGCTGTAGAGCATCATAAGAGCATAGAACGTTGCCTTCTATTGACTCATACCATTTGTCCATCTAACTTGTCACTGTCCACCCCGACTGGCAGCAGACCTCCAGGGTTTCACACAGGGGGCTCCCCTTGCTCTAGGTCAGCCTTTCTCAACCTGTGGGTCCCCAGATGTTGTTGAACTACAACTCCCATCACCCCTAGCTAGCAAGGCCAGAGCTCAAGGATGATGGGAGTTGTAGTCCAACAACACCTGGGGACCCACAGGTTGAGAACCGCTGCTCTAGGTGGAAGTGCTGGTGGTTGAACCAGGTACCTTTTGCATGCAAAGCAGATGCAATACAGCTGAGCCCTTAAGATATAAGTTCCATGGTGGATATGCGGACCATTAAGAGAAGTGCTTGTGTTGAAGGGCAAATAGTAACTCCTTGGTGGAAAATTCTACCATGTGCGCAGTCCTGGAATAGACCGTATATACACAAGGGTACACAAACATGGCACATAAGGGAGAAGTGAAGATGCAGCTGCAGAGGAGCGACCGGGGGCCTTAAAGAGTGATACAGCTGTTTGCTGCTGACAGCAAATCCTGCTGAGATCAGTTGCGCTAGGGAGTTCCCAGTTGGGTACTTCCCCTCGCAGCTGATCCCTGCTGAAAGTGGGCTTTGCTGACAGCGCCTATCAACACAGCAAGCACTGCTGGGATTGGATGCACTAGAGAGTTCCTAATCAGAAACTGCCTAGTGCTGCTGATCCCTGCTGAAGTCGGGCTATGCAGCTGAAGCCGGGCAATGACTCAAGATGTCTTCAATTCAAATGCCGCCTTTGCCATGAACTCAGTAGCTGTTCTTATGCAAGCCGCTCTTGTCCTCGGCCCCCTCATGCAATATGTGGATAATAGCCATGACCTTCCTTGCTAACTATTACTCTACGGTTTCAAGAGTTCATCATCATTACTGGGTGTACTCTGCCTGAGCAAGAAATAATGGCTTGTTGTTCGGCTGAGAGGCAGAGTGGGTATTTTGAGAGCTCAGCAAATTAACAAATGAAAGAAAATGAAGTATGAGACCGGAGTTGCACTCGCCCATGCACCAAAGAAATAAGTTTCTCTAGTGGGAGAAGAATTCTGAGGAGGGCCATAGTTCAGTGGTAAAGCACCTGTTTTTCTTGTAGAAGGCTCCAGATTCAATGCCTGGCATCACCATGTAGTGCTGAGGAACAATACTGCAGCTAGGTAACATTAGATCCTGGAGATAATGGTCCATAAGGGAAGCGGGTGGTGCTGTGGGTTAAACCACAGAGCCTAGAACTTGCTGATCAGAAGGTCGGTGGTTCGAATCCCTGTGACAGGGTGAGCTCCCATTGCTCGGTCCCAGCTCCTGCCAACCTAGCAGTTCGAAAGCACGTCAAAGTGCAAGTAGATAAATAGGTACCGCTCTGGCGGGAAGGTAAACGGCGTTTCCCTGCACTGCTCTGATTTGCCAGAAGCGGATTAGTCATGCTGGCCACATGACCCGGAAGCTGTACGCTGGTTCCCTCGGCCAATAAAGCGAGATGAGCGCCGCAACCCCAGAGTCGGTGACGACTGGACCTAATGGTCAGGGGTCCCTTTACCTTTTGATAATTGTCTTATGTTGACCTCTTTTTAGATGCCCATGTTTAGTACTTCAGCTCTGAACCACTGGGTCACCACATGTCTGTAATATGCTTTAATAAAACAAGAAGGGTGCTGTGGTGACTGGCATTAGCCATGGACATTGCATTAGTCCCTGTGCTGGTCCTGGGGGGGTTACCGAGAGGCGTGGTCAGAGTCCGGTCCTGGGTCGAGGGTCTGGAGACTGTCCACCAAGGGCGAAGCAAGAAGCCGGGCGTGGTCCGGAACTCCGGAAAAACAGGTCTGGGTGCTGGCAGAAACAGGTTTCTAACAACATTGCTCCCGTAACCTGGGACTGGGCTGACTGGCCTTTATCTCCTCTGAGGCCTAGGGCGGTCCCGGCCCACAGGTGACTCGCCTCTCCTGGCCTTAAGGCAAGCACTCCTCCTGTCAGAACTTAGTTCCCTCCGCCTCTCTGCCCTGAGCCTCTGCAGCTCAGGAGAGGCTGGAGGGTTACTGGACCCAGAGGCTGCCTCACCTTCCCCTGACAGGGCTGGGAGAGACGCACCTGCAGGCAATGGGTCCTCAATCACCTCTGGAGCCAGAGTGGATTCATCTGGTGTCTGCTCCTGAGGATCCGGCACAGGTGCGGGCCCTTCAGATTCAAGGCCCTGCCCCGGCTCAGCCAGCCCTGGAGGTGGGGACTCCTGTGCAGGCTGGGATTCCTCCGGTTCAGCCTCTGAATCAGATTCCCAGGCCATCACAGTCCCCAAGCATTGTGAACAAGCAAATGTGATTTTATTTTTTCCTTCTCTTTTCTGCTATGGACTGTGGCCTCTTCAGCCAGTGCGTTGCTTATTATCTTGAGCCCTCTTCATGGATGGGGAGAAGAGGACTGTGCCTGTTGGAGTGACCCCTACTTTTGCAAACCTGGCTGTGCCCTTTCAGTGTCAGAATGTGGCACCCATGTGTGCATAATTCATAGAATCCTAGAGCTGGAAGGAACCCAAGGGTCATCTAGTCCAACCCCCTGCAATGCTGGATTCTCAACAGAAGTGTCCATGACAGATGACCATCCAACCTCTGCTTAAGAACTTCCAGTGAAGGAGACTCCACAGCCTCCCGAGCTATTGCTATTGCTATTGCTGTCAGAAAGTTCTTCCTGATGTTTAGTCGGAATCTCCTATTGTGTAACTTGAAGCCATTGGTTCGAATCCTTCTCTTCAGAGCTGAAGAAAACAAGTTTGCTCCATCTTCCATGTGACAGTCCTTAAGATATTTGAAGATGGCTACCATATCTCCTCTCGGTCTCCTCTTTTCCAGGCTAAGCATACCCAGTTCCTTCAACTGTTCCTCATAAGGCCTTTGTAATTATTATTTAGTACATTTGTATACCACCCTATATCTGCAAGTCTCTGGGCGGTTCACAAGATAAAATCACAATATAAAAACACTTGGTTTCCAGACCCTTGAACTTTTTGGTCATCCTCCTTTGCACACATTCCAGCTTGCCAATAACCTTCCTGTTAAGCTGTATGTTATAAGTATATTTGTAATGAAAGAAAAGAAAATCATTTTTTAAAAAAAAATAATTATTTTTTTTAATTCAAGATTTCCCTTGTTTACAAAAGCACATGCATTGTCTCTTTCTTCAGGTAGTGCTTTCTGCAGATCAGTTACATTTGTTGTGCGACATTGGTGTTATATGCAGTATGGGGTTGGAAAGAAAAGAGGGAGGCGGGAGCGAGGGGGTGGGGGTAAAGCTTATGTTCTTTTACATAATTTATGCATGGGGTTTTTGTGTCAGCGTCAGTTGGATACAGTAGGTTCTCTTTCTATTCAACTTGCTATGTTTCCTTGGTGGTAAGAGAGGTTGTGGTGGCCTTGGGGTCAGCTTCACTGGGCTTTGTTTGTGCGTGTTGTTGGGTTAAGTTGACCATAACCGTATGCTGTTGGTGGGTTTGTGTTGTTGTCTTGTTGGGCTGTGTATGTGATAGAGGGGATCCATACCAGAGTGAAGGCATCCTATTTATCCCCTTGTCAGTTTCAGTCTATTGGTTAGCTTTTCTAGTAAGGCTGTTTCCCATACTACTTGATACCAGTCTTCCATGTTCAATATATTTCCTAAATTGTTTGTGAATGGGTGCCCCACACTATCAGGAGCCTTGCACATATTGGGTTCCCTCTCATGTGAAACACCTGTGCTTGTACAGGTTTATGTATGTATGCTGTTTGGTTGTAAGTCACTTTGGGTTGCCCTGGGCAAGATAAAGAGACTGACAAATTTAATAAACAAATAGAATAATGTTTGCAAATGTTCTGCTGAATGCACAAGAGTATATTTGATAGTTAATATAATTATGATTATCACTAAAGTTTTAAAAGTACTTTAACATCACTAGGGGGTTCTGTGCATTTTCACAGTGAGCCTTCCCATACAATTAAATAGTTAAAAACATTAAGCCTACTTCTGAGAAAGTAAAGGCAAGTATTGTTGTTCCCAAGCTTTTCCCACTCAAACAAATGTGTCTCATTTGTCCTTGAGATAGAACAGTTTCACTTTCTGTTTTCTCAAAAGCTCAGAGCCCTCTTTGCTTTAGAGCAGACTCTTGCTGCTGCCACTGCTCTGATCATGGGATGGTCCAGGCCCCAGACTACACAGGTCTGAACTAGCAGAAAGGAAAAGCAGAACATCCGCAGCACAATGACATATCTGGGAATGTAACTCAAAGCACTCCTGGAGCATAAAGGGACAATTGGAGAGGATGGCAATAGTTAGGTATGGAATAGAATTTTGTTCCATTCACATTTTATTGAAAGCAAACTGACCTAATTTTCACATTCTACACTAACACAGGGATAAAGATATTTGAGAGTTAGCACTTCTCCAAATATTGTGATACAGCTCTTTGCTTAAAAATTGCAACAGAATGTATAAAAAAATATATTTGTGCGAAGGTAAAGCAAATTTAGACATGCATATATTAAGATGGATTACACATTAAAGTGTGTGTTTTTTGTCATTTCTATACTTCTGTATGACGCAGGTGGTGCTGTGGTCTCTAAACCACTGAGCCTAGGGCTTGCCGATCAGAAGGTCAGCGGTTCGAATCCCCACGATGGGGTGAGCTCCCATTGCTTGGTCCCTGCTCCTGCCCACCTAGCAGGAAGCCCACACTTTGGTTTCACATTGAAAAGAATGTTGATTTTTCAGTAGTTGATTCAGGCTTTATGAAACGTATAAAGTTGAGAGTTAAAAAATAAATAAATGGAAAATGCTTGATATGCTTTTCCAAGTACAGCCAGAGACTAACCTTTCAGAAACAGAAAATGTGTCTGCGCCACTCATATTATAAGCATATTCTGGGAAATGAGCTATAAAATAATAATAATATTCATTTTCTTTTCTGTTTTTAAATACTTTTTTTTTTTTTACTGGCACTGCACTCAAGCCTTCTTGGAAATAATTGTGTGTTCCCTAAAGTGTACTGGTCAGGACATGAAATCTGAATGAGTGATTGGATCCCACCCTTTGGTAGAGCTGGCAGGTCACATAACTTACATATCTTGTTTGGATTGCTGCATGCTTTTAGAGGCTTGAGTGCAATCTACTAAGAATGCGTATTGTGAAAAATACGTTTTGTGTAATTGTTCCCCATTGCTCATTTGAACTTTCAGCTGAAAGCCAAAGAACATCCTATTCATTTTTCATAAACATTGTGTCAGGCAGAAGGATCTCCATATAGTTCGTTTCTGGGTCATAATAAATTAACTAATTAGTTAATTAACTGAGGTTTTTTAAAAATAAGTGAAAAATCCCCCCAAATTTATGTGGACAGATGGCGTTATGAGAATGTCTATGTTGTGACTGTATTGCACAGTGCCGTTGTTGGTTGCAGCAAGTGTGTGCTGTCAGCGTAAGGTAAATAGACAGTAAAAATACAGCGTTACGCAGACAGTAGGAAGAAAGCCACAGAGACAGCTATGGATTTTAGTGGGCCGCAGACGTCTTTATTGCAACATTTACAGATGCACAGCTTCAGAATGCATCCTGTGCAGACACTCAAGAACAAACCAGGTTCCTTCGCCACTTAGCAGCCCTCAAAATGCAATACTTGAGACTTTCCTTAACCTATCCATCATCATTGCAAGTCAACCAAACACCTCACGTGAATTTTCTCTCCCCCGCCATTGCTGAGACCCTTTCCTAAAGCTCAGTTCCTGTCTCGTTGTTCTGCCCAGCAAGTAAATATAGAGTAGGTTAACGAAGACAAGCCATGCATCACATATTAACCCAGAAGGCACAGAACGGCATTAGTGCCTTTTTAATAAATAAATGACCTGCTCCGTTTGTGGTCCACTAAGCTAAAAGCAGCATTTGGGACATGAATATGAAGCTGCCTTCTTATCACTGGCCTTTCTGGTCCAATATTGTGTAGGATGACTGCCTGTGGCTGCCTAGTATCTTTAGCAGAGTTGCTCCCCTCCAGCATTTCCCCCTGAGATTCTTTACTTGAGATGCCAGGGACTGGACCTGGGACTTGTCACTTACAGATCCTGGAAAGTTGCTAGATCGGCAGTATTGTGGAGGATGCAAAATGGTGGGCAGCTTGGCATCACAGCCCAACTACCCCCACCAAAGCAAAAAGATCACTCTGAGAGAGAAAAAAGGAAGCACCTGTGTTTGTGCTAATTCCCCCTGCCATTGCATACAGCTCTGATGTCAGAGCCTGTGGAGAAGGCAGGTCAAAAATTTCAGGACCATGGTGAGCAATTTAGTCTGAAGGAGGTTTCCTGCTGGCTGAGAGCTTTACGCCTCTGCCTCTTCTAGACTACACCCCCTTGTGGAGAACTTTAGATACTTCAAGTGCCAAAACTGGCATGCCTTCTCTGCTGCATGCCCTGTGCTGCTGGACTAGTCAACTGTCATGGCAAACATTCAGTTCCTCAGGCTGGGGGAAGATTTCCCCATGACTCTTTGCTTAGGCATGTTTAACTCAGGGCCAGCAGCATGCCAGGGTCAGTCCAGGACACAGAAGTGGCATGGTCCCCTCCAACAAGACCTGAAAACCCCTATAATGGATAGACAAAAGGCAGGAAATGGCAATGAGTCATGAGAAAAGAAGTTGACCTTTAAGGGTGGGAAGACTTAAAGCCATAGATAGAAGTTTTACTCAGAGAAGCTTCTAATTTGTCATGTAGATTATATATGAGCAACAAGAATGAGTGGGATGACTGTGAGTACATGATAACTTGACTAAACATCAGGAAGAAGTTTCTGGTGGTAAGAGCTGTTCAACAGTGGGGTGGACTCCTTTGGATGATCTCAGCTGGTGTGTAGAAGTCCAGGCAGTCTTTAATCTATCCTAGACCCAGGTTGTCCAGAGTTTTGCGTCTAATAATATAGAGAGCTGGACCATAAAGAAGGCTGATCGCCGAAGAATTGATGCTTTTGAATTATGGTGCTGGAGGAGACTCTTGAGAGTCCCGTGGACTGCAAGAAGATCAAACCTCTCCATTCTTAAGGAAATCAGCCCTGAGTGCTCACTAGAAGGACAGATCCTGAAGCTGAGGCTCCAAAACTTTGGCCACCTCATGAGAAGAGAAGACTCCCTGGAAAAGACCCTGATGTTGGGAAAGATGGAGGGCAAAAGGAGAAGGGGACGACAGAGGACGAGATGGTTGGACAGTGTTCTCGAAGCTACCAGTATGAGTTTGATCAAATTGCAGGAGGCAGGGGAAGACAGGAGTGCCTGCCGTGCTCTGGTCCATGGGGTCACGAAGAGTCAGACACGACTAAATGTCTAAACAACAACAACAATATAGTCTCATTACGCCCAGATCTAGAGCCCCATATATGTTGCATTGCCCTCCTCCCTCTGCTCACAGATTTTTGTCGGCGTCCTGGCATGAAGCTTTATTGAAGGTTATGTCTTCCATTTTTAAAAAATGTAATCACAATACTATTAAAAGGTAATTTGCTATGGGAGGGAGCTTCTTTTCAGGGATGATTGCCATAATTTTTAAAAATTCATTTTAGTAACGAAAAACAGAGATCCACCTTCACTATTTAAGAAAAGGAGGCTGTGAGTTCCAAACCATTTTTTTCTGCAAGTAAAACATCTCTTAAGGTACTAGGGATGCTGTCGTAGAACAATAATTTTACTGTTTGATGTATTCTGCCTGCTAATTGCACACTGAGTTATTGCTAGGTGAAATAATTGTTCATAGTCAAATTGCCCACTGCTGTCTTTCTCGGCAGACTTAGCAAGGACTGGATGAAATAATCAAATTGTTAAATAGTTTGGGGAGGGATGGGGGGGGGAGAGAGAGGTAAAGAAAGAGGGTTTCCTATCTAGAAAGTTTAATCAAATTATTCTCAAAGATCTTAAATCAATCTCTAAAAGTACATCTTTATTGCTAAATTCACCCTCAACCCCCCCCCCCGGAGAAATGATATTTAAGGAATTATGGAATTATTGTAGAATGGCTGTTCCACGCATCATATTTATATCCAAGGTCCATGTATAAGTATCCTGCCTTTCTAAGCAGAGAAAGAAATGAAGTTTGACAGGTGTACATAAAGGAATTGGATATGAAGTCTATTATAGAGGCATGCAAGGTTTCTAAAGGAATGTTCTATGCAAAGCAGAAATATTTTGAGCAAGCTATGCTTCCAAAAAACATGTAGCAGTCATATGCTGTATGGCCAATATACGGTAATCACTACTTTAAAGATGTCCTGCTGCTCCTTACCATTTAATAATTGTTGGACGTTTATTTTGTGCTGAGATGAAGAGTTCTCTAGTATCAAGCACGGTTTCCTTGGAAAGGTACTTATAGACTGTGATCAAGGCACCTCTTAACCTTCTGTTCAATAAACTCTATAGATTGAGCTCTTTAAGCTGTTTATTGTAAGGCAGGTTTCCCAGATCATAGACTATTCTTGTAGCTCTTTTCTGAGTCCTGTCCTACATCACTTTCTATAGATTTTCTTTAAGGCCAAAGGGAAACTTTTAAATACAAGCATAAGAGCTACTAGACATTCTGTTCCAGTAAAAGTTCCCCTAATGTCCTGCACTGATCTGAAAAGAATAACCCAACATATGAAATAAAAGTTTACATTATTTATGTGCTTATTTTAAGCACTTTCACCCTTCTGTTGGGTCACAGAGACTCCCAGGGTGGCTCACAAAAGTTCTTGCCCTGAAGTTTACAATCTAAAATACATAGCATATGAGGAAAAAGGAATGAGGAAGGAAAAGGAAATTCGGACATGAGTTTTTTTGAAGTTATAGATCTTACATAGTGCAGTTATATAGTTCCATTTGCATATAGAGTCTCACATCAGATGGGGATGGGACAGGGGGAGAGTTGTTTAATGGATTTGAATTTCAAGACAAGCATACCAATTTTCATGAAACTGAAAATTTAGCTCTCCTTTGAAATTAGCACTTCTCTGAATTCTGACCAAAGAATGCATATGAAAAATGGGCATATTAGTGAAAGGGGCATACCTTAGTGGAAACCACATACCAAGAAATCTATTTTATTATGGGGAGATTGCTTTAACAAATGCACATACTAGGAAAAACTGGGCATATTAGGATAAATGTTTGTGAAGGGATATGTGCAGACTTTTATGTAAAAATTGAACATTCCTCTGGAAATGGGGATAACTGAAGTTGAGGTTGAAAAAGTGAGAAACCAAGAAAAAATAAGCCCAGAATTGAGAGGTCCACCCAATACCTACACCAGCAGAAGATCTCCCTTGTGTATGTCAGTGGCGGTCTTGGCTGTTGTGACCATACCAAAGAGCAACTCCTTCCTGGAAGTACCTGCCCTTCTGGATCAGATTCTGGAGCAGAGCAGATAACCATGGTGGTCCAGTAGACAGGGCTAATTTCTTTGGATAGGTGACTATTGATAAACTAGAAAAAATACTTTGATAATGAAGAAGCCCACTTATGGATCCAAAAGCAGTGAGTAGGAGTACATGCACAGTTCTCCCAACAGAAGGATGTAGAAAGTAGAGTTTCCCCAAAGGATCAACATTGAGGCCTGTACTTTCTAACTTAGCCTTAAATTATCTAGAGCTAAGTATGACCAAACTGTGGGAGGCAGTGGAAGACAGGAGTGACTGGCGTGCTCTGGTCCATGGGGTCACAAAGAGTCGGACACGACTAAACAACTGAACAACAACAAGTATGAGCAGTGAGGTAGCCAAGTTTGCAGGTGATACCAAATTGTTTGGCGTGATTGAAACAAAAAGGGGATTTGCCTTCCTTCAGCCCCTGTATAATTTGCTAAATGCAAATTCTCCAAAATTCTATGCTTTCTTTCTCTGATATTCCAGCCTCCCCCAGGAAGTTGGCACAGGACTACAGAGAGTCTTCTCCTGCTGGAGACTCTGTTTCCTTCCTGGACATCCTGATTTCCTGGGACTTGTA
This sequence comes from Podarcis raffonei, assembly GCF_027172205.1. Classification (NCBI taxonomy): domain Eukaryota; kingdom Metazoa; phylum Chordata; class Lepidosauria; order Squamata; family Lacertidae; genus Podarcis; species Podarcis raffonei. Next base: position 110,957,789 of record NC_070604.1, on the reverse strand, counting down.
GCTGTCCCAGTTCCTTCTGGGAAAATATGGCACTTTGTGTCTGTGGGAGCACACAATGCTTCTTCCTCTAATGGCCCCACTTTCTCCCAAGTTATGGTAAATTTTGTTTTTGGTTTCTTGGTTACAAGAAAGAAAGGGGTGGTCATTTGAGGTTGCAAGCAGAATCAAAGCAGGAGGCATAATCACTGTAGGCTGAGCAATCTTTGATTCTACTTACAAAAATTTGAGCCGAGGTAGACACCCCTACTCCAGATTTTAACCCCACTCATAGCCCTGACTCCACTCCTGATCTGCCTTTGTTCCCTGATTTGTTCATCCTCTGGCTCTGTATTGGAAGCCAGTATTTTACAAACAAAAAGGGCTTCTGAGCAAGAGCGTATTGCAGATTGTTTCCTTCAGATGACAATGGAGGAAGCTCTTGCCAAGTTTTGGGAAGCAGAGGGGCATGCTGGGACAAAGACCAATGGAGCAACTCCCTTTGAAATGATAAAATGCAGCCATAAGCTGTTGGTTACATAGACATTAACCTTAGGACACAATTTTGCAACCACAATCAAGCTTGCATTTTTCTTACTGAATTCATTGGAATTTAACAGCTCCCCAGTGACTTACAGATTCATGCTGAATGCATTTGTGCTGGCAAAGCCCCATCACATTGACAGAAGATGTATGAAGCCCCGCTACATGCAAGACACATCACTAAAAGGAGAAAATAGTAAGAAGATATTTTGTTCCTCACCAGCTTTCCTCTGTTGTGTGCAGACAGTCCACAAAAGGCTCTGTAGTTTATATCCTGATGGCAAAAGCCATCTCAGGAAAAGGCTTTATTTACATCACCGTCATTAGCGTGTTGCAGTTGTTTTACCTTTCAGGGGATACCTCTTTAAAATATTAGCATGCTTATGCATTATGTTGCCATCTCCAGTGATTGAAGTCTCTTCATCTTGAGCAGATATTTACAGTGCAGTCATATTTATGTATTTTATTTGGCAAAGTTTACAGTGGACGTGCGGGTTGTGAACGTGATCTGTGTGGGAGGCACGTTCGCAATCCGCAGCATTCACAACTCACAGCGCCGCATCTGCACATGCGCGGGTCACGATTCGGAACTTCTGCACATGCACAAAGCGCGATTTAGTGCTTCTGCGCATGCGCAAACGCCAAAACCTGGAAGTAACCTGTTCCAGTACTTCTGGGTTCGGCGCGGTGCGCAACCTGAAAACATGCAACCTGAAGCATCTGTAACCCGAGGTATGACTGTATATCGTATCAGATAGTTAAACTATGGAACTCACTCCCTCAGGAAGCAGTGGATGGGTTTAAAAGAGCAGTTAACAAATTCATAGAGCATGAGGCTACTTGCCATGATGGCTGTGCTTGGCCTCTACAGTTGGAGGCGGTACGGTAATTTTTATTATTATTTATTCAATTTGTCCACCACTGTCTACCTGTAGATCTCAGGGCGGTTCACAACATAAAATCACAATATAAACAAATACAAAATACTTAATAAAAATAGGAACAGAAACAAACCAATAATCCCCCCTGCCAAAACAAATTCAAAAGGGCATTGGCTGTCAATCAGCCAGAGGCCTGGTTAAAGAAGGGCGTTTTTGCCTGGTGCCTAAAGGTGTGTAAGGAAACTGGCAGCTGAACCCTTCCTGGGAAGAGCGTTCCAGAAATGGGGAGCCACTGCAGAAAAGGCCCATTTTTGTGTTGCCACCCTCTGGGCCTCTTGTGGAGGAGGCACACAAAAAAGTTCCAGTTCCTGGAAACTGCAGGAAGCGTGAGTGCTCTTGAGCTCACGTTCTGATTTCTGATTTCCTAAAGGCATCTTCTAGGCCACTGTGAGAACAGCATACTGGGCCAGATGGTCCATTTGCCTGATCCCTCAGGCTCTCCTTATGCTCTTATCTCCCCTAACCAGGAAAATGGACATCACAATGGCAATTGTGATAAGTAACTGTTAAATGAATCACATTTTGGAGATGGGGATCGCAACTTTATATATATATATAGTCATGGAGTCTGAACTGGTGATGAGCAACCAAGAGACCATTATTATTATTATTATTATTATTATTATTATTATTATTATTATTATTATATACCGCCTTCATCTGTATACTGCCCTTCATTGCAGGGCAGGTCACAACAGAAAAAAATACAAAATGAGGATACAAAATACATAATAAAACAAAAACAAACCAATGACCCCTCTCCCAATAGCTCCACCAAAAAATTGACCTAATACATGACAGCTGTGGAAAGGCAAATTCCATGATCGGGACCATTAGGAAGGGCTTGAAAATAAATCTGTGACTATTGTTATGCCTTTATACAGATCCCTGATGCGACCTTACTTTGAATACTGAGCATAGTTCTGATGGCTGCATCTCAAAAAGGGTGATGCAGCAGCTGTTTTCTGAAGATGAGCTTCTGTTCTCATGTCCTGTTGATGGGCTTCCCATAGGCCACTGTTGGGGAACAGAATGCTGGGCTAGATAGGGCTGACCTAACAGGGCTCTTCTTATAGCCTTTCGTTCTGGGCTATTCTAGACATGCACCATCCATTGAGCATGAGAAGGCATCATGGTGTGTTGTGGTAGTGGCTGGGAAGCAACGACCTGTGACTACATCAGGTGCCCAGAGGTCAGGAGGGATGTTTCCCTACCAGAGTAGGTTATAATTCCCATCTGCTTGGACTTTATGAATCCAAATAGTGTGGTTTGCAGTTGCTATGTTTATGAATCTATTTTTTATCTCAGTGCTTTGTTTTATGAGCCTTTTTGTTTCTGTATATGCTGGAAGCTGCCCAGAGTGGCCGGGGCAACCCAGTCAGGTGGGTGGGGCACAAATAATAAATGCTTATGGTTATGATTGTTGGTGGATGTGGTCACAAATAATTAAATGCCTGGATTTCTTCAATGTGTAGAGAGTAAGGGCGCCTTATCAGCTAAGATGACTAGGGCATCCTTCTTCACACTTAAGGGCTTCCACAAACTTTGTAACAAAGTGTGAAAGTTAATGACCAACACAGTAATGCTCTGTTTGCATCCTGGAGGAGTATTGTGCTTCATTTAAAGCAGTAGAATTTGATGAGATAAGAGCTAGCATCTTTGGGATAGTGCTTTTCAAAAATGTGAAATGAGGACCTGCTAGGCAAAGGCAAGAACTCTTGGACCTGCCTATCTACATCTTGCATTTTCCTTAGATCACACCATGCTGAGACGCTGACTTTCTTCTACAACCTTCCCCATGTATGGAAAAGGAGTATGGCTAATCTTCTTTTACATTGTGTGGCAGTACTGGAAGCTGCCAGTGTTTCCATCCCATGTAGCTTCTCCCCATCCATGTTTTTGGCTTGAGTGAGGCACGTGGTGAACTGATGCTCTGAAAAAATTGTTTTTCCTTGGCTTTTGATCAGTGTGGCAGTGATGGATAGAAAAGGCCCCATTCAATCTCATCAATCCCACACCTGCGTTTCACTTCCTGTGGTTCTGCCTTCAAAGACATCAAATAGCTTAAAGGGCAGTGTAATTTCTCTCTCTCTCTCTCTTGTTCATTGATCTCCCTTTACTATGGACATTGGCAAGGACAATTCTGGACACTGTTCAGCCTACTGGCTTGCCGTTGTTTTCACTTGTTTATATCCAAGGGAGACTAAACCAGCATGTTTCTTGTTTTATATGAGACTGACAGAGTAATTGCATGAAGTAGGCCTCACTGAGTTCAGTAGGGCTTACTCCCAGGTAAGTGTGTATAAGATTGCAGCCTTATGGAACCATATACATGTCTGGAAGCGGTTGGAGGATGGATGGTGGCTAACAGATTGAGGTTGAATCCTGACAAGTCAGAAATTCTATTTTGAGGGAACAGGGGGCGGACAAATTTGAGGGACTCCCTGGTCCTGAAAGGGGTAACTATGCCCCTGAAGGACCTGGCGCACAGCCAGGGAGTCATTTTGGACTCACAGTTGTCCATGGAGGCACAGGTCAATTCTGTATCCAAGGCAGCTGTCTACCAGCTCCAGCTGGTACGCCGGCTGAGACCCTACCTGCCTGCGCATTGTCTCGTCATAGTGGTACATGACCTGGTTATCTCCCATTTGGACTACTGTAATGCCCTCCACGTAGGGCTACCTTTGAAGGTGACTTGGAAATTACAACTAATCCAGAATATGGCAGCTAGACTGATGACTGGAAGTGGCCACCATGACCATATAACACCAATCCTAAAGGATCTTCATTGGCTCCCAGTGTGTTTCCGAGCACAGTTCAAAGTGCTGGTGCTGACCTTTAAAGCCCTAAATGACCTTGGCCCAGTATACCTGAAGGAGTGTCTCCACCCCCATTGTTCAGCCCGGACACTGAGGTCCAGCACCGAGGGTCTTCTGCTGGTTCCCTCATTGTGAGAAATGAAGTTACAGGGAACCAGGCAGAGGGCCTTCTCGGTAGAGGTGCCCTCCCTATGGAACACCCTCCCTTCATACGTCAAGGAGATAAAGCTTTTAGAAGGCATCTGAATGTAGCCCTGTTTTGGGAAATGTTTAATGTTTTATTATGCTTTGATATATGCTGTAAGCTGCCCAGAGTGGCTGGGGGAAACCCAGCTAGATGAGTGGAGTATTATTATTATTATTCTACATTTACGTTTATGGCATCAGTTGCTGCAGTTTTCACACACCGATGAATTAGCAATCCAGTCTTCCAGTTTGAAAATTCTGTATGTGGCAGATTATATTTAAGTGACCCGCTGCTTCTAAACAAAAGATAATGTTCATTTAGAACATTATGTAAATACACTTTCTTCCATAGAAACCAAGGTGGACCTTAGTAATATGCCACCAACTACAAGGCCATTTGATGCCCGCCTTACAGTCCTTGTGACACTAGCTTAAGTCAGGCTTTGGGGAGGAGGTTCAAGGCTCTGGTAGACCTTTAGAGTCCTTCTACCTCCTTCCCAATGTCTGGTAAGCACCAGCCTGGCTTTAGAATGAGGTAGGAGGACTCTAGGACTCCATCAGAGCCCTCACACCTTCTTCCCGAAGAGGGCAAGTCCTTACCAAGCTTTAAGAAGGCACCTTCCTTGGCTGTGTGCCTGATGCAACCACACTGCTCGCGTTGCCTTAAATCCACCTCTGGATGGATGTTTTGCCTTTTACTCCCCCCCGCCCGCTCCCCGCAGGCTTTATCTAATTTGGTGATCTTCTTGTTTTTGTACATCAGACGTGTTCTTCTCCATATCATTTTCATCCCTTACTTTCCTTGAAAGCATGCGATTTAATGTCCTGCACCCTTGAAATGGCAGGTGTTGGATCCTTACTAATCGCTTTGCCCATGTAGCCACATGCAGAAAAGAAAAGGTGTTCTACAGCCCAGCCTTAACCATGCACACCACTCACATGTCTGCTTCAGGTCACAACTTCAAAGCAAATTTAAGTTTTAAAAAGTGGAAGAGGGGCCTAAGGCTTCCGCTTAATGTATAGCTGAGCAAGAACTGAATATTTGAAGTTATATATTTTCTTTAATTAGGGTAAGGGGCTGTGTCTCAATGGCAAAGCAGCATGCTTCACATGCAAAATGTCAATATCTGGCATCTCCAAGTAGGACTGGAAAGGGTTTCAAATCCCAGAGAGCCACTGCCATTCAACCTAGATGGACTTAGCAAAAAGCAGCTTCCTAAGTTCATAATTATTGCAGTGTAGGTGATGGCCTTCAAGTTAGAATGTGGGTAGGGAGCCTCTTTTGGCCCAACAGATTGTGGGAGATGAACAAATGTAATTCCAAACACCAGAAATTCCTGTATTCTTTATATATTGATTTATCTGTCTTTGCTCAGCCTTTTATTTCTTTATATTCATTTATTAATCAATTTTTATAGATCGCTTCATAGCATGAAACTGTTGAAGTGGAGTATGCAATAAAAATGCAACAAAGCACAGAAATATAAGATTCTGTTTGTTGAATTGTTCAGCAAATTCTTAAAACATCAACAAACTCGAAAACCTTAAAAACAACAGCCATTCCAGTTCTAGAAACAATGAAACAGTTTCATCAGATATAAAATTTGTATTCCATAGATGGCTGGCTTGGACATCAGGGAAAGCCTTCCTAAACAAAAATGGCTGCTGTAGGTTTATAAAGATCATGATTCTAGTCACCTGTCTGATCTCAGTAGGTAATTGATTCCAGGGAGCTGGAGTTGCAATGCTAAAATCCTGGGGTTTTTTGTACACCTCTGGGGCACATGGTACTCTCAGCAGTGCCCCATCTGAGGACACAGTGGAGAAAAACAGTCCTTTAAATATCATGGCTCCAGGTTGGTTAGGTCTTTAAATACTCCAAGCAGGACCTTCATAGAAACACAGAACATTAGAGTTGACAGGGATACTGAGGATCATCTAGTTCAACCCTCTGTGATGCAGGATTATGCAGCTGTCCCACAGGAGGATCAAACTTGCGACCTTGGCATTATCACCACTGTGCTCTAACCAAATGGGCTGCTTGGTTGTATATTGGCTCCTGGTTGCATATTCGCACCAAAGGATCTGCCAAGGTGACTTGCTAATTACATAAATAATAATAACATTGTCATTAAAAATGGTTGTTGTTGTTAAAATTTCTATATCGCCCTTCATCTGAAGATCACAGGGCAGTCTGCAATATAAAAATAATAATAATAATAATAATAATAATAAATTTTATTTATATCCCGCCCTCCCCAGCCGAAGCCGGGCTCAGGGCAGCTAACAACAATCAAATAATCAAACAATCAAATAAACCAACATTCTAAAAATATTTCATTATAAAAATTAATTAAAATCAAGTTGATGGCAACCATTAAGCAAAACTCTGTGCAGGTTGCCAGAGGAGGGAGTCAGGCTGCGCCCTGACCAAAGGCCTGGTGGAACAACTCTGTCTTGCAGGCAGAAATACATACCATAATAACAAACAATAACAGTAAACACCCATACGGACTGTGGGTTTTGACCACTCAGGAGGTCCACAAATGAATAAGAGTGCTGGACCGAAAAAGCCTCAGTATGACTTTCAAGCCTTACTATGTAATGACAAAGAAAGCTACATCTCCATTAGCCTCAGCATTCAAGGGGGCTCGCAGAGGTTAATAAATAGGGTAATAATGCAATTACAAGGCAAGTCACATAATATGTGTGAAAGTTTCAGGTGCTTTGTACCTCCATTCTTGCCTTCTTGTAGATTAATTAGGACTGGGAGTCAGAGCCCCTGCCTCCCTTTCTCCTACATAGGCATTGACTGAACAAGCCAAGCCCTGAAGCTTGTCTCATTCCCTATTTTCCATGGCCTGCTACTGGCCAGCATCATTTCACTAAGCGCTAGTTGACTACTTTATTTTGTAGGGTCTAATTAATGCAGAGGCACTGACCAGTTTCCAAACACAGGTTCAAACCTGCCCTGGTACCTAGAATGCTGTTGGTGTGTATTGCTGGCTTTCATTCTTTAAGTGTTTTCAATAGTTGTTTTGATTGTTTAACCATAATTCTATTGCTTTCTTCATTTTGCAAAAAACTCTGAGGGTGGTTGTTATTTATAATCAAGCAGTATATAAAGGTTATGAAACAAACAAGCCAACAATGTGTACATTTGGGTAGCCTGCATCCCACTTACATCAGAACGCTGGAGCTCTTAATTCTCATCTCACACAGTGACCCATTCAGAGGTGACACTAAACCAAACCGTGAACGTGTAAACAAGCAAGCTCCCATGGAGGAGATTGCAACTGATTTGCTTCTTCTCCAGACTTGATGCTTCTGTGAAGCTGTGGGCTAAGCCATTGTTTGGCTTAGCATTTAATCCAAACCCAGGCATATGGTTTGCCTTACTCCAGACAAACCACTACTTTTATCCATAGTTCCCGGCATCCCTTGTGTTTTGTCTGGAGAAGATAAACCATGAGTCACAGCATTCTAAACCAAACCGTGGTGTATCTCACAGCAGCACAGCAGCTGGCAGATGAGTTGGGAAGGAAAACCAACGCCATCTTCTCTCTAGGATCCCACATGTTTGCACATACATGCTAAACCATGGCTTGGCTTACTGTTACGTGTGAACTGAGTTTATAGGCTAGAATAGTGTGTACATTTTTGCATCCTACTTACATCAAATCTGTGGAGCACCAGAATACTCGCTTGATTGTGGTGAGATCAGTGTGCCAGCAATTCAAACCCTATGTTTATAGTGCAGGACTGAACATGTGACCCACCAAGCCAAACACAGCTCACCAACCACACTTAGAGAGATTTCGTCCAGCTTCTGCATTTGCTGCCTGCCGGGGACTGCAAAACCAGAGTTTTTCAAGCAATGGGAAAGTTACTCTTCTTCCCGCTCCTGTCCCCCAACTGTTATTCAACACACTGCATAGTTTGCTTGTCTGCTTTGCTATAAAGGAAACTGCCTCAGGAGCATATATGCTGTTTTCCAAGTTCTCCATTTGGCAAAATTAAGTTTTGATGGATTCAGTGAAGACAGCTTCTGAATGGAAAGAAACAATTCTGCTGTACGTGGATTATGCACTTCCGGAATGTACCAGTTTGGTTAGGATTGAGTGTCCGGTTTGATGCTCTTCAAATCGCTTTACCTGGTGCAGTTCTACTGCAATCAGAATAGTCATGGATAAGCTATGTGAGAGCTGCATTTAGACCAGTTACCTCCCCATATTTTCAATAATTATATGCAGTAATGAGATATTTTACTGATTGTGAATTCAAGAGAAATTATCACTGTCAATGTGAAATGCAGGATTAAGTAGTTTCATTACAGTAAGTAGACATGATTATGCTGCTGTCACTCTTTTGTACTACTGACCTCCTAAGACTTCCCTAGCCTGTTTACTAGGATTATACAGTTTGACCTTAAACAAGCAAGGTGGAATTATTCTGGAACTAGGCACTGCTTCTAAATAGTTTGTAGTTTTGACAAATAGCCTTTGCCTTTCATAGCTGCATTCAGCATGGATTGGAAGGAGTGCAACTTTCACAGGAAATTGTGAAAAATCTAAGCAGGGATGGCCAGGATGGTGTCTGCTTGACTCTTAATTTCCTTCAGCCCCAGCTAGCGTGGCCAAAGGTGATGGATGATAGGAGTTGTAGTTCATTGAAATTTGAAGTATATCGGGTTGGGGAAGGCTGGTGTAGAATGGCCAGAGTACAGAAGAGGGAAGGAAGCTTAGCACCAGTTCTTGACACCTTAGATCATTTGCTGGGGCTCTGACGCTTTCCCTTCAAACTGGTCTACAAGTTCTTTGCAGTGCTTTGCAGCAACTGTGCTTCAGGGGCATGGAAGGGATTATAAAATGGTAGTTTGTAGATATCAACTGCTGCCGCTGGCAGATGAACCCAAGTCCGGGAACCTGCTGAGATAGGTCCATGTCGGGTCATGTTGCAGAGAGTCGCTTTAAACTTGGAGCTAGCCTTGGATTCTCTACTTTTAACAGATGTGAATAAAAGAGGTGATTTCGGCTGGCGCAGCATTTTTCTCCTGTGAGGCACAGTGCCACCTGCTTCACTCCGTTGAAGAAGATACCGCTGTCTGCATTATGTTGCTCTAGGGGCAGCTCCGCATTTAGAAAGTCTGTAAGCATGAAAGCAGCTCGCACGGAATGTCTCCACGAGAGATGCAAACTGGCTGAACCCTCATTTCCCAGGACTCACTGGAAACAATTGCCCTGTGCAGATGATCTATTAACAGAGAAAGCCCTCTGGGGAATGTGACAGCCATTAAACCAGTACAACACCCAAAATAAGTGTGTAGTGCAGCTGTACGTATAGAGAGTTTGATTTAAAGTAGGCGTTGACACTTTTTTTGGTTTCCTTGTTGTTATTATTTTTAACTGGCCCTTCTTCTGGGTCTCTAACATACGCATAAACCTGGCCCACACATTTGGCTAAGTGAAGCTTTCTTTGGCATGGAGAGAAGCAGAGCAAAATCCATCACCTGCTGCAACCATACGTCTGTGCATCCAGCTCTTCTAAAAGGCACTGGAGCAGGCAGTCAAGTGTATCTTTTTCAATGCCAGAGCTTTCCCCTGCAATGTGTGAAGTAGAAGTAAACCTGGCTCTGGCCTTTTATAGACAGCTTTTCCTTGGCCACTGAGTGGTCTCAACCAGCCTCTCTGCCCCACTTTATCTGGGATTAAGAGGGAAAGGGTTTCTAATCCAGAGGCAGACTTGAATCCCAGGCACTTTTTTCATTTCTCATTTTAGAAATTAACCATTGGACACCAGAGCACCCTTTGAAATCATTGACTAACCTAAGGAACTCATAGTGGATCCATTTAACAAACAAACAAACAAACAACAATCACCCCTTTCACTTGAGATATTGCACTTTTCTTTTCTTTTGTACCACTTGCAGGAGTGGGGTTTTCCTTTCAACAGAAGAAACACTGCCTCCCTGTGCTTTTTGGTCTCCCCTGCCCCACTTCCTTCTGGATAGTAGCAATGGATCACTTGCATGTGGTGTCCGGTGCCTTGCATGATGCTCACATGCAAAGGCAAGTTCCAGTCTGCATGCTGCTTAATGAATGTTTTTTCTTTCCCTTTTTCTCTCCCTCCTTGTTATGTGCTTTCAGAAGACAACTATGTGGAAGGTGGGTGCTTTCTTTCTTATTTTCCTAAGCTCTTTTCTTACCCTTCCTATGCCTCCTGTTTAGTGTTTTGCCTCCTGGTTAGTGTTTATAGTGGTGCTCCTTATCATTCAATACGGTAAGTTGATTTTCTTCTTTCCTTCTGGGACTATTTTAAGTTTCAACATGGTGGTGGCGTAAGTTGGCCCCTCTCCCCTTTAAAATACACTGTTGAAATTGGGAGAATCTCTTGGTTTCAGCAGTGGCGGGGAGAGGGGAGGAGAGATTTTCTGGTCAGCATTAATGCACTAATAATGGCCTAGCAACTAAGAGAGAAAGAACACGGACGTTTATTTGTGTTTTATAACCTTAATCATGGGATCGCCTGGCTTTCTCGTTGTTTTTGTACATTTGAAGAGTCAGCAGCCTTGCATAAGGGTTTTTGTGCCCAGAAAGTTTTTAATCTGTTGTTCCCTAACTGCACCCTGCTTTTGAAGCTCCCCTGTGTTTTTTAAAAAAGCACCATGCAATGTGGTCTTGTTGTTGTTGCACATACAGATATCATCGCCATAAGTATTAATGCCTACCATCACCATTGTCACACCAGAAGCTCCTGGCCCCTGCTCAGGGCAAGCCCAATGGCAGTTGTGTCGTGGAGGGACTGCTGTTAGGGAGAAGAAGCTTGGAATGGCCTTCTGAGCATGTGCAAGCCCTTCCATGCATCTTGAGGGGCTTGCTATATTGTGGTCACAGTTTTTGACACCAGTAAGTGGGAGCAAAAATACATCTAGAGATGACTCTCTAGCCCCCGTGACTTGTGCCACAGAGGTTGATTGTGATACTGTGACTCAGGGTCTTTTAGAGCACTACCAATCTGGTGTAGAGAGAAGCTTTCACTCCCTTTTTTTTACTGTTCTATAAGGGGAGGGAGAGAAATGACGGATCCATAAAATGATGGATGAAAATCTGAAATCATTGGCAAAACTGCCCTTACTTCAAGACAGGCCATTCATTTGCCATTTGTTAAACTAATTGGCACTGATTGCCATTCATTCTGGTCCTCTATAAGAGTACTTAATGTCCACATTAGTTAGTTATGTGAGCCATTAGCAGCTTCTTATTTATTAATTACATTTTTATGACACAAAATACCCTGGTGGTTTACAGAAAATACATACATATATATATATATATATATATATATATATATATATATATGAAGAAATGGAATTCACTTCTGTCTTATACCTGTTCATTATTTCATTGCTCTTTGTGGCATTATGCTGCAGCCCCCAAACATCTGATTTAAGTGCCTCTCATGTAAGGTGTCTTTGCTCATTATTATTATTACTATTATTATCATTTACCCAATTTAAAATACAGCACGAAAATCTGGTTTAAAATAGCTTTACAATTACAGAAAAAAGGAGTTATAAAGCACATGGCGACTCCTGAAAATATGCATCTCAGACACCAAAGGTCAAAAGGAGAGTACACATGGGCACAATTAATATCCTTAAGTAAACCACCCCAAATGTGGGAAACTAACACATAGTCTTGTCTACATGGTAAAACACATGTAGGTGTGTGTGGGTTTTGCAGCACCTTAGGCAAAGCACAGGACATCCATGCTCATTGTTGATTACTCTGATATTTACAGGGGTCCAATGAGACTTTTAGACCAGGCCCCCCAGTTAGGGATCAAACAAGCTGCATGCATATCAGCCATGCATAGTGGTCTAGTGCTGGACTAGCAGAAAATGCAGAAGGTTGTCTTCTGCCTGGGCCACCAGGCATGCCAGGTGAGCTGGGGTGTTCTTGGTGGTTCACATGTTCAGGTTTTTTCCTGGACGTGTTTTCAGGCAGAATCATTCCCATCCAGAGGTATCATTATTATTATTATCATTACTATTATTATTTAAGACTATTCCAAAGGAACACACGGCAAGTTCAAACAACCAAGCCGAGGATTTAATGAAAGGGAATAGCTTCTGAGAGTCCAGTGCAGCTGACATGAAAGTGCACTGTGAGTCAGATATTCAGCCAGCCTACATCACCGCGTCTTCACAGCACTCTGTGGAACCACTTTAATTAAGAGCAGATAAGGATTTTCTCTGTTAAGCAAGAATTTCCTTAACCAAATTGACCTTAGGGGGGGAAATAAAATAAAAAGACAGGCATAAGATATCATTGGCCCATCTTTGCAAACTAGCATATGCCGAAGGGTAGTAGCTGAAGTTGAATATGCAAAAAATCTGCTTGTAGCGTGTACATATATCTATATATTCTAAATCTCTTAGGACTCATTTACACGATTCCTTTTTTGGCATGATGCTCAGCCGTAGAAGAAGTCATGTTGCATCATTTCTAATGTTAAATAAATCATTTCAAGTACTAAGGTACCTTGAACCAATCTATCTGTTTTGCAAATATAATTCTTTAGGATAGGGCTCCAATGTGGACACTAAGTTTCTAGTTGTAGTGCATAGTAATATTTAATCAAACATCGATCTAGAGTTTCTTGTTTGTTTGTTTTTTGCTTTACAAACAATCTGTTCTTGTGTCCTGAGCATTTTTAAGAATATCCACCTAAAAAGGAAAGAAAAATAAAAAACATTTTCCATGTCATAAGTTCACCAGTAACAATGAATGGGTGCCAATTGCAAATAAATACTGGGCAAGCTTGGCCATTTCAAAACTTTTGCTAAATGCAGGTAAAATAAAGACCACTCTTGTAAGACAGGTGTGGAGAACCTCCAATTAGTCCCAGCAAGCATGACCAGTGGAAGTCTTAATTCAACAACATCTAGAGGGCCAGAGGTTCCTGGCACTTGATCTAGGACATCAGAACAATGCAAAGTGAAAATTTGCAAATTATGATATGCAAGTCAAAATGTTCTGGGAAACCCACATAACTGGCCATGCTTTGCAAGCAGTTCTTCTGCATCTCTAGTTAGGACTGGGATAGATTCTTGCCTGAAACCCCAGAGAGCCACTTCCAGTCACTGAAGCCAGTATTAAGGTAGAGGGACCAATGAGAGCTTCCTTTATTCTACATATTTCAGTATGTATATGTCAGAATAAAATGAGCTGGGATTGTATGCACCTTGGCTCCGCAGAGAATTCCAGGCATTTACTTGCGGTAGGAATGTGCAGGCACTAATGTGTGCAAACAGGGATTAGGAACCCATGGCCCTCCTGACATTGCTGGACTCCAGCTCCCATCACCTGCAGCCAGCATAACCAATGGCCAGGGATGATGGGTGTTGTAGTCCAACAGCATCTGGAAGGCCATAGGTTGCCCATCCCTGAGCTATTGGAAAGAGCATTGATGGTCTCACTGTTGTTCCTGCAACTTTATGCACATAGGAGATGTTCAGGGTTTGGGGGTTTATTTGTTTTGTTTTCTGTCCCACCGTAACCATTGTATCCAAGACACCGATACTTATTTCAGCCCTTGCCCACATTTTTTTAAACATCAACAAAAACAAACTTAAAGGCTCATTTTCACAGTGATTTACTGTATTGCAAAATACAATTTTCCTTGCGCTCTAAAGAAACCCAGGACCCAGATGGTGCTTCATATTGTGTTTTACTTGCATACAGGAGCTTTTCAGTTCCCTCTTCCAGTACCAGCCCTCTTATGACCCCAGAACCCACCCCCCCAATCAATCTCACAAGCAATAAATAAATGAAAAAGAGAAAATTAAGGTACTAGTAGACATAAAACCTTGAGCATATTTCTCATGGAACATGAAATGATTTTGATTGACACGGTTTCATGGAACATGCTCTTCTAATTCAGGAGCCCACGTCTTTTGGAAGATGTGATACAGTTGTATGTTATATTCATTCAAAAAGCACAAATTGCTTAGTGATTTTTTTTTCCAGTAGAGGAGAATCTTCAGTCACAGAGAACCTGGTACATCCAATTTCCAATCCTAAAGACAGTTATAAATCCACAAAGGAAAGGAATTGGAAAACACTACAGTCATGAGCCAAAGTTACAGCTTGACAAAAGCTGCAGTCCTAAGCGCTGTTAGTTGGGATGAAGCCCCAGTGGGAGCTAAGTGGGACTTACTTCTGAGTAAACAAGCTTACACTCTAACTACAAGACTGAAATCATTACAAACTTCCGTCACTTAGTACACTGGCACTTATTGCAGAGTTGACATAGACTGGTGGAGTCCCATCTTGTCTTCTCTAAAATTGTGCAATTTTTGAGGCTGTCATCAAGTTTATGCTACAGGATCAGAATTTTAAAAACATAAAATAAATAAATAAAATGGTTTACTGCAACAGAAGCCAAAATAAGATTCTTCATGTGTCCAGATGCTTAATACAGATGAATTGTCAATTTAGAAGACATACTGCGTTCAATGAAAAACTTATTACATTGTTTAAAACCTTATTTCATCAACTGATTGATTATATGAAGTGGCGTGTTTGGGGTGTGGGCTCTCTGCTTTTGAAATATTTCCTTCCTCCAGATCACTTGTTATATGTCTTATGTGTGCGCCTAATTTTTTATGTGAATTAAAAATCTCAAACTTAGGAATCTTACCTTCCAGCAAAAACCAGCATATTATTCTATTGCACACCTTCTTTGTGTGAACCAACCCCCAAAATAATGTGGGATGTACCATGAAATTGTTCCAGAGGGAGAGAAGCAGACTTTTATAGCTTGGGGGGGTCTAAATGACTACTATTTGGATTCCCCCCCTCAAACCAATTTGCTAAGCATCTATTTATAAAGTGGCATAAGAGCTAAACTTTTATTTAAGGGGATATAAGATGTGATATGCCAAATTTGCTTATGAGGGGAAAAAATATACCAATTCTTTTGCAATTGCTTTAGCTCATTTTTTAAAAAAATGGATTCGGAGAACTTGCTTTGCTTAGCCCAATTAAAACTTCAGTTCTCCACAATCGGCAGGGGGGCGGGAGAGTTAATTGGGAAACTGATTTCAGCATCAATGTACTTTAAGCACAGCATATTTTAATTTGGAGAAACTACTTGGTGCCGAACCAAAGGGATTTTCTCCCCAGTTACAATTAATGCTGGTATTTGCTTCCATCCCAATGGATGACTAACAATTTTCCTGCTCAGGAACAGATCTTATTCTACTCAAATGTTTCACACAAACAAGGAGACATCCCTTGCATTATCATTTCAATGTGACAAAGGAATTATTTTGTTTGATTATTTGAAATGCTCATTTTCAACGAGGGGAAAAAGATCAGACCCAGCCCATTCTTCAGGTTGACACTGTTCTACGTTTGGAAATTCGGGAGGGGGGGGGAAAAAAGGAAAGCTATTTTGCAGCTAAGTGTCGTCCTACTGGAAACGATGAAATTGGGAGACTTGAGTGTTCCAGGAATTTGTTGAACTTGAAATGATTTTCTTATTATTTTTTTGTCTTCAGCCCAACTTTAATGCCTAGGGAAGAAGCTGTACAGGGCAGCATTAATCTGTGTTAGAATAGAAGCCAAATGGCCCCTTTGCCCCATTCCCAACCCCACAAAAAGCATTCCAACCAGTGGTTGAAAAATGCTGATTTTCCACTGTAATGGAAAACATCTCACAGGAAACAGATGCCTGTTGCAAAAAACATTTTTTGGGGGTCACTGTGACAATACCACCTTCCCGTGCACCCTTATTCATTGCTGACTGTGCTCTTGTTTCCCTTTAAGGTCTGGCGCACTTGATGATGGGCGACCAAGGTATGGGTTCTGCTCCTTTTCCGCTCTGCTTTCATTGTTCCTTTATTTCATTTTGGTTTGTTTCCTTTTTTCTTCTGTAGCTGCTTCAAAATCCATCATGGCAAATGATGGCCAAATGCTTGCGAGCTTTCTTGGGCTGCAAATAAGCACACGATCGCAGTCACATTATTTTTTTCTTTTTGTTGTTGTTGTTCTGTGTATATATATATATATATTTATATACATAATATGAATAGTGCTACGTAGAAACTGCTTTTGGTTTTTATTTTATTTTTAATTTGCTCCTCAAATCTTTTGATTTCCTTCTCTCTCTTTTTTCCAACGGTCTCCCTTACCCTACTTGCAATATAATAACTGTCAGCAAAAATAAAAAAGAGTGAAGATCTGATTGGGAAATGGCTGTGTGTTTTAAGCACAACAAAAAGCAAAGGGAGCCATACTCCCAAGATAGATTGCGAAAGAGAAGAGTCTTGAGTTTGTACCTAGCAAGAGAGTCCTGCTTTGCATTAATGCATGACTGTTTTGAAAATGCGGAAAGCACTCGCTCCTGGCTTCTGGAATGCTCAGAATACAGTTTTGCAACATGATGAAATAAGTGGTGTTTCCCCATCACTGTGTACAAACCCCGCTCCCTTTAAAGTCAGTGCTCATGTTACTTCTGTGTCACTCGTTTGAAAATGAAGCATGGGTTACTTCTGTGTTCTCCTGCATGGACATGAAGGTTGCAAAGCAGCCATTCTTAAAATGCGACACCAATTGCATTTCCATTTGTCTTCAAACACTTGTTTCATGCCTTGTCTCTTTTCATGTTCTTGAATTGTGACAGCATTTACATTTACACACACATGACTCTTACTGTTGTTTCTCTTCTTTGTTCTCTCTCTTTTTGTCTGGCAATGCTTTCTTCATGGAACCATTTCATCAAATCCATAGGTAAAAGTAAAGGTATTACATGACTTCCTTCCTTCTTTAAAGTTTTGTTTGAATGTCATCTATATATACTTTCAATGTATGTCTGAGTGATGCAAACATGTGTATTTAGTGTTGGTGCACTGTGGTGATGGGAGGTAGGTATGTTTTTTTTACTGTGAAACACTGCATCAGACTCAAGGTAAGGGGTTGCAAGTAGGAAAGATAGGCAGATGGACCCTCCGACTCAAAAATCGACCACTAAGCTGAAAATTGCTGCTCTTATTTTTAGAAGGAAATCTAAAGTAATTGCATATAAATAAAGTCATTGTTGTCCGTACCTGATGCTTACTAGCACCACCATTGTACCAGACAGTGTATAGACCATAATAGGTGGCACATTCCTTTTCCGATCGGTTTATGATATTAGCGTCACGCATAGGGGGAAAAGAGTGAGGAAATTGGCAGGATTTTAGGCAGGGGTTAACTTGTCGTAGCTGACCGCTCTGAGGAGCGAAATCTGTTACATGGTCTTAGAAAGACTCTGCAGAAGAAATGCATTGTGTGGAGAGATTCAGAGGAGTAACTGGGCGGGGTGGGGGTCCCTATTGGTTAAAGGAGATTGCTGGAAGTGTTGGTGGACAGCTCTTCCAGGATTAAGGGAACAGCATGGAAGAAGGATCGGAGACAGGTGCTGGAGAAGGGGAGCTGAAGTCGAGTCACCTTCTGAGGTATGTATTCTCTTCTCAATGCCTGGCAAAATGTAAAACTGTCAAAGGCAGCTACGAGGATGATACCACCAGATAGTGACCGAATGGACAATATTGCTCCAGGCCCAACTCCAGTGATGTGTAAGTCTGAGTGCAACTGGTTTTCTGCTACAGAAGCCGGCGAGATTTCCTTCCTAAGTTGTTAGCTTCGTTTTTACCAACGCCCTTTATCATAAAACGGGGGAAAGAGATAGGAGAATCGGCAGAAGAGTGGGGAAATGCTTGCCTTTTATCCTTGTTCTGTTTACCTGTGATGAGAGAGTGAATCAAACCAGGTTTCCCTTGTATGATATCATTTGGGTAAGTTTGAAATTGAGTTAGTGTACTGTAATTGAAAAAAAACAAAGTGGATTCCTAGGCATAGTGAAGCCCATTTTGTCACTACTGATTTCAAAGAGAAAAATGAAACACAGGCTTGATTTTTTCCCCTCTTGTTGAAATCAACATGCTTATCTTTAGGTTAAAATGCCAAGGTGTATAATATGCACCTAATTATTCTTTTTTTCCTGGAGGAAAATTGTTTTAGCAAATTAATTGCACTGGATTAATAGCAGGATGAGCATGGAATGTCCACCCCCATAAGAACACCACACACTAAATTTCACTGAATGTGTTATAAACCACCAATAAAACCCTTTTCATTCTGTTATAATTGTGGGTAGGTTTATTCTTTCATTTCCCTTCATTATCTTGATGCTGCTGTACAGTGAATTCTAGACGACTCTGCCCCCAACCCCCCCCCAAAAAAAGAATAGCGGCTATTATATGGCTTTTGAAATTGTTGTTTTATTTTAGCGTCTTGAAATGTCAGTGACACAGTTAAAAAAGTAGCCCTATAGCCTATTGAGTCTGTGTTATGGTAGGCTTAGAATACATGAAAAGTAATGATAGTGTTCTTGAGATTTAAACGTCGTCGTTGTAGGACCTGTTATGGAATGGTAAAAGGGTAGAAAACTAATTGTATCTAGAGAGTTGCAACTGGGCTGCCAATTTTTAGGCACGTGGGCACATTTTGGATTTTTGAGCCAGTACCATGGACAGTTCTCCATCCCTGTTCACTATTTTCTCTCCCAAATGACATCCCCTCTCAGAGTTGGTAAAAGTTGAGTCCAGTAGAATTAAACCAAGCAGGGGATAAGCACATAGAGCTGGAAAGAGAAGTGGGAAAGAACATCACTCTTCCAACTTCCTCCTTCAACTCTATAGCCTTTTCAAGGGAGGAAAAAGGAAAATGCCCCCACCACATCATGACTGGGGGCGAGGGAGTGAGTAATGGTGTGTGTTTGTGTTCTCAGAGGTATGTTGGTGCCAGGGGGCAGTTCCAATGCACCCATGGTATCACATCACCAACCCCTGTCTTAAAGATGACCTTCCAAATCACAAGACACGTTTAAATTGTCACGTTTTCTGCTTCGTGTGTAGTTAAAAAAACAAAGCAAAAACCAAGAAGGCTTTAGACAAGCTTAACGGGGATTGTGCCTGAATGTTCATCTACTGACAATATAATATTCAATTCTGTAATATTTGCCTATTGACAGTACGTCATATGCAACAGGCCTTCTGAAAGCTTAATGAATTTTCTCTGAGGAAAGCAAAGAAGAAAAGGATTATGCCTTGATGTCTAGTTAGACTAATTATCCGAAACCCATATTTACAGGAAATGTCAGGTTAAGAGCTACATGGAGAATTGCTCCCATTTCATGTCAAATGAGGATATGAGCCGTGATCCAGCTAAAATAGTCAAACCACATCATTTTCAGTTTGACTGGGTTATTTTTCTGACATTTTGCTCTCTTGCTTACATTCATTCCTTTGATGTGAGAGCACTGAGATGTGTGATTTGGAGTATTATTGATAATTTATATTGCATGCAAATTATTGCTGTGAATGGAAGGAAAAATGGGAATTGAAAATTTGCTCTGTTCATGACACTGCAATATCAGGCAGTATATAGTACTGCATGAAAAATGGATGCATGGTACGTGGCAGCTTTTCTTACTTTTTATTTAAATCAACCAGCACTGCCCAACACAGCTTAAGAACTGGTTCTCAAATTCTCAATATTTATTTGGTGGGCTTGAGTACATTTTTACTTTCTTGCACTGCAGTCCAATTCACACTTACATGGAAGTAAGCCCCATTGAACATAGTGGAACTTATTGCTGAGTAAACATGCATAGGATTGTGTTGTTATTATACTATTATCCTTGGTTGAAAACTTTCTGCTGCAATTCTTTAACCCCCCAAAATAGTCCAGTGTACACATATAAATTTCTCTTTCCCTCTCTCTTATCACTTGGTTAATCCATATCTCATAAATCTCCACTCAGTGTTTTAGCTGTCTCTGCTGAAAAGCACTGTCTGAGATGATACTTGGTGATGTGAAAGTTGTATCTGTGGTGACTCATCTTCTGCTGGGTCATTCACACACATGCGGGCTATTTCTTCATTGTGCACTCAATCAATATACATGTGTGAAATGACCTTTAGAAAGATTTATGAAAGAAGGCAAAGCCATCATCAAATTTTCTGCAATCCCAGATTATACCTTGCAGCATATTCGACATTCATGTTTACTATATTAGTACAGCAGTTTAAAATAATGAATTGCTAGGGGTATGCATTTGTTTCAAAAACAAATGAAAAATGAAACAAGGGCACATTCATTCATTTTTAATCTATTTCTATGTGAAATACCGCAAATTAAAATCCTTTTGTTTAATTTCTCCCGTTTGTTTATTAAGGGGGGGGGGTTCTGAAACTGATAAAGGGGCACAACATTGCTTTGTATTGCATTTATATATAGTTACATCTAGGGAACCTTTTTTAGGGAGAGAGATTCTTGGGGTGTTCTGAAAGTGTGAAGGCATGAATACTGCTCTGCCTGAAGCACTAAACACTGGGATGCTTAGAGAATGGGAAACCTATTTAATTGTGTATTACACAGGGACCCTTTCCCCAATATATCTGAAACTTGGCATGTCTGAGGGCTTAGGGGCATCGTGCAACATTGGCACAAGTCGTGTCATTTGGGTGGAAAACTCCAAAAGTGCAGGCATCAGAATACAGGCTGGGTCTTCATTGCAATAAATGTAGAAACTAAATGAATGAGATTTTTTAAAATAAGAATAATGAGACTAACAGGGAAAAATGAAACATATGAGGCAATAATAGACCAGAAAACAAAACAAATGGGGCTGCCAGAAAGTAATTGAAAAATGGCATGACATATTTCCAAGCACCCCTTTTGCTATGAATGATGCGGCTGCAGTGCCAGCAAAGCATTATGCTACGTGCTTGCATTGTATTGCATTGGTATAGTTTGTTTGCAGGCCCCAATTCGTACAGCAGTGCAGTGTGCTTTGGGATTAGGCTGCTAGTGACACTTGCCTCTCTGGGTAGACTGGGAGATAACTCCCTCCCCAGCTGTACTTACCCCTTCCTCTCAGACCTACTGTGTACCTTCCCCCGACCAAGTGTTTTTCCCCAGGTGGAATGTGTCATTCAACTGTGACAGTGCCTCTCTAGCTGTTCCTGGATGGCGAGATGCATAGGCGGGTGTCTTGACTTCTGCATGGCCTGTTGCAAACAAGGAATGCGGCAGAGTTACTGCCCGCCCACCCACCCCCTGCCCCAATTTGCCTCTGGCTCTAACCTTCCCTGGCATACAGCCCTTTGAAAGTTCCCACAATGGAGTGCCAGCTCTCAGTCTGAAAAAAGTTCCTCACTGCTGTTCTGTAGCCTTCATGCGCAGGCGTGACTTAACAATCTGATCAAGCGGTGTCTTGTGAACCAGCGTGCAGTGGTGGAGCTTCATGCTCCGGCACCGGGGGGCGGAGAGCAGGCGGGGTGGGGCTGGCGTGTGTCCCAGGGGCATGACGTGCATCCCGGGGGCGTTGCGTGCGTCCTGGGGGCGAGGTGCACCACCCGTAGGGGCGTGGCGCCCAGTGCGGGCAGGGGGTAGCCGCAATGGCACCCCACTGGGATCACGCTGCTGGGGGCGGTGCGTTCCCTCTGCACGCCTCTTCCTCCGCCAGTGCCAGCGTGGAGATTTTACAATAACTAAGCAGGAAGGCTAGGATTTTAGAAGGCTGCCACTGGGAGGCATTGTCAGGACATATAAGTCCTGATAATGAAAAGCGGGTGCTTTTCGTGGGAGGAGAAACTGTTTGCAAAAAGTGCTGTCTTGTTTCAAAAGCAGCTCTAGTTTGCACCCTTTCTGGAGCCACCTTGTCATGGCGTTCCCTCCCCTTTGTTTCCCAATCTCTTTGACAAAGCCCCACGTGGGCCTAAGGCCTATATGTTAGGTACCTTAGGTATACCTTCAGGTATACTGGCCTTGGCCCTGTATACCTGAAGGAGTGTCTCCACCCCCATCTTTCAGCCTGGACACTGAGGTCCAGCTCTGAGGGCCTTCCTGCAGTTCCCTCACTGCGAGAAGTGAGGTTACAGGGAATCAGGCACTGCGGCCTTCTCGGTAGTGGCACCCTCCCTGTGGAATGTCCTGCCATCAGATGTTAAGGAAATAACAACTATCTGACTTTTAGAAGACATCTGAAAGCAGGTTTTAATGGTTGATCTTTTATCGTGTTTTTCGTATTCTGTTGGGAGCTGCCCAGCCAGATGGGTGGGGTAATAATAATAATAATAATAATAATAATAATAATAATAATGTTTTTATTGTTATTGTTATTATTAGTTTCTTTAACCAAATTTATATACTGCTTGATCAGAGTAAAACGTCTAAGCTGTTTACAGGAAATATTAACATTGTCCATAAAAAAATTAAAAAAGGGATCATTAAAACGACCAGTGAAAGAAATTAAAGCATGTTAACATCTATCTGTTGTGATAGGTGTCAGGGTACTGACAACTTCCCCTTCCCACAGAAGCTAGAATGCGAACATGGGGAGTCCTTTTGCCTGAGCTGCTTGAGGTTTGATGTAAGAATTCCCGTTGTCACACCAGTTCAGCCACTTGCTGTCATAGACCTTGCTGCCAAGAGCATGATACAGTAGAGATAACACGCTTCTGTGTAATGTACAAGGCAAAGCAGATCTCTCTCTTTCTTTGAATATGTAGTGATAATTTCTTCAAATGTCTAAAAAGAACATATCATATGACATTATGAAACAGGAGGGCTCACATATTATTTCAGTAATCTTATGCATAAGGATTGATTGACCTTCAAAAGTTATGCTGTGTTAATTTCCTGTATGAATGCATGGTAACGGAATTAATGAAATTAAAGGAAAGATTATTAAAATTTGATGTAAAGGGCATATGCTGGCACGATGAAACATTATCTCCATAACATCAGTGTGGGAACCAAACCCCAGACTTTGATATCACTAATGCTTTTACACCAGTGGTTCCCAAACTTTTCCAGGCCACTACCCTCTTTGCTCTATAAACTCGTCTCCAGTTCCCACTACCGTATAAAAGGCATTATTCAGAATAAACGTTTGTATGACCCACTGAGGAAGATAATAGCAGGATTATATTTTATTTTTTAAAAAAAAGAAGCAATTTATTGAACTTTTAAATTAAAACTATTTAGTTTTATTCAACAAAATGGATGAGCTTGATTCAGTGATTCCAGCTTTTCAAAGTCCGATAGTCATTTAAACCCCTAGCAACCTCCCCTGTCACCCCCTTGCCTCTTAGCACCCCCACTAGGTAACCCCCCCCACTGACCCACATGTCCTGCCTTCTTTAGGAACCACTGCTTTACAGTAATGTTAGTTATGTCCCTCTGTGGCAAAGGACGATAACTGGAGTGAAAAGGAGAATGGAAAACATTTCCTCTGGTCTTCTGCAACACAAAAAACCCACCTTTATTTATTAAGTACTATGCACTATCATTGAACCACGTAGCCAAGTGCTCTTGCTATATTGTTTTAGATGCCTGCTGAAAACTAATAAAAATAAAAATCAGCAAGCCTACTCAGACATAATATAAATTGTTGTTGCTGTTGTTTAGTCATTTAGTCGTGTCCGACTCTTCGTGACCCCATGGACCAGAGCACGCCAGGCACTCCTGTCTTCCACTGCCTCCCACAGTTTGGTCAAACTCATGCTGGTAGCTTCGAGAACACTGTCCAACCATCCTCTGTCGCCCCCTTCTCCTTGTGCCCTCCATCTTTCCCAACATCAGGGTCTTTTCCAGGGAGTCTTCTCTTCTCATGAGGTGGCCAAAGTACTGGAGCCTCAGCTTCAGGATCTGTCCTTCCAGTGAGCTCTCAGGGCTGATTTCCTTAAGAATGGAGAGGTTTGATCTTCTTGCAGTCCATGGGACTCTCAAGAGTCTCCTCCAACACCATAATTCAAAAGCAATAATATAAATTGGTTTATGTATATTTTGGGTATCTTGCTGGTCTTATCGGCACTTTATTGCTAATTCATTATGCGTGTGATTATGTGGTCTGTATTCCCCCCCTAAAAACAAACAAATAAATAAATATAAATAAATGTTATCATCCAGAGATAGGGACTGTCATGGAGGTCATCACCCTTTCCCAACAGATTCATGGGAGGCAGTGTAGGTCTTGAACCACTGCCTGAGACGGGCGATCAATTATGTGTTGGCAAACAAACTGAGGCTTAATCCAGACAGTGTAGAAGTTCGTTTGGTCATCAGGAGAAGTGATTATGGAGCTCACTGTTTTGGATTAGTTGCATGCTCATTAAAAGGTCCTGGGGCTCTTTATTAAAAGGTCCTGGGGCTCTTTATTTTGTGGGTGAGGGGAGGGAAGTTCTTATGCCTTAAAATATTTATATCCTGTCTTTTGGCCTCTCCAATGGCTCACAATATCACATAAAACAATATATAACTGTCTGTAAAACACACACACACACACATGATGAATAAATGCTATATCCAGGCAGAATCAGGGAATTGTAGAGTTGGAAGGGACCCTGAGAATCATCTAGTCCAGCCCCCTGCAATGCAGGAATATGTAGTTGTCCGCTACAAGGATCAAACTTGCAACCTTGCTCTCATTTCAGCACCATGCTCTAATTTCAAAACAAACTCAGAAGTTCCAGCGGTGGTGCAGGTTTCCCTACAAATCCATACAGAATCTCTGGGCCAGGCTTTAGAAACCGCTGTCTCAAAGTGCTCATAGCCCTAGCCTGGTGTAGCAAATATTATTTAGCAAATAAGGGTGGATTTTTTTTGAGGTGATGCATTTAGGGGAGTTTAGTAAGAGTGCCGTCCTATGCAAAAGTAAGCCCCATTGTGTTTGCTGTTGTGTAACCTCATGTGGGTATGTGCAGAATTGCACTGAAGAACTTAGGCTCAGAATTAGCCTAAATAAAAACAAGTTATTTAGCATTTTTCTCAGCTCTTCTGCTACCTGCTGCCCCCACCCTCAGAAACCCAGCAAGTCTCTGTCATCACCATCCCTAAAGAATACACCAAGTCTTTTTTTTTTTAAGTCCTAGAAGACTTTTGGAAGTCATCCAGTTCTACTAACCCTTCTGACTTCCTACCTCAGAATTACCAAGTCTAGGAGCCTCCTGCCCAGGGACATAAATCATTTTAGCACTTGTGTCATCTCTGTGTTCACTCAGAATGAGAATAAGATTTGCTTTTTTAAAATTCACATTTCCAGCATGAGAGATACAAAAGAGGCAAGGTGATATCTTCTATGGCACCAACGACTACTGGTTAAAAAGAGCATGCAGGCATTCAGCTGCTTACAATCCGATCCAGTGAGCCAGGATCTCACCTTGCCTGTTTTCATGGAATTCCACCTCTGTGAACCATATAGCATCATCAACTTCTGTTATTAACTATTACAATAAACAACACAAAAAAATCAGCACATCAGTTTGTAAGGAAAGGAGATGAGGAATGGAAAACAAGAGTTTCAAGGTTCTCAAAGTGTCCAAACAACCACTTTGAGAACCTTACATTTGTATTCTAGCCATTATCCAAGAAGCTCAAGGACATTTGAAGAGTCCATCCCATCCCAATTGCTGTTACAGCAATCCGGTGAAATAGGTTACAGCAGGAGTAGAGGAACACTCCACTCTCCATTCAGAGACGCAAGAGGCAAAGTTCAAGAGTGCATTCCAACCAAGCAAAAATTGTGTGAGGTGTAAAGACTGGGGTGTGTGTGTGTGGTCTGGGGACAGTCTGGGGGAATTTCCAGGGCAAGCAGGGGAGAAGCTGGATGTGGCTCCCCACCCCCACCCCATGATCTTCATGGCTGAGAGGATTTGAACTGGTTCTCCCCAGTCTTCATTCAGTGATCTACTGTCAAGGGCGCTCCCCAACCAAAGGAATGTGCATGGCAGGTAGTTAAGTATTTACAGTGGTACCTCGGGTTACATACGCTTCAGGTTACATACGCTTCAGGTTACAGTCTCCGCTAACCCAGAAATAGTGCTTCAGGTTAAGAACTTTGCTTCAGGATGAGAACAGAAATTGTGCTCCAGCGGCGCGGCAGCAGCATGAGGCCCCATTAGCTAAAGTGGTGCTTCAGGTTAAGAACAGTTTCAGGTTAAGTACGGACCTCCAGAACAAATTAAGTACTTAACCCGAGGTACCACTGTGTTGTCAAAGATAACACAGTCGCTTCTGCACCTCTGGATATCCACATACAGTCATACCTCGGGTTACGAACACTGTGGGTTGCACATTTTCGGGTTGCAAACCGCGCCGAACCCGCAAGTACCGGAACGGGTTACTTCCAGGTTTCGGTGCTCGCACATGTGCAAAAGCACAAAATGCGTGTGCGCAGACGCGACGCTTCAGGCTGCGAACGTTGCGGGTTGCGAACATGCCTCCCTCATGTTCACAAACTGAGGTATGACTGTACACTAGTCTAACTACTAGGCAGCTATTCCCAGGTCCACACTCCATGGAACAGTTGCAGCATCAGGAGACCACTCCCTCTCCACCTGTATCTTTCACTGACAGGCTGCATGCACCTAGCTAGAGAAAGCATCAGGGTGGAAACTTCTCTGCTCACCCCTTACGGTCTTCAAACAAAAACATCTTGGAGGTCCCAGGCCACAGAGAGGTTAGACTGGCCTCAACCAGAGCCAGGGCTTTTTCGGCTGTGGCCCCAATCTGGTGGAACACTCTGTCACAAGAGACTAGGGCCCTGAGGGACTTGACATATTTCCGTAGGGCCTGCAAGACAGAGCTGTTTCACCAGGCCTTTGGCCAAGGCACAGTCTGACCCCCTCCTTTGGTAATCCTCAAAGAACGCTAGCCCAATGGTTGCCATTAATTTGTTTCTAAATTGATTTTTAGAATGAATTGATTTTAGAATGTATTTCAATTAATTGAAAGTGATTTTATGTAAACTGTGTTACTTTTAGTGTTAATAGCTGCTCTGAGCCCGGCTTTGGCTGGGGAGGGCAGGATATAAATAATTCTTCTTCTTCTTCTTCTTCTTCTTCTTCTTCTTCTTCTTCTTCTTCTTCTTCTTTATTATAAACATTATCTTCTAAATCAGTGGTTCCCAATTGGTGGTCTGTGGACCCCAGTGGGGCAGGTAACCCACCCAGGGAATCTGTGGCACCATTCACATAACAAAAACTGCCATACAAATATCTAAATTGTCAAAAGTGGGGGTCCATGGCTTGGCCTTTGGAAAACAGGGGGTCTGCAGGACTTAGCTTATTGGGAACCTCCGTTCTAGATGGTTTACATGGAAAATTGCATCAGCTATACAAAGCAGCTTCTATTATAAAAAAGGGGGGCACACAAGATAGCAATATTGTTTGAGTCTTAATTGTTTGTTCGTATTTACTGCTTGTTCAGTATTTACCGTTTGAGATTCAGCCCCAATATGCCTCTTGCGGTCATACAGGGATGAGGAAGTTCGAGAACCTGAATAACCCTCCCCAGGCCATTCACCCCTCACTGATTATGTTCTGTGTCCTCCTTGTGTGGCCTCTGGAGCAAACAGGACATGACTACACTGGTCTTAAAGAATGTGCACACCAGGGCTATAGGGGGTGGGAGACTTTAACTCTTCTTCTTCATTGGACTTCAGCAAATAACCTTGTTTCAGTAGGTGCCTACCTGTTTGACATTACTGTGAAAATAAACACGGGTGCAGGCACATGGGAACTCTGGTTGTCTGAGTCCACTCAAATATGCTTTCAGCCTTCCCGCTGAATGTAATTCAGCCAAAGATATAGCAAGGAAGGTCTTCTTGTCCAACCCAGCCATCTCTTTCCTCATGAAGTGTGGCATATAAAATCCTCGCACCTATCTATGTCAAACTAATTACTCACCGTGAGACACAAAGAAAAGCCCTGAACATTCGTACCTAGCTGTAATTCTCCTGAGACCAAAAAAAACCTGGAAAACAGGCCAGAGAGAGATCTAAAAATATATTTCCTAATACTCTTACTAGCTAAAGGAGATAGTAAGGAGCTCTTTCCATTTCCTGAGCAATAATAATAATAATAATAATAATGACAGGTAGTTTCACAGAAATATGACTGTGTTACCATAATAGAACATCCTGTTGTGTATGCATAGGTTAGAACGCCATGGGGAAAGTACATAGAGAACCATATGGGGCACATTGGTCACTAGAGTTCTGGAGCCAATGTTCTGACTGGTAAATTCATGGAGGTTAAGGCTTTCGCTGGCTACTAACCATGGTGGTTTTATTCTGTCTCCACTGTCAGAGGTGGTGCGCTGGAGATCACAAGTGGGCAGAGTTCTGCTTCACTCAGGTCTTGCTTGTATATTTTTTTAAAAGTAATATTTATTAAGAGTTTAAAAATTACAAAAAGAAAAAAAGAGTTAAACAAAGCAAAACAATACAATACATAAACAAAAAACAAAAAACACTGCTTATCTTAACAAAACAAAAACAGAAACAGAAACAGAAACAATTAAAAACACATCCAATATTTCCATATCTTGTCTTTCATTTACTTGTTTCGACGACCTCCTCACACCTCCCTTTTTTGTATTCTAGTTCAGTTAGCTGTTTCAGCAAATCCTTTCCATCTTTCTCAATTTTTGTCCTATAATTTACCTTATCACAATCTAACCTTTTTTTTTCCCCTTTGGCCCATTAACAGTCTATTTTTACTTAATTCTTTATAACATTTCTGCTAAAGCCATATAACTTCATTCCAGCATCCTTCTACACTCAGGTCTTGCTTGTAGGGTTCCCCATTGACATTTGGCTGACCACTTTGAGAAAAGGATTCTGAGCTACATGGGCCTTTCGTTTCATGCAACAGGGCTCTTTCTCATATAAACCCCAGCACTCAGCAGCTAACCTTTCCCACAGCAGATAAGGGGAAATGAGGCTGAGGTCTCCCGAGTTACAAGAAAGGAGATTCTGATTAATCATCAGAAAGAACTTTCTGATGGAAAATGCTGTTTGGCAGTGGAACCAACTCCCTCAGGAGGTGATGGACTCTCCTTCCTTGAAGGTTTTCCAGTAGAGGCTGGGTGGCCATCTGTCTTTGATGCTTTAGCTGAGATTTTGCATTTTGGAGGGTTGGAATGGATGGTCCTCTGGGCCCCTTCCAACTCTACAACTCTTATTATTCTTCAGAAGGTCAAGCTACACATTGCATTTCAGGTGCCCCCCCATCACCCATCAACAAGCAGCATCCTTGGCAATAAATGCTTTGCACTAGAGAAAGGACAGAAGGGGTGCTGCATTTCTCCAATGCTTTCCCCTATGAAATTTCTGTACCCAAATGACTTTGATGTCCCTCAATGTTCCGGAGCTGTGTTCACTTCACCAATATGGGTCTTGAATCATGGAGGTATAGAAGCAACTGGGTGTGTGTGTGGTATTTTCAGGTGGAATAGGTTGCCTGAGGAAGGTACTGCCCTCCTTCTCCTATGTGATTACACTTCAGAGTGATTCAGCCAAACATAAACAGTGTTTGCCTAACAGCACTTAAAAAAAAAAAGTCTCTGCAATTAAGTTTGATGGAACTTCTCTTTGGATAGTGTCAATGTGCTATTAATACCTCTCTCGCCCTGACCTAGCCACTGTGATCCATGCGACGGTCACCTCCAGACTGGATTATTGTAACTCGCTCTACGTGGGGCTGCCCTTAAGACTGACCCAGAAACTCCAGCGGGTGCAGAATGCTGCAGCGAGACTCCTTATGGGGTCTTCGCTGCGAGATCACATTCATCCGGTGCTATATCAACTGCACTGGCTCCCGGTGGAGTACAGGATCAGGTTTAAGGTGCTGGTTTTAACCTTTAAAGCCCTATAAGGCCTAGGACCCTCGTACCTACGGGACCGCCTCTCCTGGTATGCCCCACAGAGAAACTTATGGTCTTCAAATAAAAACATCTTGAAGGTCCCAGGCCACAGAGAAGTTAGGCTGGCCTCAACTAGAGCCAGGGCTTTTTCGGCTGTGGCTCCAACCTGGTGGACCACTCTGTCACAAGAGACTAGGGCCCTGCGGGACTTGACATCTTTCCGCAAGGCCTGCAAGGCAGAGCTGTTCCGCCAGGCCTTTGGCCAGGGCACAGCCTGACTCCCTCCCTCAGCAATCTTCGCGGAGCTCTGGCCCAATGGTGGCCAGTGGCTTGAATTTAATTAATTTTATAATGAATGATTTTAGAGTGTTGTTTGTGTTGTACTTTTGTATTGTTTTATTGTTGTTAGCCGCCCTGAGCCCAGCTTCGGCTGGGGAGGGCGGGATATAAATAAAATTTATTATTATTATTATTATTATTATTATTATTATTATTATTAATAATAATAAAGGCCCTCTGCCAGTATGTTAAGATCTGCTAGGTAGGCTCCTCTCCCAGACTCTGAGCTAATTATAACTCTGATATTATTATTATTATTATTATTATTATTATTATTATTATTGTTGTTGTTGTTGTTGTTGTTGTTGTTGTTGTTGTTATTGTTATTGTTATTATTAATATACCATCCTATACCCAGAAGTCTCAAGGCAGTTAACAGAACAAAATCGAAATATAAAACTGGAAAATATGTAATAAAAATAAAAACAACAACCCATTAACCCCCCTCCCCCAAAAACCCACATTTGAAAAGGGCAAAGGATGTCAATCAAATCATTGAAAGGCCTGATTAAAAATGAATGTTTTTGCCTGGTGCCTAAAGGTGTATAATGCAGGCGCCAGGCGAACTTCCCTGGGGAGAGCATTCCACAGATGGGGAGCCACTGCAGAAAAGGCCCTTTCTCATGTTGCCACTTCTGGACCTCTCAAGGAAGAGGCACACAAAGAAGGGCCTCAGAAGATGATCTCAGGATCCGGGTAGGTTCATATGGAAAGAGGCAGTCCTTGAGGTATTGCGGTCCTGAGCTATTTAAGGCTTTATAGGTCAAAACCAGCACTTTGAATTGGGCCCAGAAACTAATTGGTAGCCAGTGCAGTCGGACCAGGATTGGTGTAATATGCTCAGACCGTCTTCCTCTGGTTAGCAACCTGGCCACTGAATTCTGCACCAGCTGAAATTTCCAAACTGCCTTCAGAGGCAGCCCTACATATAACACATTGCAGTAATCTAGCCTTGAGGGGGTTAGGCTATCAGATAAGGGTGTAGCCAAAGCTGGTGGAAGGCACGCTGGGGCCACTGAGGGCACCTGAGCCTCGAGCGACAGCAAAAGATCCAGGAGTACCCCCAAGCTATGAACCTGCTCCTTCAGAGAAACTCCATCAAGAGCAGGCGATCTCCCACCCATCTGGTCTAGGGAACCACTCACTAACAGTGCCTCGGTCTTATCTGGATTGAGTTTCAGTTTGTTGGCTCTCATCCGGTCCATTACTGAGGCAAGACACTAGTCCAGCACTTCCACTGCCTCACCTGCAGATGTAAAGAAGAAACAGAGCTGAGTGTCATCAGCATACTGTTGACAATGTACTCCAAACCTCCAGATAAACCCACCTAGCGGTTTCATGTAGATGTTAAACAATGTGGGGGATAGGATTGAGCCCTGCAGAACCCCACATTGAAGGAGCCACAGCTGAAAAGCATCCCCCAAGCAACACCCTCAGGGACTGACCATCCAAGTAGGACTGGAACCACCACGAAGTAGGGCCACCCACCCCTAGGTGGCGTGTCAATAGCCCCAGCCATTCGGGTGTTCCAGAGGCTTCATCAGGGGCACCAGTCATATCAGCTGGGGGAAAAAACCAGAGCCATTTGGAATCCCACTGGATCCATCAGCCTCTGAGGGTGGATCTTCCTAATAGATTCCCCACCTCTGCGGACCATGACAAGGGACTGGTGTCAATGTGCCCCACCTTCAAATTACCCTCTTCCTGCCCAGTTGAGAAAACAAGGTCCAGGATGTGGCCTGCCATGTGCTCAGTTAAAAACAACTCAGTTAAAAACAGTTAAAACACTAGAAATAATAATTAAAAGAAGAAGCCCTCTCTGCTGGGCAGCAGCAGCAGTCCTTATAAAATCTGTCAGGCAGGGTGGTCCTTACATAGTAAACATGGTCTCTTGATATATGAGATCTGTGTTTCCTGGCTGGAAAACAGCTGTTTAAGAAGTAGATGGTGTACTCAGTCTTGTCTTCCAAGTTTGGGCTTGTCAGGAATTAATACACAGGATTCTGCACTAGCTGAAGCTTCCATACCAGTGCTGCAATATCCTGCCCACAAGCCACATTGTAGATTGAAGGAATGGGGATTAGGCTTGCTCTAGTGGTGATTGGCATACTGGGCCAACAGGCAGAGGTCACCTGTTTTCACTAGAAAAATTCCACAAAGGTGATGCCTTACTTCAATGCTGGTCAACCATGCTGGGCTAAAAGAAACTATTTGCATACCTCTTCCTTTATTTCCTTTGAGCAGATAGAAATGGCACGTGCCCAATTTCTCCCTCCCTTCCCCGCCTCCGCTGCCCAATTTGCAGGTCATCTTTCAGTTCTTCCTGCAGCACTTACTAAATTAACATCTGACACATGGGGACGGGTGATAAACACACGTACCTGGCAGACTTCGCTTCCTCACAGTTCATCAGCATCTTATAATACTCCTTTCCCACTCCCATCTTCCAACAGCTTCTTAAGAAAGGCTCTGTGACTGCTTTTCAATCAGAAGATTGCAGCTTAAGCATTCTGAACATTGACACCATGTACGTACCTTCTAGTCTTTCTTTGGCGATCACTCATGGCCGAGCAAGATTGTCTTCCATGAACACAAGTCTTAATGGTGTGTCCATAAGTGACTGTGGAGGCCAATTCTGGATCCACACTCCCTTCCACTGTGGGGACATAGGCACATGCAGTTGAACACTACCCTCTATTTTTCTTTCCACTCTGACAAAAGATATCTAAGACAATTTTTAAGGGGATCCCGAAGAAGAGACTATCACTGCCTGTCAACCCTACCTTTGCCACTTCAACAAGGCACTGCCAACCACTTCTCCCCACAGCTGTTCCTGCACAGCAGGAATGCGAGAATTTGATTCAAAAAGCCTAATCTTATGGCACCAGTTGCACATTTTTTGGTGATGAAAATGTAGTGAATGTGTTGCAGGAGCTGTTATAGCCACGATTTTCTCCTAGAAAAGAAGTGATACTCGTGATAGTCATAACTGAAAAATCATGTGAAGATGCATGAAGGAAACTACAGTTAGGATAAGAAAAACGTGCTTCAAAGCTTTTCAAATAACCAGTGCCTATTAGCCACAGCTATGTGGATCATATGCTCTTTGCAGCGGGCAGTATTTCGACAATAGAATAATAGAAATGTGGAGTTGGATGGGACCCTGAGGGTCATCTAGTCCAACCCCCTGCAGTGCAGGAATCAGCTAAAGCATCCGACAGATGGCCATCCAACCTTCGCTTCAAAACCTCCAAGGAAGGAGGTTTTCCTTCCAAACTTCCAAGGGAGTCTTTTCCAACGTCAAACAGCTCTTACCGTCAGAAAGTTCTTCCTGATGTTTATTTGGAATCTCCTTTCTTGTAACTTGAAGTATCGTGAAATGTCTTGTGCAGGTATGGATGCATCTTTCCGGGTTTCTGTGACCAGATTGCGTATGTTCGTTCATGAACCCTTTCTTTATACCTGAAGGAGCTTCTCCACCCCCATTGTTCAGCCTGGACACTGAGGTCCAGCTCTGAGGGCCTTCTGGCGGTTCCCTCACTGCCAGAAGTGAGATTACAGGAAACCAGGCAGAGGGCCTTCTTTGTAGTGGTGCCTACCCTAAGGAATGCCCTCCCTTCAGATGTCAAAGAAATAAACAACTATTCGACCTTTAGAAGACATCTGAAGGCAGCCCTGTTTAGGGAAGTTTTAAATGTTTAATGTCTTAGCATGTTTTTAATATTCTGTTGGGAGCCGCCCAAGGTGCCTGGGTTTCCCCAGCCAGATGGGCAGGGTATAAATAATAAATTATTATTATTATATTATTATTATTTAAATCTGCATTTTTGTTGGGGGGAAATCCATGTAAAAGTGCATTATTTTCAGCACCTTGCCCTGCAAAGTTCACATCTGTGCATGCATTTTACCCTAGAATACACTTCTTGCATACATTTATCATGGAATACACATTTATATATACATCATGGTACTTATTGTGACGTGAGGGCTACACGACAATGTTCAGATAAATGGGGAAAATAAAGGACAAGTTGGTTTCTGCCCATGCATTTGTCCAGGAACTGCAAATTGGGTCACTTCTCCTAAAAATACAGAATGAGTAAGATCTCCAAGCAACCCTAGTCTTGAGGTAGTTTTCATTACTATGCAAGTCAGAGTTACTCTGGGGAGCCTCATTGTGTTTGTGAGTGTGTGTGTGTGTGTGTGTGTGTGTGTGTGTGTGTGTTTGTGTGTGTGTGTGTTTGTGTGCACATAAAACTGAGCAAATGTGATGTGGGTAAATACAAGTGCCTGTATTATCTCAGCTTTCATATCAAAGCAGTTGGCATTACAGTAGTAGCAAAGGGCAGCAGTGATAATTATGAAAGAACATTCGTTTCTCGTTCAAGTCTTGCTATGTGCCTGACACAGTTCTGAATGTTCCTGTTAGTCATATGTTACTCAAAGATCATGTGCTGTTCTCCGTCTCTTTTTACTTCCTCTGCGTATATTCTCTCAGCACCTAAGACTGGGTTGTAGCGGGATCCTGTCCTTCCCCCTGGAGCTTTGAATTGATCAGCAAACTCCTTTCCTTGCTATATGGGATGCGTGTTCTACTGGTATGATAAATGACATGTCCCAGGGTGTTTGTGGGTTCGTTCCCCCTCCCCATGTAAGGTTCTTGTCAGCTTTTTTTTTTAACCAAGTATGAGTAATTTTCAGTGATTTTCTTTTTCTGCAGATACTTCAAATTGAATTAGAACTCCAGAGGGAAAATATCTTATTCTGCCATTAATTTACAGATATATAATCTTTTAAGGACTGAAGGTGTCTCTCTCACTTTTTCTTTTTCTGCTCCCCCTACCTGTTTTTAAGCTTCTGGCTAGGATAATGAGCCCATATATTAATTTTTAGATTTCTCCCTCTCAACCCAAGATACTATGACAACTCTGCTCATTTTTAAAAGAGTTGATTTTTTTCTTTGGCTTCTCTTTGGGGGTTTGAGCAAACTGATTTCACAGTTTTATCATGAACTGCGCCTTTCTGTCTGCTTTTATTATTATCCCCCCCCCATAAATATGTAACTATTGAAGCTGGCTCTTCTCTTCTCCTAGATGCCCCAGAAGTGAAAATGCATGAGAGAAAAGGAAATGGCAATAAAGATTAGATACCTTCTGGTGTGGGTCAATGCCACCTTCCCTACAATAAAAGGGGGATGACAAAGGACTGAACCAAACCATAAATGTTCTTCACTCGCTCATTCACTGGCAAATGGGGAAGGGGAGAAATCCAGTTCCGTTTGCATTTAAAGGCACTTTGCAATACAATATGTGAACTGGAACAGAGCCATCTTTTGAAATTCACTGAGTTTTGCAGTACAGTTGTCCAGCCAAGTAATGTGTACAAAAATACAGATCCAGTGGTAAAATGTGCACACAAATTTATGTGTCAATGAAAATAATTTGCAATATGAATTATATTAGGGGGAAATGTGTATATTATGAGAAAGTCATGCTAAAATGTGTCTACATTCTCATGAAGACTTTTAAAAAACGCATTGTGTATGTGTCTGTGTGCATGAAATCTTTCATGATTTGTTCCATTCACACCATGCAGTCAGGAACATCCTACAACCATCTGTGCCATTATGAACAGCACATTCAATACATGCTTGCTGTAAGATGCTGCAGGCTATGTTGAGAACCAGGAAGTTCAAATCTCGAGTCTGCTGTGAATTTAGTAGGGCTATCGTGATGACCTCCTTAAGGAGCTGTTGCAAAAGTCAATGTACCGTAAGCGCTTACTGTTAAGTAGGCAGAACTGAAAAATGCTCACCTTGTTTTGAAGATTTTCAGTTCATTAAAACACACATGAAAACATGCTTTTTTTGCACTTCCTTGTTCTGAATATATTCACACAATTCTTAGTATTGTTCTTGGAGAAAGCTACACTTGACAAATTCCTCTTCTTGGACATCTTGTTTTCTCCGCACTAAGCTTTTAGTTTGTATGTAGTAGCACTCAGTTATATGAATCCTGAATCCGTCCCCAGAAACAGGTTTACCATGATATTATTGCTGTTTGTAAGAACTAAAAGTTGTATCCAATACGAGGTCTGTTCTGAGTAAACCTGATGAAATTAATGGCCATGACTATCCTGGGTTCATTAATTTCCGTGGGTCTACTCTGACCAGTTGGAGACAGTCGTAAGCTTTAAAGTTTCTTGCTCCATACTACCTATAAATCAACTATTGTCTTTTCTATCCTAAAAAAAGCTTCTCTTGATCATTCTGATTTATTGATTTGTCTCCTCTCCTGTCTTTATTTATATGTGGGTCTTGAATGCCTTGTCCTTTCTCAGTGTCTGGTTTTTCTTCCTTCGAATTCCTCTTTTTATCTCCTCCGATTCGTTTGCTGGTCACATCAGTCTATTGAAACTACTTTCTTTCTTCACAACCTGATTTTTCTGTTTTATTTCTTTGGGATCTTTGTGGCCTTTTTTCCACACTATTGATATTTTCCCTCTTCCCACCTAAAGTTCTCACAGTCTTTTTGTGGCTTGGTTATCTTGGTCATCATTCATTCTATTCTTATCATCATTTAATCACCAATAAGTTTATTGTTCTAGCCGAAAGCCACGACAACTTCATAACAGTTTGCTGAACTACAAACCACAATAAAAGCAATAAGTGATAAGAATTATTACCATTCCAATACTTTTCCTTTCAAAAATCTTGTTAATTCCCCCCTCCCTCTTTCTGTTGGCATTCCAAAGTTTTCTCTTCTGGGATCCCTTTTCAATTTATTTATTTAATCTGGCCTCACTTGTTTATTAACATGAATTTTCTTGGATTGTGAGTCATTTTGGGTTGCCTTGGGCAAGATAAAGTGACTGGCAAATTTAATAAATAAAAATAAAATAAAATATTTTCCAATATTATGTTGATGTCCCGTTTTCTTTCTACCCCATATTTGTCTTCATCCTCTTCAGTTAATACCACTCCCAGTTTACAGCTGTCTTTTCCAAGATGTACCCTTAAAAAACATCAACAACCCAATTAATTTTATAATGAATGATTTTAGAATGTTGTACTATTTTATTGTTGTTAGCCGCCCTGAGCCCGGCTTTGGCTGGGGAGGGCGGGATATAAATAAAATTTTATTATTATTATTATTATTATTATTATTATTATTATTATTATTATTATCCAACTGAAATGAACTTTTGACTTGTCCTCAGAGTTCTGCTTAGGTTCCCTCCTTTTCTCTGCCTTTTTTGCTTCTGTATTTATTTAATTTTTGGCACTTCATAATTATGGTTTTTTTAAAAGAAAAAGAAAAAGCTTTTCATCCTTTTATTTCTTCCACTGCTAAATCTTGTTATTTCTACTTTTAAAACATCTCAAAGATGAATTCTTTTCATTTGATTGCTATCACAAGAACACTGTTCAATTCTCTTACATTGTCTAGACTTGATTGTTGTAGTACTCTTCTATCTGGCCTGATGTCTCATCCACAGACAATTCTCTCTATTTTAAATTCTGTACCTTCACATTTTTACTCTTCTTTCTGCTTCACATTGGCTTCTATTTCCACCGAAGATTCAATTTATACTCTACCTTATACATATCTTCATACTCCAGCTCCTTTTTACTGTATCTTTCTTGTCCCTCTCCTTTGCATTATTGCAGAGCTCAACTTATTGCCAAACTCAAATCCAATTAGTCACCTCTTTTTTTGCATCTGCTATTCCTTCCAAAAAGCTGTGCTTTCTGATAGCAAACCATTAGTTTTGGTTTTCAAAAAGTATGTGGGGAAAAAGAGTTATTTATCAACATGTTAGTTTCATACCCTCCAACATTTCTCTTATGAAAACAGGGACATCCCATTCCATAATGATAATTTTACTATTTATATCGCACACATCTTACTGGGTTGCCCCAGCCACTCTGGGCAGCTTCCAACATATATAAAAACATATATAAAAACTTCCCTGTTCAAGATTGCCCTCAGATGGCTCAGGGGTCAGACAAAAAAGCCCAAAAAGCCAATGCAATTCTGGGCTGCATCAATAGGAGTATAGCATCTAGATCAAGGGAAGTAATAGTGCCACTGTATTCTGCTCTGGTCAGACCTCACCTGGAGTATTGTGTCCAGTTCTGGGCACCACAGTTCAAGAAGGACACTGACAAACTGGAACGTGTCCAAAGGAGGGCAACCAAAATGGTCAAAGGCCTGGAAACAATGCCTTATGAGGAACGGCTAAGGGAGCTGGGCATGTTTAGCCTGGAGAAGAGGAGGTTAAGGGGTGATATGATAGCCATGTTCAAATATATAAAAGGATGTCATATAGAGGAGGGAGAAAGGTTGTTTTCTGCTGCTCCAGAGAAGCGGACACGGAGCAATGGATCCAAACTACAAGAAAGAAGATTCCACCTAAACATTAGGAAGAACTTCCTGACAGTAAGAGCTGTTCGACAGTGGAATTTGCTGCCAAGGAGTGTGGTGGAGTCTCCTTCTTTGGAGGTCTTTAAGCAGAGGCTTGACAACCATATGTCAGGAGTGCTCTGATGGTGTTTCCTGCTTGGCAGGGGGTTGGACTCGATGGCCCTTGTGGTCTATTCCAACTCTATGATTCTAATTCCACACCCTCCAACATTTCTCCAATGAAAAATCAGGCTCGTCCCTGGAAAATAGGGACATTTGGAGGGTCTGTAGTTGATTCAGCTCCATTATTATTCCTAGTTTTGTCCCTTCTTTCTCTCTTCTTTTGTCATAAGAACAGCCATTCTGGATCAAGCCAAATGCCTAACTAGCCTAGTATCCTGTTTCCAGTAATGGCCAACCAGATGCCTATGGGAAGAAGACTCAACCAGGACATGAGTGCTTCTGACTGTAATTCCCAGCAAACAGCAGTGGCTGGTGCTCATTGGGACTAGGACTAGGAGGGAGGGAGAGAGGATCACAGTTTGTGGAGCCAGAACCAATGAAAGGCAAAGCGCTCCCCTTGCCTGGTTGTAAGAAGGCCAGCAAATGGAGGTCTCTGAGGCAGTGCCCCAGTTGCCCCAATGGATCAGCCTTCACTGTCAGCAAATGATATTCAAAGACATACTGCCACTGAAGCTACAGGTAATACAGAGTCATCATGGTGTATTTTATTTTGGAGGGGAAGTGCAAATCATATTCCCTCTTTGGGGTTTTTTTTTTTGGGGGGGGAGAAGCAGGCTATCTTAATAGTCTAATTCCATCACCCTACCCTTCCCTCTCTGCTCTACA
Organism: Podarcis raffonei; assembly: GCF_027172205.1. Lineage (NCBI taxonomy): Eukaryota > Metazoa > Chordata > Lepidosauria > Squamata > Lacertidae > Podarcis > Podarcis raffonei. The sequence goes on along the minus strand of NC_070604.1, from coordinate 110,917,968 downwards.
TGCAAGCAAACCATTCTGAAAATCCTATCTTTTAGAAAATTACATATCAGTTTCACAGATGGATGCTTCCTGTGCAAACCCCACTGACACAAATGGCAGCTACACGAGATCTCCATTGCACTTCCACAGCCCCCATTCTCTGCCTTCCTTTTTGTGTCCAAATAAACTGTGGGTAGTAGAGTATAATAAAATCGTTGCACTCTTTTTGAAAGATGTGTGCCTCACAGACTTTCGAATTGTTATTTGACACATCTATAAAAGCATTAGGAGTAATTTCTTCATCAAAGTTAATGCACAGATATTAAATAGTTTAATTGTCCCACACATATGATTATGCAAATTTAAACTGCCCTGTTGTGTTGCATGTATTTTTTTGAGTCGGATCCAGATGGAGATGAAATTACCTCTCTGGCTCCATTTGGAAAATTACTTTTATCAAAAGATGCTTATTCTCTAATAAAGCCTGTGACTGGGGATCTAGGTTTATGGTACTTTCTATCCTTCTCACATCATTTTGAGAGAAACCCCTCCATTAGTTAAAAAGGGTGTTGCGAGAGGAGAAGGAATGATGATTTAATTGCCTGAGACTTCCCAACCACAGTTAATATCAGCACATTTTGCAGGTTCTCAGATTGAGATTAAGGAGCCCGTGTGCTACATCTTAGCTTCTGTTCAGACAAAGTCAATGCTTGAAAGTCAGTAGTAGGGGCAGTGAACACAATATATTTTTATTATTTCTGTATGTTTTTTAAAATCAATCCTAGACTTCTTCCCACAGAGAGCACAGGGTAACTCACAGCAAATTGCACTCTCCACCCCTCCCTTCAACCCCCCATAAAATATTTGTGGGGGGGGCCCTCCCAAGTTTATGGGAATTGCCATTCAAATTGTGTGTGCCATGCCATGTGGTCGATTATACAGACAGGACTTACCTGGGGCTCCCCAATATTTTATTCAAGTTGGCACCCCTGTGAAAAGAGCAATCACTAACACAGATTAAAATTGGATTCCATTAAGTGTTCAAGAGGTCAACTGCTCCCTCCCATAATACATTTTACCATGGTGGGTTTTTTTGTTTTTTTATGCAGTCATTTATGATACAGCTGGTGGGCCCCAAAGCAAGCATGAGCTTTCCTTTTAAAATTCTTTATTTCTTTGAATTATTCTAAATTCTTTATTTCTTTAAATTATTCTAAGTGCAAGACAGGTAACATAAATAATAGGCATAATTAATAATAATAAAATGGATTCAAATCAGCAGCAGTAGCCAAAACAGTAGTTACACTAAACACTAGAAGAAGAAGAGTTTGGATTTGATATCCCGCTTTATCACTACCCAAAGGAGTCTCAAAGCGGCTAACATTCTCCTTTCCCTTCCTCCCCCACAACAAACACTCTGTGAGGCGAGTGGGGCTGAGAGACTTCAAAGAAGTGTGACTAGCCCAAGGTCACCCAGCAGCTGCATGTGGAGGAGCGGAGACACAAACCCGGTTCCCCAGATTACGAGACTACCGCTCTTAACCACTACACCACACTGGCTAGAGAGTTGTTGTTTTTAAATACCTTTAAGGGACCTGCAAGCATAGAGGCATGACCCTAGAACAGGCTTTCTCAACATCCCTGACCACTGGTCCTTCTAGCTAGGGATCATGGGAGTTGTAGGCCAAAAACATCTGGAGGGCCGAGGCTGAGGAAGCCTGCCCTAGAACATGACAACTTGCTAAAAGTGGGTTTGAGATTCCAAAGGGAAACATTATGGCATGTCCCTATTAGTAGTGTGTCAAATCCAAGGGAGATCCTACCGATGCAATGTTTGATTTAGCTGCCTCTGAATTGCCTTTCATTGCATTTCTTTTATGGGCAGATTCAAATCCAACAGCATCAGCACATTATAGATTCCAAAAATATGTATTTTCTGTAGTATACCATATTTTCCCATCTATAAGACGCCCCCATGTATAAGACACACCCTATTTTGGGGGACTCAGATTTAAGAAAATGGGGGAAATGGCCATGTGTATAAGACGCCCCCTAATTTTGACATTCTTTTTTAGGGGGAAAACCTAGTCTTATACATGGAAAAATACGGTATTTTAGACACAAGAAGCCATCTTTGTCATGTCTAGAGACTCCATAGTGTCCACATGTGTTTGTTTCAGCTGTTTGTTTATATTCAGCGATAAGGTGGTACCTGATTTTGGCAAAGTGCCTAGATTTGCAGCATCTGCCTTACACAGGGTTTGTGTGGGTGTTTCACTTATTTACATGACTAACCAGCCTGGTGCTTAAAAGGGAAAGCAATTGCTGACAGTCAAAATACAGACGATTCACGTTGCCTAGTATCTAACACATATAAGCGCTATTGGATTTGACAGATGCAAGAGTAATGTGAACCTTGATTTTTGGCTCGGTAAATCTGGACTCCTACGGCACGGACCCACAGGGCCTTTTTATTCACCGGGTAACTTTCAGAGGCAAACTCTGTCGCCTCCTCTCTCTTTTTCTTGCTGTCTTTGTTTGAATTGCTACCTTCATCACCTCCAGTATGTAGCTAGTGGCCTAAATGCATGCACAGAGCATAGGGTATATCGTAGAATAGGAAAAGCTTTAGAGTGTGGCTTGTCTCCCCTTTAACCCTCCCTCCCTCCATTGATGTTCCCCAGGATGCCAGGCTACTCTTGCTTCAGAGTAGACCAGGTGAGTGCTTTGTTCTCACCTCACCTCAGGTTATCACATGGCCTTCCTATGGGCTTCTCCTTCCTTTTAGAGCCCCTGTACAAAATTAACACAGGTAGTACTACTGTTTCTCTCCACCACCCCAGTGATTTTTCTTGGGCTCCCTAAGAACTGATGCTGCCAGCCAGTTAATTAACCTGTAAACATTTGGGTCATCTGCAGCAATCAGGCAAAGGGACCCAACTTCATCCTTGCCTTCCCATGCCTAACGGTCGGCCTGTTGAAAACACCAAGTACGATGAGGCTTTTCCTGCAGCCACCTCTTCAGCTAATCTCAGCTCCCTCAGTCTCCAACCTCCCTCTCAACACCTTTATTTTATGACTGCATGATGAGAGGAGGTGTGCATGAACTTATGGCTGGTGCTTGCTTACACACAGGGGGAAAAGTCTCTGTACAGTACCTGTGGCTCATGCCCCTTGTTCTAGCATTCAGAAGTGAGTAAACACTTCCCACACTGATGTGTCTTCATTAACCACAGAGACATTGGAGATCGTCGAAGTTGATCCTGAGTAGGGCCCACACAAGAAGATATTAAATGGGTGGGGTGCATGTTTACTCAGATGTGAGTCCTATTGTGTTCAAGTAAATTGTGCGCACAAGATTGCAACCTTAGACTTTATAAACATTATGAGCGGATGCATAAACCATGATTTCACTTCTTGATTGAGTTACAGCTTAAGATAAAATATTTATCGCACATTAATCTTCAAGAAATTAAGTCAGCTCGCAACACGAAACCAAAGTAAATAAAATATGAAACAATGCTGTATATTGGAAAGGTTGGAATTTTGTTAGCATTCTCAAAACTCTTCCAGCTCCCTGAATTCAGAATGCTTCACATGACCCGCCTGAGGGAGAGCCATCCTTCCTCCTCCTATTTACTCTGAATTTCTCTTTAGGTGAAATATTGATGCCAAGTCTATACAAATCAAAACATAAAACAAACAAACAAAAAGTGCACTCTGTCTTAAGAAATCAGTTTTGAGTTGATTCCCAAAGGCAGTAGAGGTGAGAACTGAGTGCCCTGGGAGAATTTCAGAGCAACGAACTATTAACATCATGGACCTGCACTCTCACCATTCTTTGAAGTGGGTTGCCACTTCAAACAGGTACTCTTCTGACTCGGGAAAATATAGTCCACTGAAGTTCTGTACCCAGGACATTTAGAACTCTGCAGGTTTTTTAAATGGTACATTGAATCATGTATGGAATCTGTGTGTGAGCTGATGCCCATTCTTCAAAACAGGAGTTATATGGTAGAATCATACAAGATATGGGACTGCCAGATATAGCACCAGCTCAAGCTTCCATATGCTTTGCAGGTACAGCGGTACCTCCAGTTACGAACTTAATTCGTTCCGGAGGTCCGTTCTTAACCCAAAACCACTCTTAACCTGAGGCACGCTTTCACTAGTGGGGCCTCCTACTGTCGCTGCGCCACCAGCGCACGACTTCCGCTCGCATCCATGGGCAAAGTTCGCTACCAGAAGACCTACTTCTGGGTTAGTGGAGCTCGTTACCTGAAGCGTTCATAAGGAGGACGATACGTAACCTGAGGTTCCACTGTATACAGATAGGTTAAGGGATCCCTGACCATTAGGTCCAGTCGTGGCCGACTCTGGGGTTGCAGCGCTCATCTCGCTTTATTAGTACAGCTTCCGGGTCATGTGGGCAGCATGACTAAGCCGCTTCTGGCGAACCAGAGCAGCGCATGGAAACGCCGTTTACCTTCCCGCCAGAGCGGTACCTATTTATCTACTTGCATTTTGAAGTGCTTTCGAACTGCTAGGTTGGCAGGAGCAGGGAGCGAGCAATGGGAGCTCACCCTATCGCGGGGATTCAAACTGCCAACCTTCTGATCAGCAAGTCCTAGGCTCTGTGGTTAAACCCACAGCGCCACCCGTGTCCGATACTGTATACAGATAAAGCCTTACATACAGTTCATTGTAGTAATCAAGCCTGGAAGTTCACAAACATGGCCAGTGGTTGCCAAATCCCTATTCTCCTTGTTTTGCGGGATTCTCTTGGATACCATTCAGCAGAGAAATCCAGGAGCAAGCTGGCACCAACAGAAATGCTATATGAGGGACACCATTGGCTGAGACGCAACACCTAAAGCAAGACAATTTGAGGACTGTCTTTGGCTAGGAAGCCTGGCTCCCAAGCAAGAGTGATCTCTGATTTCAAAATCCAATCTACACTCACATGAAAGTGCGTAAAGTAAACATAAATAAATACCATATTTTTTGCTCTATAAGACTCACTTTTTCCCTCCTAAAAAGTAAGGGGAAATGTGTGTGCGTCTTATGGAGCGAATGCAGGCTGCGCAGCTATCCCAGAAGCCAGAACAGCAAGAGGGATCGCTGCTTTCACTGCGCAGCGATCCCTCTTGCTGTTCTGGCTTCTGAGATTCAGAATATTTTTTTACTTGTTTTCCTCCTCCAAAAACTAGGTGCGTTTTGTGGTCTGGTGCGTCTTATAGAGCGAAAAATACGGTAAATCCTTTTTTTCTTGCTTGCATTCTGTAGGACAATCATGGCAGGTTTAAGTTCCTATGCGTACAGAGGTTTCCCCTTCTCTTCTGTGAAAAGACGTACATAGGTATTTCCCCATTCACATTCAAAACATTATAGAATATAACATGGTAGTGACTAAACAGCTTTGTAATTGTATGCATATTAAAAAACAAAACAAAAACCTTTGTAACTGCAGAAGATCAAGTGCTTGTCACTCCATGTGGACATTTGAGCCTTAGGGTTCAGTCACTCATAGACACAGTCACACATTTTGAACATGGTGTTACAATAGTTGGTTGCTACCTCCACTCTCTGCTGAGCGGTAGCAAGATTCCCGGGGGCTCCTTGCGCTCACCCAGGGTTTGTGCTCATTTGGAGAACTAAAGACACAGCTGAGATTGCCGCAGCTTCAAGAAATATGATTGATTCACATATTTATACCTTCAGTCTGCCTGGATGGAGTCCAGATCTCACAGCGTAGTCATTTCAAGAGGGGATTGACCCCACAGCAATGCAGCACTGGAGTCAAAGGCATCTCTCCCAGCCAGACTGCCCAAGGTGGATCAAAACCTTTGTTCTCCGCCTTCTTCTACCCAGCACACCTTGCTAAAACATTCTTTTCCTATCGCCTGACACCATCATCATCACCACCACCACCTTGGCAACTTATTTCCCCAGACTGAAGGATTCCTTTTAGATGGGCCATCAACACTTTTTGTCATGTTAATGCCTCTATCCCAGGTGAGGCCTAGCTTGGAAGCTTAGCCTGTATTCTTCCACTGGCCTGCAGTCTTCCCTTCAGTACTCCAGATAATCAAACCCCAACATTTATTAATTTCTAGGGTGTAGACGGGGTTCCCCCCAATCTATAACACCATCAAATTGAGACATCTGGAACAGAAGGACGGAACAGCTTTTAAAAGAATGTGAAAAAATAGTGATTTTTTAATTTTAAAAAATACTTTAAAAATTAAAAATCACACACAATTTACAGTTCGTTATCATCTGTTAACATTTTGTGTCATATGCTTTGCAATTCTCTTAGATGTCTTCTCCTGAATATTTATTTCAAGATGAAAGACATTGGGCAGGCTGGCGGGGGGGGGGGGTTGAGTTTGCATTTCAGAAAGAACATTTTCATGCTTCTATCTACCTGTCTATCAGAAATTTTATACCATTACTTTAATATTTTCTCATTAGGAAAGAAGGGAAAATATATGTATTGATAAAAGGAGATGAATAATCGTATACATTCACAATTAGAAAACCCTGAAGAAAAAGAACATGAATCAAATTAATCCAGACCACTCAATGTAAATTGCATGGTAACCTTACCATCTGACAGGGTCCCAACATAATAAATTCTATTTTATTTAGAAAGGGTTTGCCTGGAGAATTGTTAATGAGGTGCTCTCCTGATTATACCAGCTTTCTTCTTGCAGCCCCTTGAGATAATTGCGATTGCAGGATAATCATTTATTAGTGCAGTTTTTATTCTTTATTAGGCCAGTGGGATTTGTTACCAAAGGGTTTGCTGAGGCTACAATAATGCTACTTTGATCAGGCTCTCTTTAAAGGTCAGAGGATGTGTCAAAAATTAGGACAAAAATTCAAAACACGTAGTGGGCATAGCATGCATTGTTGTAACTCTTCATCCTGCTAAATTTACAATTAGCAGTCATTACTGATTAAATGCACTTTTGTTAGGAAGCAGAATTTGCATAGAATAAGTTGATTTCTTCATCTCATATTAAATGCGGCATTAGTTCTGTTTTAACATCTCTGAGGCATCGTGGTGTCACGGCAGACCCAAATGACGCTGCCACATCTGGGCTGATGGATTTCAGGAAAAATGGCATTGCATAGAAGAGAAGCCTTTTGTGCTCCTGTGCGAGGTTACCATGGTAACTGAGCATGGCTTCATGGGAATTTCCCTTTTCTTGGTAATATTTAGATGCAGAAGCCAAAGCTCTTAGATGGTTCTTGAATTAGATTTTCCTGGCACTTGCCAGACACAGATTTCATTTCGACGATCAGCGCATCATAAACTGATCAAGAGCAGTGGGTGTTAATGTAAAAATATAAAACAGCCTTATGAGGGTTGTATGCGTGTGAGAGAGTGTGCACCCACATACCTCATGAGGTTATTTTCAATCGTAGTGGAAATAAAATCCTTCATCTGGCAAGTGGCATAGAGCAGCTGCCATTAATCCCTGCACACTCTTGTCTTGTGACTGGCATGCATGTAGACATGGGATCAGCAAACTTTTTCAGCAGGGGGCCGATCCACTGTCCCTCGGACCTTGTGGGGGCCGGACTATATTTTGGAAGAAAAAAAATGAACGAATTCCTATGCCCCACAAATAACCCAGAGTTGCATTTTAAATAAAAGCACACATTCTACTCATGTAAAAACACTAGGCAGGCCCCACAAATAACCCAGAGATGCATTTTAAATAAAAGGGCACATTCTACTCATGTAAAAACACGCTGATTCCTGAACTGTCCGCGGGCTGGATTGAGAAGGCGATTGAGCCGGATCTGTCCGCCGGGCCTTAGTTTGCCCACCCATGATCTAGACTTCCATGCCAGATAGGAAATTTTGTGGCTTAATGGAAAAATACTCCTTTGCATGCAAAATCTTCCAGGTTCAATCCATGGCATGTCCAGGTGGGGCTGGAAGAAAATCCCTGCCTGAATCCACAGAGAACTGCTGCTAGTTAGTGTAGACCAGCGATGGCCCTCCAGATTGTCAAGGCAGGAGTCAGGAGCAGGTCAGCTCACAAGGTGTCAGTGTTTCAATGAAACATAACAGCTTAGGTCTAGTGAACACAGCAACTCTTCCAAGCAGGTCTTGCCCCAATGAAGCAGTTGAGAGGTCTGAAGGTCCCCTTCCTTCCCACATCTCCCTAAGTCTCCTTCTCCCCCGGGTCCTTCCCAAGCAACCTAAGACTTCTTTGCCTGGTCTGTCATACCAGAAGAAGGATGAAGAGGGAGGACCCTCTTCATACTTATTCTGGTTCTGGAAGACCCGGGGAGCCACTCACAGCGGGAGGGGTAGACTTCCTGGCTTCTTCAGCAGCCAGCCTCATCTATGCCTCTTGGCCCCCCTCCACTCCAGCCTCTGCTTCTGCCTCTGTTTCTGGACTGCTATCTGCCACAGTCTCTTTCTGCTCACTGAACCCTGTTGCTTCTTCAGCTTTCAATGCCTCCTCCTCCCAGTTTGCTTCCTCATCTTCCTTTGGCCACTCACTGTTATCCTGCCACCAATTCCCTGGCTCCAAGCCTTCATTCCTTCGGGGATTCCCCAGCTATTGACTCCCACCACTCTTCTGCATGCAGCCAGTCCATGACACAGATGTTGCTAGACAACAGCTACCATCATTCTCTCTGAATAGATAGTGCTCATCTCCAAAATCTGAGAATGTTTGCCCTTTAGCATTGGATCTTAAGGGTTTTAGGAACTAGAAGGATGTGTCCAAAAGTTCTAACATTTCACATCCAAATGAACACTTTCAAGAAACTCTCGTATTAAGGCTTTCCAGTATTTGTCAAATTCCTGACATTCATCGTCATATATTTATTAGATTAAATATTTATGATACAATAGAATTTGGCTGCAATTGTGTGTGTACTTACTAGGGAGTTAGTGTCTACTGAATTAACTGGAATAGAAATGCTTAGGATTGTTGTATAAACGTATTTAAATACAATTATATAATAAGTAAGTGAATATTACAAAGGCAAATGAATGTGACTGCACTAATACTGAGTTCTTTAGCACCTTGGCAAAATGGTCTGTTTTAATAGTTTATATGGAGAAATAGTGGGACGCGGGTGGCGCTGTGGGTAAAACCTCAGCGCCTAGGACTTGCCAATCGCATGGTCGGCGGTTCGAATCCTCGCAGCGGGGTGAGCTCCCGTCGTTCGGTCCCAGCTCCTGCCCACCTAGCAGTTCGAAAGCACTCTTAAGTGCAAGTAGATAAATAGGTACCGCTTTATAGCGGGAAGGTAAACAGCGTTTCCGTGTGCTGCTCTGGTGCCGGTTCGCCAGAGCAGCTTCGTCACACTGGCCACGTGACCCAGAAGTGTCTGCGGACAGCGCTGGCTCCCGGCCTCTAGAGTGAGATGAGCGCACAACCCTAGAGTCTGTCAAGACTGGCCCGTACGGGCAGGGGTACCTTTACCTTTACCTTATGGAGAAATAGTAAGGGACAGAAAGGTCCAAGCCTCTACATCCACTCTGAAGCTACAATGAATAATGCATGGCCACAAAACTAAAACATGCATTGTGGCAAAATACAAAATTAGACATAGAATCATAGATATGAAGAGTTGGAAGTGATCACAGGGATTATCTGGTCCAACCCCCTGCAACGCAGGAATTGCAGCTGGAGAATCCCTGACAGATGGCCATCCAGCTTCTGATTAAAAACATCCAGTGAAGGAGAATCCACCACCTTCCAATGTAATCCATTCCACTGTGAAACATCTGTTACCATCAAAAGTTTCTTCCTACTGTTTAGTCAGAATCTTGGCTCTTGTTAATTGAATCTACTGGTTTGGGCCCTACCATCCAGAGCAGCAGAAAACAAGCTTGATCCATCTTCCATGTAGCAGTCCTTTAGATATTTGAAAATGACTTTCATATCACCTTTTACTCAGCTCCCTAAACAGTTCCTCATAAGGCTTGCCTTCCAGACTCTTCATCACCTTGGTTGCCCTCCCCTGCACACCTTCCAGCTTGTCAATATCCTTCTTAAATTGTGGTACCCAGAACTGGACACAGGACTGCAGGTGAGGTCTGACCAAGGCCAAAGACAGTGGTGCTATTACTTCCTTTGGTCTGGACACTATATTTATGTTGCTCCAGCCTAGGATAATGCACACAAGTGCACTAAATACAATTTCTTTCTTTTTTTATTGTGTAGAAAATGTTTTGATTCCTACCTTAAAGGGTAAATCCTCCCAAGATAGCTTACGCTTAAAATATTAAACAGGATTCCTATCATTCTTCTTTATACTGAGCTATTCAGATACATTCAAGGCCTCCTAGGCCAACACTCTTTTGTTCCAGTTGAGATGATGATGATTAATGAATCACTTATATGTCTCAAGGTGATTTACAGTTGCATCATAAAAAAATAGCTAAAATGGGTTTAAAAATAGTACAAAGGATATTGACAAGTTGGAACATGTGCAGAGGAGAGCGACCAAGATTATCAAGCATCTGGAAACCAAGCATTATGAGGAAAAGTTGAGGGAGTTGGGTGTGCTTTACCCTGGAGAAGAGGAGACTGTGAAGATATATGATAGCTATCTTCAAAGGGAAGATGGAGCAAGCTTTTTTTCTCATGCTTTAGAGGGTAGAACCCAAAGCAATGGCTTCAAGTAACAAGGAGATTCCAGCTAAACATCAGGAAGACCTTAATGATAGTAAGAGCCGTTCTACAATAGAATGGACTCCCTTGGAAGGTGGTGGACTGTCCTTCCTTGGAGGGTTTTAAGTAGAGGTTGGGTAGGCATCCCTCATGGATGCTTTACTTGAGATTCCTGCATTGTAGTTGGTTTCAACTAGATGGCCTCTGGGGTCCCTTCCAATTTTTGGAATTTTACGATTCTACAACTTGTTGAAATGAAGATGTCTTCTGTTGTTTGAGAAGAGTACAGACATGAAAGAAGTTGCCTGATACTGAGTTGGAACACCTAGCCTAGCATTAACTGTTCCACAGGTGCAAGTCTGAAACCCTCCTGATCTTGTTGGGCACCAGCTCTGGTCACCCCCAACCATTGGCCTTACTAGCTGGAGCTAAAGGGAGTTCGAGTTTAGCAACATCTGGAGGGCCCCCAGATGTTCCAACTGGCAGTAAATCACCATGGTCTCAAGCAGAGGTTTCCCCCCCAGCTCTGCTTCTGACAAGCTGCACACCTCTGATGATTCTCTGTGCTAGCCAAATCATGTTCAACCAAAATAAGGAATTGTTCTCTTTCACACCTGCCCCTGTCATTTTAGCACTCTTAAGACCTTCTGCATGAAAGGCATATGCAACACCACTGAGTTCTGACATTACACCCATAAGAGTCAGTGTATACCCAGTAGATTATTAATTACCTGTCAGAGGTCTGGGTGGAATAGGCTTGAGTTATTTGATACCTATTTCCTTCCATGAGGTTGGGAATGACAAAGCCATTTTAAACACTGCTGCTTTTATGAGGCAAGAATGTGATGTTCTGAGCAAACATTAATGAACAGGTAGAGGACCTCAAGTACCAACAGCTGAGATGGATGGTTGCTATTGAAGTACGGAAGTGTTGGTCTACGTCTGTCTCCATTGCTTCTTCCTATATCAGTCAGAAACGCTTCTGAGCTGCTTCAGCATTCAGTTTAATTAAATAAATAAATAAACTTCAGCTCCTGGGAGGTGTTTTCATCAGTGCCTAGTCACACAACATTTGGCTGTAGTGTTGACACCCCCCCCCCCCAGTTTCCTAACAGCCTGGTTGTTTTGTGTTTTCTGTGCTGAGATGCTGTTGTTTTCCTGACATGGAGGGCAAAGAACTAAAGTCAGGCAAGCTTAGCTCACTGTTTGGTTCTCGGTTGCTGGAGCGGCACTGGCAACAAACAATTCTCTTTTTCATCCTGTAGGAAGGACTTCTTGCAGCTCACACTTGAAAACAGCTGAAAGAGAAAATGCGCCCACTTCTGAGCGCAAAGTGCTCAGAAATTGTTGTTGTGCTAGTACCTGGTTTGCATGAATTCAGTTTCCCAGTAAGACGGTGTGGTTTGCACAATACACTTCCTTGGCCATTGGACCGATTTTGTATGGGTTCCATCCGTGCCATCAATGCGGGTTTACTCAGAAATAAGCCTCACTGTGCTCAAGGAAGCTCTCTGCCAACTCAGTGTGCATATAATTGCAGCTCCTAAACTGCTTAGAAACCATTTTGGCAAGTAAGCAGCATATAATTGTAGTAGTAGCAGCAGCAGCAGCAATACAGAATGCTGTAAAGGGAAAACCTACATGTTACCTTAAATGTGTGACCAGTTCCACCACATTTATCAACACTGCATCCCAGTAACATTCATACAATCATAATGGCTACAACACTGGAGGAGGGTAAACATAATTTCCTTTCAGTTGCATATTCTCCCCACGTCTTTCATAATTATTTCATTCATATTTAGTTAGTTTGGAAGTGATTCATTCCTTTTTAGGAAATCAGTGGAGGTTTTTTTTCAGCAGGAGACCCACCCTGCCTTCTATAATGTTGGCATTTCAAATATGAATGACATGGGTTCTAGACACTAGGGGCATCACGCTTTCCAAATATAAGGAAGATTGGTAACAGTGTCTCCACTGAAAAGTAATTAAAATGGGGTGATAAAACCAGGGGCGTCTTACCCATAGAGGCTAGTGGTGCAGGACGCCCGGGGGCCAAGTTCTGGAGGGCGCCAGGGAAGAGGCGAAGGCTGGATGTGGCGCCTTCCGGCTTCAGCTCGCCACCCTCGCCTGCCTCCACCATGCCATGCCAGAGCAGCGCTGCATCCGGAGCCTCTGTTTGCCATGGCCACAGCGGCACGAAGCAGCCAGCTGAGCCGGAGGTGCCGCGTTCAGCCTTTGCCTCTTCCCTGCCGGAGGAGCCATCCTCCAGCTGCTGCTGCCCACCTCCTCCAGCCCCGCCGGCAGCGCTGTCCTCCCTAAAAAACTCTGGGAAACAGGGGTACGGGATGCCAGAGGGAGCTTTGCACCACAGCGCCGGATATGCTTAAGACGGCCCTGGATGAAACTTCACATTACATTCAATGGCAAATGAAGCTGAATTCGCCACCTGTATTTCTGGTGTTCCGCACCCACACAGCAAGATATTTGTGCGTGTTGCAGTTTAATGGATGCTCCACAAGAGCAGCACATTTTCTAAGTTTCAAAAAGATTGGGCAAAAGGGTGCCGAGAGGAAATAATAATAATAATGCCGTTTGAATTTATCTGAACTTGAGCTTCTGGGTCAAAATTTCAATGGTTTAATTAGTCTGCTTATAGTATTTCAAACTATGAAATTCAAGCAAACATAATTCCAAATTAAAAGAAATATGAAAAATAAAAAAGAATAAGTTTTTAACTTGGTTATTTCAGTTAATTGAGATTATTAGTTAATTCAGATGAATTTAAATTCACATTTAAGAAATATGAAATAAGAAATATTAATGTGTTGCTTTCATATTGTACTTTGGGTTTAGAGAATGTGCATCCCTAGTGGGAACTGTGTATTAAATAAAGGTAGAACACAGCTAGATTGAACTCTGTGTGAAATAAAATGGGTTAGACCTTTGAAATCAATAGATTTACGTTCACTGATTTCAGTGGATCGACTGTTCTCATGACTTATTTTTTTAATTATAAACGTTTTTACCTCTTAATATAAAAATATCTAAGCAGTTTACAGAAAAGCAACAAAAAGAGTAACACATCCTTTAAAATAAGTAAAAACAGAACAAAACAATATATCACAGATAAAACTGAGCAGTGTACAAAACAAAAATTAAAAATTAAGAAGCCATGAAAGCTTGGGTAGATTTTAAATTTTTGAGGAGCATTTAAAAGCCTTTGCTGATTCTGTCTTTCAAATTGCCCAAGTGTGATGGCCTGGGAATCGGATTTGGAGTCTGAACCTGAGGAATCCCAGCCTGCACAGGATTCCCTGCCTCCAGAACCAGCTGAGCCGGGGCTGGGGCATGAGCGTGAAGGGTCCTCACCTGTGCTGGATCCTCAGGTGCAGTTATCAGCTGAGGTGATGGAGGACCCATTGCCTGCAGGTGCTCCACTCTCAGCCCCATCAGAGGAAGGTGAGGTTGCCTCTGGGTCCGGTAACCCTCCAGCCTCTCCTGAGCTGCAGAGGCTCAGGGTAGAGAGGGGAGGGAACTAAGTTCCCGCAGGAGGAGTGCTCGCCTCCAGGCCAGGAGAGGCGAGTCACTTGAGGATCGGGGCCGCCCTATGCCTCGGGGCAGATAGAAGCCAGCCAGTCCAGTCCCAAGTTGCGGGAGCAACATTGTTGGTTGCTAGTTCCAGCCTGATCCCTGCCCTGCTTCCCTGCCGGAGCTCCTGACTTCACCAGACGCCCTGCCCTGCACCCAGCTTCGACTTCTATGGACTGCCTTCATTTTGCACCATCGACCTCGGACTGGACTCAGACCTTGGCTCTCGGTTAGCCCCCGGGATCAGCACACCAAGGCAGGAGTGGGGGAATTGCTCAGGGTGGATGCTATTAAGGAGAAGGCCGAATTCTGCGTTGTCACCAAATGACAAGCTCCTGGTCATAGCTGGATGTGACCCTTTATTTCTTTGAGCATGAGATTCGGTCATTGTAGGCTGGGAGTGTCATGCTACATACTGGAAGGAATCTTCCATTAATAGGTCTTTGCTGGTGGCTCCCGTTTTATTTGCCTGTTTGGATAGTTAGTTTATTTCTGAAGACTCTGTGCTGGATCCCATGTTGAGAAAATCTTGTCTCAGTATTCCTCCTGGGACTGCTAACGTTTATTTATTGTGCAAATCTACATTCAACCCCTCATCACTTTTGTGATCCCAGGGTTGTGTAGCAATGATTTATAAAGCTATAACAAAAGGCTTAAAACAACAGCGCAATTTCCAACACAACACTGTGTGAAATGGCGGGCAACAACAGTGATCAAGACCTTTCCAACAAAAATACAACAGCAGGGACCGAAACCTCCCTAGCAGCATTGCATCAGCAGATGCATCCCAGAAAATAGCTCCCATCAGCACCCCATCAAACAAACAAATGAACAAACAAACAAAGTGCCTATGTAGAAAAAGCACAGAGGCAGGAAGATTCCCTCAGTTGCCACGAGCATGGGGTGTTTTTTTGTTGTTTGCTTTTGGAGGGGAGTATTAAAGCATGCCTCCCCCCAATTTTGTATCACATGCTTCCCCCCCCTAGAAATGTGGATTATAAATGTTACCTCCTCTGAGGGGCTAACCACATTAAATATACTCCCCTCCCCTAAAGCACAGGACAACATTCTGATCATCTGCAGATATTAGAAGAAAAAGATGTCTAATAAGGGAGATCAAGCAGTGGTTGTTGAATACTCTGATTCAGACAGATTTCGTGCTTCTAGTTTTCAAAAAGTGTTAAGTGGAACGAAATATTCCTGTTCGTGGATGTGTGGAAACAATAAATCCTAGACAGTGAATCGCTACTTTGCCCCCTCTTGAACTGAAGATAATGTTTCTATCTTATCGCTTAAAATCACTTTTAATCAAGATGTTAAGTGCTGCCCTCATCTTTAGAATTCTTTATGAAGAAGGAAACTGCTAAGCCTTTCAGGTGTTAGAAGGAGAGAGAAAAAAGTCACGTTAATTCAATTTTTAATCATTGTTGTAAGTGAAAGCACTATTATACTTCAGAGGTGCTAACGGGTTCTAGTAACATTTCACCAGCAATGATAAAAACATGCACCACTGACTTCCCTTGCATATGTAAAGTGTCCTAGGATAAGCTTTGTCTGCTATAGCTGCTAACTACTAATAACTAACTGAATACACCTATTTAGCAAGTTATCTCCCTCGTTTCCCACTGTTTCAAACAATCTGCAACCATTATCACCACACAGTCATACTTAATTGATATGATTCCCTCATGAAGAATAGGGCCCTATCCAAACTTGAGCATTGTTTAGCAGTTCATCTATTTGAATTAGACCTGAGGAGTCCACACTTGCACATATTGGAATTTGTATATGAGGAACAACTTAGGTCTTTCCTGCCAAACTCTCCAAGTGTCCCTATTTTCCAGGGACAGTCCAGATTTACAGAAGCCATCCCAGTTTCTCATTTGATCCCAAAATGTCCCGTCTTTCCTTTGTTGTTGTTTAGTCATTTAGTCGTGTCCGACTCTTCGTGACCCCATGGACCTGAGCACGCCAGGCACTCCTGTCTTCCACTGCCTCCCGCAGTTTAGTCAAACTCATGCTGGTAGCCTCGAGAACACTGTCCAACCATCTCATCCTCTGTCGTCCCCTTCTCCTTGTGCCCTCCATCTTTCCCAACATCAGGGTCTTTTCCAGGGAGACTTCTCTTCTCATGAGGTGGCCAAAGTACTGGAGTCTCAGCTTCAGGATCTGTCCTTCCAGTGAGCACTCAGGGCTGATTTCCTTCAGAATGGAGAGGTTTGATCTTCTTGCAGTCCATGGGACTCTCAAGAGTCTCCGCTGTCTTTCCTTAGGACATCCCTATTTTTGTTGGAGAGATGTTGGAGGGTATGGAGTTATGCGACTCTCGAGCCAAGGAAATAAGTAACTATATAACCTTTAGAAGGCATCCGAAAGCAGCCCTATATGGGGAAGGTTTTTTTAATGTTTAATGTTTTTATATATATTAGAAGCCATCCAGAGTGGCAGGGCACACCAGTCATATGGGTGGGATGGTGGTAATAATAATAATAATAATAATAATAATAATAATAATAATAATAATGGAATAGGATGTCTCTATGTTGGTCTAAACCACAGAGCCTAGGGCTTGCCGATCAGAAGGTTGGTTTTTCAAATCCCCACGACAGGGTGAGCTCCTGTTGCTCGGTCCCTGTTCCTGACAACCCAGCAGTTCAAAAGCACGTCAAAGTGCAGGTAGATAAATAGGTACCGCTCCGGCAGGAAGGTAAACGGCGTTTCCGTGCGCTGCTCTGGTTCACCAGAAGCGGCTTAGTCATTCTGGCCACATGACCAGGAAGCTGTCTGCCGGCTCCCTCGGCCAATAAAGCGAGATGAGCGCTGCAGCCCCAGAGTCATCTGCGACTGGACTTAACGGTCAGGGGTCCCTTTACTTTTACCTTTATGTTCATTGGACAAATGTTGGAGGGTATGTATACCAATAGGCATTCCTTTTCTTCTTACCCCACTTTATAAATTATTGATTCTATTATACCAATTATATTGTCAATAGCTGTGTAATCCTTGGATGAAGGAGAGTATGGAAATTAAATACCGTATTTTTCGCTCTATAACACGCACCAGACCATAACACGCACGTAGTTTTTAGAGGAGGAAAACAAGAAAAAAAATATTCTAAACGAAATAGTGGATATATTATTTTTGTGGTTCATGCTGTGGCCACAGACATGTGATCTGACAGTGAGTTTGGAGTAGCCCAATGCAAAAATCCTGAGGATCCATGTGGATCCATGCTTTGTAACCACGGAGGAGGGGAACCATGGATCCTCTGCTCACGACTGCAGCAGATCCCCCCCGCCACCCGCAGGCATTCGCTCCATAACACGCACAGACATTTCCCCTTACTTTCTAGGAGGAAAAAAGTGAGTGTTATGGTGCAAAAAATACGGGTACATACATATATACATACATACATACATACATACATACATACTGGCAGGGCATGTATGCAGATAGCACATTGCCTTGGGTTTCTTCACCTTCTTTTAATAACTTAGGAAGTGCACAAAAGCACCCAGTCAGGCAATTGTGAATTTGCCTATGCAGATTTCTGGTTTTGTGCAAATCGAAGGAGTCAAAAGAAACATTCCTCTGTTCAGGGGCATGCTTCGGAAACAAGCATAGCTGAAAAAGCAATGAAAGCAGTTGTCAGTTCTCAGCACACAGTTTTCAGGTGGCTGCACTGTATATCTGGGGTAGGGATTTTTAATGTGGCTTGCTGGTGCAGTTTTCTGGTTAGGTGCAAATCTGAGGGATCAAAAGTGGGTGGGTGGATAGGATATACTCCATTCAGGACTGTACCATAAATAGCTACAAGCACTGCCAGAAAATAAATGAAAGCATTGAGGAAGTAGTGAGCACGGAAAGGTGAGTAGCAGAAAGTGACAATTCAACCACACACTCCAAAACACTAAAACAAGTTGTCTGCAACCCTGAGTAAAGCAGTTTGGAACCTGATTCCTCAAAAATTATTGGATTATTCCATTACAGGTAAACCTGAATTTATAGAGGGAAACCATCAATATTTGCTTGTTTGAGGGGGACAAAAAGAAGCAGAATTCCTACTGCATGAACAGATGTCCACTCTCCTATAATATTAACTATCAAAAAGAATAGTTCACACATGCCCATGGACTGCTCGTTTTCTGCTTTGTTTTATATTTGAAACCTTGCAAAGAGCAGAAGTTGCAATGCTTTCACAAATGGTAAGCTATATGTTTTCGTCACAGCCCATTGATCCGAAAGTTGATTTAGGAAGACTGTGAAGAAAACCAATAACAACTAGAAAGGATAGAAATGAGTGCTGCTGGTGTTGACAAGGCTATAGAATATATTAAGTATAGTGTGTTCAGGTGTCCTGCCATCAGATATTAAGTGCAGTGCCAGATGGTTGATGTGATATATATATCCTTTATCTAATCTTGTACGATCCGGACAATCCAATTGGTGCACTAATGTGAGGAGAATAATCTAGATAGTTATTTATGAGTTAAATCCACTAAGCTATTACTGTTTATTGGATACTCATTGCGGTAATGAGAATAAGGAAGAAGTGAGCACCTACATTGCAGTCTACAAATTGATTTGGTCAGAGATCTCAGGCTTAAGTTATCATAACACCACATCTTTAGTTAAGCTTATTTCATCACACCAGAAACTTAGATTTTGGATAATTTGTGGAAACCTGCACATAAATGTCTGGCCATGGGCAATAAGCAATAGTGTGTAGCATCATTTCTGAGCTCCCCTATAAGCTCGCAGAACATGTGTATACTTTGTATATTATATATTGACTACCAGCTAGGGTAGAAAGAAGAATATTTTCTTCTTCCTTACCTTTATTGATTTTGCAACTCACTCATCTGACATATTTCTAAACGTGCATCCCATAATAGAAGTACCACCTGGTCGTTTTTTGTTCACATTAAGGCCATACATGCTAGGTATGTGTGAAGAAAAAAAAATCTTATTTACTTTTTTCTAAATTCCTTGGCTGTTTCTCCAGAGCTCGAACTCCAGGTTCATTTTTCAAAGATACATGAAACTTGCTGGCAACTTCAAGGAACATGGTCTATCCTGCTGCTCCTTGAAGGGCCTTCTCGGTAGTGGCGCCCACCCTGTGGAACGCCCTTCCATCAGATGTCAAGGAAATAAACAACGATATGACTTTTAGAAGACATCTGAAGGCAGCCCTGTTTAGGGAAGTTTTTAATGTTTGATGTTTTATTGTGTTTTTAATATTCTGTTGGGAGTCGCCCAGAGTGGCTAGGGAAACCCAGCCTGATGGGTGGGGTATAAATAATAATAACAATTAATGAAAATATCCCAGGTTCGTTATAATTTTTGCCCTGTGGTGATGGTGGGGAAATACTCCAACCACCTGATCATATAATTTTTCCTTTATGTGCCCTCAATAGCATCTCACCCTTCCTTCCTTCCTTCCTTCCTTCCTTCCTTCCTTCCTTCCTTCCTTTCCTTCAGATGGAGCAGGTAGAACTTGGGATGCTTTTTATTCTAAATGTGGACAGATATAATTGTATAAAGTTTTATGATCTTAAGATTTCGAAAAGCTCCTATGTATGGCCCTCTCCCAGAAGACTGATCTTCTGTCTGTCATTGCACTCAGACTCCATTTATTGTGTAAGGAGGAAGCAAACTGAGCCCCTTCTCTCCCTTAACTGCACAGCACTTTCTGATGTAAGAGTAGCTCTATTACCCTCTTACGCTTTAAATCTTATAAGCTTCCTGCCCATAAAAAATTCCTGCTTCTCCAAGCAACTCTGTGCACATGATTTAGACACCCCTGCAATTTTACGACCTGTAGTAAACGTGTACATGCTTTTCTGCAAGTACATCTGAGTTAATAATGATCTAATTTTTGCTAGACTTGAGAGCCACTCCCTTGCATGAAGTGCATTGTCAGTTCAGCAGTGTTTTTCATAACCCGCTATAAATCTTTGACGTGCAGCCCTCAGTGGAAGAGGTATTGCAAACACCTTGAGCTGACTCATTGTGCTGTATTTTTCAGGCAAATTGACTTTTGCAAAAGCAGAACATCTACAAAAATGGAACTCGTGAACCATGGAAAGCAGTTGTTTACCAGACACTAGGCTAGATGAAAAATGCTCCTTCTCTGATCCTTCTGCTGCTCAGAGTGTTATTAACTGATTTGCCTGTGGTGTAAAACCTCCAAATGCCATTTTTGCAGAATATCATTCCATCTGCTTTATCACATTCCAAAAGTACAGCATTATTAATCTCCTTGTGTGAAACGCTCTTGCTGGTTTTTTTGCCTTCCTGCTGCTGATTAAGGGCAGATGAAGTTTTCCAGTTTGAAATTTTGTCTGCAATAAGCCTTCCAGCCGAAATGAAAAATTTCAGGAGAAATATCCCAATTTCCACTAATTTTTAATGCTATTTTCAGTTTCTAGCAAAGAAATGTGGTTCAGACACTCTCAAACTATAAGCTGAGCATAGAGGAGAAATTGGTTTGCTCCATATTTTAAAGCGAATCAACCTAATTTACTGGCCTTGAATTAAAATGGGGATCTGAATGCAGCTGCCAATCAAATTACACATTTATGATTTCTCCAAGTTTTGCGTTGTAGCTTTGGTTCATGAAAGGTGAACAAAAATGCGTATTTTTCATGCAGGAAATGTGTACAAAAATGCTGATTTCAAGGGAATCTGCATTAAGAAATATACAAGTATGGATATTTTAGGGGACACGTATATAAAAGACAAGTGGCTCTCCAAATATTGCCAGTGGGGAAGGTTGATGGTATTAGTAGTCCAAGATATATGAAAGGAGAC
This sequence comes from Podarcis raffonei, assembly GCF_027172205.1. Classification (NCBI taxonomy): domain Eukaryota; kingdom Metazoa; phylum Chordata; class Lepidosauria; order Squamata; family Lacertidae; genus Podarcis; species Podarcis raffonei. The sequence goes on along the minus strand of NC_070604.1, from coordinate 110,896,930 downwards.
AGGTTCTCCAGCTCTGGTATAAAATACAGTGGTACCTCAGGTTACATACGCTTCAGGTTACAGACTCCGCAAACCCAGAAATAGTACCTCGGGTTAAGAACTTTGCTTCAGGATAAGAACAGAAATAGTGCTCCAGTGGCACAGCGGCAGCAGGAGGCCCCTTAAGCTAAAGTGGTGCTTCAGGTTAAGAACAGTTTCAGGTTAAGAATGGACCTCCGGAATGAATTAAGTACTTAACCCGAGGTACCACTGTATGTATGAAATGCATATTAGCTTAAAGCTGATTTTTCTTTCTTTAAAAAAATAAAATAAAATAAAATAAAATAAAATAAATAAATAAATAAATATGATGAACTGGAGCTGTGATTGAGTTTGTGCGAATCTGACACAGAACAGAAGTAGGTTGAGCTGTCTTTGCCTACTGTCTTTGCTCAGTCTCAAACATGAGCAATTGTGGTTCTTATAAAGGTAAAAAAAAGAAAAAGGTAAAGGACCCCTGGACGGTTAAGTCCAGTCAAAGGTGACTCTGGGGTTGTGGCGTTCATCTCGCTTTCAGGCCAAGGGAGCCGGCGTTTGTCCTCAGACAGCTTTCCGGGTCATGTGGCCGGCAGGACTAAACTGCTTCTGGTGCAATGGGACACCATGACGGAAACCAGAGCACATGGAAATGCCATTTACCTTCCTGCCACAGCGGAACCTATTTATCTGCTTCCACCTGCATGCTTTTGAACTGCTAGGTTGGCAGGAGCTGGGACAGAGCAACGGGAGTTCACCCCGTCGCGGGGATTCAAACCGCCAACCTTCTGATCAGCAAGCCCAAGAGGCTCAGTGGTTTAGACCGCAGTGCCACCCACGTCCCAGTGGTTCTTATATTCACTTCCTTGCAAGGATATGAAGCCCTTCATGTGATCCTAGCATGCAGTGGTGCTCACATAAGCATCACTTTCTGTGATGAGGTCACCCAGAGTAGGACTTTAGCTGATGATCTTAGTATATGGGCACTTTCATGTAGTAAAAAATGGTCCATCAGACACACCGATCCTAAGTTTTGTTGGCAAAAAACACATGCAATACTCATTATTCTTAGCTTGTTCTCAAAAGATTTAGCCACAAGTTCTTAGGGCTGGGCTTCTGAGTTTAAGCGGAAGAACGAAATCCCTTCTTTGGTTAGAGCGGGTGTGGGAAACATCTGGCCCTCCAGATGTTGTCAAACTGCCCCACTTGCCAATCCCTGACCATTGACCAGGTTTGCTGGAGTTGATGTGAGTTGTAGTTTAGCAACACCTGGAACGCCAAAAAAACCCCACACCTTGGTTAGTGGTTAAGTTGTTGAATTGCATGCTTTCAGTTTGTATTGCATAGTAAGAAAAAGGAGTTCAGTTCACTTATTTTTAAAGGGTACAGCAAAAGAAAAGAAAAGAAAAGAAAAAAGCAAACCAAACCCACTCAGATCATTTGAAGAAATCGAGGTTTTATTTATTTATTTATTTATTAAAAAAGAAGTATTGAAAATGTTTTGAAAAGAAGCATATTAATTACGTCTCACCTCTAGTTTCCTTTCCTTTTGGGGAACCTTGTTAATGCCGCCGCCTCCCGTCTGTGATTAGAAGGGCCACCAAGGTCAGCAAAATAATACCCAATTTGCCAATTTGATATGAGGAGCTTATTTGGGTGGGGAGGGAGAGGAAAGGGGAAAGATAATGATTCTTTGCCACCAAGTGTCAGGCAAGCGTAGACCACCCACAAAGTCTAATTTCCTAGCTGTTGGGGGAAGAGAGATTCCATGCGACTGAGATTTAAGTATTTGACTTTTTTATTTTTAAAGGCGTCTCCCCCACCCAAGAATTGATGGCAATAAATTGATTTCTCTCAGTAATTGCCTCCCTGATAGCTCAAGTAAATGGCATAAGGGGTGGGGGGTGGGGAAGGGTGCTTGAAATTCAAACTAACAAGGAAAGCATATTAGAGAAGAAGGGGGTAAGAGGTCTAGTACCATTATTTGATTTACGTTACACTCTACACTTAATAATTAGCCCCTCCCCTTCTGTACCCCATGCAATGGAGGCCATACTGAAATATTGATTGGAAGCCTGTTAGCACCTATGCAAGATCTTCAATACCTTTTTATTTTTTTATTTTTTAATGATCAAATGTCGTCCTTGGCTAAGCACCAATCCTGCATGACTGCCAAACTCTGTGTGTGATCCGTGCTTAGCTGCCAAGGTCGTTTGGTTCAATTCCCAAGTGCCAATTACAACAGCTTTAGCGGCTGGAGGGCAATTGCTCTCTCCACCCAATTTTAAAGGAACAAGGAAATGGAAAACGCTTCTGTTTAATTGAAAGTAGCTGTTTGTTGGAGACAGGGCACATTCATTTCCCAGGTCAGGCGATTCACCTTCAGGAGTTGGCATCAACCACCCTACCCAAGAAGTTCCAATCTGGCGCAGAATATGATTAATAAAATTCAGCCGCAGAACATTATGAAGACCAAATTAGCAAAAAATAAAAATAAAAATTCCTCCCGAGATTGGATAACTTTTATTTGTGCAATTTTTCTATTAAATGGAGGAAAATGGTGAAGGGACATGCTAATTGTTAATATATATATATATATATATATATATGATATGTCTCCAGGGATCTTAAAATCTGGTGTGTGTGTGTGTGTGTGTGTGTGTGTGTGTGTGTCAGATTTAAAGATCCCTGGAGACATATCAAAATCACACCCACAAAATCAAATTGTGTCCACAGTAAAAGCATGTTACCTGCTCACTTCCAACCTATGGTTCAATATATGCCCCCGCTCTTTTTGGTTAAGTCCACTTAAAATTGAAAATTGAGTGTATCACCAGTGAATTTTTTCTGTGCTGTCTCACAGTTGAAATGTTAACACATATTTTTAAATGTACCATAACAATACGTGTGAATACATATACAGTGGTACCTCGGTTTTCCGTTCGTGTTCCGATAACTCAGCACGGAAGCCTCAATACGGAAAACTCAATACAGAAGCCACATGGCATGTTTGACTTCCGAGGCATGTTTGAAACCGAAGCATTTACTTCCAGATTTAAGGCATTCGGAAACCGAAATGTTCGTCAAACGGAGACATTTGAAAATGGAGGTACCACTGTATACTGTATTTCACAAAGCCCATTATTCCATAGCTCTTTGTTTTGTGAACAGTAATTTCAGCCTTTTAACCTTGGCCTAGAAGATAAATCTAGCAAATCCATTTCTGCACCACAGTCAGTATGCCTTCTGGTTAAGAACCCTTTATTAATTGTTTCTGTGTCGAACACTGTATATTAACATAAGTAAATAAATAAAAGGGACAGGCTTCAAGGGACAGGTGAAATTTGAGGGCTGGCTTCGTCTTTGATACGCAGCCTTGGAGATGGAATGTGGGCTTATTTATAACATAGCAAGGAGAAAAATGGTTGCAAATGGTACGTTTTATCACTATAGCTGTCAACTCTTCCCTTTTCTTGCGAGGAATCCTATTCGGAATAAGGGAATTTCCCTTAAAAAAAGGGAAATGTTGATAACTATGTATCGCCGAGACACACAAAAGTCTCAAATGATGTATCAGTTGTGGGACTAGACCACTTCAGAATGAAGGTGGAGATTATGCATTTTGTTCCTCTGCATATAAAACTCTCTGCATTACTTGCTTGCATTTTTTATGCAGTGGTGTGTGTGCGTGGTGTGTGTGTGTGTGCTTATACACACACACGCTTTACCTGACCAGTAGTTTGAAAGTGTTCTGCAGAGTAAACACTGCACCATGCAGTCTTCTAATCTGGAATTGCAACTCTTTGTTCCATGCAAGTATTTGTTTCAAATCGGCCAAATCTCATAACCTTTCAGACAGATTGAATGCCCAAATTCTAACTGAACTAACTCCCAGCCCAGCCTCCTAGCCCAGTGTTTCCCAAAGTGTGGTGTGTGTACCCCCAGGGGTATATGAAAGGGTTTCAAAGGGTACAAGGGAAACTTTTTGAAAGAATTAACCCTTCCCCGTGGCTCCAGCAAACATCACTAGCAATGCATCCATGCATCTAGCACAATGTCTCTGCACTGTGATTTGGAACCTATTGCTTATTGGATCAGCTTATTCCCATTTGTTGCTCCCTTACTTTCTTGTTGTCGGTCGAAATCAAAAGAGGGCTTCACATCCAGATTGTGATTACAGTGGTACCTCGAGTTACAGACGCTTCAGGTTACAGACGCTTCAGGTTACAGACTCTGCTAACCCAGGAATAGTACCTCGGGTTAAGAACTTTGCTTCAGGATGAGAACAGAAATGGCGCAGCGGCAGCAGGAGGCCCCATTAGCTAAAGTGGTACCTCAGGTTAAGAACAGTTTCAGTTTAAGAACGGACCTCCAGAACGAATTAAGTTCTTAACTTGAGGTACCACTGTATTATTGATGGTTTTTTGGTTTTTTGGTGTATATTTGGTCCAGCTGTAAATGGTCCCTAATTATTCTATCAACATAAGAAGTCGTCCTGTGTGAAAATGCCCCTCCACTGCTATACATGTGCTTTCTAAAAGCCGGCCAAAGAACTGCATTTGTTGCGGGCATAGATTAGCCGTCCACCAAAGCTGTGCATGAAGTAGGTCTCAGCTGGATCATAAACAGTAAGAAATATGGTTAATCGTTGTGAAGCAGAAGAAGCAGTTGAGTGCCCAAGGAGCCCAGGGGATCTGATTAATTTCATAGTAGTTGTGCCCCTTGAGTTACACTGTCATTTTGAAATGCCTTTTGTTTTATTGTAAATATGAATAGTTGGAAGCAAATTGCCTTTGATTACTGAGGGTCTACATGAGAGTGCCTGAAACTCATGGAATATATATTTCCTCTCTGCAATTGTCTTGGGCAAATAACTCTAATGGTACACTCTCTGGGTGATTTGTTCCCACAAGCACTTTGAATGGTAGGGTTTATGTTCTGAAAATGAGCTTTGGCACATTAGGAAAATAGAAATGCAAAAGCAGGAGGCTTGCGCCCTTTGAGGTCCTGCTTCCATTTCTTGACTATTATTATTATTATTATTATTATTATTATTATTATTATTATTAAATACCAGTTTATTTGCATTCTGCTTTCCTATACAGTGGTACCTTGGTTCTCAAATTTAATCCATTCCAGAAGTCCGTTCTAAAACCAAAGCTTTCCAAAACCAAAGTGTTCCAAAACCAAGGCACACTTTCCCATAGAAAGTAATGCAAAATGGATCAATCCATTCCAGACCCTAAAACAGCCATTTGACATGCATTTTACTCTCTAAAGAGACCATTGATCCATAAAATGAAAACAAAAATCAATGTAAAAGGTAAAGGTAAAGGTACCCCTGCCTGTGGGGGCCAGTCGTGTCCGACTCTAGGGTTGTGCGCTCATCTCACTTAAGAGGCCGGGAGCCAGCGCTGTCCAAAGACACTTCCGGGTCACGTGGCCAGCGTGATGAAGCTGCTCTGGCGAGCCAGCACCAGCGCAGCACACGGAAACACCGTTTACCTTCCCACTATAAAGCGGTTCCTATTTATCTACTTGCACTTAGGGGTGCTTTCGAACTGCTAGGTGGGCAGGAGCTGGGACCGAAAGACGGAAGCTCACCCCGCCCACAGGGATTCGAACCGCCGACCATACGATCGGCAAGTCCTAGGCACTGAGGTTTTACCCACAGCGCCACCCACGTCCTAAAAATCAATGTACTATACTATAAAATAATTAAGACAGTATTGTAAATGATGAATTTTTTTTAAAAAAAATCTTGCTTGCTCTGATGATAGACATTGTTTGGAGGGGGGACTTTTATTCATTTCCACAGTCACACAATCAGTCAATCAGCTGAGCTGGGTTACACACAGTCACAAAAACAAATTAAGCGAAAATGCCTCAAAAACAAACTAGCAAAATAAATAGCAAAAAGGAAAGTGCCAAATACAGTGGTACCTTGGTTCTCGAACTTAATCCGTCCGTTTGCCTTCAGGAATGCCTTCGAAAACCAAGGCGTGGCTTCTGATTGGTGCAGGCGCCCCAGAAACAATAGCTGACCGCTGCATCGGACGTTCGGCTTCTGAAAAACGTTTGAAAATTGGAACACTTACTTCCGGGTTTTCGGTGTTTGGGAACCAAGGTGTTTGAGAACCATGGCACCGCTGTACACATTTTGTACATTTAAAACATCTATCAACTTCATTGGACATTGAAATAATAATATTTAAAAATCACACTGAAATATGATGACAATAAAACACAGGTAGCATCATCAGTAAAGCACTGTAACCATTGGAGATCAAAAGCCTGCCTTGACTGCCCATGTAAATTCAGACAAATTCAAGCATTAGCACAGGGAGTCCTCACAGTGGCATGGCTAAGACTGAGCTGTGAATACTTAGTGCAGGCACTGAGAAAATCACTCCAGTGTTCATGAATGTCTGGCTTTCTGGGTGAAGCTAATATAATCAAAGCAGCGAGCAACCTTAAATTAATATAGCTTGCTTCCTTTTTTCCCCTTTCCTTTTTGGTAATAATGTTCAGTGCAGATGTAAAATTGCAGAAGTGTTATATGATATTAAAGGAGCATTGTAGGTTCACAATAATAGCTGGGCATGAAGACAGGCATGCCAATAAGATGAGATCAAAGCAGAGGCAGAGTTTTCATGCCACAATACAGCATCAATATTTTAGTAATATATAGCTTTGTATTATTAATAAAACCTTCAGGTCCCTCATACATCAGAGTTGAAATGTCTATCTGAGCATAATTCAATGTGCACATTTATTCAAAAGCTACAGGAAGCAATTGTGGCAATAAGCTATTAATGGTATTAGGAAGCCAGGTCTGCTGTGTAATTCAACTCATAAGAATCACAATTTAGTTGCCTGAGTCTGTTTTAACAGGCCTGTATAATGTGTGATCCTAAAGAGCCAAATTTTGCATCCTTTGCTATGTATTTGGGGAAGCCAGGTGCTTAGCAGACTCTATTTTTGCAGCCGCAGACAGTCTAGCGTCTGTGGTCCAAGATATGCATTTAACTTTGGATGGGGTTGTGCAAACCTTCTAGGGAAAGTAGCATTTTTTATTGTGGCATGAGTTTCCAAAGAGTCCAGACAATAAAAAAAAAAGTCTTTAGTATTTGCATAGGTGCAGAGGAAGCTGCCATATTACCATTGGTCCATTTAGTTCAGTGTTGCATACACTGGCTGGTAGCAGGATTTCAGACAGGAATTGCCCCCACGCCTAACCAGAGATGTTGGAAATTGAACTAGAGATCTTTGGCATGCAAGACATGCATTCTAGTGCTGCTGCCTGCCCCTTTAGAAATTGCATGCCCCCTTGGAGGTATAATCTCTACATAAGGCAGGGGTGTCTAACTCAAATTCATCGGGGGCCGCATCAGCAGTTTGGTCACCCTCAAAGGGCCGGTTGTATCTGTAGGACTTACAGTACAGGAGAGAAGGGTTCAGGCAGCTGTTGGATCTGTCACATCACAGGATGGCATGCGCTCAATATAAAAACAGTGGAGGTTTCCTGAATGCATGTAAAGTGGAGGTTTCCTGTATAGAACGGCCGGCACCGCTAGAGGGCAGATGTTCTCTGGCTTGTAGGCTGCCGCGCATGCACTGAAGAGGCGGCTTTCTTGTGTCAAAAAAAGAGAAGTGAGAATAAAAGGTGAAGGCTGGCGGCCGGCGGCGGCTACACGGGCCACATGACGAGGTCTGGCGGGCCAGATTCGGCCCGCGGGCCTTGTGTTTGACACCCGTGACATAAGGTATCTCTACATAAGGTATTATATCTCTCAGCCTAATCAACAAAGGCAGGATCAGACCAGAGAACAAAGACAGGATCTGGACAGATACATCCCTGAATATGTGTGTGTGTGCACGCTCACATAGCTATTACAGCATGAAAGATTTCTAGACCACAGATTTGATTTCACCAATGATCCTTGTTCAGTCAACAATATGGGATATCTAACATGTTACTTGCAGTCACATAAACATATGGAAGGGGACGCGGGTGGCGCTGTGGGTTAAACCACAGAGCCTAGGACTTGCTGATCAGAAGGTCAGCGGTTCAAATCCCTGCGACGGGGTGAGCTCCCGTTGCTCGGTCCCTGCTCCTGCCAACCTAGCAGTTCAAAAGCACATCAAAGTGCAAGTAGATAAATAGGTACCGCTCCGGCAGGAAGGTAAACAGCGTTTCCGTGCACTGCTCTGGTTCACCAGAAGCGGCTTAGTCATGCTGGCCACATGACCCGGAAGCTGTACGCCGGCTCCCTCGGCCAGTAAAGCGAGATGAGCGTCGCAACCCCAGAGTCGGCCACGACTGGACCTAATGGTCAGGGATCGCTTTACCTTTAAACATATGGAGGTCTAGGGTAGAACCATTGGGCATAATCTTGAACTTCCTGCCTCCATGCATTTTGTTGACAGAATGAGGCTTATACAATTTTCTTTGTTCTCTGGTCTATGCAGCATGAATTTTTGCAAGCGCTCCGCTATTCTAAGGCATTCCTTCCTTGGTCCAAAATCCTATAGCCCTTTTAATTCTTTCCCCACTGCTGTAATGCCCTTTTGAGCTATTGCTGGGCATTAGACTCCTAATGGACCCTATCTTACCCATTAGGGTCATTTAGCCTGCCAACTGATTATTCAGTTGGACATTAAAAACTCCTACTTGGTCCTCTGACCATGACCTTCCCACCCATATTAGCTTTACTGGGCTAGTAGGTTGGAGTCTTTGGTGACTACTTTGTATATTGGAAACATAAAGGGGGGTTTGGCTCTATTGCCAAAGACTGGCCAGATAGAGGGAGGACCAAAAAACTCATTACTTTGGAAATGGAGACATATATATCATGCTGGAGTCTCCAAGATTTCCTCAAATTTCAGTGTTCTTTACTGAATTCATAAGCAACACCCACTCAAGGAGTAGAAACTGGAGTTTATTTTACCAGGAAGTTCTTGATTCCTTCCCCCCTCTTAATTATGGGAAGCATTTTCTCATTATACGGCTCTATTTAAAGAAGGCTATAATTGCCTTGCACATTAAAAGTGGGGGAGAAAACAAAAAGATAAAGCAAGTGAAGATCATGATGCCTGACAGACAGTGCTTGAAAATGTGAGATCTTGGAAGGAGAAACTCAAAGCAGGAAATGACTGATGTCTAAAGAAAAAGAAAATGCTTTGATTGACCCATTGTGAAGAAATTAATATAGAAAAGGCAATGTGTTCAACAGCCCAATTAAACTAGCACTCATCATTTAAGCCAGCACACTAGTTATATAATCCAGCTGGATCCAAACAGACCATGTATGGACATACTTTAAGGAGCACAATGCTTCTCCCCCCCCCCCGCCAAGTATTGTCCAGTTAGTTTGAAGCTGGGCTAAAGATCTTCAAAGTACCTTCCAATGCTATGATGCTGTTTAGGGTATGATCCTAGATCATCTTCTCAACTATTATTTGGGTTAGGTTAAGCAGCGACTTTCCCAGTAGTGATGTATGGAAGTGAGAGCTGGACCATAAAGAAGGCTGATCGCCGAAGAATTGATGCTTTTGAATTATGGTGCTGGAGAAGACTCTTGAGAGTCCCATGGACTGCAAGAAGATCAAACGCATCCATTCTTAATGAAATCAGCCCTGAGTGCTCACTGGAAGGACAGATCGTGAAGCTGAGGCTCCAGTACTTTGGCCACCTCATGAGAAGAGAAGACTCCCTGGAGAAGACACTGATGCTGGGAAAGATGGAGGGCACAAGGAGAAGGGGGCGACAGAGGATGAGATGGTTGGATAGTGTTCTCGAAGCCACAAACATGAGTCTGACCAAACTGCGGGAGGTAGTGGAGGACAGAGGTGCCTGGCGTGCTCTGGTCCATGGGGTCACGAAGAGTCGGACACGACTAAACGACTAAACAACAACAACAAGCAGCGACAGTGAGAATGTCTGGCCCAAGGTCATCCAGTGAGCTCCATAGTTGGGCAATAATTTCAACGTGGTACAAGTTCAGAACTCTTGGCAGACGTTAGATCACCCTTACGCAGCAAAGTGGCATCCATATGTTTTCAACTACAAGTTCCATCAGCCCCAGCCAGCATGACCAATGGTCAGGGATGGTGAGAAATGTAGTCCAAAAACATCTGGAGAGCACCAGGCCAGGTAAGGCTGAGGTAGGCTGGGGTAGATCACTGGCCAACTCAAGGTGGTCTATGAGGTCGTCTATGCTTTTGAAGGCTTCATGGTGGGCTTTGATCTGATCCTTCTACAAATCCTGTATTAGGCTATTGAGCAAGAATGCACAGTCAATGATCACTTAACACATATTGGGCACAACTTAAGTTGTGGTTTGCAAGCTTTGTACATTCATGAAACTGTATGTGATCCATAAAGGGAAGGTAGGTAGTCCTAGCAATCATCATCATCATCATCCAAGAATAAACAATGCAGGACTAAAACTACAACACACTGCCTCTATGCCTGTGTCCTTGGTGAAATTCCCAAATTCATCTACAGAACTGCTCGGAGGGATTTTGCATGTTCCGTCCATTTATTTGTTTTAGAGCACACAAAGGCAAAACTCTTGAAAGTGGAGAAAGCTTCCAAGCTGCGGGGAAGAAGCCATTAGCACTTTCACACCTGATTGCAAGTCAATGAACTTAGAGGCTGTTCTATTGACAAAGGAACATCAATCTGCCAGTTTGGGATTTAACTCAAGCCCCTTGAGGCTGGCAGGTTTGGAAGTGCAGGGAGGGCAAAACCAAACAACTTGGTTCCATGCTGAGAAACAGTGAACAGGAATGCCCTGAAGGGAGGACTTTTAATGGCACTTGAACTGTGAAAATGTTTTCTGTAACACCTCTTAGCCATAGAAGATTTGTGTTCTCACTCCAAAATGCCCTTTCTTGCTCTACTTTCACTGAAGTGCTACCAGCATGAAGCCTAACTTTCAGGCTCTGGAACTAGCACCATTCAGACAAAGTCCTGGGTGGCAGGTCTATATGTCTCACATGCTTGGCAACCCTACAAGCCTTGCAAAAGGTTCCCTCCCACCATTTTACTTTTGTAATATGGACACCTGCCTATCTAGGCTTGGATTCCATCCAACTGCTCATTTCCCTGAAACAGCTGTTCAGATGAGGAATAGCTTTGGGACATTTCCAAGATGAAACAGGGATTGTACTGACCTAGCAGCAGACACCGCTGCGTCCCATTAATTCCCTGAGCAGATTTCACCTGCCAAGGTTTGAGAAAGGAAGTCTGCAAGAAGAAATTCCGCCTTGCTTGCCATTATTAAATGTTGTACTGCTGGTATCCTTTTCAGCACACCTCCACCCATTTCTAGATACCATACATTTCTGTAAGGCAAAGTATGATAGCCTTATATAAACGTCAGAACATTGGTTCATCTAGCTCAAGGATTTTGTAATACACTTTACTGCAGATAGCCAAAGGCCTTTGCAAACCATCTAGCTCAATAGTGTCTAATCTGGCTGGCAGTGAATCTCCAAGGTCTCACATTTTCCTAGGCTTGTATTCTGATACCCCAAAACAGTGAAGAGAATATCAGAGCGAGGCACCTTCCATGGCCCCCATTCCCCAGTGTGTCTAACTCCTGACTTCAATAGGTCCAGGGGTCTTGTTAAGAATAGACTTCTTGAGCCTGGAAAGCTGCTACTGCAGGTGATACCTGAATGATGATGCAAATGAGGTAGTGATTCTTTGGGGAATCTGAGGTCTAGACATTAGTTTAGACTGATTTGATCCTCAGCTAAGTTGTAGCTGAAATGGCAGCAGTGGCTACAACATCTAGGACAAAGGAGAACATGTGCAATATCTTTATTACTTCCAGGAGGTGCAAAGTTTCTATATGTTTAGTGTTGAAGTTTACCGCAAGCTGCTGTTTTATTATTGCTGTTGTTCTGATTCTTACAATGGTTGATTTTGTGATATAGTATGGCTCTATATGGATTTAATGTGGATTAAATCTATATGGATTTAATGTGGATTAAAGACTTTCTGAGGGATCGGACACAAACAGTGAGGGTTGGGCCTGTTACATCTACCTCCCTGAAGTTTAGCACTGGCACCCCACAGGGATGTTTGCTGAGTCCCTACCTGCACTCGTTGTAGACATATGACTGTATTTCATCTGATCCATCCACTGTAATTATTAAGTTTGCAGATGATACTACCATAATGGGTTTAATTACAGGTGGAGATGAATCAGCTTCCGGGGGAGGTTCAAAAAGTATCTACATGGTGCTTAGACAATAACTTGCACCTAAATGTTAGCAAGACAAAGGAGGTGGTGTTGGACTTTCTGAGGAAAAGAGGGGAAATAGTCCCGTTGTATATCGGTGTGTGTGTGTGTGTGTGTGTGTGTAGAGAGTTTCTTCCTTTAAATTCCTGGGAGTTTACCTTAGTGAAGACCTCACTTGGAAAAACAATATAACTCAGGTTAGGAAGGTCCAAGAGAGATTCCATTTTTTCAGGGTCTTGCAAAAGAACAATGTTAAACAACAATTGATGACCTCCTTCTACCGGTCCACAATAGAAAGTGTCCTCTCATATTGTATCACAGTGTGGTACGTTGGCTTGACAGCCATGGACAGAAAGTCTTTACAGAAGGTGGTGAACACAGCACATGATATCATGGGCTGTCCCCTGAGCCCACTAGATGACATTGTAAGGGACTGTTGCCTTAGGAGAGCGAGAAAAATTCTCAGGGACGATTCACACCCCAGCCAGCACCTCTTTAATCTTCTACCCTCGGGCAGGAGATATAGAAGTATAAAGAGTCTTACCAACAGGCTAAAAAACTGTTTCTATCCGTGGGCTGTTAGGCTGCTGAATGGAAAATAATATAGTGCAACTGACTTTCAGGGTTGGTGTGTTGTGTGGCTAGCAGACAGAGTACAATGAGATTGAGTGTTTGTGGGGGCGGAGGCTTGGTTAATTTCATTGTACACAGGTTGTACATTGACAATAAAGGTATTATTATTATTATTATTATTATTATTATTATTATTATTACTCTTGTAAGCTGCTTTGAGCATTTTGTGTGTGTGGAATTGTGGCATACAAATAAAGTGGTGATGATGTTCGTGATGATTACGCCCCACCCCCCCATCCCCCAGACCTCATGTCCAACCATGATAACTCTTGATGGCTGTCTCATAGAGGGACTGAACACTAACACTTAGGGATTCCTCTAACACTTGGCTACAGCATATGACCCTATAATTATATCTGCTGCATTACCTTGGATTATTAAAGGTAAAGGTAAAGGTACCCCTGCCCGTACGGGCCAGTCTTGACAGACTCTAGGGTTGTGCGCCCATCTCACTTAAGAGGCCGGGGGCCAGCGCTGTCTGAAGACACTTCCGGGTCATGTGGCCAGCGTGACAAAGCTGCATCTGGCGAGCCAGCGCAGCACACGGAAACGCCATTTACCTTCCCGCCAGTAAGCGGTCCCTATTTATCTACTTGCACCTGGGGGTGCTTTTGAACTGCTAGGTTGGCAGGCGCTGGGACCGAGCAACGTGAGCGCACCCCGCCGCGGGGATTCAAACCGCCGACCTTTCAATCGGCAAGCCCTAGGCGCTGAGGCTTTTACCCACAGCGCCACCCGCTTGGATTATTAGTGCACCAATATATTTAACCAAGGAAGATGGGAGGGCTGCAAGAGAGATGATGTATGAGACCACAGTGGGTGGGTGGAAGCGACAGAAGGCTTTCTGCCACTTCTTGTTCCTGAGAGAAAACATGCAAGACACACTTTTTTTTGGTTCCGATTTGAAGGTTTATGTTCTATGTGTTATCTTTCATTATCTGCAACAGCTCTAACAGAAGCTGGAGCTTTGCCAAATAGCGAAGTCATCAGACAACACTTAGGATTTTGCCAGATTTAACAGAAAGCAATAAAATCCAAAATAATGATGATGATGATTCTCATAGTGAAGAGGCTAAAATGCACCTGCTGTCTGTTTTCCTTGACCCCACCTTGTTCTCACATCTTTAAACTGCTGAACTTTCAGTCAAGGAGAGAGGTCCAGCAAACGATGTGTACAAACAGCAAGTGAGTTTTCTGCTTAGCTGGGGAATGGACCCAGACGGTAGGGGAAATGTTGGGTGAAGAATTCAGAGAATGCATTTTGCAAAGCAGGAGGACAGACAAGCTTGTAGCCTAAGAAGAAGAAGAAAAGGAGAAAACAAAGGACTGAGCAATAGTCAACATTTTGTCCGTGTTTGCTTTATTTGTTGTTTAGTCGTTTAGTCATGTTCGACTCTCCGTGACCCCATGTACCAGAGCACGCCAGGCACTCCTGTCTTCCACTGCCTCCCGCAGTTTGGTCAAACTCATGCTGGTAGCTTCGAGAACACTATCCAACCATCTCATCCTCTGTCGTCCCCTTCTCCTTGTGCCCTCCATCTTTCCCAACATTAGGGTCTTTTCCAGGGAGTCTTCTCTTCTCACAAGGTGGCCAAAGTACTAGAGCCTCAGCTTCACGATCTGTCCTTCCAGTGAGCACTCAGGGCTGATTTCCTTCTGAATGGATAGGTTTGATCTTCTTGCAGTCCATGGGACTCTCAAGAGTCTCCTCCAGCACCATAATTCAAAAGCATCAATTCTTTGGCGATCAGCCTTCTTTATGGTCCAGCTTTCACTTCCATACATCACTACTGGGAAAACCATAGCTTTTGCTATACAGGCCTTTGTTGGCAAGGTGGTGTCTCTATTTTTTAAGATGCTGTCTAGCATCTTAAAAATGTTAGAAAAAAATGTTAAAAAATGTTTGCTTTATAGTCATTTCAATTCCAGTAACCTGTGTATCTGGAGTCATTGTTTGCAAAGGTGATACTGGTCAAATTTGTAATCATTGTACGTTCAGTAGTCACTGATTTTGCAAAGTTAATTTGCAGGGAAATAGTCGTGATTCCCAGCAGCTGGTGTTAAGAGGTATATGGCCTTCAACACTGGAGGCAGAATATAGCTTTCATTGACTTAGGATAGGAGTAGTCAACATAGTGCCCTACAGATACAATTCCCAGCATCCCCAGTCAATATGGCTAGTGGTAATGGATGGTGGAAGTTGTAGTCCTGGAGGGTACTACGTTGGCTGCCCCTGATTTAGGAGATATAATGCAACATCCTGTTGCCTCCTATGGGTCATTCACTGGCCAGAGCATTTCCCTTTTGCTCCCTTTCAACAGCAGCTCTGGTTTAAGCATGATGCAGCCTTCTGCATTCCCTTTGCTTTCTTTCAAAGGAGAAAGAATCTAAAAGCAGGAATCTGCGAATTTGTAGAAATGGCAAAATTGACGGCAATTATTAGAGGTCACTCAAATCAGAGAATAATCAAAGAGTGGGATGGAGTGAAGGAATACATGAAAAAATATTGTTCCGGAATTGAAATATTAATAGATAATGCATAAAACGTGCAGGGGTAAGCAAGAAAATAACAATAGAAACAATTGAATAATTATAACAACACAAAATGGAAGAAATAAAATATTGAGATCACACATGGGTGAAGGGGAGTGGGGGGCATGTGGGAATCTATAATATTATTTATAATATAAATTTCATAACTGTGATGTATTTACATACAGCAAAGGGAAGCCTAGAGTAATCATGTATATTTTAATTTAGGCAAACTATGTAACAGGCTTATGGTAGAAACCGCATATGGATTTTGAATTTGATGCTTGTATTTGGTTTCTTTTTTGTTTTGAAATAAGATAAATTAATTTTCTAAAAAAAGATCTAGAAAGGCAATTAGGTGGCTGTTCCCTACAATTATCTCAGTGTCCCCGTATCAAGCCTGCCCCACACCCCCTAAGATAGCATCCTGGCCCAGGTGCAGTGGACAATCGTGACCTGTTGCAAATGTTGAAGTAAGATTCAAATTCTGGAGAAGTTGGATTCTGTAAATGGAATGGGCATGTGCCATCTTTTCCTTCCACCTAGGTGGGATGTTGCCATGGACCAGCCCTGACTAAAAAAAACAACACCTGACATCAATTGGGAACTGGTTATCTGTTCTTGCGAACAGAATGCTGGGTTAGCTAGCGCTAAAGCAACTCTGCTTTGTTTCTGCATTTCTGTGTAGTATGGTCACCTGGGGTTGCCATTAGTATTTGTGCCTGAGTCATGTGTGTGGAAACTCCAGCTGTCCCAGAAGATTGCACTCCTGCCTAAGATTGCTGAGAGAGAGGGTGGCCCTTATGGCGGTGGGAGTGGGGGAGGGAGGCAGTAATTAAAACTCTTACTAAAATAATAAAGCAATAATAAGCAACGGCTTCCCATCCATTTGTATGCCTAGTTCACAGTACTGTTATTAAGCTTTAAAGCCTATGGCCTTAAGGCAATAGGCTCAACTACATGTTACACCCAGGAGCAGGGTGTCGGCTGCTACCTCACTGTGCATTCAGTGAGCAGTGATGCAACTTCAAATGCTGCAAGATTAGTTATTGGCTGTGAGACCTAGTAAACCTACTCCCTGCCTTGCTGGCCTTTCCCCACCTCATCTGGGAGGGAGGAGGGCTGACTGACTCCAGCTACAAAAGCTGAATGAGCTCTTGGGTTGGGGTACTGTTTGGGGGCAGGATTTTTGTTTTTGCTGTCATTATATTATTATTTTTGTATCTTTATTTTTAGTTCTTCTTATGATTTATGTGAAAATCGTTCAGTCTGGTTGTGCACTTTCTGATGTTTTATTTATTGTTTGTGACTACTTTTGTTATGTTTGTCATTATGCAAATCTCTTCATGTTGTAACCCTTGGCCATGGGTTTAACTACAGAAAGTTGGCATACAAATAAAATGATGGTGGTAGCTTGATCAAAATTATTTATTATTTCGTAACAGGTAGATAGTAGTTAAGAGCTTAAGTGGCTTCAGCGGCGGGTGCCTGGCGCCCCACAGAATTCAGTGCCTGGGTGCCCTTCGCCCCTTGCACCCCTGGGTAAAGACGGCCCTGGTGGTAACTTAGTCTCAAATGTTTCCTCCCCACCCTAGTTTGTGTACCATTGAGGTGCCCTTTTTGCTACAAAGCTACTGTATATCAATGTTTGCAGTTGAGAAACAAACCTGATGATGTTTATTGGGAAATTGGGAGGAGGAAGGGGGGGAGGCCATTTGAGGGAAACAGAATTACCCTTCTGTAGTGGAGAGCTGCACCTTCATATTAATTGGTGAGTGCTCAGAGTGACAGCACATTATACATGCTCACATTAAATCCATCAAATGCCAGGGGAAATGGTAGAAAGAAAGGCTGGATGCTTCAGCCATGGGATCCACTAATCTGTGTAACCTCATGCTGCCTCCGTTTAGCTCTGCTTAAATATCTTTTTCATAAGCATAATTAGAACCAAAAGCTTTGTTTCTACTTCCTTTATGGTTGCCTCCATTTTCTTCTGGCAGAGCTCTTGTGTGTTTCCCAGCCGCAGGACGGGAAGAAATCCAGAAGCTTAAGTCCCCCACCCACCAATCAATGCACACTTCTGTATGCAGGGAAGAAATTCACCTGCTGGACTTCTGCTTGCCATTTTTATTGGCGCTGACCTCAAAGCACAGCAGCCCTGCCTACGTAAGTGCAAAGATCTCCACTGCAGCATTTCTGTGAAGATTAATTGTAGGATTTAGGGTGCAGGGCTGTACACGCTTACTGTGGAGGAAGTGTTGGTATGGGAATGCTATTCACTCATTTGTGATTTGAAACATTTATACGATGCCTCCCTAGACTTACAGACTTATAGCAAAGAACAATGAAAACAGAAGAAGGTAGCACACAGTGTCAGATTCATATTTGCAGATTCAGATTGGTGGGACATTCAGATTGGACCAGGGGTGCCAACTTGAGTAAAATGTTGTGGGGACCCAGGTAAGCCCCACACTACATAATCAATCATATGACATGGTCACATTTGTTGTTGTTTAGTCGTTTAGTCATGTCCGACTCTTCGTGACCCCATGGATAACAGCACGCCAGGCACTCCTGTCTTCCACTGCCTCCCGCAGTGTGGTCAAACTCATGTTAGTAGCTTCGAGAACACTGTCCAACCATCTCGTCCTCTGTTGTCCCCTTCTCCTTGTGCCCTCCATCTTTCCCAACATCAGAGTCTTTTCCAGAGAGTCTTCTCTTCTCTTCTCATGAGGGGGCCAAAGTATTGGAGCCTCAGCTTCAGGATCTGTCCTTCCAGTGAGCACTCAGGGCTGATTTTCTTCAGAATGGAGAGGTTTGATCTTCTTGCAGTCCATGGGACTCTCAAGAGTCTCCTCCAGCACCATAATTCAAAAGCATCAATTCTTCGGTGACCAGCCTTCTTTATGGTCCAGCTTTCACTTCCATACATCACTACTGGGAAAACCATAGTTTTAACTATATGGACCTTTGTCAGCAAGGTGATGTCTCTGCTTTTTAAGATGCTGTCTAGGTTTGTCATTGGTTTTCTCCCAAGAAGCAGGCGTGTTTTAATTTCGTGACTGCTGTCACCATCTGCAGTGATCATGGAGCCCAAGAAAGTAAAATCTCTCACTGCCTCCATGTTTTCCCCTTCTATTTGCCAGGAGGTGATGGGACCAGTGGCCATGATCTTAGGTTTTTTTTGATGTTGAGCTTCAGACCATATTTAGTGCTCTCCTCTTTCACCCTGATTAAGAAGTTATTTAATTCTTCCTCATTTTCTGCCATCAAAGTTGTGTCATCTGCATATCCGAGGTTGTTGATATTTCTTCCGGCAATCTTAATTCCAGTTTGAGATTCATCCAGTCCAGCCTTTCGCATGATGAACTGCATAAATAGGCAGGGCGACAATATACAGCCTTGTCGTACTACTTTCCCAATTTTGAACCAATCAGTTGTTCCATATCCAGTTCTAACTGTAGCTTCTTATCCCACATAGAGATGTTTTTCTGGAATTCTCTAGCTTTCTTTACAGCATTGGACTTTCCTTTCACTTCCAGGCACATCCACAACTGGGCGACCTTTCGGCTTTGGCCCAGCCACTTCATCAGTTCTGAATCTACTTGTACTTGTCCTCCACTCTTCCTCAGTAGCATGTTGGACACCTTTCGACCTGAGGGGCTCATCTTCCAGCATCATAAATTTTTTATGCCTGTTGTTTTTGTCCATGGAGTTTTCTCGGCAGGGATACTGGAGTGGCTTGCCGGTTCCTGCTCCAGGTGGATCACGTTTGGTCAAAACTCTCCACTATGACCTGTCCATCTTGGGTGGCCCTGCACAGCATAGCTCATAGCTTCTCTGAGTTATTCAAGCCCCTTCGCCACAACAAGGCACATACACCATTTGAATGCCAGTACCCATCAACTTGGGGGGGTGGCCCCCTCAAATATTTTATTGTGGGGGCCAAATCCTTGTGGCTCCTAGGAGTTGGCTTCTATGGATTGGACAGAAAAAAGCATTCATTTGCAGAGCACACAAACCATTAAATTTGCTGCCACAATAGATACTGGTGGCTGCCAATTTGGAAGGACTTAAAGGGGGGGGGGGTTAGATAAATGATTGAGGCCAACAATGATCACTAATCAGGATGACTATATGCTTTCTCCAAGGTCAATTCCACAATGCCAGTTTCTGGAAAAAAAACAATGGGAGAGGATTTTGCTTGTGGTTAGCCACCAATGTGGAAAACAGGATGCAGAGCTTGGGGCTGATCCATCAGTCCTGCCAAACCTCCATATTAAAGTGCCTATTGTAGGATATTAAGGGAAAGACATGAACCCTTGGCAGTTGAGACTAGTGTTCATTAGGGAACTTTGATTCTTTGCAACAACCCTTTTCCACTAGACAGGTCACAGGTCCTTCCTTGAGGGCTCCGTTATGCCCCTCAGTGTTCCATCTAAAGGAGGAGTAGGCAAGGCTATAACCCCCCAGGTGCTGTTGGACTACAGCTCCCATCATCCTTAACCATTGGCTATGATGGCTAGATCCAAAGCGAGTTGGAGTCCAACAGCTCATCCTTATTCCAAAAGGAGAAATAAATTCAAGTTCAGCGAAAAGGTTGGAGGCAAAAACATCTTAGGAATCTCAAGACTAGTGAAATTACTCTCACAAGATTTCGCCAAAGGACAATCCACATAAAAGATTTAGGTAAGGCTTCTGATGAAATATAAGGAATATGCGTCCTTATTTAAATTGCATCTTGGAGCCACCCACTCCATGCCACATTTGCACCATCCTTGCACTAAATACATCGTATGGTATTTTTTTAAAGGTGACTCAGTAGGCATAAATTGGAACATAGGAATGGTTTATATTAAGATCAAGCCATTGAACCAGCACAAGAGCTGGCGGTGTTCTAAATTTGTATGTGGCATTTACTGTTTGAATCTCATGAGGCATAGAAATGATTAAGACATTTTACATGGACATATTTTTTTTTGCAGTTAAAAAAAACCACACGCATGCACACACACACACACACACACACACACACAAACAAACGCTACTGACTATAAACCAGTAGTTTCAATTTAAACATTAGGTATAGTTTTTTCTGTTTCAGGGGAAAAAATGCATTTTGTTATGGCAAAGAAGAACTTTGTTTTGCAAAAAGAAACAGAAAAAGCATTGAGTGGACTCTGGTAACTCCTAATATAGTAGTCACTATTTACAGGTAGTTTTTCAGATGTGCTGTTTATCGTAGGCTTTAAACATTTCCCCAAAGCTTCCACTTTCTTGACCCTTCCTTTTATTATATTTAGGGTTGTATCAAGAGTAAACTCACTGCAAATAATAAACATTGGCTAATGGAGGTCCATTAATTTAAATGGCTCTACTCTGCTTAAAACTTAGTTGGATGCAACCCATAATCTGGTATGCCACCACACTAACATAGGCACCCCCACTTCCCCTTATGTCCTCCCAAATGTTGGGAAATAATTGTGATAATGCATGCATTTTCAAAAGACAAAGAAGGGAGCGCACATGCACACGACTTAAGAATGAAAAATATACAGCAGCTTTGGGAAGTACAGTCAGAACGTGATGGGAGTTCGGTGTTCAGAACATTTTTCTGGAAGGTCTCCTGGTTCCTCCCCCCTCTTCAAAAACATCCCATGTTATCATATGCCTTGTTTAGACACTTGCTCAGCAGCAAGTGGATATTTAGCGCTTCCATGCATCTGAAGCAGGGGTCAGCCAACATGGTGACCTCCAGATGTAATAGAATTGTAGATTTGGAAGGGATCATCTATTCTAGTCTTTCCCCAACTTGGGTCTCCAGCAGTTTTTGGATTACAAATCCCATCATTCCTGACCACTGGTCCTGCTAATTAGGGATGATGAGAGTTGTAGTCCAAAAACAGCTGAAGACCCAAGTTTGGGAAATAATGATCTAGTCCAACTCCCTGCCATGCAGCCCCCCCCAAGGTGGGACTTGAACCTACAACCGTGAGATTAACAGTCTCATGCTCTAATAACTGAGCTATCCCAGATGTTGCTGGACTCCAACTTCCTTCTTTCCTGGGGATGATAGTCACCCAGCAACATCTGGAAGGCTCTATGTTGGCTACCCATGATCTAACGCAAGATGGGATGCAGACTCCCCACCTGGAGGACTGGATGCACAAAATTCATGTGCATTTTGGTCGCACGTTATATTATGTGCATGTGTTGAGAGAGGCGTGGATCTTTTGAGAGAGGTGTGTTATATTATGCATTATATTATGTGCATTATATATTATGTGCATTATATAATGTGCACATAATGTGCATTATATAATGTGCATGTGTTGAGAGAGGCGTGGAGGCAATCCCTTCCTGTTTAAGTGTCTGAATCTGGGCAACTCTATCAAGTTCAAAATACATCTTGCGCCATGAATCTGCCACCAGAGGGTGTTATGGGTTGGTGGTTAAGAAGAATTAGAAGGAGATGCTTTGTATCAGGAAAATTTGAAATAGCACCCACCTGTGGCACTTGTGATCCCCATATGGCTGGGATGAATGCTAAGAAAGCTGTATTGAATGCCATCTCTTTCAACTGTGTGTGTGTGTGTTTCTCCAAGTAGCATGTCTACAAACAGCTTCCTATTAGTCTGAGTTAATGCTGCAGTGAAAATGGGGATCTGTGCAAAGTTAATTATGCTAAGAATAACATGGGAGCAGAGAGTACAATTACTCTTGATTTCTAGAAGGAGATTATCAATAAATGGAGATATAAAGACGTAGTTAAGGCCTGATATATTCCTATTCCTGTAAGAACGGAACTGTCATCTTCGTGACACAAATGGATATATGGTGATAAATTGCCTGTCATTTATACTGCTTTAATTCTGCCTCCTTGTGAATAATATTAAAATGCACGGAAGCCTGCGTATGGCTTCTCGGCTTCTTTTAGGCAATGCCTCTTATTTATAATGCAGTTGTTTTGAGATTAATAAAGTCATCTGGTTCTCTTTCCTGAGTGAAAACGTGAAGAGAAAATGAGAACTGGAACACAAATGAAAATTTGTACTCTCGGCAAAAAGGGAACTGAAGATGATGAGTTGATTAAGCTGCATTGGGTTTGGCTAAACTAATCTAAGCTTGGAATATTCAGCATGACATAAATAACATGCTGCCCTGTTGGACAATATAATAAGAGTTTGGAAGAAGAAGAAGAGTTTGGATTTGATATCCCGCTTTATCACTACCCTAAGGAGTCTCAAAGCGGCTAACATTCTCCTATGAGTGCTCTCCTACCATTCACTTCAAAAGAAGAGGAAGTGCCATGCATTTACAGTAGTACCTTGGTTTACAAATTTTATCCGTTCTGGAAGTCCGTTCTTAAACCAAAGCGTTCTTAAACCAAGGCGTGCTTTCCCATAGCAGCGGGGGACTCAATTTATACATGGAACACAGCAGGAAGCCAAACATGTTCTTATTCTAAGGCAAAGTTCACAAACCAAAACACCTACTTCTGGGTTTGCAGCGTTCTCAACCCAAGTTGTTCATAAACTAAGCTGTACTTAAACCAAGGTACCACTATTTGCAAGCATGGAACTGTCTCCTCCATGGGAGTGAATTTAGAATGAGATGGGTGTGTGTGGTTTTTTTGGCTGTAATGTTATAGTTCCTGTGGGCTGGAGTAGGGTGGGATAATGGAATGTTTCTACTACGTTTAGCTAAATGCAATGGCTTTTCATGAAGATAAATTCATGGGGGGGGGGGGAGAAGCAAAGCTGTGGGTAGCGTTAGTTAATATTACTTCCTTGAATTAGACTGAGCCTCAGAGGCGCTACAGCAATCTGCAGTTGCAGAAATACTGTATAACAAGTAAGCGGTGTGTCTACCAAATGTAAGTTAACATTCCATGGCATTCGCGAAGCGGATGAATGCATGATATTTCATTACGTGCAGGAAGACTGTTCACATTAGCTGTTGCCCTCCCTAAAGTATTTGCTATGGAGCTCTCAGTACCAAAGTCCCTCATCTCTCCCTCTCATAATAGATCTGGCTGCAGCTGCCGGCAAATACGATATCCCTACAGGTTCGAAAACTCCATGGCTCCATGTAGTGAGCATTACTTTTGCTTCACGCAGAGTACCAGTCTTCTCTCTTCACCCACTTGTGTTGAGAATACATTCCTGCCCAGCCAGCATAAAGTTACAAATGTCTTGCCAGTATGAATTGCAAATTGTGTTCATATTTCCGATTTAGATTGCATAATTATACACAAGATGAGAATAGGATTGGCTCTAAAACGCGCTAATTCAATTGGCCCCTTTCAGCCAATTCTCTTCCTAGCTTCCCTGTCTGATCTAATGGAAAGTAAGTAATGGTAAAATAACGTAATGAGAAGTAATGGACCTTATGCTGATTGACTGTTGATTGGATGCCACTAATTTGCAGCACTTGTCTTCCCTTCAGGGTCCTTAAGCTGCACAGCTACCTAGCAACCATGGAACTTGCACTCCACTATTGCTGTGCGAAAGATGCATTGCTTGCCAGCACAGTACTAGGAGAGTCAAGCTGACAAGGTTATTTGAACTGCTACACTTAAAGTGCACTTGCATTTTTACATGGAATGCGAGGTCTGCAAATCATGTTTTGGAACTGAAGACATCGCTTTTGTAGGCTATATTAAAGATGGGCATGTATTGTCCGATCACTTAGCTGAATCTCTTTTTTTAAAAAAAATATTTATTAAATTTTCCAATTTTTTAAACAAACAAACAAAAACAGAACAAACAAAAACATTTAAAAAGGCATATAGGTCATAAAACATACTTTTCCATAACAAATTTCTCAGACCTCCCCATACTTCTCCTCCTCGTATTCCAATTAAGATTATTTGTTCAGCAAATCCTTCATTTAAAGCATTACAGCTTATATTATTACCTTATTTTTCAAACCCTTTTTTCCCCATCTATATTCTAATATAATATAATATAATATAATATAATATAATATAATATAATATAATATAATATAATATAATATAATATAAATTCATTTATTAATATAATATTATAATAATATAATAACCTTACAGCGCTTAGCTGAATCTCCTTCCTTAAAATTCCTACCAATTTGTTCTAGGCTCAGGATCAGCAAACAACAAAACAACAACTGTTCCATCTTCTCTGTGATAGCTCTTCAGATATTTGAAGACTCCTATCAAATATCCCCTTTATTATTCTCCAAGATAAATATATGCAGCTCTTTCAACTGTTACTCAAAGGACTTGGAGGGTGGTACCCAAGTAAGATTTACCCAGAGCAGACCCACTGAAACCAAGGAACCCAAGTTAATGACCATCATTACTGTCAGTGTCAAATCCCATAAAAGTTAGTGTCCTAGGGCAGGGAATTCCACTATGCACAGTGTAAAGAAGTTCATCCTGGTTCCATATTAACCTGTGGGGGCATCCATATGTCATTAAAATGTATATTAAAATGCATATTATCCTAAAATACAGATCTAAATGCATTTTGGTATATATATATATTTGAGCTGAGAATAGAATTGCAAAATTCAGAGAAGTGTGAGATCCGAAGGGCAATTACTGTATTAGACCGAATATAAGCTGCACCTGAATATAAGCAGCACCTTTAAAATTCGGGGGGGGGGGGAGGAAAAAAAAGACAATACCCGAATATAAGCCGCTCCCTTAAAATTCCGCAGGCACTCACACCCGTTCCGTTTTACCATATGACTGTTTCAGCAGCGATATCGGAAAAGCCAAGATTTGTAAGGTCGCGAATTTAAGCTGCAGTTTAACTTTTCACGGTAGGAATTTGGGGGGGGGGGAGTGAGGCGTATATTAAGGCCAACAAGGTACATTTCAACTTATGTAATCAGCCTGGGAAATGTGAATTGGGTCAGTTTGCTTTGTTGTTGCTGTTTAGTCATTTAGTTGTGTCCAATTCTTTGTGACCCTATGGACCAGAGCACGCCAGGCACTCCTGTCTTCCACTGCCTCCCACAGTTTGGTCAAACTCATGCTGGTAGCTTCGAGAACACAGTCCAACCATCTCGTCCTCTGTCGTCCCCTTCTCCTTGTGCCCTCAATCTTTCCCAATCAGTTTGCTTAGAAATGTGAATAAAACAGACTTTTCTCCCACCCGTATTAGCAAGCAACATTTAGGTAAGCACAGAAGAATTCTGAGCTGATTAATTTCCATGGACTACATGTTGGTGCAGAGGTTACAGGTGTAGAGTTGTCTTCTTGACTTAACAACAAACTTCACAGAAGAGTTGACCATAGATGCTTGGCACCTCCCTCCAGGGCCTTGATCTGCCATCTCTTTCTCTAGTAATTCAGTTTTCGACCCACTCTACACTATGGGCCTAAACTATGTTAATAGTCATTCTTTGACTCCCAAGAGGGAGCCCTGGAAGCCAAAATTCTGTGAGGAGGGATAGATATTTCAACACTCCTTAGCAATCCCATGGATATATAATTCTTTAGGACTGTAGGATTATTTGTCGGAGGTTAATACTATAAACCTGGTACAAAACGAATGCAAGCATTGCTGTAGATAGGCCTTGTGCGACTCTCTGGCCAATCCCTTATTTTGTCTGATAGCAGGGCTGGCCCTGTTCCACAGCTTTTGTCATAAAGTTAGCATATGCTCTTAATTTAGCCAACTGTCTTTCTTCACTCTTTCTCTGCCCTGCTGAATTTAGAGGCTGCAAACCTACACTGGGCCAAAGCAGCCATAAAGATTTCAGACAGTTTGATTGCTCTGGACCTTCCGGTTAATTGGCTATGTCTGCAATAATGCTAAATTGCAAAGCAGGGTTTGTGCTGCGAGTTTACTGTGTTAATTTGGATATGGCTACACATTTCCCAGAGGATCTCCCTTGCCAGAAACTCCCAATTTAAAGCAAAACGAATGTAACGAACAACAGCAGTTCGGCATAAATCTTCTGCCTATGACCAGACAGATTCAAGTTTTGAATCAGTCATATAATAGTCATTGGTAGTTTTATTACTATGCAGAATCCTAGCCTCTCACTTAAGTCAGGAGAAAGCCTCCAGGATATTTGCTTCATCTCTGTTCTGGTTTGCACTTTGTAGAATACATGCTTTGCGTCCCAATTCTGATAGGCGACTTGCCTGCCTTGGAGCAGAATAGCACCTTCCTATTGGCTACAGAAAATGAATGCTCGTTCTGACCCATTTGGCATTGAACCAAATTCTTCAGGGAACTTTGCTGTTTTCCTTTCCACAGGACTTCAGCCCTTTGCTGGAAAAGAAAAAGGCTCTCTCTGTGTGTATAGGATGTTAAATCTGAAATTCCAAACAATTATAATGTAAGTCTATTGAGTGACCTACTATACTGAACTTGAGTTATTCTTTGACATCACCTGACCAGAGAGGCTTGCTGTTGTTGTTGCTGTTATCATTATTATTTGATTGCATTTATATCCCCACCTTTGTCTCCAAGGAGCTCAATGGTTCTCTCCCTCCTCACTGAATCTCACAATAACCCTGTGAGGTGGGTTAAGCTGAGAGAGGCAGTGACTGGCCCAAAAATCACCCAGTGAGCTTTCTAGCCAAGTGGGGATTTGAATCCAGGTCTTAGTCCAATGCTCTAACCACTACACCACAGTGGCTCTAGATCAGTATATGAGCTATGCATGTGCATCATACTCAGTTAATAATAATAATAATAATAATAATAATAATAATAATAATAATAATAATGGAAACAGGGATTTAAAAAGGTATCCAGCAAAAATTGACTGTTGTTTTTAATGATAATAATTTGAAAATAACTGGAGGGGGAGCTTTAAGGTTTATTTCCCCCCTTCAAAAAATCCAGACTGCAGAGCTTTTCAAAGCCAAAGCAAATCTACTGTATATATTTTTTCTGCACACTACAGTGGTCTATATTTAATTTGTTTTACTTCTGGGCATAAATAGGCTCAGCGCTGTCCATCACTGTTCATACCATTCTTATAGCATTATAGAGCACTGTGTGTGTGTGTGTGTGTACATTACACACACACACACACACTGTTTAGCACCTTCCACTGCTTCCCTGAATGGAGAGATGTTACCACGAAGCTTTACCGCATCAGCTTGCTTTGGGGTAGATAGAAGACTGCAAGGAGTTAAGAGTTTTGGAGTTTTGGAAAAAACAGGGTGATGTTCATAATGAATCCTAGAGAAATGGGTGAGTCCCTGGGTGCTGGTTTGAATAATAGAATTGCAGAGCTGGGAGGGACCCTGAGGGTCATTTAGTCTGCAATGCATGGATCTAAACTAAAGTATCAATGGCAGGCAGCTGGCCCTTCTACCTCTGCCTTAAAACATTCAATGAAGGAGAGTCCATTCCACTGTCAAACAGCTCTTACCACTGGCACCATCTATGGGGAGCTGTGGGAGTCCCCAATATTTTCAAGGAGGGCTCCACAAATTCCACTGCAATCCTCAAAAGGACGCACCAGTGGGAAGCATCTTCCCCTTGGTGCGTCCCTGGCTGGGACTGTTGAGCATTGAAGTCCAACAGCATTTGAGATCTGGAGGACCATAGTTTCCCCATCCCTGAACTTAGCCATCAAGCACATATGTCAATGCAGCTCTGACCCACAAATATATATTCAGGCATGAATTAACACAGCACATTAAAAGGATGGCTTTTGAGCTGTTTCGGATTAATGTAGCACAGAAAAAAAGTTATCTCCAACAAAACATCAATTTTGCATGCAGAAATCTATAATGTATTACAGCAGCGACCTTTTTTCAGATAAATCTCTTTTAAAAAACATGTGTGCCAATCTTTCTAATATTCTGGCAGTCTGGTTGCTTGAGGGATATATTTATTGCTTTTAGCAGTAACTTCATTTAGGGCTGTTAACTATCAAGACACATTTCCTGGTTGCAATGGACAAATTGTCTCCTGTCGAAGAATCTCTGCTGTCACTAAATGTAATCTTCTTTGGTGTTTTTCATATCCAAAGCAATTCATCCATGCCAAGTAATTACACATGATTAGGTTGTACTGTAGACAAGCAACTAGCACTAAGTCTCTACATGTTAACTTCAGTTACCCCTATTCTGATGGCTTATGCAAATGATCAACTTCAGTCAACCCTCATATTTCATTATTCATGTGATTATCCCATACAGTGGTAGCTCAGGTTAAGAACTTAATTCGTTCTGGAGGTCCGTTCTTAACTTGAAACTGTTCTTAACCTGAGGTACCACTTTAGCTAATGGGGCCTCCCGCTGCCGCCACACGATTTCTGTTCTCATCCTGAAGCAAAGTTCTTAACCCAAGGTACTATTTCTGGGTTAGCGGAGTCTGTAACCTGAAGCGTCTGTAACCCAAGGTCCCACTGTATCTCTTAATTTAAAGGCGATATTGCAAGATTCAACGTGTGTGGTGAAATGGGAAATGGAGTACCATTTTTATATGGTGAGAAGTACGCTTGCAGAACAGGAAGGAATAACTTCATCACTGTGCCTCCCCTTTTGAAAAAGACTGGATGATGTATGCTTTATAGTAAGGAGTGTACAGAATAATCTGCTGGTACATTGCCAGATCACTTACACTAGATCAGTATGTGGTTCTAACTTCCAAATGTGTCACAAAACAAGCTGTTGGGAACCCTGATAAGTAGTTACACAGATGCATATTTGTACTGAGAGAGCCAGTGTGGTGTAGTGGTTAAGAGCGGTGGACTCATAATCTGGTGAACTGGGTTTGCTTCCCCGCTCCTCCATATGCAGCTGCTGGGTGACCTTGGGCTAGTCACACTTCTCTGAAGTCTCTCAGCCTCACTCACCTCACAGAGTGTTTGTTGTGGGGGAGGAAGGGAAAGGAGAATGTTAGCCGCTTTGAGACTCCTTTGGGTAGTGATAAAGCGGTATATCAAATCCAAATCCAAAGTCTACTTGTACAGTCGAGTCACAACTTACACACATTTTACTTGAACAAATTCAACTTTCTGCATTGGGCAGCAGCTCCGTTACAGCTCCATTTCAGCCTTTTTCTTCTGCCTTCATTTCTTTCTGCCCCCTCCTCTTACAAGGCAATGAAGTCCACTATAATGTGTGTATGTGGCATCATCAAACACACTACTTGCCCCTAAATATGCTATGTAGCAAAGGGCAACTAGGGCAATTATGGAAAAACAGCACCAGTGAGGGCTGAAAACCCTTCCTATTTGTTGTTGTCCCAATTTGCTTTTGTTTTTCTTGGGTTTTTCTTTTTTTTAGAAGTCTATGTGTGGCTGCAATTGCAAAAAAAAAAAAAAAGAAGTCACATGACAAACATGGTCCAAGACTACCTTAGGTAGAACTTCGGGTCACAATACAAAAGTTTAGCTACTCTCAACAAAATTCCTTAGGCCTCTTGGAAATTATTTTGATGTATGACCTAGGGAGGAATTCTCCCAGTCTGCTTTAGGCAATTTTCAGTTTCAAATACACCTGGACATATTTATTGAAGAACTGAGGATGCACTGGAAATATTTTTATACTTAGCTAATACTTCAATTTTAGTTGTGAAACAAAGCCGTTGATTTTTTCCCCCTCTCAAAGATCCTCGGGTAGATTCTACAGTGATGCTGCTAACCTGTGATTACTCCTTAGGAAATTATGTTTATCAACTGCAGGTATTATTGTACAAGTGTGAGTAATCTTTGTGCCAGTAAGGAAGAAGAAGAAAAAAAAAGCCTGGTACCATCTTCAGGGGACATATTTTCCACAGAAATTCGAGATATTACTAGCCGTATTTGAAGCCAGTTGTGGTTCTGCAGCATAATTTCTAAAATGTAAAATTCAAATTTACTCCAGTTCAATCCCTGGTGTGTTTATTAATTGGTTTCTCAGGAACAGAAAAGCAATTAAGGTCTCTGCAGCTGAGATATTTTTATATGATCATGTCAATAACGCAATGCGAACTTCTACTACAGGCGCTATCCTTTTATTTTTAGATAATCTTTAACCTGCTGTCAACACCTTCATTGTAAAAATGAAACAAATTTGATCTTGGATACTTAAAGAAATCAATGTGTTATTTATAGTGTCCCGACTTTTCCATAATTTAAGAAAGGTGTCAGCAATATCCCCCCCCCTGCAGCAGTGGGTGGGGAATTGGGGGGGGGGCACATGCTATTGTGTGTCAGCAGTGGCTGTAGTCAGAAACAATGGTGGTTATGTTGGGGGAAGGGGAGCCTCTCTCTCAAACAGCTAACCATAGAGTCTGCTTGACCTTCTGTCTGCCATGCTCTGTAACTAACTCTCTGAGGTCACAAGTTAAGTCACGGGTGCAAGTGCCAAAGCACGCATAGGGGGATAGGGCGGGGCACGACGCTGGAGCGACCCCTGCCCAGGGCCAGATTTAGGTTTGATGAGGACCTAAGCTACTGAAGGTAATGGGGCCTTTTATATGCCTAGCTGTCCTTTGTCAACAACAAATTGTCACTGTTTTTTTGTGTTGAATATATGGTATACGGTAATTTATGGACCTAATAGGTATCTAAAGCCATTTGCACATAACAAATAGGAGCCTACACAACACAAAACACTGTTGCTGTATGTAGGCTTTATTTTATTTGTTTTTTATCTTATATTTTGGAAATGTACACCCAGTTTTTTTTCCTTTGGTTTTTTTGGGGGGCCCCCAAGAGAGTGGGGCCCAAAGCTATAGCTTGTTTAGCTTATACATTGGTACCTCCGGTTACAGATGCTTCAGGTTACAGACCCCGCTAACCCAGATATAGTACCTCGGGTTAAGAACTTTGCTTCAGGATGAGAACAGAAATCACATGGTGGCGGCGTGGCGGCAGCAGCAGCAGGAGGCGGCCCCATTAGCTAAAGTGGTACTTCAGGTTAAGAACAGTTTCAGGTTAAGAACAGACCTCCAGAACGAATTAAGTTCTTAACCCGAGGTACCACTGTACATAAATCCAGCACTGCCTTTGCCCACTGCTGCAAAGTGGGGTGTACTCACGGCACCTCAGTGTTGCTTTGCAAGGCTGGCAAAAATGATATGTGGGGCTTGCGGGGTGCCATGAGCAGGCATGCTCCGTTTTGTGTGTGGCACTGGGCTTGCAGGGAGGGTGCCATGAGCTACTGTGTCCTTCTCATGATGGCCTCCAAGGTAGGGGGCGGCTGAGAAGGATGCAAGAGGCATGGCCCCTGGCCCCTGCGAGCCCAGTGCTGCTTTTGCAAACTGTGCTGCTTGCAGGGGCCAGGGTGCATGCCTCTTGCACCCTTCCTAGCCACCCTCTAGCTGGACGGCATTGAGGCAACAGCTCATGATAGGGCAAAAAAACTGCACCCGGGGTAATGGCCACGTCATCCCCCCCATGCTACGTTCCTGCACGGGTGTGGAATAAAGACTGGGTGTTGTATGCAGCTAACGTTTATTCATTTTAAAAATTTTATTCATTGGTTTTTGTTCACTGAAATGAATAGCCATGGCTCACTGAGCTCCATCTATTTCAGTCGGCTGTATTCAATGCAGCATTAGGCAGATTGTTCCATCAGCAGAAGGATTTATCCATGTGTAATGGAACTGCCTCTCCAGGCTCCTGTCCCTGTGTTCATGGGCGATCGAAGTCCCAGCTGGGGACGTTGGGACCGGGGGCAAGATGGCGGGGTGGGAGCAGGAACGGGAGTCCAGAAGCCAGGAGTCAGAAAGCCAAGAGTCCGAGGGTCAGAGAGCCGGGAGTCAAGAAGCCAAGGGTCCGAGGGTCAGGAAGCAAGGAGTCATGAAGTCAGGGGTCCGAGGATCAAGAAGTATGGAGTCAAGTAGTCAAAAGCAGCAAGACAGGGAACGTGTTGCTGTGGCAAAGAGTTGAAGGGACCTTATAACCCTTCCGGGCTCTTGCCACCAGGTGCTGTGAGTTACCAATCGGCCTCACCTGTGTGGCCGCTCCTTGCCTCTTCAGAACCAACTTAGGAAGGCCCCAGTCCTGCAGAGTCCTATTGGTCACAGGGCCTGGCTCCTGCACGCACACCTGACACCCTGCATCCACCCAATATGTATGGGATAGATGAGCTTGGCCCAGGAACTTGTGTCTGGGGTTAGGTGTGCACTCAGTCCTCAGAACCTGCTCTTTGTCAGATGCAGAAGAAGATAAAAAGCATATGTTATTGACCCCAGCAATAAACAGTTTTTATGGTAAGGGCGAAGAACCTTTGGCTTTCTAGATGTTGGTGGACTGCTGCTCCCATTGGTCCCAGCAAGCATGGTCAATGGCCATGGATGATGGGAGCTGTAGTTCGGCAACAACTGGAGCGCCCGAGGTTCCCTGTCCCTGCTTTACAGTTATCTTGGAAGCTCCCTTATCCTGAGTCAGACCATTGGTCCATCGCTGTCTGTTTTGGCTACACTGACTTTCCAAGGTTTCCTGCAGGGGTCTTTTCCAGGCATAACTGGGGATTCCAGAAATTGAACTTGGAATCTTCTGCCTGCAAGGTAGTTGCTCTGCTTCTAAGCTGCACTTCTCCTATGTATGAAGCCTCTAAACTGGTCAGCCCTGATATAAATTTAGGAGTTTAGTTGTCTCTATTCATGCAAGTAACAAAGCAGTACAGTGGTACCTCGGGTTACATACGCTTCAGGTTACATATGCTTCAGGTTACAGACTCCACTAACCCAGAAATAGTGCTTCAGGTTAAGAACTTTGCTTCAGGGTGAGAACAGAAATTGTGCTCCGGCGGCGCAGCAGCAGCAGGAGGCCTCATTAGCTAAAGTGGTGCTTCAGGTTAAGAACATCTCCGTTCAAGAATGGACCTCTGGAACGAATTAAGTACTTAACCCAAGGTACCACTGTACCTTCGCTACACTTCAGGCAGCCACTGTTGTTGGGGACACCCAACCCAGAAAACACATCCTCCCATAGTATAGTCTGAGTATAGTTTGAGTCCCCATCGTCCCAGCCCTGGTCCTGAGAGAGAGGAATTATTAAAGATATTATTTCTGCATTTCTTCCAGTCTGCCAAAAGCATTGGTGGATATAATCCCACAATGGATTTCTGCTTCCTTCATCTTCTTTATCTGTAGAGAACATTCATACCTTATCTTTTTGAATAACTCCTTGAACTTCACAATAGTTTGAACCAATAATAATAGCAGTGAAGCATATTAATCAGAAAGCAGATGGCTTGTGTTTGTGGGTTTGTCTTCCTTAAGTCTTGATGTGCCTGGAATTCTTTTAACTTGAAAACTTGCGTGTGGGGATCACGATAAGGGAGCTAGCAGTTGGCCTGCCTGCCATCTTAATTTTTTGTTTTTTAAAAAATATTGAAATCATGTTCAGTGTCTGCTGCAAGGATTTATCCAAGGGAGAGGATGAGTCACCGGAAAGACAGACTCTGAATTCTCACAGTGTGAGAGTCCACAAGATTGTTCCTCCTTAGCAGGTGAAGAAGATATAACAAATTAACATCATACCTTCTGCCAGAAACAGCTGCAAGCTGTTTCTCGCTGACCCTTTTCATACTGGTTTGTAAGCAGTAGGTGTAATCCCAGATCTCTCTCTCTCTCTCTCTCTCTCTCTCTCTCTTACAGACACACACACACACACACACACCTATGTGGTTGGATGAGCAGCGAAAAATGTAAGCCTGAAAATTTACCTAAGCTTGGAATCCACAAAACGTGTAGCTAGTTCTATAGAAGTTCTCACCTTAATGCATTTGGGTGTCTTTGCAATTGTCTGAATCTCTGAGAAGACCTGAATCAGCATCATTGTACGTTTAGGTTGTGGAAGAATTATTTTCAAAGCAATGTATGGATGCTCAGATACTTGGGCATGTAAATGCCCACTGGCTTAAATCTGAAACCATGTTCTCCATTGGGAAGCACTTTAAACCACATTGGGGAATAGGATATGTATATCAATTTAATTTAATTTAATTTGATTGATTTGATTTAATTTATATCCCACCTTTCCTCCCAAAGGACCCCAGGGCGGCAAAAAACAAATAGGATCAAACAATTAAGACATCTAAAATCAATTCCAGTACAGATGTATATCATATATATATCATATATTTACAGTACAGTACAATACAGTACAGATGTGTGTGTGTGTGTGTGTGTGTGGCGTTTATTGCTTTGTTTTGGTTTCCTCAAGCAAGCAAGGAAGCTCTCATAGGAAAAGCCTCACATTGGGCAGACCAGCCTAGTGAGAATTTGCTTTTCCTCTGTAACTTCCTTATCATAACCAAACTGCATATTCAATGCAGGATGGTGCTTTGGGGGCAAAGCATGCCAGGGATTTCAAGAGACACACAGGAATTTCAGCAAGAAAAATGACTATTTTTGCTGAGGGTCCACACATACGCAATGTGCTAAGTTTCACCGGAAGTAAAAATTCACAAAATTTCTTTTGCTTAGCCATTCCCCATTCCCTCCAAAGGAATTTCCAGAAGAAACAGTTTTCATTGGATGGACTCAACATGTTCCTGGACCACCATCTGTTATTTTATATTTACATCCAGAAAAAAAAGAAAGAAAAAAAAACTGAGGTTGGGGCCAGTGGGGTGGAAGGAATCTCTTTTGATGCGAGTTGCAAAACATGTGAAGTTTTCCTTTATAAGATAATTCTGTAATAGGAAAAAATATGAAGGTTTAATATAATAGTGTGAGGAAAATGGGGAGATGATGATGATGATGTTACTTAGGGATTTGACAAAGGAGAGGCTGAGAGCTTCACTTTTCAACTCGGGCTTAGCTATGAAGGTTGCGTTATAGTTTACATTGATTAAAAATTCGCGGAGAATGCCTAATGTTATATTAACATTGATGAAGTGCCTGCTTGCTACATTTTGCATGCCGTTGCCATAGCGACTCCACTACAGAGTGACCCAAATTAATTTTCCACCAGCCAAACTTAGCGCCTTGACAGTTTCTCATCTTGTTCTGTGGATAAGGAGGCTGGAATTTATAGATCTGCCACAATAAAGAAGAAATAATAATAATGTGCACACACTTTTGGATGGAGAAAGAGTTTTTAAAAAATAAAATAATATATATATATATTTATTGAGAGATTAAAGAGAAGTGTGCCTCGGGATCTCTTCTTTAGATTTGTAAAGGCCTATACTTTTCCCCCTCTGCACTTTTGACTATAATGATGGAGCTCACTTTGTGCAGATGAATCTAAACACATAATTGGAGGGACATGCTATTAAATCACACTGGGCTTTTGGGGTATGGAAGCATTTCAATGAATAATTAGAAAATGAAGAAATGGAAGCTTTCATACCTGTCCTGTTGCCTGGATAATTATAGGAAGCAAATGAAAGGTGGTCGCACGAACACCGAGCTTTCAACAACTCTGTAATTTCTGAAGAATGCCTGCCTGTGGTTTTGTGAGCAAGCAAGCCTTTATGGGGCTTAAGAAATAAGGTCAAAGTTTCACTAGCAATTTCTGTAGTCTGTTAAACAATTTACTGAGAGAGAGAGAGAGAAACAAGACTTGAGAGCCTTTCCCAATTTCTGCTTTCAGCTCAGTCCACAGTCATGTTTATTGTGCTGTATTTTTGAAACCCACCTTTCAGCTGACCAGAGCCCTTAAGGCAGCTTACATCACTAAAAAACAAAACAAAAAATAAAAACAAACCCAACATGAAAAACCAATAATATAATGCTGAGGACTGTTTCTACGGGGATATACACTCGGTATTTATTACCCCTGCTATGCAAAAATCTCCAAATGAATCCAAACTTCAATGTCTAAAATCCCTGGTAGAGGACAAGGATCCTTAGATCACATTAAGGGTAGCCAAATTCTGTGCGATTGCCATAAAACTTTGGGAACAAGCTGTGCTACCATAATGACCAAGGCCTTAAATTACAATTTTAGGTTATATGTTTGTGACTAAGTTTTAATTTTTATATGTATTTTAACTGTTGCTATATCTGTATTGTCCCTGTTATACCTAATTGCAAATTCAAATGTATCCCTATCGTGTTTTATGACTTCCTTGATATTGTATGTGGGCTGGAACTGGTCTGTGATCGAAATAACAAATTCAATGCTGAGGACTTCCAGCTTGAATTCTGTGCAAAAAAATATGGGGGGGGGGCACTCCTTACGTGTCACCAGAGGTCCTAATGGGATCATCATTTCTTTTCTCAGAATCCACTAAATGAACAACCCTAAGCCATCGCTTTGTTCCCAGAGACTTTTCATAGGGAGAAAATGAGGTCTGCCGCAAGGAGCTGCACTGAGTTTGCTCTCCTGAAAAATAGGTCAAAATACCACACGCATCCCAGCCATTTTCGCTGCCCTGCAAATAGGGTGAGGGGTTTTGCCTTGGCCCTACATAAAGTATAGATGAAAACTGATAAAAGCACAATCAGCAGTAAATGTGTAGTAAAAGCACAGTCAGCAGCAGTGTTTGAAAATTAAACTACTACATAAGTCCCCAACGGACATATAAGAATATTTTTATAAGCCTCATGAAAGCCCATATAGAATTGGCCTAGCAGGCTCCTATGGGGAGTGCTACAAAGGAAGAGTGTCATCATGAAAAGGCCCCTGTTGCTTGTGGTTGTCAGCTTCAACTCAGAAGGTACTGAGGTTCAGAGCAAGGTCTTCTCTAAAGACTTTAATATGGAGGGGGTTTGGGGTTTCTTTTGCAGAATATATTCCTTTAGAAAGTACAGTGGTACCTCAGGTTAAGTACTTAATTCGTTCTGGAGGTCCATTCTTAACCTGAAACTGTTCTTAACCTGAAGTACCACTTTAGGTAATGGGGCCTCCTGCTGCTCCTGCACCGCCAGAGCACGATTTCTGTTCTCATCCTGAAGCAAAGTTCTTAACCCGAGGTAATATTTCTGGGTTAGTGGAGTCTGTAACCTGAAGTGGTTACAGGGAAAGGATGGTTGCTCCTCATGATATCTGTAGCTGACAGCTATGGGTTCCAGCTAGGCTTGCAGTTTTTCTACGTTTCGTTGATGCTGAAGAGGACATCTAAGAGCTGGAACATACTTCCAGTAGCAACTGGAAACACAACACAGAGGTGTGTGCTGATTTTGTGGAGGCAATCTGGGACAGCTCAGCTCTCTTAGACATGATTGATTGATTGATGGATGCACTCATGCAGCCGGTTTCTGCAGCCACAAAGACCACTTTAGAAGGA
Organism: Podarcis raffonei; assembly: GCF_027172205.1. NCBI lineage: Eukaryota > Metazoa > Chordata > Lepidosauria > Squamata > Lacertidae > Podarcis > Podarcis raffonei. Next base: position 110,859,349 of record NC_070604.1, on the reverse strand, counting down.
TGTTACACATAAGGAATTGGGTTGCACGTACATGCATTGTGATTGTGTGGAAGCGCTTCTCGCCCAATGCAGCTGTGAGACTTGCTCAGCAGGTGCAGCAGACCAGCAAGGGACCATGCAGTGGACCTGCAGTTGTTGCCAGCAGTGTGAACTAGCAATAAGACTCAACATTTTGCACATGGTTGTTCAGCCTGCAATCTTCGGAAAACCGCTGTGATAATGATGCACAAAATCAGGAGCAGATCCTGTGCTGCTGGTGGAAACCTCCTGCGACCATATCCTATTGGGGGAGGGATCGTTTATAAAGCTGTAACAAGATTGGAAAGTAAAGCCTCATTGTGGTATCAGGCACTGTGTTTAGAGACTGGCTGCTGCTCACCCTGTGAGATTAGCTCAGCTCTATCTGCTGAGAATTCTGAGGGCTCACCTGCCCTCCAGGAAGAGAAAGCCAGAGGGGAATCACCTTTGATCATGCAGGGAAGGCGGAGCACATGGCTTGCTTTCTCTGTCCATTGTTTATCTCGGCTCACCTCTATCTTTAGTGCCTAATTTCCCCAAGGAACTGGGAAGGGGAGGAGTAGGTGGCCAGCAACGCCTCCTTTGCTGCATGCAGGATTATGCTTCTCTCTAGTTTGCCTTCTCCTCTTGTAAGCAGAAGGGCCTTCTGAATTCTCAGCAGGCAGAGCTGGGATAATCACATGCGAGTAGCTTAGCATGAGAGAGGCCCATAACAGAATTTTGCAGTGCAGAGTGCTGCTGTTCAAGCCAGCCATGACCTCACCCAGGATATTCCATACCATTGCCTCTAGCTTTCCATTTCCCCCTTCCAGCATTCAGTCAAAAGCCTGTGGTCTTTCATAGAATCAGAGAATTGTAGAGCTGGAAGGGACCCCAAAGTTCATCTAGTCCAATGCCCGGCAATGCAGGAATATGCAGGCGGTCTTTATGGGGATCAGACCCCTGACCTTACTGGGCTCCTTCTGGGAGTTTTCCCCCATTAGGGCTCACCCCCTGCTTTCTGCAAATCCAGGCCAAACCAGTGGTGGCAGAATGCTGGCTGATTGAAGTGGAATGGTGGGTCTGAAGTCTTGAACAGGGGCATGCCACACTGTAACACTTTGCTGAAGGCCCCACTTATCATCATATGGAAGGTGTGGTGTGGGATATGTAGACTAATGTAGACCATGCAGAGGGGGGAAAGCCCTATGCAGATGTACTTACTGTGAGCACACAATTAGCTATTGCCTAAGGAGGGGTGATATCTTCATGCCACCAAACATTCAAACCTTGGTTGTCAAGCGTAATCTGTTCCGGAAGACCGTTCAACTTCCGAAACATTTGACAACCGAGGCGGGGCCTCTGATTGGTTGCAAGAGCTTCTTGCACTCAAGCAGAAGTTGTGTCGGACATCTGGATTCCAAAAAAAGTTTGAAAACCGGAGCGTTTGCTTCCAGGTTTTTGGCGTTCGGGAGCCGAAACGTACGACAACAGAGGTGTTCGAGAACCGATGTTTGACTGTATTGGAGAACTGTACCATTTTTTTAGGATGCGGGTGGCGCTGTGGTCTAAACCACTGAGCCTCTTGGGCTTGCTGATCAGAAGGTTGGCGGTTCGAATCCCCGCGACGGGGTGAGCTCCTGTTGCTCAGTCCCAGCTCCTGCCAACCTTGCAGTTTGAAAGCACACCAGTGCAAGTAGATAAACAGGTACTGCTCCAGTGGGAAGGTAAACGGCATTTTCGTGCGCTGCTCTGGTTCGCCAGAAGTGGCTTAGTCATGCTGACCTGCTGGCCACATGACCTGGAAAAGCTGTCTGCGGACAAACCCCAGCTCCCTCGGCCAGTAAAGCGAGTTGAGCGCTGCAACCCCAGAGTCATCTGCGACCGGACTTAACTGTCAGGGGTCCTTTACCTTTACCTTTTACCTTTTTTCCACACACAATGAGAGATTCCCTAGTTCTGTAGGATTAACAAGCATTTTTTGTGATGGGACCATACTACCTTGAAAGGCTACCTTCCCATAAATCACCATGATGCATTAGCAATATCAGTCTCTCCTGCACTGATGAATAAACCTCTCAAACTCTCTGACATATGTTAGAAATTTTCTGTGTTATTTCCCCCCACCTCCTATCTCCAAAACACAGATTTTATGCTAAAAATGGATGCCAAACTATTAACCATGTTAAGCCTGGCAGGTAGAGAAGTAATGAGATTTTGTGCAAATGACACCTGAGGACAGCTTATCTGCGATTACCAAAATAGCTGAGAAATTAAGTAATTGCCGTCAGAACTGATGGATAAACTTGACAATTTGAAACTGAGCACTGATGTTAAAATGCACGCACAGCCTTCACTTCCACTATCCAGCTTACAGTTGGCTGGGCGGCTTGTTGCTGTTTTTATTTATGACCCATTCAACAAACAAGGGTTAAAAGCTCATAAAAAAATCTTTATGTACTTTGCTGGGTCGTCCAGAAAGTCCATCTGCTGTAGCTGTCTCTGAAAATTATTCCATTGGCAAACTCACTACCAGGGCATGATGGAGATGCCCATCTCCTGTTCTTCATCAAGTCTAATCATTGCTTTTGAATATGGGTTCACCAAAATTCTGTTGGTATCCTCCAGAATTCATTCAATCCCCTTTTAAAGCCATTGCTGCCAAGATACTGTCTTGGGGCAATGAATTCCACAAGCAGAATTTGTAAGGCATAGAGGAATGTTTCGTTTTGTCTGAGCTGAACATAACTGCTAAATAACTTGCATTAACATTCTTCTATTTAAGCATTTTGCCTTACGCGCTACATCTGCGATCTGTTAGCATGAATGGATATTTTCATGCAGCGATTTGACAATGAATATAAAATGGGCATTAGACAGTTATTGTTTGGTATAGTTATTTATTAAATTATTGTGCAACCCTTTATCTGAAGATCACACAGCTTCACAATAGAAAAGCACACATAATTTGGAAAATTAATAAAAATTGAAATATAAAAATGTACAATGCACAACACACACAAAAAAACCAATAATCCCCCTTCCCGCAAATGCGTTTAAAAAGACATAGGATGTTTTGAGACTACAGTTCCCATCATCCCTGACCACTGGTCCTGCTAGCTAGGGATCATGGGAGTTGTAGGCCAAAAACATCTGGAGGGCCGAGGTTGAGGAAGCCTGATCTAGTCCAACCCCCTGCAATGCAGGAAACTCGGCAAAGCATCCATGACAGATGGCCACTCATCTGTTTCTTGGATGCTTGAAGAAGAAACATTGTAGGGAGGGTCACAGCTTAGTGGTGGAGCCTGTGCTTTGTATGCAGATACCCCCAGGTTCGGTCCCTGACATCTCCAGGTGAGAAAACCCCAAAGAGCCATTGACACTCAAAGTAGACAATACATGGACCAATAGCCTGACTCCTCATAAGGCATCTTCCTATGTTCCCAGGGGGTTGTTCAGTAAGCAGAATGTAGAGGGATGCAGGGATCCTACACTTACCATGCAGAACAAGGAATTTCTTCATGATGAGCCCATCACGCAGGCAAGAAAATTCTACGCAGTTAAGACACAGGAACTCTTGTCTACTTTTGCATCTTGTCATTTGTCATTAGATGGAGAACTCTGTGGGCTGTGGTGACATTATAAGACCTAGACCTGCTTCTATGGCTGAGTTAAGACCGATAGACTGCCCTATAGAGTTCAGAAGTGGACCAGGATGGCAAGAGAGTATGAGCACCACAGGCAATTTGGAGACAGGTTGACAGATATGATGGAGGACACTCAGTAAATCCCAACCCTCTGCTATTCTCTCACATCCCAATCACAAATAATCAAAGTCTGCTGTTCCTATTGTTTTCTGTTACTGGCATAAAGAACTGAAGCTGAGTTTCATGGTTTTGCATCTCAGAGGTTTTAGCGTATTTCTTTTGTCTAACGAATCCGGATTTCGGGTAGAGGCGGGGAATCTGTCTTTCATATTAGAATTACACCCGGCTGGCAGGGTTATATGGAGCTTAGACAGGTGAGGCATGGCATGAGCTGAACTTTCAGCAAAAAGGTTTTAGGCAATTAAAAATGTAAATGAATTGCTTCCTTTCCCTTGCCATGCGCTAATGTCTCTATATTCCATAATACCCAGTTCCAGAGAGCCTCCTAAGCATTCTGTCAACACTGAAATGTTAATAATGTCAGAAGAAGACAGATTACTTAGCGTGAAGGAAGTGGTCTCAAGTATGACCTTTTCAAAAGCTTATCGTGACACTGAGAGGTACAATACCTTTCATTGGAGCATTCATAAAAGTTTATACAAAGGCTTTCAAGGATTTACGGTTGCAATTTAAATACATTTTTAAAAATGTGTGAGGCTGTGGGATTCTTTCCAGGTACTGATTTTAAGCAACAAGAGTCTAGCAGCATTTAATTTCACTGCAAAAAATGCAGTAGACTTGGAATGGGATAACTTGGAGATTATATGAAGTCTTTCCTTGAAATTCAAGGCTTTAACAAGAGCAGCAAAAAATATACATAACCTGTGTGAATCTGCCCAGTCATCCATTCCTGTAGCCAGGATGTCAATATTAGGGCTGTGCACTGCCCTGTGCCCTGCTCCCCTGATTAGGCTGATTTGCCTTGGGAGCCACCCATCCCATGGTGGATCTATCCTCAACGTAACCTGGAGCAGCAGATATGTAAGATTGGCGTTCCTTCTTGCTATTACTTGAGGCTCAGGTGGCCTCGCTTGCATGGAGTGTCTTCCCTCAGCCTCGGCTGGTGGCCCAGCTGCACCCATATCTGGACAGGGGTAGCCTAACTACTGTTGTCTATGCCCTGGTAACCTCTAGGTTAGATTGCTGCGACACGTTATACATAGGGCTGCCTCTGAATAAGGTCTAGAACAGGCTTCCTCAACCTCGGCCCTCCAGATGTTTTGAGACTACAATTTCCATTTAAGGGACCGCCTCTCCTGGTATGCCCCGCAGAGGACCTTAAGGTCCATGAATAATCATAGTTTAGAGGTCCCAGGCCCTAAGGAAGTCATATTATCCTCCACCACGCCCAGGGCCTTCTCAGTGATGGCACCGACCTGGTGGAAAGCTCTGTCCCATGAGACCAAGGCCCTGTAGGATTTAACTTCCTTCTGCAGGGCCTGTATGACAGAGCTATTCTGCCTGGCTTTCAACTTGAACTTAGCCTGATCTTTTATTACCCTTCCTTTCCTCCCCCTCCCCTTTTTATGAAGATTGCCCACTCTGGGATCCCACAGCTAATTCTCCCCTGGTCTCCTCACTGGCTGAAATAGGACTAATTTAGCCAGCTAGCCCTGGTGATCATCTAATGTGTATTGGATGGTTTCCCCCCCCCCCCAAAAAAAATTGATTTTTGTACTCTGAATTTATTGTTATTCATGTTTTATACTGTATTTTATGCTATTTTTGTTGCATCAATTAAGTGTTTTAAATTTGTTGTTAGCCGGCCGGAGCCTGGTTTTCTGAATTGGGAAGGGCAGGGAATAAATAAAAAAATTATTGTTATTATTATCCTTGACCACTGCTCCTGCTAGCTAGGGGTCATGGGAGTTGTAGGCCAAAAACATCTGGAGGGCTGAGGTTGAAGAAGCCTGGTCTAGATACTCCAGCTGGTGCAGAATTGGGTGTCCAGGTTGCTCACAAAAATCCTAGCCTGACTTCACTGGCTGCTGACTAGTTTCTGGGCTTAAGTGCTCTGTAAGCATCATTGGTAGGTTTGCTCGTTTAACATGCTTCGGTGTGCATCAGTGCTTTCATATCTTTGCTACATTTTCTTGATTGTAATGCTTATAAAAAGCTTATAAATGGCTTCTCCACTTGGTTTCGTTGCTTTGAAATAGGCAACCATTGTTGGGTTTTCTTCTTCTTCAAAGGGGGAGGGCTGAGTTTTATTTATCGTTTTCTGTGTTTCAGTCTTCATGGGTTTCTTCTTCATTACCTGTAATTAAAAATTTCATTGTGCTTTTTTTTAAGCAGTGCAAATAATCATTAAAGTGACTGGCTGATTAAACAACAGCAAAAGCTTGTCGGCAAGCAAAACCTCTTGTCACAAACAAATCTCTCTCTTCAGGATTGCTCAGTTGACTCCAACCCATGTTGAAGCATCAAATTCTTTTCTTGTCGGTACACTATGTGCTGGGCTAGCATCCCCCACATAGAATCCCATCAGGAGCTCTCCATGGTTACCTGTACACTATCTGATGTTTCCCTGAAGTAGGAACATCTCCTTCTCTGATTTTGCTTTGGCCAAGAACCCAGGGCTTTCATCAACTGCTGTAGGAAAGGGACTGTGAGCAACATCACGGAGGGGTATTTCTAGGACTAAGGTGAAACTGTGAAGCTCCCTAGTTATTTTTGCTATTAGATGCTGCATTTCTTGTTACATACTGTATATTGATAGTGTTGGAGTGTGGCTTTTAGGTCCGTTATTATGCTTGCTATTGTTTGGCTGTGTTATTATGAAATGGTTTTGGTAGTGTTTGTTTGAAATGCACCCCTCTTTCTTTGATGCAAGCTGCTTTGAGCTTGATTCTTTTTGTGGAAAAGTGGCATACAAATCGAATGAATGAATGAATGAACTTTTCCCACTGTAGGGTGAATTTGTTCAGCAGCCCCAGATTCGCAAGGGGGCACCTGCACCTCAGTTAACCTGAATTAATATTTTATCAGGTTCCTTATAGAGATACCATCAACAACTGTACTGTCAATGACAACTTTCACGCAGGGGTTTCCATATTCAATTTTTATAAAAGATAAAGGTAAAGGACCCCTGACAATTAAGTCCAGTCGCAGATGACTCTGGGGTTGCGGTGCTCATCTCGCTTTACAGGCTGAGGGAGCCGGCGTTTGTCCACAGACAGTTTTTCCAGGTCATGTGGCCAGCATGACTAAGCCGCTTCTGATGCAATGGAACACCAAAACCAGAGCAGTGTACGAAAACGCCGTTCACCTTCCCGCCAGAGCAGTACCTATTTATCTACTTGCACTTTTTTTTTGGCGTGCTTTCAAACTGCTAGGTTGGCAGGAGCTGGGACTGAGCAACGGGAGCTCACCCCGTCACAGGGATTTGAATTGCTGACCTCCTGATCCGCAAGCCCAAGAGGCTCAGTGGTTTAGACCACAGCGCCACCCGTGTCGCTAAATTTCTATTACCCAATTTTATTTTATTTTTATTAGATCTCTATAAGGCCCTTCATCTGAGGATCACAGGGTGGTTTACATTGTAAAAATGCAAAAATGCATAGCATAGCAAATAAAAACAGTAACATCCCCCTTCCCAGTTTAAAAGGCCATAGATTATTTAATTAGCCAAAGTCCTGGGAGAAGAGGAATGCTTTTGCTTGGCACCTAAAGATATGTAATGAAGGCGCCAGGTGAGCCTTCCTGGGGAAAGCATTCCACAAACGGGAGCCACCACAGAAAAGACTTGTTCTTATGTTGCCAGCCTCTGGATCAATTACAGTGAAATAAAATGTTAAGATACAGATATCCTAATTCGCTAAAATCATTTAAAAATATCTATAGTAACTGCCTGAATTCTTTCCATTTCTTTCCCTGCTTTCCTTCAAGCTAATGCATATACAGCTTCTAATTAAATCTTCTAATTAAAAAAACCCCCATAATTTCTTAATCAGAACAGTTTGTTAATCTAGACAAAATATTTACCAGGAACTTTAATCTCAGTTCATGATATAAGGGGCATTTTGATACATAATGAATTACTTTGCCCATTTGCTTCAGACTGCAAACACAGATACACTGGAAAACAGAAACCTGTTTCTTTGGGCTCTCCGTCATTGCAGAGGACATACTAGGCAAGCACAGTTCAAGAAGATCCTTGTATATAAGGGAATATACAGATATATGTGGGTGCCCTCTGAAATTATTGCTTTTTGCTCCCTCACAATTATACTGTGTCCATCATCACCACTATAGACACAGGTCTTCAAATACCTAGATGGGGTGGCAGGGAGATGGTTCAAGTCAGGTATGCATCCAACAGTGCAAATACTTCAGCTGTTCTGAAAAGTCTGGGGTCCCCACATCCACCAAGAACAAGCCCTCCCCTTGCACCTTTGTCATATAGCAACTTTGCCATGTAACCACCATTCTAAAATGAATATTCCCTCCCTTCACTGTATTGTCACTCTCACATAGGATTAAACAAGGTTGCAGCAGCTGAGCTGAATGCCTTTCCCCCATGCTGTGACCTGGGATTTTTACATTATGGATGTCTGGAATGACACATCACCAGCATTCTCAAACAGTGGGGGATCTAAAAGGCTCTCAAAACACAGCTGCAGATACCCAAGCCCCTGTTGTAAGGAGGTGGGTTTTGATCCCTTCAAAATCCAGAATGCTTCTTCCGGAATGCTTCTTGATTTTGGATGATGGAGAGTTGTAATCCTATACAATCTTGGAGGGCCATGAGTAGCCCACCTTTGCTGCGAGAGAACATCTTGCTAAACAGTCAGCTCTCCGTGCTCTGGGAATGAGAACATAAAACCCTTCCATTTTCAGAAAAGAAAAGAAAAAATGATTCTTCTAGTGCAGTAATCTGGTTTCAACACTGGTTTGTTGTTGTTTAGTCGTTTAGTCGTGGTCATCTGACCTCTGCTTAGAAACCTATCAAGGAGCAGCTAGGAGAAGTTGCTTAGATCCTGCTTCTTTGTTGTTGTTGTTTAGTCGTTTAGTCGTGTCCGACTCTTGGTGACCCCATGGACCAGAGCACGCCAGGCACTTCTGTCCTCCACTGCCTCCTGCAGTTTGGTCAAACTCATGCTGGTAGCTTCGAGAACACTGTCCAACCATCTCGTCCTCTGTCGACCCCTTCTCCTTGTGCCCTCCATCTTTCCCAGCATCAGGGTCTTTTCCAGGGAGTCTTCTTTTTTAAAAAATAAAATAAAATAATATTTATTCAAAATTTCATCAATACATAGACACACACAAAAAAGAAACAAGAAAAACAAAAAAAGATACAGCAAAAAATAAAACAAAAAGAAAAAAACAAAAAGAAAAAAGAAAAATACAAATCTCAAATTACTTTTCATTTGCTTAATTCTTGAACCTCCTCACACCTCCCTTTTTGTATTCTAGTTTAATTCGTTATTTCAGCAAATTCTTCCCATGTTTCTCAATTTTAATTTAAATGATTAATCTTCACAATCTATCTTATTTATTAATCAACATAACCTTTCCATCTTTTAATATAATCTGTTATTCAATTTACCTTAATCTCTTTAACCTTATCTTATCTTAAAAATCTTAAAATTTCAAAATTTACATCATATTCATACATATCTCCTTAAATCATTTCTGCTAAAGCCAATTTAGTTCCTTTCCAGCATATTCCCTGATATTTCATTAATGTTGCACTAATTCCAAAATTAACAAAAGAATTTCCCTTGATATCTCTAATTTTTATCCAACGTCCCTTCTTCCTGGTTTCGGGTCATGTCAGTCCTTTCTGTCCATTACATCCAGTCCATCAATCTGGTGTTCTTATGTCCGAGGCCCTTAAATCTCTTCTAGGCCCCTTCTGCAAATTTTCTTGTTCTTGTTTGTGCTTACGCACTTCTTTGTCTATTGTTGGTTTCTTGGGGAGTGGGTCTCCGGAGGGTTCCATCCGGTAATAGTTTCGATTTTCCTTCATCAGACTGGCCCCTTCCCCCCAGTCCCACTCCCCATCTTCATCTTTGTAATCCAAAAAATATTTATCCAGAAGATAGTTGTTCACCTGTTTCATAGTCCCACTAGAGTTAAAAGCTTCCTTGACTTCAAATACTTCCCAGCACTCTCCAAGTTCAATCTTCCAACACAGTGGCTTTTGTTCCTGCAGGACTTTGGATCTCTCCATTTGTGTTGTTTGAGGAGTAATCACTGCCTCTTCCTTCTCCATCTGCCTTTGGACTTGCCTTGTCAAACCAGATTCCTGAATTGGTCACTGTATAACTTCTTTATCCTTATTCCCTGTTAAATCATATTCACTGGCCACAGCACTCATCAAGTCCAATTTTTCATGCATCAAGTTCATTTTCTCATGAAGCTGCTCCAGCAAAGCATTAGTCATGCCAAGGGCAGACACCAAACCTTCCTTCCAACACATTTCTGTTCAAGGTCAAAGTCAAAAGGCTGGTCCCACGATCCAAATCTCACAGCTGTAGAGTCTCCAAGTAAGTAAGCTGCAACAACAAACTGACAGGCTCCCTCTAGGGGACACAATTTCTATTTGTATCCATTTCTAAAATGTATCCAACAAAGGAGATTACTTTCGATTTCAAATCCATTCGATTTCAAATACGTTGTTTCTTTAAAATGCAGAAATGCAGAAAGTAGTGTTGAAGTTAATTTGGTTCTCTCTCTCTTTTTTAACTATCTGTCAAAGTACTCCACTTTCAATCAATGGACGTCTCAAACAATTTCTGTCCCGACACCCCGTCCCCAGGTTTGGGACGATGGAAACTTAAATTCCTTTACTCTCCTCCTGCAGGATCAAACAGTCAAATCCCCCCCCCCTTTTCTCCTGCTTCCAAGGGGGTTTTATTGGTTGTGGATGCAGGAAATTTCCAACTTTAAAGCAGTTTTCCAGGCTATTAGGTTGCAAGGTCTTTGCTTCAGTCTATATACAAAAAGCGGTAGGCGGACTTCCTGTTTAAACCTTCCCGCTTCGTGCCTAATTCATAAATTTTGCAAATTTCTTAGTCCAATTCTTTGTTTTTACTCACGGGTGCTTGATTTAGAGTCTAAATGTCATCAGGAAAAAGTCAGCGCTCTCCGGCGATGGCTGTGCGGCTTCCCTCCATGGAAATAGCGATCGGTTCGCAGCACCGCGCTGCTCACCCCACTTCACTCCGGAGCCCCGAAAAGGGATTTCCTCGTGAGTAGGGGAGGCGCTCTTGGTGCTCTGCCGAACCCCACGTTCCCAGGCTTCTCCGCCTGGGATTTCTAGCGGGCCCCCGCCTTCGCCGCGGCGGGAAGACCCAATTTCCACAGAGCCCGTTCCTCCGATCGGAGGAACTCCGCCATTCGTTGTTGGCGCTGACCCGGAAGTCCCAGGGAGTCTTCTCTTCTCATGAGGCAGCCCTGTTCAGGGAAGTTTTTAACGTGTGATATTTTACTGTATTTTTGGTTTCTATGGAAGCCGCCCAGAGTGGCTGGGGAGGCCCAGCCAGATGGGCGGGGTATAAATAATAAATTATTATTATTATTATTATTATTATTATTATTATTATTATTATTATGAGGTGGCCAAAGTATTGGAGCCTCAGCTTCAGGATCTGTCCTTCCAGTGAGCACTCAGGGCTGATTTCCTTCAGAATGGATAGGTTTGATCTTCTTGCAGTCCATGGGACTCTCAAGAGTCTCCTCCAGCACCATAATTCAAAAGCATCAATTTTTCTGCAATCAGCCTTCTTTATGATCCAGCTCTCACTTCCATACATCAGCTATGATCATAGAATCTTTAGTCAGTGTTATATGCAATGTAGAGCTACAGCAAATTTTTCTTTCCAGCAAGGATTTCTCCTTGCACAACAGAATGTTCTCCACATGAGCCCCGTGATTCTGTTCTGTTCTTCAGAGTAGATTTGGGGATGGTGCAGGGGAAGGAGAGGGGAGGAGGAACCCTGTTTCACTCGTGCTAATCCTTGGGCAAGTGCAAACTCCAGACACTTCCAGGTTGTCTACATGCAGAGCGTGAAGCCAGGAGCCCTTCAAGTGCCATATATAATGTTTGTTTTGTTCTCACAAGGAATCACTCCTTTAGTGTGGCAGCACCTAGGCTGGATCTAGACACACCAAAAGAACATTTCAGGAAAAAATATGTTGTAACCTTTATAATGACAAATCACATTGGCAAAAAGGGAACTCCCCAGCGCCATCTGGTGTCACACTGTTATACCGCATATAAAACATTTTTTCTTTATCAATCTAGCTGATTCCTTACTCTCTGGAACATCATTCCCATTGATATTAGGCAGCTGCCTGCTAAAAATACTTTTGTTTAGGCAAACCTTAGCCAGACATGTAATTTGAACAGGTAAATGTTATTTACTAAGTTTCTTTTTTTAACTGCTGATTTTCATTATATTTCGATGCATTTTAGGTCAACTTGTTCTTATTCTCTCATATTACCTGTGTTTTTAACAAACATTTTATAGTGTTTTACTGAAACTGCTTGGAAGGTTTTTTTATGATTAAATCATGGTAAATAAATTATTTTGTCTGCCTCATTCCCAGCAACTTGTATCCTGGGATTTGCTACCTATGAAGTACAGAATTTCTTGGTAGCTTTCATGGGTAATACCTGTGAGTAGGCACACCCTCCATATTTTTTTTCTGGGCCCCTTGCCATCATCGCACACGTTGTAGCAATCAACTCTATAATTAAGTGTTGCATAAATAACTACATTCATTTGACTGTCTTGAATCTACTGTCAATCACTTCCATGGGTGACCCTGAATGCTAGTTTTATGGAAGAGGGTGAAGATGGGTGGGAGAAAAATAATAATCTGTCTACTTTCTCCACACCATTCAAAATGCCGTGACCTGGTGAAAAAGCCACGTGAAAATTGCTCCAAGCTTTTTTGGAAGGGAAAAGTGGGATTTATATGAAACGGACATAAATGTTTCATTATGCCATGGCCCAAACTGTGCTGTGTGGCTAGCAGTGTTCCCTTATTGTTATCTCTCTCTCCCTCCCTCTCTCTCTTTTAAAAAAGCATGGATTTTATTAAATTTTTCCAATATCTAAGTTGGAAAGAAAACCCAATATGCCATATAGTGATGCTGCAGCAAGAAATAACAAAGCCGCAAAAGGGACCGGAAGAAATATGAGAAAGGGGAATAAAAAACCCCCTGCCAAATATACTGATATATATATTGCATAGGTATATGTTCAGTTCCATATTTTAGAGCCTTAACTTCTTAGTATGGAAGTTAAAAGCAGAAGAAACTCATTGCAGTTGAAACAGAAGCAACACATACATATATTCTTTAATGTTTAATTGTAATTATTTTATTGTGCTCTCCAAAGGGGATGAGAGCACTGTATTAAGGTGATTTCATTCCCATTTATGGGGTCAGTTCCAGAAAATACTACAGGATGACTGTCCCTTGGCTCCATGGCCAGCTGATTTGCGATGTGCAACAGGACATAATATGTGAATTCTCTGGTCAGAATTCACCAATCTGCGGGTTGCCATCTGATTGGATTTTATTCTGATCCTGATCTGATTTGAGGATGTATTTTAATTGATTGTCTGATTTTATGTTAATGTGTTATACATTTGATGTTAGCCGCTCTGAGCCTGGCTTCAGCTGGGGAGGGCGGAATATAAATAATTATTTTATTATTATTATTATTATTATTATTATTATTATTATTATTATTTATTATAGTCTCCAAGAAATATACCTTTTTCTGTCTCTTATTCAGAAATGTGCAATCTGTAGGCACACATTCACACATGGATGCTTTCGGCCCACTCCCTAATCTTACATGGCCCACAACATCTTCTTGGAGATTCTGCATAATATTGTTCATATTGCCCAGAGAGTGCACAAAATTCCGTCAAGATATGCAAATTCTCCAAGGCCTGTTGGAGATCATGCATAATGGCCAGAGAATGTATACAATGCAGCCAATATCTGCACATTTTCCAAAGCCTGTGGGTGATTGTGTATATTAATTGGCACACATGAAGCCCGGTGAATGTGCACAATGGCTGGTCGTTATGCACATTAACTGCCCAGTTTACATACCCTTTCACATATGTATCTGTTCATTTACCACTGGAAATCACTACTGTGTTTTAAATTGAAATACAATAAGTCTAACCATAGTGTGTGTGTGTGGGGGGGGGGACTGTAACCAGGTGACCTCAATCAGCTAGAAAGGTGGTAAACTGTCAATGGACCACTTAAATTCCTCTCCTGCTTCCCCTTCTTATCGTTGTTCATCTTTAAAACATGGACTGATGAAGGAGAACACATGGCCACCTCACCTAAAAGTGTATATGCACATACTCCATGTATTCACACATCCATGCTTGAAATATACATCATGCTCAGATCTGGCTGTTCTGAAGCCACAATGAAGAGAGAGGCTTAAAAAAATTAAATAGAACACCACTAGAGCAGCTAGAATGCAGGAGCATGAAGGGAGACGAGAAAGATTTTGTTCTTTGGAGGGGAAAAAAAAGGCTAGGTTAGCAGGCTCCCTCTAGCTACAGATTTTTATTTCTTCACTCCACAGAGCTTGTCTCTGGGAGTGAACGTTGCTTTCATTATAGTTAATGCCTGAGATTGAAGCCACTTCATCTCTTTTTTATTTGTTTCAGTAACAGCAATCGAGGAAATGTGGAATGAATTTCTAATAAAATCACATTAGCTGGCACATGACACTGCGCAATGAACTTGCTACCCAAAAAAAAATCATTATGGTGTTTCCCCCCCTTTTCTTTATTTGACAGCACTTTTAACAGATCACATAGTTAGGGTTGCCATATGTCCTCTTTTTCCAGGACATGTCCTCTTCCCCAGGTCTGGTTGTCATATGTCCTATTATCCCCAGGCACGCCCTCTTTTTCAGGATTATAATTTCTGTCCAGACAGATTTTTCAAATTTGTAAAAATTATTGGGGAGGTTTTTTTGTTTGATTTTATTGTTTACAGTAACCCAAGATAATTTTTCTAGTGCATTAGACTCAGACCTAAGGCGCCTGGCTAAGCTGGTCTGCAGCAGAAAATCACAACAGTGCAGCATCTTAAACTAGCTACATAATGCATAAATCCCTTCTCTGGTGGCTGAACTGAAAAGATGCTGGCTCAGCTACAAGATCTTAGAGAAGGAGCCTGGGAGGGCAAAAGTTAACACCTCCCTGCCCTCAAGGAGAGTCTATATGTACATACTAAACAGTTTAATAAATTGATCTGTGCACATTTGTGTTCACAAAGATGTGAACATGAGCCCAAATTCTTTCATGTAAGTGAGGGAACAATAAGTATTAATATTATTTGCTGTTGAAAGTTAATGACTAGCAATATATCACAGCTTCTATAGCCTAAGTACAGTAAAGGTAAAGGGTAAAGGGACCCCTGACCATTAGGTCCAGTCGTGGCCGACTCTGGGGTTGCAGTGCTCATCTCGCTTTATTGGCCGAGGGAGCCGGCATACAGTTTCCGAGTCATGTGGCCAGCATGACTAAGCCACTTCTGGCAAACCAGAGCAGCGCATGGAAATGCTGTTTACCTTCCTGCCGGAGTAGTACCTATTTATCTACTTGCACTTTGACGTGCTTTTGAACTGCTAGGTTGGCAGGAGCTGGGACCGAGCAACGGGAGCTCACCCCGTCATGGGGATTTGAACCACCGACCTTCTGATTGACAAGTCCTAGGCTCTGTGGTTTAACCCACAGCACCACCTGCATCCCTCCTAAGTACAGTAGGGGTATTTAAAACAAGAGTCGTCATAGTGATCCATAGTTAAAAGTAGAAGTTGGCAAAAATTGTGTCCTCTTTTTTTGCTCTTCAAAATATGACAACCCTAACATAGCTATATAGATCTGTCTATTTCTATAGGACATGCAGATATTTTGCATGTCATGAAGAAAGTGGATAGAGAAAAGTCCAACCACCCACTCTTCTTATACTAAAACTCATGGATATTCAATGAAACTGAATGTTGGAAGATTCAAGACAGATAAAAGAAGGCAGTTATCCACATAGCACATAGTTAAACTATGGAACACGGTCCAACCAGAGGCTGTGATGGCCACCAACTTGGATAGCTTTAAAAGACGACTGGATAAAATCATGGAGGACAGAACTATCTAAGGCTACTGGCCATGATGGCTACGCCTTGCCTCCATGGTTAGAGGCCGTAATGTTCATGAATACCAGTTACTGGAACCTGCAGGAGAGGATAATTCTCTTGTGGTCAGATCCTGCTTACAGGTTTCCAACAGGCATCTGGTGGGCCAGTGTGAGAACATGGGGCTGGACTAGATAGACCACTGGCCTGATCCAGCACATTCTTCTTACATTAGTATAGTTTGTGGCATGACCACAGTATTCACCTTTCATGTGTCTGTAGCACTTGAAAGCAGTCTGAGACGTTTAAGATCCATTCCATGTTGTTCCGACTTGATTCCCTGTTTGTGTTAAATTCAAAGTTCTGCCTCACCCCCATTGACCGTAATGGGGGAATCTAAAAATGCCTGTAATCCCCCCCAATAAATGGATGGTGTTTTCAAGCAAATGAGTCCCTACAGAGTAGATTAATCCTGCCAAATTTCACAGGTTTTCTTCTTTTTTTGTGAGTAGGAAACTTATTTTGTTTCACCCCCACAAAAAAAGGTCTAGGTCCCTCCCCCATTTCCTCCCAGAATTGGATTTTGATTGCAGGTGTGGCTGTGCTTTCTGAGGGGATGAAATCTGCCAACTTTCAGAAGAATAAGCAGTGGCGTAGCATGGGTTGTCAGCACCCGGGGAAAGGCAAGTAATTTGCGCCCCCTAACCTGTGGATTTGCGCCCCCTAACCCTAACCCCCAGATGTTGCGCCCGGTGCGGCCGGCCCCCCCTGCACTCCCCACGCTACGCCACTGAGAAAAAGTGCAGCAGTTCTCTAGCAAGGGCATTGTTTACAGGTTTGGGGTGGGAAAATAGAAACTGTGTTCCTTTGCCTAGTCTTTTTTTTATGTGTGTGGACATTCAGTTTGAAAACAGGAGAATAAGGGAGGTACCCCGGGTATGAAACCTGCCAAATAGGTACAAGGCCTATTATGCTAGCTGATATTACCTTTGCTATTTTGTTTTTCAAAAGTAGGCTAACCCTGCTGCTTTTGCTCTGCTCTGAGCCAATACCTAGATCAGGAGAGACCCACCCTGACCCTCTGAGGAGTCTTTGGTGAGCTGTGCAGTTGGGAAAAGGAAAGTTTGATTGCACAAGCTTCTTTCCACTTCCACACTGAATACAGCCCATCAGTGAAATGAGCTGAAGAACAATTTTTCACATAACGGTCAGTTAAGGCAGTGACCATATAGGCCATATAGCTGTGTGTGTCACAAAAGCAGAGGCTTTGTAGACTGAGAAATTGCCATTTTAAGCTTTTCATTATTATTATTACCTACTTTCTGCATTTATACATGACACATTTATAAATACGTTCTAGATTTCCATTTCATGTTTCTGCCAACTAAATTAACATTTAAAACAATGAGATAGGGTGGCATTGAACCAAGTTTTTGTTCGGAGTGGACGCATTGAAATGAAAGAGCATGACTAAGTCAGGTCCATTAATTCCAGTGTAACTTAGCTGAATACAATCTAATAGGCATGATATACATGGGTTGGTTGGGGGGTGGCAGGTGGGAAAGCAGGATATGGAAGCCCAGGTGCCAGTATTTACATAGATATCTTAATTGTTATGATATTCAGCTAGGTGCTGGGAAGAAGAGCCAAGGTGATCAAATCTAATTAGGAACAGTTGAGGGAGTTGGGTATGCTTAGCCAGGAAAAGAGGAGGCTAATAGGAGATATGCTAGCTGTCTTCAAATATCTAAAGGCCTGTCACAAGGAAGATGGAGCAAGCTTGTTTTCTCCTGCTCTGGAAGGTAGGACTCAAACCAATGGCTCCAAGTTACAAGAAAGGAGATTCCAGCTAATCAGGAAGAACTTTCTGACGCTAAGAGCTGTTAGACATTGGAATGGTCTCCCTTGGGAGGTTGTGGGCTCTCCTTCCTTGGAGGTTTGTAAGCAGAGATTGGGTGGCCATCTGTCATGGACGCTTTAGTTATGGTGCATTGCCAGGGTTTGGGCTGGATGACTCTTGGGTTCACTTCCAACTCTACAATTCTGCGATTCAGCAGAGATAATCTAGGATCAAGGCTGAAAAATGGAAGCACATCATTTATCTTGTTCATTCTTGATAGAAGTTTCCCATGTGCTTCACAATCTTGACCAACTTTTTTCCTCTCTTTTAAATCTTAATCATAATTTAGTGAACACTTTCTCATGGTATAGGTATTGTTTCTTTAAGGAAATATTGGTTGCGAGTTTTAATACTTCTTTTTTCAGCTTTAGATGAGACAGTTTTTACGGTTGTTTGGATCAAATAGTTAATCGCTGAATGCTACTTTCCTTGCAAATCACTGATGGTTCCACGGAATACAGTAATTACAGTGTTATAGGTATTGGAAACCTGGACTTTATAGATATATAAAGTATGCAATATTGTTGCTGTACTCCCCCCCCCCCATCAGTTTTGTGGGAGAACAAGTACCCTGCTGTTGTGTAACTGGCATTTGCATTAAAATGTTTGATGAGACAGATTTGCAGACAATTTATTTTTATGGCAGGCAGTTGCATAAGTTCAACAGAAAATGTCAGGCCTCTTAATAAATAAAGGAAGAAATCTCTAATTTTATTTAAGTTTGGGCACCCCATTATTTAAATGGTTTCCCCCCTCTACTTCATAGAAAAGAGGACAATAAAAATAAAAACTAGTAGCAAAAGTGGGGAAGCTAATTAAAATGCTCAGATATCTTCCATACTGAAAAAGTGTTTTTGTCTAGATTTTGTATTGTGATTCTGCTGCAAGCGAGAGTGAAGAAGCTGTTTTGAAGGGAAGGGCATCTTAAGTATTTGAGGAGGTCATCAATGCCTACTAGTATTGTTGACCATTTGCGACCTCCAAGATCAGAGACAGCATGCTTCTGAATACTAGTTCCTGGGGAGCAACAACAGAAGAGGGCTGTTTCTGTTATTCCTAGAACAGGCATCCCCAAACTCGGCCCTCCAGCTGTTTTGGGACTACAACTCCCATCATCCCTAGCTAACAGGACCAGTGGTCAGGGATGATGGGAATTGTAGTCCCAAAACAGCTGGGGGGCCGAGTTTGGGGATGCCTATCCTAGAGGCATGTGATGGCTGAAGGAGCTGGCGTACAGCTTCCAAGTCATGTGGCCAGCATGACTAAGCCGCAAACCAGAGCAGCGCATGGAAATGCTGTTTACCTTCCTGCCGGAGTAGTACCTATTAACCCACAGCGCCACCTGCATCCCTCCTAAGTACAGTAGGGGTATTTACAGTAGGGGCCACTATGGGAAACAAGATGCAGGCTAGGTCTTTGTTCTCATCTGGTAGGGCTCCTTATCATTTTATGTTTGAGTTAGATATTCCCATTTCTCCTCTCTTGACGTCACTGTACATTGTATTTTTTTTAATCTGTTTTTGACACTAGCTCCCCACCCCAGTGATAATGGTGTTGCAATTGAGAATGTCTGGGAAAGAAAGTTGCATTTGGGAAGTGCAATCATTTTCACTTGCAATAGGCATATATTCTTATTGCAAATATTGTATACAGTTAGGCACAGCAGGTTGTATTCAACAAAGTCCTACGCTGAGTAGACTCACTGAAATTAATTTACCCATGGGTCTACTCTGAGTAAGGCTAGCTCTGAATACCACCCAATATTTGCAGTATTATTCATCCCAGTTGAACTGTTCCATATATCTTTTAACATGTTGAATTCTTTGACTGGGATCTGTTTACATAGTATTTGCAAAGAAGCTAACTTGGATTGGTCATGCAAAGGCCTGACAATGAATGCAAATAAAAGATAGGAAATCAGGCAGCCCTTGTTTAGTAGGATGTACAATTTAAAGCTGTATGTATAGTAGTCATTGATGGTTGGTGCATTTGAGTAATTGCTTGCAGAAACGTTGGTCCTATATCCATTTTTTTGGAGTGGGATAATTAATTAATCCCAATTTTTCAAAGGCCTTTTGAGCATCTAATGACAGAATGATCATAGGGGATTTGGTTACATTACTATCATTAATCACAGGTGAAAGCCTGAAAACCAAATCTGTAAGCTTTCTGTGTGGTACAAATACAATCTGGTGTATCCTAATTTCAGAGAATATCAGCGAACCTAGACACTTGGTAAAAGCTGCACTGGAAATCTTATAAATGTGTTTTAATAAAGAATCAATGCAATCCCAGAGAAATGGAGTCTTTTATTGGTTTGGCTGCAGTCCTAAAGCCACTTACTTAGAAGTAAGCTGCACTGAATTCAATCTGACTTACTTCCGAGTTAACATGGTTGTTAGGATTGTGCTTATTACTGTGAGTTGTATCCGACAAAGCTGCCTTATTCATGCAAGAAAATCAATGTTTTCCCCCTCTCCACCCCACAACATGCCAAATCTGCTTTGTGAGTTCCCCCAACCCTCTGGAGAAGATTGGGGAGGGGGTCATGGAGTATGGGGAGAGGAAAGGGAGATAAGTTCCAGTGTGCAAGTGGAAATCCTTGTGCAAACAGAGCAACTTTATTGGATACAACTCACTGTGTGTAATTTGAACACGTGTATCACATGGTTGAACATACTGTTGAAAAGCAATCTTAGTTAATAGCCAAAAGACCTTACATTGGATGTAGAACTTGGCTTCAAAAAGTCTTCTAGGCTTTGGGCTGTATGATTAATTATTATTTTTAGCTTAGTAATTATTTGGTTGATTTCGTTTTCTGTTATTTCTTGATTTAGAAATTGCTGCTTTTTTTGCAAAGACTGAATCCAGATCCTATCCAGGTAAGTATGAATGTCTGTTTCTATGAGTCAGTCTGTGGCATATACAGTAGTCTGAAAATGAACCTCACACTTGCAATCCGGCTGAAGGTCCCATTTAGGAGAACCTAAACACACAGTTTCAGGGCTATAGTCTCTTCTTCCTCCTCCTCCTCCTCCTCCTCCTCCTCCTCCTCCTCCTCCTCCTCTTCCTCCTCCTCCCTTCCCATTCTGTCCCTTCCCAGTTCCAGTCCATCTGCCATTACTGCATAGCCATTGCCCAGTGCACAGGTTGTTGCTGCTGCCCACCAAATCCCCACCCCACTCATACCTGCAAATCAGAGTGGACCACAAAGGAAGTGAAAGCAGTAGTTAGGTCCACTTCCCAGCTCCATGTTCAGGAAGATGCTGCAATTGAGACAGTGCATTCAAAACTAAGTGCAGCAAAGATAATCCCCTGCCATCTCCTAAACTTGGAGATAGGGAAGAAGATGGCTGCCAATTTCATATCCTTGCTCTGAAAGTTCTGCATGCTGTCAGGGACAAGGCTCTGGCCTTCCAGTGTAAGGTTCTGGCACACACAAAATATGGCAGGTTTCAAGGCCAGCCAAAATATGTGCACCCCTGGGGATATAATTGTGCACAGAATTAGATAAAGTCCTTATGGATGTCCTTGATGTTGTATTGATATGTTGGTCTCATGTGTTGTAACTAATGTTGTGTTCCTACCTGGCTAGTTGGTATTTTGAACAACAAGTCAACCATTTAGAATTACAGTTTCTGAATTTGTAGTATGGTTTGTTTACACCATCACCTTATGTTTCTTACCAATGTAAGAATGCATTCCAGTTTCAGTGGGTTATTGAATTCTTTGGCTACCATATGAATGATATACCTTCGTTTCTCCATTTACCACTATTCCCCCCTTCCCCAAAGCATAGGGTTTATTCCCAAGCTGCTGGAGACTGGTTGTCCATAAATCTGCATAGTGCCTGTCACTAGTAAATGGTCAGAATCGGTTATTGATTGAATGCTAGAATCAACAATTGTCTGGGACCAATTGGGTGAAGTTAAAAGAAAATATTTGTGAAACAATGTGTTGTGACAAGTTGGGTGAGGCAAGTAGTTTCTTCAATCAACATTGCAGATATGCCAAATATCTATCATGTCTTATTTACTGAAAATTGGTTGCAGGCACAGCATTTGTTTCTTAGAGGGTTATTGCTCCTTTCTAATTTGAGGTCCATACAATGTTGAGATCCCCTTCTAACAAAGTTACTTCTTCTTTGAATTGGCTCCATTGTTCAAAAACATTCTCCAACAAGGAAACTCAAGCTGTGTTTGGGCAATAAGTAGGTCTAAGAGTAATCTGTTTTCCCTTTACAAACAATATACCAATCTCTTGGGTCTCAGATAACTCCTAGCAATGCAAAATCAAACTTTCTCTAGATAGTTAGTGCCACCCTACAAGACATGGAAGAACCTGAAGCTGTATAATAAGCCCCAAACTAAGAATATTTTTGCAGTTTATTATTCTGGGGGTTTTTTTATGTTCTTCTTAGAGGATAACAAAGTCTAATTTTCATTACTTAAATTTTTTGACTTATTTGTTGTTGCTTTACAAGAGGTTGCCTGAACGAGGAAGCAGTTAATGAGTACAATTCTAAGTCTGCAATTCCAACTTTATTTTCCTGGGAGGAAGCCCTACTGAATTCTGTAGGCTTATTTCTAAATAGATGTGATTAGGGTTATGATGCAAATCATCAAAGGGCAGAAAATCATTCTGTGAAGACCACACCATAATCTATGAGACCTCCCCCTTTTCTATAGCTTAATAATGGAATGCGGGTGGCACTGTGGTCTAAACCACTGAGCCTCTTGGGCTTGATGATCAGAAGGTTGGCAGTTCAAATTCCTGCAACGGGGTGAGCTCCCACTGCTCTGTCCCAGCTCCTGCCAACCTAGCAGTTCAAAAGCATACCAGTGCAAGTAGATACCGCTGTGACAGAAAGGTAAACGACGTTTCTGTGTGCTCTGGTGATCATCATGGTGTCCCATTGCGCCAGAAGCAGTTTAGTCTTGCTGGCCACATGACCTGGAAAGCTGTCTGTGGACAAACGCTGGCTCCCTCAGCCTGGAAGCAAGATGAGCGCCTCACCCCTTTGTCGTCTTTGACTGGACTTAACCATCCAGGGGTCCTTTACCTTTATAGCTTAATAGCAATCAAATAGCAACAATGATCAAAACAGAAGAAATTCATCTGTTAAGGCTCATAAGGCGATCCTAAATCTGAGCTTGGAAGATGCCTGTTCTCTTGAGAAAGTTACAAGAAGAGAGTGTCAAATTAGGTAGTCATGCTTATCCTCAAACCAAAAGAAGATTATGAGTTGGTTTTTATGCCCCATGTTTGTCAGAGAAGGAACCTTTTTCAGATAAAAGTATAAGTACACATTACTGATTAGGTCTTTGATAGGGAGGGCCCAGTATTGCATGGATCTTTCAATATAAGACTACATGTTGCTGCAATGAGCTCCAGCATCCAGAGATTTTGAAAATGTTTTTGAAATCAATCAGAATTCTGCATTAACCAAGTGTTTTAAAAATGCACTGAAGTCCACATCACGAAAGATGATCAGCCTCAGTAATAGCTACATAGTTTGTTAGCAGACAAAGCAGAAGGAAGTGTCCATTTTTCTTTCTGAATGGACACTCTCTGTGCCCCTACTGGATTTCTAGGAAACTGTGATGCAGACATGCTTTGGATGAAAAGGGTGGTGTCTTGTAGTAAACCTTGGCTGTGTGAACAGCCTTCTGGTTTCAGAACAATAATTTCTATTTACCTAACAACAATTCACCAATTTTCCTGAAGGTGCATAGAGACTTGCCACAACTGCAGTTAGAATGAAGGATGGACTGGCCATCTGCCTTGATGTAATTTCTTGGGGTGGGGGTGAGGAGAGAGACTCAGTGCTGGCACACATTAAAGCTGACCCAAAGCCATTCATTCTGAATCAATTAATAAGGTTTCTTCTTCAGACATCTCTATTTTCAGGTTTGGGAAATTGACCTTTCCAAACAACTGGACACCCAGCTAATGGGAAGTAAATTAGCTCCCCATGAGAAAGGATTGAAGGGTTTATGTTGAATTTGAAACCTTTAAGGATTTTGTTTGGTTAAAGCTGTAGAACAAGGGTAGAGAATCCCATCCCCACTACTCCAGCCCCCCGGCCTATCACCCACTATTCCAACACATAGCACAAAATCTCCAGATAAAAGCAACAAACCCATAGTTTGTTGATCAATGTATGCAGTTCTAAACATAGTTTTTTCCCTAATAGTTGAATAGTTTGGTACTTTTTTTTTGAGCCAAAAAATGCATCACAAAATTTGGAAGTAGGTGATTCAGAAGCTTCTTCTTTGGCGATCAGTTGTAGCCGAGTAAGATTGTCTCCCATAAACATTGTTTTAACAGAATCAGAAGCCTAAGTAAGTTTGGATCCGTGCATTTATTCTGGGAGCTGCCAATAAGATCAGTTCCAAGCAGAATGATTCTCCATCACCTGCATGTGTGTGTATGAAAAATTATAGGGTGCTTTCTTTGGTTCTACAGAAGAACATGAACAGAGCCTTGCTAGATCAGACAATGGCTCCATCTAGTCTAGGATTTTGCTTCCTACAGCATCAGTAGCTCTTAACCAGAAGCTTCTGAGAAGCTTACAAGCATGGCATAAAGGGCACCACCTTTCTCCCAGCTGCTGGTAATTAGAGATAACCTGCACCTGAACATAGACGTACTATTTATCTAGAATGCATCTTGCTCAGCAAGTGATTCCCCCCCCCGCCCTCCCAGTTCTTTCCTAGCCCTGTCTGTCACAACAGTATTATTCAACAGAGCTATTTAGCTACTTAGCTTGCAGTGTTCCCCTTGCAATGAAGAGAGTAGAAAGAGAATATGTGTATAGCTGAATTCATCTTCCTCACTTTCTCCCCTCACCCCCACTGTGTCATCTGATGGGGAAATAATTGTCATCTTCAATGTCACATTGAGTGGCATTCTCTCCAAAATAAGGAAATGAAAGTTTACTGTCAGAAGATATGAAGAAGCGCACTTACTCTCCTCAAATGAAAGCTATCATTAGCAGATAAGGAGCTCTGTTTTTCAACTCGGTCCTATTCACATGGAGTGCATACGGCTGACAAGAATGAGCAGTGACTTTGACCATATTCACAGCTGAGGAAGGGAGGGAAATTCAGTTCAGTTCAATTTTAAAGGCGAACCAACTTAATGTGCGCTTTCTGAAAACTATACGTGAACTGAAACATGTGCATCTTTTGAAACTCACACTTCTGTGGATTTTGCAATCCAGCCAGGTATTGCATGGAATTCAGAAACATAAAAAAGCTCATTTCAGTCAGTCTTCAATCTTAAAACAAATATGACTAACATTCATAATTCTAGTTTGAATTTATTCTAATATGCACATTTTTGCAAATGTGCATTTTCATTAATGCAACACACTTTTGTACACCATTTTCACTAATATAACGCACATTTGTGACCTCTTTACCCTAGTGTATACTTTCCTGTATACATTACTTGGTTGGAGAACTACATTGCACAATGCAAATTTTGAAGGATGGCGCTGTTTTGGTTTGTCTATTGTTTCAGAAACTGCACATTAGGTAGGTCTGTCTTAATATGTGATTTAACCCCTGTTCCATCAACAGCAGCGCAATCTGTTAAGAAGCAGGGTTTGGGTTTGGCACAACTTTATGCCAGCTAGACTTAACGCCAGCTTGGTTTCCGCTGTACAGTGGTACCTTGGGTTAAGTACTTAATTCGTTCCAGAGGTCCGTTCTTAACCTGAAACTGTTCTTAACCTGAAGCACCACTTTAGCTAATGGGCCCTCCTGCTGCTGCCACCACGCCGCCAGAGCATGATTTCTGTTCTCATCCTGAAGCAAAGTTCTTAACCCGAGGTACTATTTCTGGGTTAGCGGAGTCTGTAACCTGAAGCGTATGTAACCTGAGGTACCTCTGTATATAGGATTCCCCCCATCTGGTAATCAGGGCCATTGTAGTAAGACCTTTGCTGCATAGCCATCAGATTCCCAACAGTAGCATTGTTTATTGCTGCAAATGGTGTTTCCTTGAGTACATGTGTAAGATACAGGTTCAGAGGTACACATGCACAGGCAACTGGAGTAGAACTGGTATCGCATGTGGGGGACTGTCCTTCATTGGAGGTTTTTAAACGGGGGTTGGATGGCCACTGACCACTGATTCTTAAGCCGTGATTCATGCATCGCAGGGGGACGAACTAGATTACCCTTGCAGATAAAATTCATTTTAAAAGGGAGAAATTTATGCCACTGAAAATTAAGTGGTTCAGAGTGTAAAAGACACGCTGCAAGTTACGTGTAACGCTAAGGATAAGCAGCAACGGAGAATGTGTGTTTTCATTGAGTGGCCTTGGCATATTAAGCATGTAGGATTCTGGAAGACAAAAAACGTGCCCCTTGCCATCCACGTCCATATCTTCTAAAACCTTCCTCCCAACACCTCAGGGGAGCTGCAGGTGCAAACACTGAGTGCAGCTGACCTCCGCAGAACCTCTCCTTGCTCCATTAATCATGCCAAGCCCCATTTGCAAAGAAAAATACTTTGAGTGTTTTCCAAAAACCCACTTTCATAGTGTGCTTGCCAAGAAGCGAAACACAGCAGAATTCAAAGTGTGCTCTGGGGGTGGGGCTGCGGAGCTTGACAATGCCACACAGTGTATAATGGTCCAAATTAAAGACTATTAAGCTTGAGAAGATGCAAATGAAAAAGCTGCAGCATTGTCTAAAAAGTGTTTTGTAGGAATAGCAGAACTCGCCAGACCCTCTGCCAACTTTCCCCTTCCTGCTATTCCACATCAAATTAATCATAATTATAATAACGCAAACTGTGACAAATATTCACAGCAGGCTTTCAGGACTTGGCATAAATTATTTGGGCTTCATGAGCTCACGCATTCTGTACTCGCCCTAGCCTGATGGCGTGCTTCCTGGCTCTAGCATATCACCTACACTCTTTTTGGGGTTTAACTGCTTATTGCTGCCATGGAATGCTTCTTGCCATATGGTTTCCATGTGGAAACAGTGCAATGCTTCTGGTTGGCAGCTGCCGCAACCAGTGCCCCCAGCAAATCAGACCTGCTCAGTATGTGAAGCCGCCCCCATTGCATGCAAAAAACCCAACAGCATTGCAACTTTCCTGGTGGAGGCAGGCACCAAATCATAACATAGCACCACAGTTCTGTCAATATCCCAACAGTTGTCTGAATCTGCAGTCTTATACAGCCCCAGTAGTGAGCACCACTAAACTGAGTGAGGCACGCATCTCAGTAATAAAAGCGCATTAAGATTGGGCTTTGAATACTGGGAATTGCCTGAAATTGCGAAGTTAACAGAGTAGATAAAGGTAGACGAAGGGCAAACTGAGGAAATCTTTTTTTGCAGTGGATAGTTTTCCTTTATTAATGACGGGGAAATCTATGTGAAGCCCTCAGTACCTTGGGAATAATTTTTTGCAATTTATTCCCTTCCCTTATTTCGTTGTGGAATAATGATAAGTTAATAAATGGCTCAGGTGCATGATACCTCGTTGATCACATCCACAGAGCATAAGACCCTTTTTTTAAGGCAAGTTAAGTAAGTAATTTCCCAGTGCATGGGTGTTACTTAATGCTTATAGGCATTATATCAAGAGCTTGAAATGTGTGTTGTGGGGTGTCATCTTCTGGAAGCAATGTCTAAAATAACTTAAGCTATCACAATAAAAAGGTGTGCTTTTTAAGTACCAAGGATTTATGGTGATTTAAATTCCACTAGAGCCTTCTTGTTCTCTCTCGTTCTCCATGTTTTTTTAAAAAATATGATCATCCTTTCAGATGCTCCCCCCTCCATTTTCTTTGGTGCCTCCGTTTTCCCAGCAATCGCCTCGCATGTTGTCAGAACACATTCAGAAGCAAACTGCTTGTGCATCGGAGGGACTGATATGACACTGTGTGACTGGAGTGCTAAAAGCTCTCTGCTTTAATTCTTCACTCAAAGCACCCCTTGTTGCTAAAGAGGTGCTAAAAGTGTCAGCTGGCCTTTCTATTTTAGTGCCTTCATCCCACCCCCCTCTGCCCCCGTCACCAGTTCCATTTGTCTCAAGGAGTTCTCACTGGCTCGCTCACTCAACATTGTCTCTTGTAGAGAACAGGAAGCATCTTCATGACACGTACACCTGGCAGCCTGGACATTGTTAAATATTGATAGCCTGAGCCTGGAAAAACACACACGTTCATGCTGATTGCCCATTGAGCTCAGTATGGATTGTGGCTTCCAGTCAGTGTGCCTAGGCCTGCAGACCTCCAGCCAAATCTTATCCATATTTTTTATGTAGAAATGTGCCCTATTGATGTGAATGGGACTTCCTTCCAAGTAAATGGGATTGCAGCCACTGCAGGATCCAGATTTTGGAAGGGTCCTCCTCACCATCCCAAGCAGTGGAAGTCGACACATTTGGCCTACCGACCTCAGTCCCTACCTGCCTGCCTTCTTAATTGTATCTCCAGGGGAGTAGTGTTGCTTGTCAGCTTCCCTCACCTTAGACTCAATGTTGTTCTTGTAGAACTGAGCAAAGAAGAGGAGAATGGGGACAAACATAGACTTAGTTGGTGCTTGCTGTCAATGGCTCCGACTTGCACCTACTGCTTGGGCTCCCTTCCTTTCACCCAGAGTCACAATGGATACCAGCCACTGTGATGGCCTGGGACTCGGGCTTGGACTCGGAACCAGAGGAGTCTCAGTCCACACTGGATCCTTTGCCTCAGGTGGCATCTGAACCAGATCTGGGCCCTGATTTTGAGAAGCCCCAGTCTGCACAGGTTCCCCTGCAACAAGCACCAGCTGGGCCAAGTCAGGGGCCTGAGCCTGCCCTGGCTCCAGATACAGGGATTACCTCGTTGCCTTCAGTTGGGCAATCACTTACAGCTGCTCCACTACCAGTTGGGTCAGGAGAGGCTGAGGCGGCCTCTGGGTCTAGTAACCCACCTATATCTCCCGAGCTGCAGAGATTCAGGTCTGAGAGAAGGAGAGACCTGAGTACTCGCAGGAGGAGTGCTCACCTTCGGGCAAGACAGGGAGGTGAGTCACCGGAGGATCAGGGCTGGCTGTTACCCCAACAAAGATAAAAGGCTGTCAGACCCCGCCCCAGGTTGCGGGAGCAACATTGCTGTTTGCTACAACCTGCCTGAGACCCTGTGCCTCACCTAGCCAGGTTTCCTGCCTTGGCCCTGTCGGACTGACTGCTCGCAGAATCCTTGGATTCGGGACTGGACCTGGACTGCTCTGCTTGGGTTATCCCCCGGGCCCAGCACAGCCACCACTTAAAACTATCAACAGTTTCTCATCAGTGTTCTGTCGAGGGGAAATTGAGCAGTGCTACCTTCTTTTCTTCCTTTTGTCCTTCCTTCTCCCTCTTCGTTGTCTGGAGCAGAGTGAGAGGCAGATGAACAAGTAGTCCCCCAGTGTCCCATGAAGAGTAGTATTGTCCTCTTCTGGATAGTCTGTGCTCTTGGGGATAGTACCTCCCTCCAGCTGAGACAGGCAGGATTCTTTATATTCCTTCCCATACAGGGGCAGGGCCACTCTACAGACTGGCTGGCAGAGGAAGGAAGACCCCTCCACCCCAACATCTGCAATTCTCCATGGCCCCAACCATAGGGAGAGCCCCAAAACTCATGGAAACAAGCAGGCATTAAACTTCAGAAACAGAAATGCACACACACACTGCAGAGACAAATATCATCAGAACTGAACATGAACATGCAAATGAATCTGGCAGAAACCCTATTGCGGAGTCATCATTCAGATGCTCTCTAAGTAGATTTCCAGGCAGCTGATCCTAGGAAAAGAGGCAGGTGGACTGCCCTCCATGAGCCTGTAGGAAACTATCATTGATCGCTGCAAAGGTTTAAGAGAGAAGAATTTCCAGGGCACTGTTGTCAGTGGGCTGCCTGCTGCTGTGTGACCCCTTTGTGCCAATCATTGATGCCAGCCCTGATTGCAGCCCTTACATACAGTAGCACTTCTAGGCGCATTTAATCCTGGGTAGGTTCTACACAGATGCAGCATGGTATTCCAAATTCTGATCTATAGAAGAAATGCCTAGGAAGATGGCATTTCATTTGTAACACGTCCAAAAATCTGTTGAGCTAGGCAGGTTCATGTTCTGAACCAGATTAGCAAACATAACCACTCAAATGTAGGGTACAGCAACGGGATTTGAAAAGGAACGTGAGGATCTTGTCTGCGAGGTGGGTGAGTGAAATGGCGTTGGAACCATGCAGGTACAAGGAAGGAAAGAGTTTTTTAAAAAAGAATCTGGTAGCATGTGATGGGAAAGTTCTCAGCCCGAAGAAGACAGTGCTGAGTTGGATGGATCTGGTCCTCCAGATGTTGTGCTGTTGTTGTTTAGTCGTTTAGTTGTATCCGACTCTTCGTGACCCCATGGACCAGAGCACGCCAGGCACTCCTGTCTTCCACTGCCTCCCGCAATTTGGTCAAACTCATGCTGGTAGCTTTGAGAACACTGTCCAACCATCTCGTCCTCTGTCGTCCCCTTCTCCTTGTGCCCTCAATCTTTCCCAACATCAGGGTCTTTTCCAGGGAGTCTTCTCTTCTTGTGAGGTGGCCAAAGTATTGGAATCTCAGCTTCAGGATCTGTCATTCCAGTGAGCACTCAGGGCTGATTTCCTTCAGAATGGATACGTTTGATCTTCTTGCAGTCCATGGGACTCTCAAGAGTCTCCTCCAGCACCATAATTCAAAAGCATCAATTCTTTGGCGATCAGCCTTCTTTATGGTCCAGCGTTCACTTCCATACATCACTACTGGGAAAACCATAGCTTTTACTATACAGACCTTTGTTGGCAAGGTGATGTCTCTCCTTTTTAACTTTTTGTTACCAGATGTTGTAGAACTGCAATTCCAGATGTTGTAGAACTGCAATTAAGATCACCCTTAGCCTTTGGCCATGCATACTGGGGCTGATGGGACTTGTGGTCCCATCCCTGGTTATGAGATGCTACATATCTTAATGTCAAAAAGAAGGATGCCCTTGAGAATAAGCCCCTTGTGGCCCAAACTCCTAAACCTTTGTTTACTAGTTCTTATGGAAGGCAACATGATAAGTATTCCACTTCCCCTTTTAGTGATCTGGCTCCTACAGTTGTTGAGCAATTGGGCCAGCAAGCTCATTGTTGATATGCGTTGTATTCTCCTGTTGCAGGAGAAACAAATTATTCTGTGCTTAAAAATAGATAATTGCTTCTTGCATCTAATTGATTTCTAGAAATTACAATGCAGATTTGATTGGAGGAAGCTGGCGTGCTACCTGCAATCCACTCCAAAGTGAGCCGCTCATAAATCTTGCTACCTTCTCTGCCCTCATGCAGTCAGCGAGAGATATTTAAGGAGACTTTATGGTATCTGAACCCTGAAGGATGTGTCTTAACCTGTGGGAAAGCAGCACAGCCGTAACATCCATCTCGCCGCAGTGTCATGACTTGACTGTTAATCTAAAGCATTGCTTCCAGCTAGTTGGCTAAATAGAAGTCGATTTTTATACCATGGATATTAGATGCAGCAACATCTTTAGGGTAGGCTTGAGCTTCTTGTGGCTCACCAAGTAGAGTGTCACCTACCCCCAAAGAAGATTAATGAATCTCTCCTGTTTTTGCTGAATGCCAGGGATGGCAAAATGGAGGAAGGGGAAAACTTGGTTGCAGCATTGGTGGGTCACAAACTCTTTGCACCCTTTACAAACTGTCACATCAGTTATTATATCTGTTGAGAGTTCCTCATGAGACCATTGCATTTGGGGCAGCAAATCCCACCCACTGTCTACCCTGCAGTGATGTTATGGAAATTCTTAGTAGGGTTTGGTTTCTCCAACCTTTTAAATGGGTGGGGAGCCTGAGATCCCCCTGGATGTTTCTGGACTGCAGCTCCCATCAGTCCTTGCCAGCATAGCCCCATAGTCAGAGTCTATGTGACCTGTAGTCCAACAACATCTGGCTAGCCATCCCCTGCCTTTTAAAAAAATAATGCCCATATCTTTACCGGAAAATTCTGTGGTGATTCTTATGTACAGCAGTCTCTATCATCCCACTGCTGCTTGTAAAAATCTGTTGATTGGAATGATTGAATATTAAATATTATGTCAGCGTGATCGAGTCCCTTCCCCGGTCTGCCTTTAAAATTATGCAAAATAGCATCTGTCTGTCTGCTTTTCCCATTGTCTAAAGAAGCAGGATCTAAGCAACTTCTCCTAGCTGCTCCTTGAGAGGTTTCTAAGCAGAGGTCAGATGGCCATCTGTCAAGGATGCTTTAGCTGAGATTTCTGCATTGCAGGGGGTTGGACTAGATGACCCTTGGTGTCTCTTCCAACTCTGCAATTCCATGATCCTGTGAAAGAGAGGGGAAGATCCCCAGCCCTGCTTTTCTTTAAGCAGCAGCAGTGGAGTGCCGTGACCCTTCCGCTGGTGACTCATAAATAATCAGACCTTTCCCCCTAGTGCAACACCAACTTTGCCTTGGCTTCCCAAATTAGAATAAGGATAGCAGAGCCAATTTTTCAATAGTTATGGCATACTGACTGAGCTCTGGCCCTTTCCAACAAGGATGGCACTGCAAGGGACAGCGGGCCTGCTGCACTGTGGGCAGGGGAATCTGAAAGGTGCAGCACTTATTTATTATCTCTGCTTACATGAAATATTTGGCACTTGAGTTTAGAGTATCGTATAAGGCAAATGCTGAATTCGGAAAGACTGTAAAATATTAACTTCCCATACTTTTCTCTCTCTCCAATTGTTAATCGTTGCCTAGTCCATTATCAGTGTGCGTGGAGTTCTGTATTTCCCAGTTTCACTCACCAATAGCAGTGAAAGTAGCAGAGCTTCTATTCCTGCCCCCACCCATGTTTCATGTGTTTCTCTGTTAGTTTTGCTTGGTACTGCACCTGGCAGAAGTGGCAACTATGTTGGCAGCCTGACAGATATTTTGCATCTTCCACAATGCCCTATACCTAGGGTTGTAGCCAAAGCTAGTCCTACTCAGAGTAGATGCATAGAGGTTAATAGACACAAGTAACTACGGTGCATTAATTGTAGGAGGCCAAGTATGAGTAAAACAAAACTGAATACTACCATAAGTGTTATTCTGGGGCTCTGTGCATGTGTGCAAGTTCATTTGGGAAACAGCTACCACCACAAAACAATGGTCGAGATTATTCAGAGAAGAAAAGAAATCTCTGGGAAAAAATGCCTCCTGGGAAATTTCAGCTCAGCTCTAGACTAGGGTCAGAAGAACATCAACTCACATTGCAGCTGAACTTAATTAAATAAACAAAGATGTTATCACTCCTCAGATGTCTGCTAGACTGAAATCTGATGTTACCAACTTCCAGTTCTTGGGAATGTTGTTTCACCATTTGTGGCTCCCGCAGAAACATTAGCGGGTATAATTAAGATACAATGGCATCTGGATATGAGAAGAACAGATGTCACATACTGTGATGATACAGAGACTAAGTACATAGGCCTAATGTGCTAGCGCATTTACTGTAAACATACATTCATGCAAATGTGAGCACCTATTTTGTGATTTCTCCATTCCCAAGCAACATTAAAAAAAATGGAAAAACAGGCAAAATCAGCAAGGTGATGCCTTCAGTTCAGTAGTCTTCAGCTTTTCAGACCCAGACCCACCTTTAACTGAAACCTGTATTTTGGGGAACGATTTCTTATTTATTTATTTATTTATTTAACATATATTTATATGGTACTAGCGTTGCTATTGTGACCCACCTTAGATCAGTCCATGACCTGATCCCAACCCACAGGTTGAAGACCAGTGTCTCAATTCACCATCAGATGCTGGGGAAAGACTAGCCAAGGTTCTGAGTTACAGAGTACATTTTCATGCACATCCTAAAGACATCCAGGGTGACCCATCTCTTCCAAAATTACAGTGCATGTAGTGGATCCCTGAAGGAATCCATGGCATCTTTCTCATTCACCCCACAAAGACAGACTTTGGCCAGGTACTCCGGGGCAATAGTGGACAGTATGATGGGTGGAGAGGCACACTCAGCTAGGTGTTGAGGAGGTGGACGTGATAACAGGTCTTAGTCTCAATGGGTGATATTCAACTTCTGTGCTAGCACAAGGATTTAGCTCTAGCTCAATAGGATTTGCTCCCCCACAGCACCCCAGCCCACCCCCAAATCTGCTCTGGAGTGTTGGAGGGAATCCCAGAACAGATTTAGGGAAGGAAGGCAGAGAACATTCCATTGCACAAGGAAAAAGCATTGCACTAACGTAACGTAGTGTTACATTGAATGTAACACTATGCATAGACCAAAGGTATTTCATACAGGGGAGCAGGTGGAACTGTGGTCTAAACCAATGAGCCTCTTGAGCTTGCTGATTGGAAGGTCAGAGGTTCGAATCTGCACGACAGGGTGAGCTTCCATTGCTCTATCCCAGCTTCTGCCAACCTAGCAGTTTGAAAGGACACCAGTGTGAGTAGGTACCACTGTGGCGGGAAGGTAAACAGTGTTTCCGTGCATTCTAACACTTGTCACGGTGTCTCGTTGTGCCAGAAGTGGTTTAGTAATGCTGTCTGTGGACAAACGCTAGCTCCCTTAGCCTGAAAAGCGAGATGAGCACTGCAATCCCATAGTCGCCTTTGACTGGACTTAACCATCCGGGGTCCTTTACCTTTTTTTAAAAAAACAAAACCATTTCATATATGCATGCATACATACATAGATAGATAGATAGAATGTAACTATGCACATTTCATCAGGAAATGGCAGCAATCCTGAACAAAGGTTTGGAATGCCTTCAAACTCAGAGAAACATCAGTGAACATTGCCTGTCACCTAAATATGACGAGTCAGCAGTCAGTGACGTTATGTCTGGATAGTTGAGAAGTATCTGTTTCTAGTCATTTGTGAAATTCGTCTGAGATTGTCAGTGTCCCTCAAATTGTGGGCTTTCTCTCATACTGCAATTATACTCTTGAATGGAAGTAATTCCAGATGAAATCAGAGGGATTTCTTCCACTTCATGTACTTAAGACTGTGCTCTTCAGTCCCATTGATTTCAGTTATGGTGCTTAACTGTGCCAGACACTTCCTAAATTGTGTGCACTGTGTGTTTAGAATGGGAGAACAAGACAGTGATAGTATGTTCACTTAACTGTATGTCCACTTACCAGGGAATCCTAAAGCAGAAGTTATTTCTTAGTCAACATGCAAAGAATTGCACCGAGAACTGAGTCCAAGTGTTCTGCCTTTAGTGACCTGGGAATCACAGCCTGCCCCCACTAACTCATCTATGGCCTTGCAGCAACCCATTCCTTGAAAATCACTTCTGTTAACCATTATTAATTTTATTAGGTGGCACTAAAAGCCCCTAAGAATCTCTGCACACTTTGATTTTCTTTCTTTTTTGAAACCCCCGAAATAAGCACATTAAAATTCCATCAAAGTTCCTCTTATTTCCTTTCCTTGTACAGCCCAATTCCCTAATGAGAATAAAACTGGTTAAAAAGAAGAAGATAACATTGAAAGCATCACTGTTGTCGTTTGATCATCCAGATGGGCAGCTTCTGCTTTTGGTAGGGTGCATTGCGTGTTGTCTCGGTATGGACTAAGGGAATCTTGAATCATGCAGTAGCTTCTCTCCAAATTTGATTAGTAACGTTTAAAAAATGCTCCAAATTATACTTTTACATACTTAAAAAGAAAAGACATCAGTTTGCATCACATCTTTTAACTTCTGTGAATTTTCATTTTCATGAAACTTCAGAGAAATGGGATCACATTCAATCAAATTACCCAGCCCATTTTGCTTAAGGCAAATATCATCCAAGCAAGACAAGAGGCTGCCTCAAATGTTTCTTGTTCATCCATCACACACAATTTTGGTAATATATTTTGTAAATAAGGTTTGATTTCAGCCAGTAGTTTAAATTCTGAAATCTGAGATAAAACTGATTCGCACAGGCCTTTTTACCTCTCAATTCCAGCTTGCGTGGGTGAATGCGCCATTACAGCCAAATCACCCCATATTATTTTATAACTTCTCACACCGTCTTACCTGTAATGCTTTTCACGTGAGCCAGTTAATTTCTTTTATAAATAGCTACTAGTCAGTGCATCAATTGATCACCACAGGAAGCATCCATTAATGAGTCAGAACATTGGTCCATCTGTAGCAGGTGTGTCATTTTTGCTTACCTGAAGAGAGAGGAGGGTCGAGGCAGCGGGGAGGTTGGCACAGTAGGGGCACCAGCAGAGCTAATCCGGTTCTCCTCCCAAGGCACCCACACCATGTCAACCTTCCTGCCATCTTGCTCCTCCCGTTGTCCCTCCCAGTAAGCGAAAATAACACACCTGGGAACAGCCCTGATGGATCAGAACTGCTTCAGCATTCTGTTCTCACAGTGATCCACTAGATGCCTCTGGGAAGCCCATAAGCTGAACCTGAGTACAAAAGCATTCTCCCCACTTGTGATTTCCAGCAATTGGTGGTCGTCTTCTTCTTCTTCTTCTTCTTCTTCTTCTTCTTCTTCTTCTTCTTCTTCTTCTTCTTCTTCTTCTTTTACTCTGGATCCACACATCCTTCTGATTATCATAGAATTGTAGAATTGGAAGGAACTCTCAGGATCATCTAGTCATCCCACAATACTTCTTTCTTCTTTGGTGATCACTCATAGCTGAGTAGGAGTGTCTTCCATGAACACAGTCTTAACAGTGGGTCCGAAAGTGACTGTGGAGGCCAATTCTGGATCCTCACATCCTTCCACAGTGGGGACATAGGTTTCCGGGTGGGAGTTGATCACGGTGAGGGTTTGCCAAGCGTGCCTTCCTCTTAGCATGTTTCTCCCTTGCGTCCTGAGTTCAAGCATCTTCAAAGCCCACGACATCTTTGGTAAAGGCTGTTCTCCAGTTGGAGAGCTTGCAGGCCAGTGTTTCCCAGTGTTTATACTACATTTTTTTTAGAGTTGCCTTGAGAGAGTCTTTAAACCTCTTTTGTTGACCACCAGCATTACACTTACCATTTTTAAGTTTGGAATAGAGTAGTTGCTTTGGAAGATGATAATCAGGTATCTGCACAACATGGCCAGTTCAATGAAGTTGATGTTGAAGAATCATTGCTTCAACACTGGTGATCTTTGCTTCTTCCAGTACACTGGCATTGGTATTCAGAGGCATGCTGACTATATTTACCATTCCTAGCCATATTCTCCATGAATTTATTGGGGGGGGGGGGTGTCACCAAAGTTCTCTAGGGAAAACAGATCTTTATCCACAAAAAGGGTGGAGAATGTTAAGAGGCCATTTGCACAGATGTCTAGTTTTCGCACAGAGCACATTCTTTCTGCTGGTGAGTTGACTGTAAGGCTGCATCACGTGATACACCTGCAAGTCTGCCACCCACACGACTGCATAACAGTCCCCCCTCAATACAGGATCCATGCGAATTTCTTCCAAAAGTTTTGTACCAGTCTCCTTTTATGGCCTTGATGTTGCAGCGCTCTGCTTGCTGGCACCGCACATTCTCGTTCGCTTGACAGATAGTCCTGGCTGCAAACGGTGTGGTCGAAAATGGAGCCTAAGAGTAGCCAAGGAGGTTTTTGAGCTTCCAACTATGCTAATGCAAAGTCTCCGTACCACTAAACACATGTACTGAAGCATGAAGGTCTTCCCGATGAAAACAAACAAACAGCAAGCGGCGAGAGGGAAGACAACCTCTCAGCAAGAAGGCAGTGCATAAGGCTGTGCGCTTAGTAAAAATCGCTCAGGAATGTATGTATATATTATATGCTGGGCTTATTTACAACAGTGCTAAATTATTTATGCCCTGCAGTATGCATCACTGAGACTGTAATTGGGGGGAAAGAAGCCTTGGTTTTACCGTGAGATTCCTCTGTAGGCATCTTTAAAGATGTAATGATGCGGGCCGCTTAAGCTGCCGCAAATACAAGTTAACAGGATGCAGTTGGCACCAAGTCCCTTGCTTTATGAGCAGGGGCCCCTGAATTGAGCGCTGAAAGAAAGACACACACACATCCATATCCCGCAGTCAGTTTACCAAGCTAATCATTTGATTCAACTCACACAATCTGACCTTAAGCAGTTTAGTGAAGAGCATCAAGGAGCACTAGACGCATCTACCCATC
This sequence comes from Podarcis raffonei, assembly GCF_027172205.1. Classification (NCBI taxonomy): domain Eukaryota; kingdom Metazoa; phylum Chordata; class Lepidosauria; order Squamata; family Lacertidae; genus Podarcis; species Podarcis raffonei. The sequence goes on along the minus strand of NC_070604.1, from coordinate 110,821,467 downwards.
AGCATTTCTTGGCAAGCACCGGAATGCATGGGGAATAAGGGTGGAGTGCGGGGATCTCTCGCAATTGCAGCTATCCCAGTACCCAGGCATTAAAAGCAGCATCATTAAAAATGTATCCCGTGTCTCAGTTCTTTCTTATGAGCACTGCCTTATGCAGCTTACTGACAGAGGATTTTGGGCCAGGGAGGCTGGAGAGGGTTCTTGGCTGGGAGAACCGCTCCATGCCTTGCAGGCCTTTCCCCATCTGACCGGGGAAGGAAGGTCAGCTTTGACTGACTCCAGCTACAAAAGCTGAGGCTGCGGAACAAGACTTGGGTTGGGGTGTTGCTCAATTTTGTTGTTGTTGTTAGGGGTGGGGTTGTTGCTGTGTATGATATTAATTTTTGTATATTTATTTTAGATATTTTTACGAAGCATGTAGACATGGTTCAATTGGGTTGTGTGCTTTTTGATGTTTTATTTCTACTTTTGATGTTTTATTTCTACTTTCATGAAGTAGTTCATGACTACTTTTGTTACATTTTAGTCAGCTGATTTATTTTTTTATGTTGTAAGCCGCTTTGAGCATGGTTTTAACTACAGAAACATAGCATACAAATAAAATTACGAATGTATGTTCCCCAGTTTTAAGTGAGCCAGGCTGATTCACACTTTTTTTGGATTACAACGAATATTGCAACATGGTTAATTCTTTGGCTTTCACGCTTCTCCATTTTTGTGTTGCAGTTCTTAGCTCAAAAACCTGTCTGTGTGTGTGTTATTTTGCGTTTGAATGTGCAACCTCAACCTGTTAGGTGGGTTAGACAGGGAAAGCGTGACTGCCCTGAAGTCTTTAATGACTGTGCAGGATTTAATTCCAAGTTGCGTATTCTCTCCACTGGCTAAGTAATATCAGAATTACTTACCTTTGTGATTTTTCAAGGAATAATCCTGTGATCAAGACCCAGCAGCAGTTGGAATCCTTGCTGATACTGGATCATTCCTGGAAACCTCCTGTGAATGATATATTCTGAAAACTATCAGTTGATTACATTTGCATAGCTTTTTACAGGATGACTTGCAGGTTATATCTACCTAAGCTTTGCATACCTTTATCCTCTGCCATGTGGCATAGCTACAACTTACTACCACAACAAAAATGCCCAAATACTTCAGCAGTATAAGCTTAATATAGTGTTTTGTAGTGCATCAGAATAATCTGATCTTCCTCTTCCATTGTATTAAAGGTAAAGGTAAAGGTACCCCTGCCCGTACGGGCCAGTTGTGTCCGACTCTGGGGTTGCGTGCTCATCTCACTCTAAAGGCCGTGAGCCGGCGCCATCTGAAGACACTTCCGGGTCACGTGGCCAGTGTTACGAAGCTGCAACTGGCGAGCCAGCACCAGCGCAGCACACGGAAACACCGTTTACCTTCCCGCTATAAAGCGGTCCCTATTTATCTACTTGCACTTAAGAGTGCTTTCGAACTGCTAGGTGGGCAGGAGCTGGGACCGAACGACGGGAGCTCACCCCACCACGGGGATTCAAACCACCGACCATACGATTGGCAAGTCCTAGGCACTGAGGTTTTACGCACAGCGCCACCCGCGTCCCTTCTCCATTGTATTACCAGCCCTTTACCAGCAGGACCCACAGGAGGTAGCAAAAATGTAAAATTCAATATTAAAAAATGGTTAAAACAAATTACATTCACAAGTAGACCTAACCAGAATTTGGAATATTATTATTACTATGAATTAAATTTGTATACTGCCCTCTACCCGTAGATCTCAGGGCGATTCACAACATAAAATTGCAATATAAAAAAGACAAAATACATAATAAAAATAAGAACAAAAACAACCCAATAGCCGCCACCCCACTTCCACAACACATTTTTAAAAGGGCATTGGATATCAATCAGCCAAAGGCCTGGTTAAAGAGAGGAACATTTTTTGCCTGGCACCTAAAGATGTATACTGAAGGCACCAGCCAAACCTCCCTGGGGAGAGCATTACACAAACGGAAGGGCCACTGCAGAAAAGGCCCGCTCTCATGCTGCCATCCTCTGAAGCCCTCATCCTTCAAACCAGCAGTTTAATGAATCTTAAAATGCATGCCAACTTTACATATCTGGGTGGGTTCATCTAAACAGTACAAAAGTTATAACAAGTCCTGAACATAGTACAGTACAGGTACATGCCTAATGGCATTGGGCAGGGAGTTCTAAGGTGTAGGTGTTGCCATGCTGAAAGGTGGATTTCTTGTAAGCATAAGTCACCCTTTCCAGGAAAGAACAGGATCTGTGTTTCCAAACTTTTAGTTATTACCTTTTAGATTTTTTTAATGCTTTGATTAAAAAAACAACAACGAGAAAAATAGAGTTATGAATGAATGCTTATTTGGGCGGAATGCTAATCAGATCATCAGCTTCCCTCTTATTAAAGGTAAAGTAAGGGTAAAGGTACCCCTGCCCGTATGGGCCAGTCTTGACAGACTCTAGGGTTGCGCGCCCATCTCGCTTAAGAGGCCAGGGGCCAGCGCTGTCCGCAGACACTTCTGGGTCACATGGCCAGCGTGACAAGCTGCATCTGGCGAGCCAGCGCAGCACACGGAACGCCGTTTACCTTCCCGCTAGTAAGCGGTCCCTATTTATCTACTTGCACCCGAGGGTGCTTTCGAACTGCTAGGTTGGCAGGCGCTGGGACCCACAGGCTTTTACCCACAGCGCCACCTGTTATTAGCAACTGGTAAAAACAGGAGCACATTTTTCACTGAAGCTTGTCATAAACAATAGTGCCTGAAATGCAAAACCTGAAGCTAAATGTAGCAATTGGAATGGAATGATGAGAGACGCGTATGAGTGTGGAGGTGGTTAGAGCATTAGTATTTGACAATCTGAGATGTGAGAGATTTAAATGGAGAGAAGAAAACCACTGTGCAAAGCAAGAGCCTTCTATGATTAGTACCCTAATGCTATCACACAGTGAATGTGTGTATGCTTGCAAGTGTGATCAAGTAACTAAGTAGCATCAGTCTTGGCCCATGTGCCGCGAATCAGATGTTCTCAGAACATTAACACAGTGAAACAATTATCTGCCAGCCAGAGCCAGTGTGGTGTAGTGGTTAAGAGTGGTAGATTCATAATCTAGGGAACCGGGTTCGCGTCTCCGCTCCTCCACATGCAGCTGCTGGGTGATCTTGGGCTAGTCATACTTCTTTGAAGTCTCTCAGCCCCACTCACCTCACAGAGTGTTTGTTGTGGGGGAGCAAGGGAAAGGAGAGTGTTAGCCGCTTTGAGACTCCTTCAGGAAGTGATAAAGCAGAATATCAAATCCAAACTACTCCTCCTACTACTCCTCCTCCTCCTCCTCCTCCTCCTCCTCTTCTTCTTCTTCTTCTTCTTCTTCTTCCTGGTCAGATGGCATGTGCCACCATATTTATTTATTTATTTATTAGGTTTCCATCCGACTCTTCCTCCAAAAGGAGCCCAGAGTAGCAAGAGGGAGGTGTTGAGACAAGCAGGTAGCAGGTTCCATTGGCTGCTATCAACTCAGATGGCTGGTGGCTCCTGAAACCTTACTTGCATCCTGAACAAGATCTCTTGAGAGCAGTACATGTGAAAAGGATCTAGGAGTCTTGGTTGACCACAAACTTGACATGAGCCAACAGTGTGACGCGGTAGCTAAAAAAGCCAATGCAATTCTGGGCTGCATCAATAGGAGTATAGCATCTAGATCAAGGGAAGTAATAGTGCCACTGTATTCTGCTCTCGTCAGACCTCACCTGGAGTACTGTGTCCAGTTCTGGGCACCACAGTTCAAGAATGACACTGACAAACTGGAACGTGTCCAGAGGAGGGCAACCAAAATGGTCAAAGGCCTGGAAACGATGCCTTATGAGGAACGGCTAAGGGAGCTGGGCATGTTCAGCCTGGAGAAGAGGAGGTTAAGGGGTGATATGATAGCCATGTTCAAATATATAAAAGGATGTCATATAGAGGAGGGAGAAAGGTTGTTTTCTGCTGCTCCAGAGAAGCGGACATGGAGCAATGGATCCAAACTACAAGAAAGAAGATTCCACCTAAACATTAGGAAGAACTTCCTGACAGTAAGAGCTGTTTGACAGTGGAATTTGCTGCCAAGGAGTGTGGTGGAGTCTCCTTCTTTGGAGGTCTTTAAGCAGAGGCTTGACAACCATATGTCAGGAGTGCTCTGATGGTGTTTCCTGCTTGGCAGGGGGTTGGACTCGATGGCCCTTGTGGTCTCTTCCAACTCTATGATTCTATGATTCTATGATCTGAATGCACAAATCTAGACCTTGCTAAGAAGAAGAGCAGGAAACCAAGAAGTGGGACTGGCTAGGTGAGGGGAGACCTCAAAAGACAAGCCAGCTCCCTGAAGTAAGCCAAACTGAATTCAATGAGATGTTCTTCTGCATACTTTGAATTGATCCAACAGTTGTATGTAACCAAAGCTTTGAAAAGTTTCCATCATGAGATCCATCCAGACAGTGAAGCACTTTTGAGCCCAACTCTACAATTCTACGAATCTATGATTCATGCATGAGCCTCAACTCATTCCCATATAAACCAATGCTTTTAAGAAGTGCCCAGTTTCATTCAAAGTGTCCTGTGGGATCAGCTTGAAATTCCATTTACTCCAGCTTTCTCTTTCCTGTGGTATCTGGCGTGATGTGTGGAGAGCTGGAGGCAGAGTATGTCAGCAGCATTCCTCTCCTTCTGCTTGCTCCTCAGCATCTAGTATTTAGCAGCACGCTGTCTCTGAATGTGGGGAATCCTTTTAGCAGATCATGTCAAATTTTGCACTGTGCGAGATAAATCTTCTGCGCCTTGACTCCATTCAAATGTAAGAGGAGAGCATCATTGCGAGGTGGGACTTGCAACTACATGTTGCAATATGGCATGCTGTTCATTAGTGTTACTGCCAGGCAGCCTTTCCATCTTTCAGGGTCCTCCATTCTCCCCAGTCCCTGGGTTCACCACAAACACACACATATTGGACATACACCATTCCATGGTCCCCAGACATGCTCAGTGTTCAACGGTCTATTTTTGGTTGTTGTTGGGGTTTTTTTGTGTGTGTTGCATGTTGCCCCGTTAGGATTTCCACCCTAAAGTTACACACACACAGGAAGGGCAAAAAATAAGAATTAAGAAATTAAAAATTAGCTGAGATCCTGCCAGAATGGGGAATAGCTTAGATAATTTCCAAATAAATCTTAATTTGTGCAGCACCCACAAAACCCCTAATCCCTCTACTCCTCCCAACCACCAACCACCAACCAACCCATCTAGCTGTCTCCTTCCCCATCACCAAAAAGCCCCTTTCCCTTTAAACACTTCTGGTGTAGTGGTTAAGAGCGGTAGTCTCGTAATCTGGGGAACTGGGTTCACGTCTCCGCTCCTCCACATGCAGCTGCTGGGTGATTTTGGGCTAGTCACACTTCTCTGAAGTCTCTCAGCCTCAGTCACCTCACAGAGTGTTTGTTGTGGGGGAGGAAGGGAAAGGAGAATGTTAGCCGCTTTGAGACTCCTTCGGGTAGTGATAAAGCGGGATATCAAATCCAAACTACTACTACTACTACTACTACTACTACTACTACTACTCTTCTTCTTCTTCTTCTTCTTCTTCTTCTTCTTCTTCTTCTTCTTCTTCTTCTGGCTTAATTAGTTTCCGAGCACAATTCAAAGTGTTGGTGCTGACCTTTAAAGTCCTAAACGGCCTCGGTCCAGTATATCTGAAGGAGCGTCTCCTCCCCCATCGTTCTGCCCGTACACTGAGGTCCAGCTCCGAGGGCCTTCTGGCGGTTCCCTCACTGCGAGAGGCCAAGTTACAGGGAACCAGGCAGAGGGCCTTCTTGGTAGTGGCGCCCACCCTGTGGAACGCCCTCCCATCAGATGTCAAAGCGATAAACATCTACCTGACATTCAGAAGACATCTGGGAAGTTTTTAATATGTGACATTTTAGTGTATCGTTCATCTTTGTTGGAAGCCGCCCAGAGTGGCTGGGGAAACCCAGCCAGATGGGCGGGGTACAAATAATAAATTATTATTATTATTATTATTATTATTATTATTATTATTATTTATTTAGCCATAGGGAGAAGAGAAGGTGGGGAGTAAGGAAGGTGAAGAGTGATTTCATCTCTTTCTGCTAGCGTAGGGATCAGGTCAAAAGTCTGCGCCCATAAAAATTGCTATAGGGAACAAATGCTCTAAGTAAGGGTTGCCCACTTGCCCCAAAGCGAAGTTCCAGAGTTGTATGCCTGTTGGTCTCCACATCTTTGCTGAACTGCATCTCCCATCATGAGTGACTATTGGCCATGCCGTTTGGGGCTGATGGGGATTTGAGTCTGAAAGCATCTGCCGCCCTCCTAACATAGACAGAAGGTAGAACCTGCCACTAGGATCCTACTTTCCTCCATGAATGTTTATTTGAACATCGGTAAGAGGCTGAATTCTCTCCGCCAAACAAAAGCAACAGTACAAGCCTGTAAACTGCACAAGGGGGAGGGGGGAGCCTAAGCAGAAGACTTGATGAATTCCTGTGCTGTTTGCTATGTCACAGCCTCCTTTTATAGGCTGCACGTTGAGTGCCGCATTTATATTTAGTCTTAAAATTGGCTGTAACCACACTGCAGCTGTAATCATTAAAGATGCTCTCGAAATAGACTTTGGGTTGCTCTCTGTGCTGCTCAGATAGTTAAATAATATATCCATAAAGTTGCTTTCCTGGCCACTAAGCAGTTCTAAACGCTGACGATATTTTGCAGCTTTCTGACTTTTTCTGAGCTACCGACGAGGCTCCACAGTCCAATATAAAAATTAGCTGGGTTTTATTTTAAAAGTTCCAACTTGCGGTTTGACTACACCCCGAGGTGGCATAAGATAAGGCCAGCTAGGGAAAAGTGGCCGTCAAAGATGGCTTTCCTTCAGAATGGTGTGTTCTTTTTCAAAAGTGCATTAGATTAACTTGGAGACTATTGTGGACCCTGGGGGTGGGTTACAAAACTGTGTGTCTTCGAGACTCAGATGAAAACTAGTTGGCCGTGCTCCAGAAATGGCAATTGGTGCAGTTGAACGTGATGGTTACTGATTTGAGAGGGGGTCAATCTGTGGGTAGCAATTCAATTCAGTTTGGATTTAAAGGTGAACTTAACCTAATTCAAACTTTCTGAAACAAGGGCTACCTACATTCACAACATGCATTTGAAGTACTATGGTACCACTTTAAACAGTTATGGCTTTCCCCAAAGAAACTAGGTGGTTTAAAATATCAATCCATCTTCCTCCTTACATAGCAAGGGTCCTTTGCCTGCAAAGTGATAGTTTTCTACTTGTAGGGAATTTTCACTGTAGTTTGGGGGTGGGGGAGCATTCATAAATTTGATCCTGCACCTTAGGACCCTGGGCAAGCCATTTTCTGCTGCCTTCGTAGACCCAGCCTCAGGTTCAGAGGAGGGCAGTTCAATTTCACCCTGAAACGTCTTGTCTTAACCTAATTTATATTTCGCTTGCGAGAAGGAAGTTCAAGGTGTCATTGCTGGAAGCAATCCATTCATTTATTGAGTTGTTTGGTTTCTGCTGAAAAAGTAAATAATTTATTAGACTCTCCATAACCAACTCATTTTCATTTAAAAAAAAACAAAAGCCAAAAGCCAAAAAAAAACCCCAAATACATAACAAGGAAACCTGAAGCTAGATATTGCTTTCATTTTATTTGACAAGCAAATGTTTAACCATCAGTGAATGTAAGTTGTCAGTGCTTAAATCTGCAGGCTTTGGTTTGAAGGAATGTGAGCAGTCTAACTCTTCCTCATTTCTCAGAGGGATAGAGCAATCATATTAAAGAACCCCCCACCCAAAAAAAAGATACATTTAAAAGTCAGGAGACTGCCCTTGATAGTGAAGGCCACCAACAGCTGTAAAAGGGAATTCAATAAACTCCTTTTCTTATTAAAACACAAACAGAATCGAACATCTCTTCCATCCCTAATACTGCCACACGGTAGTCTGGATGGAGGTTAGATAGGGGTGTGTAAGCTCGTGTAGAAAGTAGCCCACTTCACAGAGGTAGAATTTGCATCTGTTGCTGTGCCAGCTTTTGCATTAAACCAGTGCCGGATTTACGTAAAAGCTAAACAAGCTATAGCTTAGGGCCCCACTCTCTTGGGGGCCCCAAGAAAATTAAAGGAAAAAACCTGGATGTACATTTCCAAAATATAAGATAAAAAACAAATAAAATAAAATCTACATACAGCAACAGTGTTTGTGTTGTGTAGGCTCCTATGATGTAAGTCATGGGCCTTGCCTGCTAGCCTGCTCCTTAAAATATCACTGGTTTGCTCATTTCTATATATATAGGGTGCCTACATTCTGCATGTAGCACCTTAGAGACCAACTAAGTTTGTTATTGGTTTGAGATTTTGGTATCTGAAGAAATGTGCATGCACACGAAAGCTACTGGGACGCGGGTGGCGCTGTGGGTTAAACCACAGAGCCTAGGACTTGCCGATCAGAAGGTTGTTAGTTCAAATCCCTGCGACGGGGTGAGCTCCCATTGCTCGGTCCCTGCTCCTGCCAACCTAGCAGTTCGAAAGCACGTCAAAGTGCAAGTAGATAAATAGGTACCACTCCGGCGGGAAGGTAAACTGCGTTTCCGTGCACTGCTCTGGTTTGCCAGAAGCAGCTTAGTCATGCTGGCCACATGACCCGGAAGCTGTCTGCAGACAAACGCCGGCTCCCTTGGCCTATAGAGCGAGATAAGCGCCGCAACCCCAGAGTCGGTCACGACTGGACCTAATTCCTGGTCCCTTTACCTTTACCTTTAAGGTGCTACTGGAAGGAATTTATTTATTTATTTATTTTGTTTTGACTATGGCAGACCAACACAGCTACCTACCTGTAACTACATTCTGCATGTGCATATGGCTTTATATACCTATTAGGTCCATAAATTACCATATAGCATATATTCAACACACAAAAACAGCGACAATTTGTTGTTGACAAAGGGCAGCTGGACATATAAAGGGCCCCATTACCTTCAGTAGCTTAGGACCTCATCAAACCTAAATCTGGACCTGCATTAGACCCTCTCCACCACTGGCATGTACCAACTGTGTTGTGTCCATGGCGCTGAAAAATGTTTCCCTGAGCAAAGTATTCAGCGGCAACGCCTGGGCCTCCACTGCAAATGCACGTTCAGGTCCAATGCATCCTCTGAGCAGAAGTGCCAAATCTGGCCCTCTAGCCCTGTGAGAGTTGATGCTGTGGAATATAATTGCAAAGCCAAAATTCTAACCGGCAGTCCTTAGCACACAGATGCCTGGTACTTCAACCCTGCATTTCCCTCTGGCCCTAATTTATAGACAGCATGTTTAAATATAAATAAAAGCCCGGCTTTTACGTGTATGAAACTTAAGAGCATATGGCTAAGACCTTGAGGGCTGTACTGTTCTGTTGTTCTTTCTTAAGTTAGAGTAGCTTGTGTGTCTCCCTCCCCTTTTCTGTAATTTTATTATTATCCCCAGTTCCACCTCTCTCTCTCTCTGTCTCTCTCACTCCCCCCATTTAATCTTATATCTAATAATATGCATTGTCGGAATCCAATGCTCACCCGATTACACCCTTCGACTAAGGATGCTTGAGGAATCCTGTATTTGTCTCTGTGTGTAGACAAATAAATAGTGTTATGTTCTAAAAAAAAGGTGCATCTCTGGTAGATACACATTTGCCTCCTAGCAACAAGGTCCTTGGCGGCTCCTTTTCTTCCCATCTGCCCTCATCAAGAAACACAGCAAGAACAGAATAAGTCAAATTTGGTACATATTTGCTGATCTCAACACATTCGAAAATGTGCAGTCAATGCGTACTTGGAAATCTAAATATATTTAACGATGAATTTCCAGTTTCGGCATCTTCAACTGAGGAAGAAAAATAAGCCGACTAGACCCGCTGGGTGCCACACTGGGTGTAGTGAAAAGTGCACTACAGTTAATATGAAGGACTTGCGATGGGTTTGTGACTGGCTTGCCTCTGGCCCAGGGATGGGGTACCCTTTTCAAATTGCCACATTCCCTTCTGAACAACCTCTTGAGGGCCACTTGCAGCCCGTGGGTGGAGCCATAGGCAAAAGCAGGCGGAGAAATGAATGCAGATTTTACCGTTGTGTGGTGTGCTAGTTTTTGATGCACACTCCCATACTCTATTCCTGAGACAAGCAAGCACCATTATCAGGATCCAAGGACACATTCCAACCACAGGGGCAACAAACTTCAAGAAGAACGGGGAGTCTGGGTGTTGAAAGATGTGATATGGGGAGAGGGAGTATGGCTCAGAAGGGGGTGAGGCCTGTAGAATGCTCAAAGGTCATATAGGTCACATTTGACCTCCAGGTCTGAGGTTCTTCACACCTGTTCTTCTGCTGGCAGAGCAATCATCAGAATCACTGGACCAAAGCATATAGGACAGGCTTCCTCAAACTCGGCCCTCCAGATGTTTTGAGACTACAATTCCCATCATCCCTGACCACTGGTCCTGCTAGCTAGGGGTTGTGGGAGATGTAGGCCAAAAACATCTGGAGGGCCGAGTTTGAGGAAGGCTGATATAGGAGCATGGTGCTGACTTTGTGCTGCAGCCCTGCCTATCAAATATTCAGTTCTTATCCTAGGCAGGGATGGGCAAAAGCCATCTACTTCAGGTCCCTGCCACATTCACATCTTTTGCCCACAATTTCAGCATTGGATGGTGGACAGATGTGGCTCGTCAACCTGGGAAGGTAGCCCATCTAGGAGAAGGACAACACTGCCTAAACTTCCACTGCCTTGCGGGGTATCTTTGGGAGAAGAAAAGGCTAAGAAATGAATCCTACATAAATGCAGTGTGGATCCCTAAGATAGTTGGGTGTTGTTGTTGTTTAGTCGTTTAGTCGGGTCCGACTCTTCGTGACCCCATGGACCAGAGCACGCCAGGCACCTCTGTCCTCCACTACCTCCCGCAGTTTGGTCAAACTCATGCTGGTAACCTCGAAAACACTATCCAACCATCTCGTCCTCTGTCGCCCCCTTCTCCTTGTGCCCTCCATCTTTCCCAGCATCAGTGTCTTCTCCAGGGAGTCTTCTCTTCTCATGAGGTGGCCAAAGTACTGGAGCCTCAGCTTCATGATCTGTCCTTCCAGTGAGCACTCAGGGCTGATTTCCTTAAGAATGGATGTGTTTGATCTTCTTGCAGTCCATGGGACTCTCAAGAGTCTCCTCCAGCACCATAATTCAAAAGCATCAATTCTTCGGCGATCAGCCTTCTTTATGGTCCAGCTCTCACTTCCATACATCACTACTGGGAAAACCATGGCTTTAACTATACGGACCTTTGTTGTCAAGGTGATGTCTCTACTTCTCAAGATGCTATCTAGGCCTGTCATTGCCCTTCTCCCAAGAAGCAGGCGTCTTTTAATTTCGTGGCTGCTGTCACCATCTGCAGTGATCATGGAGCCCAAGAAAGTAAAATCTCTCACTGCCTCCATTTCTTCCCCTTCTATTTGCCAGGAGGTGATGGGACCAGTGGCCATGATCTTCATTTTTTTGATGTTGAGCTTCAGACCATATTTTGGTCTGAAGATAGTTGGGTAGCGCCATGTATACCTCCTTCCGACAGCTCCTGCAGCCAAGCTGGTCCCAAAAGTCTTGCTCTTCTTACTTTTGGGCCACATCAGCAAGGTCGAGAGGAGGGTCTTGTTGTTTGGGCATCCCAGGACCTCCAAACACAGGCTTGCACCTCAGAGAGGTCACTGCTGCTAACACAGTAGTTTGACTTCACCCCCAGAGGTGTACTCCATTGTCTCTTGAGACAAATGGTTGCCAACAGTGTGTGATTTTTCAGTGAACCTTTTTTAAAAAAGGGCATCACATCCTTTTGTGTGCCTTCCCCAAAGTATATCCCACTGAGTTCAGTAGAATTTACTCATAGGTGACTGTGTGTAGGATTTAGATATGTATTACCCCACCCTCAATACATATTTAAATATTTGTTTTATATAGTCACTTTTTTGACACAGTTAAACCACTGAGTACTGCATCTACAGCATTCATATATTTACTTTTTATAGAGTTCAGAAATGGTTGGTTTTGCATTATTGATAGAGCATGAAGAAAACCAGGAAAATGCTTTTTTGGGGGGCGGGGTAGCTTTTGCAGCAGCAACCTCTGATACTATTGTGAAACAGCAGGGTGCTGAATAAGAAAGATGTCCAGTTGGCGCACCTTGTATTGATTGCTGCTTAAAAATGAAGCCACTCAGATGTAGACAAGGAAGATGTCAGTGATAGATTTGAAGACTGGAAGAACTGGTTATGCTTAACCCAGGGAAAAAGGGAGATTAAGACTCAGGTGGAGAACAGTGATAGGTTGGCAATTACGGAAGTCCATCTAGCCTGCCAAGGGAAAGTGGTGTTCAGTTTAAAGCAGCTGTTCCTGGTAATGTCTGGCTAAGAGTTGTGCTTTAGATGTCCAGGTAACATTAGGTACAGGAGCCATGCAACAGAATACTAATGTCCATAAGCGATTCTCTCTGGGCAGATGTTGTATGTCACAGCATCAATATTCTTCACCTGTGGAATCTACAATGCTGTCTGAACAGCCACTGCACTGCCATTTAGATTGGGGTAGTTGTCTCAGGTTGGAAATGCATTTTGAACATGTGTGTGTGTCCTTTCAATGTCTTTGTACACAGAGCTTTTGATCTTGGAGGCTTGTCCTCAGAGAGGATAAAGAGGACTTGAGTGAAGTGCAAATCTCCTTTGTGGATCGAGGGCCCGACCCCCGCTATGTGAAATAAACACACAAGGACACGTGATATAAGGTTAATGGGCAAGAAAAGGCCACAACTTTATTGATTACAGCAGTGAAAAGGTATTGGCTTAGGCATTGGATGACTATAGGAGGTGGGTTTATTCAACAGTAGGTGGAGCCTGTTGATGCTAATCCAACTATAGGCTCACCCCTGATGTCACCGAGGGTCGTGCCATGGCCTCCCGCCAAGCAGGCATCGGACGGAATACACGACCGCCAGATTCCTTTAACGGAATAACCCACGGTAGATAGCATAGGCGATGGCCACACCTAGCCCTTGACACACATGAATCCAATGCCTAACCTACCCACCAATACCACAAAAGTTGTGACGATTGCTACGAGGTAGGCGAAAAAACCAAAAAGCCTAATGCCAAATGGAAAAATTCCTACCAGGCCCCCCAGACAACCGGGGCGACCAACCTAAGGTCCATAGCAAGGCCAAAAAACCTAGACCCTGAGCTAAATGGGAGTGGAGGGTGGGTGACTCGCTGCGGGACGATGACGACTGAGGAGGAGGCGGAGCTGGAGCCGCAGCATTAAGCTGCTAAACACGCCCCCCGGAGACACCATCTTCAACTGTGGAATCTACAATGCTGTCTGAACAGCCACTGCACTGCCATTTAGATTGGGGTAGTTGTCTCAGGTTGGAAATGCATTTTGAACATGTGTGTGTGTCCTTTCAATGTCTTTGTGCACAGAGCTTTTGATCTTGGAGGCTTGTCCTCAGAGAGGATAAAGAGGACTTGAGTGAAGTGCAAATCTCCTTTGTCATCCTAAAAAAACCTTGACAAATGCATTACTGTGGCTGGATGTGTTTGCTGGCTCTGTCAGACAATGGGAATCCTCCTGTGCTTCCCAGTTTCTTGTTGACAGGATGATGCAGGGCCCTTCTCCCTAGGAAGTGTGGCAAATTGAAGAAATTAGATCAAATAAAGAGGCAACAAGTGTGTTGGACTGCCTACTTGATATCAAGGAAGAATAGGCAGAGCTTTGGTGGGGATGTCGGGTTGCTTTTGTGGACATTTTCCATGCTCTTGAATATCTGTGGAAAGTGGTTTTCTGAATAACTTCTGCAAAAAAAGGTCCCACCTCTTGAAAACAAAATCTCAGTTGCATAAACATTTGTATGGCAGCATTGGGGCAGTATATGGCTGCTAACACTTTCTATGTATTTTTTTAAAAAAAATATTTTGAGATTAAACACAATTAGAAACATGTTTTGAGAAAAATGCAACTAGGAATGTGTATTTTGAGAGGGGGGTGGAGAAGCACCCAGTGCTGCAGTCACTCTCACAGTGGCCTGGATGCACTAAACCATGGTTAATGGAAACCATAGTGAATGTTAACCACAATTAATAAACCATGCATAATGCTGAGGTGTCTGAAAGGCAATTACTTAAACCTTGACTTAATACACTACCGAATAGTTAGAAGCGTCATCAAGGGCAGACAAAACTTGAGGCTGGCTTGCATTTTCTTGCCACTCTTCACTTACAGCTCTGTAGTATTTGGGTGTCAGTAGCTCCTTAACCAGGGTTAATGTGCTCAGGATTTGCACATAATGCTATGTTTAACAGTTGCTAAGGTTTACAACTGTAAACCTTGGTTAATGAGTGACTTACAACCATAGTTAATAAGCCATAGTTTAGCTGCTGGGCTGGGTTCACACATAATGCTAACCAGTGATTTAACAAACCATAGTTTAATAAATCATGGTTTAGATTTTCTTTATTAAAAGAAAAGGAGGGAGGGAGGATAAGAGGGGAGAAGTCTGGGGGCGGGGTTTGCTGTAACATTGATATCAGGTTATTAAGTACAAGAAGACCATGTAGACATTTGTTTTTGCTTTTTTTTTAAAAAAAAAATCTTATTTATGCATTGGCCACAAAGTTCCTTTTTAAAGTCTCCTAAAATAGATTTTAACAGGAAACAGATTTGGAAAACTTTTGTTTTGAAAATGCAGGGAAGTTGATGTATAGGTAAATGATTTATTTGCCTTAAAAAAAAAGTTACAATGCACTTTACTCACTCAAAATGAATCATAAACTGGAACAAAACATAGTGAAAAACTATTACAAACACTCCCCCCCCCCAATTATTTATTTCATTGTAGGTTCCCTGCATCACTCCTCTGTAACTGCGTAGCCTCTCAGTATTTTGTGTTAAGCAAAATGTGAGAATCATCTTTTACAAATGCACACCTTTATTTCCTTTGGGTCCTCAATTATGCAAACTGAAACATGCAAGCAGCTGAATCCCCTCCCACAAAATAGCAGCAGTATGGAGGAGACAGCCCATGACTGCAGAGCAGAATCTTCTGAAAAAACAGACATGGTCTACATCGTCAGCAGCATCCTCGTAATGGCACTAGAGGAGCGGTCCACTTAATTATCTGGAATTCATTAAAGATGAAGAACCACTACAGAAACACCGTGGAAGCAATTAAAATACACTGATGCCATGTTTTCCAAGGGCATTGTTGTTTCCAGTTGCTAAACTGTCCAGTCATCTTGATTGTCCAAAATGTGTCGGATTCCTCAGAGGAGCCATCCATCAGCTGCTGGGAGAAAACTACTTGAATGGCCTGTCATTTGCGTATTGGTTTGCATGATTCATGGAGCTACAAACCCCAATTAACCTTGCAACGAACCTGTTTATATAGGCAATATTTTCTCACCAGCTTCCAAACATAAAGTATTTAAACCCATTGAGTGTTTTTGAAAGATTTAAATTAAAGTGATGTGTTGTTTGCTGGTTGGTTTAGGCGCGGGGGGTGGGGGGACGGGACGACACTTCCTGATAAGTTTTTGGCAACCGGCAGCTAATGCACCAAGAAAGTATTTTATGCTAAGTGAATGTCCGTTTCTGTGATCTTGAGTGGCTTTTAAACTGATCTGATGTATCACATCAAGCTATTCTGCTGGGACTTAGGTACAAGGCTTCTAGCAGGCTTCCTCAAACTCAGCCTTCCAGATGTTCTTGGCCTACAACTCCCATGATCCTTAGCTAGCAGGACCAGTGGTCAGGGATGATGGGAATTGTAGGTTCAAAACATCTGGAGGGCCGAGGTTGAGGAAGCCTGGCTTATAGTAACAGCTGAGTGACATGACCAGCTCACTGAGGGCTCAGTTGCTAGTGGCAACTAGCTCCTCCCATACTACCAAGAGAGTCAAACACTGCTGACATTTCCCAGGGGGCTGCATTTGTGCAGAGTTGCCGGTAGATGTCTAGAAACAAGAGCAATGTACCTATCAATAGAAGGAAGAGTAGGGAAGATTCCAAAAAGCCAGCAGAGAGATGGTTTATTTTAACATGCTTGCCAAAACATGTTAAGCTTATTAGTTTTCCTCCAATACTTTTGTTTTTCTTTTGCAATTCCTTTTTAAACAAGGTAGTCCTCATGCTTTGGTCACTTGCTGTGCCTGAAAAATATTAGCCTACCTAACTTTCTGATCTCTGGGGCAGTCCAGAACCTTTCGTGGAAATGACAAGCATCCAGCCCAGTTTCCAGAACTGATTTTAATAGACAAAACAAAACAAAAAAAATTTCCTTCCAGTAGCACCTTAGAGACCAACTAAGTTAGTTCTTGGTATGAGCTTTCGTGTGCATGCACACTTCTTCAGATACACTGAAACAGAAGTTGCCAGATCCTTCTATATAGTGAGAAGGTGGGGAGGGGTATTCCTCAGAAGGGTGGTGGGAATGGGTGATTGGCAGATAGCTGTGATGAGCCTGTTGACGACTCTTAACGAGCAATGTACCTATCAACAGGCTCATCACAGCTATCTGCCAATCACCCATTCCCACCACCCTTCTGAGTAATACCCCTCCCCACCTTCTCACTATATAGAAGGATCTGGCAACTTCTGTTTCAGTGTATCTGAAGAAGTGTGCATGCACACGAAAGCTCATACCAAGAACTAACTTAGTTGGTCTCTAAGGTGCTACTGGAAGGAAAATTTTTTGTTTTGTTTTGACTATGGCAGACCAACACGGCTACCTATCTGTAACTGATTTTAATAGAGTACACCTAGTATAACAGGCATAGGGAAACTCGGCCCTCCAGATGTTTTGAGACTACAACTCCCATCATCCCTGACCACTGGTCCTGTTAGCTAGGGATGATGGGAGTTGTTGTCCCAAGACATCTGGAGGGCCGAGTTTGCCTATGCCTGTAGTATAATTTTATTTTAGTATGGATGCTTATTCTCTGTACCCAACACATTCCTTAAAGGAGGGGTAGCAAACACGGTGCCCCTAAGTTGTTATTGGAGACTTCACTCCCTCCTTCCTATTTTGCAACTGGACCAAACGCAAGGTTTTACTATTCATCTATAAAGTCCTCAACAGTGCTTTCAGCTTCATTTATTTGTACCTAGTAATTGCACCATAACAAAACCAAAACATTCTGAAAGTAATGCAAAGTGATAGAAGTTAACTCAGACAAGTTACAGCATAAAGAAACTAACACTTCGAAAAAACAAAACAAAAAAACCAGTGAATCTTCACATGCCCCTTAAAAAGGAAATATTGCTCCTCTTAATGAACAATACAGGGAAATATTACAAAAATGTAAGTTAGAAGGCAATAAAACAAAATTATACAAATCTGAGTAAAATTATTCAAGACTTAAATGAGTAAAAGCATAAGAAAAACCTTATCTGAATCTCCATTGCAAGACACAACATTCTCTATTTGTGTGTAAACTACTTTGAGGGTGTTGGGTTTTTTTTGCAAGCAAGCAATATATAAATTTAGTGAAATAAAATAATAAATGAGTTTTCTCATCTGTAACGGCTGACGGAAAATCTGCAATCTTCACAGTTGTGCATTTATCATATCTGCACAATAGATAGATTGTGGATTCATGGTCAGAC
Organism: Podarcis raffonei; assembly: GCF_027172205.1. Lineage (NCBI taxonomy): Eukaryota > Metazoa > Chordata > Lepidosauria > Squamata > Lacertidae > Podarcis > Podarcis raffonei. Next base: position 110,803,737 of record NC_070604.1, on the reverse strand, counting down.
CTCACCCCCACCCTTCCCTGAAATTTGTCCCCAAGCATTGCACGCTCTATGCATTGTGTAAACGGAAATATAGAATAATATGCACAAGGTATTCAGTCCAGTTTAAACCATAAGGCTAGATAGGCTCAGAATGTGGCATACAGTGGTGCCCCACAAGACGAATGCCTTGCAAGACGGAAAACCCGCTAGATGAAAGGGTTTTCCATTTTGGAGGTGCTTCGCAAAACGAATTTCCTATGAGCTTGCTTCGCAAGACAAAAATGTCTTGCGAGTTCCTGCGGGGTTTTTTTCCTCCCCCCCCCTTTTCCCCAAGACGCTAAGCCGCTTATCAGCTGATCCGCTAAGCCGCTTAACAGCTGATACGCTAAGCCGCTAAGCCGCTTAACAGCTGATCGCTAAGCCGCTTATCAGCTGATCCGCTAAGCCGCTTAACAGCTGATCCGCTAAGCCACTAAGCCGCTTAACAGCTGATCGCTAAGCCGCTTATCAGCTGATCCGCTAAGCCGCTTAACAGCTGATCCGCTAAGCCGCTAAGCCGCTTATCAGCTGATCCGCTAAGTCGCTAATGGGCTTGCTTCGCAAGACGAAAAAACCGCAAGATGAAGAGACTCGCGGAATGGATTCTTTTCATCTTGCGAGGCACCACTGTATTGCCGAACCTTCGTTTGAGACAGGCAGAAGGCATCAGATTGAACTGAGCTTCAGGAAAGGCCATTCTTTCTGCAAATCCTTAAACTAACAAGGTAGTACAAAATAAATGTAAGAGAAGTTCTTATAGAGTGGTGCTATTTTAGAAACTGACGCAGTTTCTCTGTCCATCTGACAACCTCACACAATCGCTGCTTCAAAAATTCCCATCCTCAGACTTTTTACACATAGTTCACAGAAGTCTAATTTCACCATTTGAGATTAAACAAACCCATTCCAAGAGTGAGTGGTCATTTCCTCAAAGGCTACCAAACCACGGCAGCAAGGCACACTGAAGAGAATTTTTAGCCTAAAGTTTAACTCAATTTTATATGCTGCTGTGGTTAGTATTTTCACTTCAGCTCTAAAACTGGCATTTTTACAAGTGGCATATAATGTTCGTTCCACACCTGCAAGGAATCAGTCTTTTAGTGCGGCAGCACAGTTGTACAATTTTTGATGCCTGCCGCAAACCTTTTTATTCATGAAAACCGACTCAGACATGAAACTTTATTATGTACATTAAGAAACCTGTTGATTTTATCTTTATTTTGATAATTTTATGGCATCTCATTGTTTTTAAAGTTTGATGATTTTCTCATGAATATTTTATATTATTTTATGTAAATCACTTAGAATGTTTTTTATTTCTTTTATTAAACAGTATATAAATCTTGTTGAATGCATAAAGAGAGCTGAGGATTTTCTTTAGGCTTGGTTTTTCAAGGCAGGTTATTCACTATTGGATTGTTTAATGGTGTTTTATGCATTATTCTTCTACACTGCCCTGATATTTTATTATATGTTGGTTCAGAAATACATTTATGAATGAATGAATGGAAGAAATAGGAAAGGAAAGAGAGGAAGGGTTCCGGCAGCTAGGGGTGCAAGGAGGCAGCAATTTCCCTCTTGTGTGGTGTTCATTGTGGTCAGCACTGCTTCCATTCTGCTGCAGTTTGGATTCCACTAGAACCCACAATACTCATCTTGATATCTGCCATGGCCAAAACTAATGCCGCTAATCAGGTAATTAATTTCAGTGGAAAGGAAACATCAGAAACAATGCAGAGAGGAATGTAATTATTTGTGTAACTTGTGGCAGACTAAAGGCAACTAAAACCAATGTTAGAAAATGCTGCTCAAATTCCCTTGTCTGAATTACGGTCCCGACTTCTGATGGACATGTGAAGTGCTGCAATTTCTACACTCACTTCCATTTCCGATGGAATTCTCTGGCAGCTTCGGTTTGCAAATTTCTTTTGTTTGATGGAATTCTCTGGAGTTTTCGCACTTACTGCGGAATTGTGTGAGGAGTGCAAAGGGGGTTGATTCCATTTCTTTATAACATTGTTCCCTAACTTCAGTGGGTGTTGATACATTCATTGCAGTATTCTTGTGGCAGATTTTTCTGAGGGTTCAGAATAGTCAATGACAGTGAGGCTTGACTAGTTTTAAACTGGGTTGGGAGCAAGGTGTTTGCAGGCCTGCTAAATAAAGAGTGAGAACCACTGCTTTGTCCATGCCAGTAGAGGACAATTAGTGCATGCTTGCAACCAGTTTTGGACATTTGTGGCCTTATATGTTAGTACCTTGTGCCCTCCATCTTTCCCAACATCAGGGTCTTTTCCAGGGAGACCTCATGAGAAGAGAAGACTCCCTGGAAAAGACCCTGATGTTGGGAAAGATGGAGGGCACAAGGAGAAGGGGACGACAGAGGATGAGATGCTTGGATAGTGTTCTCGAAGCTACCAGCATGAGTTTGACCAAACTGCGGGAGCCAGCGGAAGACAGAAGTGCCTGGCGTGCTCTGGTCCATGGGGTCATGAAGAGTCGGACATGACTAAACAACTAAACAACAACAACAACAACAAATGTTAGTACCAGCACCTTGAATTTGACTCAGTAGCAGTTGACACAATTGGGTGTGATATGCTGGTAGTAATTTGCCCGCACCCTGTAGTGGACTGTAGTGCAGGGCTGGGGGAACCAGTGTCCTTCCAGCTGTGGATTACAGCTCCATGGTAGCCATGCTGGCTGGAACCAATTAGAGTTGGAGCCCCACAACATCTGGAAGGTCCACACCCTTGTCTAGTGGATGCCTCTGGAACATCCTTAGTCTTGGGGATGAGGAGCAGCATTTTAAAAAACAACAACAGAGAAAATGTGCTCCTTTCTTTCTGCAAAGCTCTACAGCTACTGTGCTGATGCCACATTATGGGCAAGAGACTCGAAAAGCCATTCATATCAGTGATAAACAGCCAGAACCATCCCAGAAGTGATACTGACAGCTCCAGAAATTAGATGTAAGCTTGAGATTAGTCTTCTGTAAAATATCAGTCCTCAATAAATATGAGTGGGCTGGCTTCTTGGTTGGAAAACAGAAGTCTCCCCCTTTTTCCTCCTCTTCCTGCCCCCGCTTATAAAAACAACTTGACATTTTTCTGTAATACTTTTTAATGAGTGTTGCTCTGAGCTAGAATATAATGAAATTTGCTTAAAAGGAGCCCAGGCTGGTGATGCTTGGCAGAACAGAGTGGCATATGGTGAAACAGTTGTGATTTATTGGCAAGCGCTTTTGACATCCTCTCCCCCCCCCACCCCAACCTATCTTTTTCTTTTTTTGGATAGCTGGTGGTTTTCAGCACAGCGGACTGTATCTTGATATTCTGTGCTGAAAAGAACTGATTGCTGCCAGTTGCTATCCACACACCTAACTTTCAACCAATATACTGGTGCCAGGCTTTCATTATTATATTTTTGGCATCTGTCTGTCTCAAGAGCAGTGGAGTGCACCCCCAGGGGTGAAGTCAAACCGCTGTGTTAGCAGCATTAAAATGGCCTCTCTAGGACACAAGCCTGAGTAGTGTGTATGGAGGTACTGGGCTGCCCATATAACAATGCTCCCCTCTTGGCCTTGCTGATGTGGTCCAAAGGAAAGCAAAACAATACATCTGGCACCAAAAAATGCAAGAAGGGCTTTTACACTCGCCAGAAGCTCAGCTCTGCCCTTGCCAGTCCTGGAAGGATCCTTTTAAAAAGTCCCATATGCTCAGAGACTTTGCGCCTGTTCATAGGGGGATATAGGAAGCCCAGAGCACTTGTTCTTTAGATGTCCCTTTTATGAAGAGGCATGTAGTGAGACCATTGATCCCCTGCTGGTGAGGCTCACTGACCTCCTGGAAAAGCAAAAATTTGACCTTTTCCTGTTAGGCAAAGATCATAAGACGACCCAGATGGTCGCCATTTTCTGTGTACAGGCGCAGACCATCGCCCAACCCAAACTAGTTTGTTAAGAAAATCCCCAAACTCGGTTCTATGGGTGACTCTAGGTCATCTCTCTGCGGTAGCTTATCTTAAAGTTTAAGTGTCTATACACTTATAACATTTATAAATTTTAAATTTATTGTTGTACATTGTTTTAAATGTTTGTTTCCCCTTCTGAGATTGTACCCCCAAGTGTGTTTTATAAGCTGGTCTCTGACCGTAATAAATTATCTATCTATCTATCATCTCTCTCTCTCTCTCTCTCTCTCTCTCTCTTTCTCTCTCTACATCTGGCACCAGCTTGGCTGCAGTAGTTGCCAGAAGGATGCATACAAGGTGCCACCCAACTGCCTTAGGGACCAACCACTCTGGATTTGTGTAGGGTTTCCTCCTTAGTCTTTCCTTCTCCTGAACAAAGCAGCTGAGCTGTAGCCAGCTTTTTCCTTCTCCTAGATGTGCTGCCTTCCCAAGTTGACGAGCCCCAACTGCCTCTCACTTCCCTGTACAGCATGTGCAGAGACCTCCTTCTCCACCTCCTCTTTTAAAAAGTTTGCACTTAAGAGCATGTCAGACTTATGTCAGGTCATACCAGTGGTCCATTTAGCTCAGTTTTGTCTACGGTGACTTGCACTGACACAACAAGGTTTCAGAGGGCAAGGGATGTCTCTCTGAGTCTTGCCAGACCAAATCTGGGACCTAGGGCATGTACTTTACCATTGACCCATGGCTTTTCTCCTTAAATGTGGCAGTGCAGAAAACAATCCTGCTGCTTCCTTTTCATATTCATGTATGTGCTTTTCAATCAATCAATCAATCAATCAATCCAGTCTTCAAAGGCAGCTGCTTCTTTTGAAAAGAGGTATTTGGAAAGGGAGGGGAAAGGAATCAACCACCACTAGGAAGCTGCCTTCTACTGAATCAGATCCTTAATCCATCTATGGATGGATCAGTAGTGTCTATGCTGAGTTCCAGTGGCTCTCCAGGGATACTGCCAGCCCTACCTGCAGATGCCAGCAACTGAGCCCATCCCCTTCTGCCTGCAAAGCAGATGCTCTACCATTGGGCTACAGCCATTCCGCTGGCTCCTTGCATTTCAAACTATGTGTGAATATATCTCAGAAGCACCCATTTCCCTCGACAGTTTTACCCAGTGAGTATCTATGGATGTTCACATTTAATTGGTCTGTATGGCAAAGGTACAAGCGCCTTTGTTTTTGCTGCTGCTGACCTGTGCCAGCGAGGTCACTGTAGCTATTTAGGGATGCTGCACACACAAGCCCTCTTCAAAAAAAAACACAGCAGTCTCTCTCAGTTTAATTCTGCCTAACTTTAGGAAGGGTGCCTTGTTCCAGTGCATGGAACTGAATAAAACTACTTATGCATACTTGGGAAAATGTTTTCCCGTTTAAATGATAGGAGAGATATCCATCCAAAGTAATAATTTTGTCATATACATAGCCCAACAAGAATCTGCCAACAGCATACAAATCAATCTGGCTAACCTGATTCAGAAATACAGACTCGCACCCCACTCACACACAAAAACAATTCTCGCTACAGCCAACCAAAGACAACCAACCACACCCTAAGCCTCCCCCAACCTCTCTCACCACCAAGGAAATACAACAAGCAAATAGTAAGAGAACCCATACAAGTAACACTGGCACCCCCCCACACACTAAGTAGAATAATAGAAGCATAACCACCTGACCCCACCCCACTCACCATTCCCCCCTGCCCCCTTCTCCCCCCTTTTTATTCCTTCCTTCCTTCCCAAATTTTTAAACCAATTCATGAAACATTGAACACAATAATGAAACATATGCTGTAGATATTTTTCCACATTTATTATGCTATTTTTGTGATATACAAATGACATGAGAAAACTTGGTATGCTTGTTTGAATAACAATATTCTTGTTTCTAACCCCCCACACAAAGAATAGTAATAATAAAAATAATAATCATCACTGTTTTGAATCCCTTTGCAATCAGGATTTATTTTTTATTTTTAAGATTCGTTTTATTTCTTCCAGCAGCAACCATTCCTGTTTCTGATCACATCACAGAGCCTCTGGTGGCTTGGTCGCCAGCAAAACTATCCAAGGCCATTATTTGTGATCGGCAAATAAATATTAGTTATTAAGTATCATGAAGATTGAATTAATAGGGCTGAGATATGAAAGGATGACAGTTAATGACATTAAAGCATCCGAAGAGGCTTTCATCCTTATAGATCATACTTACTTGAGATGAAATAAAAACATTTTTTTTAAAAAAAAAGAAGAATAAGAAAATGGTACATTTTTGTAATTTAAATCGTGGTGCGAAAAGCTAGAGGAAAACAACTGTGATCCCTCCCCCCCTCCAAAAAGTGCATCTCATTGCTGTGGCAATGTCTCCACAATGCAATTGGGGTGTGTATTTGTTTTGTAGTTTTTGCTTGCTTGCATCTGAGTTCAGATTATTGTGAGTCACATGCAATCACCTTTAGCGCAGGACTATTGGTGTGCAGGGATGCGGGTGGCGCTGTGGGTTAAACCACAGAGCCTAGGACTTGCCGATCAGAAGGTTGGCAGTTCAAATCCCCGCCACGGGGTGAACTCCCATTGCTCGGTCCCTGCCCCTGCCAACCTAGCAGTTCGAAAGCACGTCAAAGTGCAAGTAGATAAATAGGTACCGCTCTGGCATGAAGGTAAATGGCGTTTCCGTGTGCTGCTCTGGTTCGCCAGAAGTGGCTTTGTCATGCTGGCCACGTGACCTGGAAGCTGTACGATGGCTCCCTAGGCCAATAAAGCGAGATGAGCGCTGCAACCCCAGAGTCGGTCACGACTGGACCTAATGGTCAGGGGTCCCTTTTGGTCCCTATTGGTGTGCATCCAGCCTAGACCAGAATGTATGGAAGCATTGCTTAAAGGAACGGATGCGTCCACATGGGGAAAGCACATGCAGATGCCCCAGTTTACAATGTGAGTGGTTGGAGAAGTTAACTTGAATTATCTAGGTGATACCATGGTACGAAGAAGCACCCAAATGTTACAGAACCTATAGATATATATAGTTGGATCCGGGCTCACATTCACTCCAAGCATGTACCAACAGAGACCAGTTTTCCACAAATGTATTTCTGGTTTCAGATAGCATAATCATAGTGATTCTCATAGGTCAGGCGTCATCTCCACATTGTAAATGGGGTTGAAGGACCGTGGGTGCCTCTTGTTACCCGCTGTGATGCTTTATTCTTTGAAATGTGTGGGTGTTAACTAAATGTGAAGGATCGTCCCCTGGGGCAGGAGGCTGGACTTTGCAAACTTATGCCCCCCTCTGACCCTTTGCTTCTATAAACTCCGTGCCTTGAAGGCACAGGAAGATTGTCACTGGTGTCAGGTGGTGTAGGCACTCGGACTGTGGATTCCACACAATCTGCCTTCAAAACAACAACAACAACAACAACAACAACAACAACAGGCATTTCTTTGCATTTGCACCCCACAGAGGCTATCTGCTGTCCCCCCCAATAATGTTTATTAATTTTCATACAAAAGCATAACATAATGAAAAAGAGAATAAACAATAATAGAACAAGAAAAAGAGAGAGTAAAGAACATAAAATACTTCCAACATCCCATATACCACCACATACACTAAAACTTAATTAGTTAATTAAAATCCATCTTCATAAACATATTACTTGACTTCCTCTAATCTCTTCCATCTGAATTTCCTTGTAATTAAATGTAGCAGTTTCCAATATCATTATTCCATATAACAATATTCCAGTCATGATCAAATTTCCTAACTTTTCTTATCGTACATTTTCTTTATTATTTATTTAATCCTAATCAGAGGCTATCTGCTGTTGGCAAAGATAGATAAATGTGGTGTGGAGAAACATTTTGATCCCTCTTTCATTTATAATTGGTTTTTATATGCAGAGGCTGAAGTGCCCCTGTGCCCCAAGTACAGTAAGTCACACTCCATCTGCACAGGATTTGACAGAGAGAACGAGCGCTCTAGAGGGTGGGCTTTAATTTGCGCTGGCCTCAAAGCGTGCAAATGATAGGGACACTGCCTAATTGTTTGCTACATAACTAACACAAAGAGCAGGAAGGTGGTGATCCGAGCCTCAAGCATTTGCCAGCCATGACAATTGATCTAAGGCGATTCTAACAAAGTAACACAGACTGGGATTGTGTTAACTCTCTGAGCAAGGCACCTCGTGCGCCAATTTCCATACTTGCGCAGGGCACAGTATTCATTCCGGGTTACTCTTGTGAGGATGTGTGGTGCAGCATACTCAAGGGAGAGGGTAGTTTTCCAACCTTTGGAGATCCCAGTTTTAAAATCTCCCCAAGTTCCTCTTAGTTCTCAACTGCCTGGCTTCAAAGCAGCCAGATCATTATGCCCAGGACCAGCTCCTAGTTGGACAAAGAAGGGGAGCTGACATGGCCGTGCTCCTCCAATCAGTGTCAACAGTCTGCCATTTTAATTTCCCCGCTGTGCCCCAGAGTGATGCTGCCTCAGTGGCACTGGGGGAAGTGAATTTAAATGGTAGAAACAATCAGATCTATAGTGGGAGGGTCCAAAGGTGCTTGCTACTTGGTAACCAGTGCTATGTACATGTTAGTCTCTTGGCAATGGGGTGTACATGTTGACACACACACCCAAATCAACCACCGGCTGCTTTGCACAAAGGGGAAGGCCCATAGCTCAGCCGTGGAGCATCTGCTTTGCAGGTCCAACCCCTGTCACCTCCAGCTATGGCTGGAAGAGATTCCTCATCTGAAAGCCTGGAGAGCTGCTTGCATCTGGTGTAGACAGTTCTCAGATAGATGAACTGATTGTCTAACTCAGTGTAGGGCAGTTTCCTCTGTTTCTATGTGTGTAATAATGGGCACAGATAATACAGAGGCAAAGCATTGTGTGTGTGTATACAGTGGTACCTCGGGTTACATACGTTTCAGGTTGCATATGCTTCAGGTTACAGACTCCGCTAACCCAGAAATAGTACCTCAGGTTAAGAACTTTGCTTCAGGATGAGAACAGAAATCGTGCTCCGGTGGCACGGCGGAAGTGGGAGGCCCTGTTAGCTAAAGTGGTGCTTCAGGTTTAGAACAGTATCAGGTTAAGAACGGACCTCCGGAACGAATTAAGTACTTAACCCGAGGTACCACTGTATCTGTATCTATATCTCTATATATATCTATGGCTTCCTCTCTCTCTCTCTGATTCTCCTTGCTAAATGAAGACTAGTTAAGCACAGCATGCATGCTTAGTGTGGGCTGTCTTGGCTACAATGCCATCTGATGCACTTGGCTTATCCAGTTCAAAAAGTTGTAATTGGGTTGCTAATATAAGAAAACAATCTAAGCAAGATGTCAGCACTGCGCCTGATGGCTGACAGTCACCACAATAGAACTCGTGTGCACTGTGTTTACTCGGAGGGCAGAGAAATTGCAGGATTTTACAAGTATTGCTTAGACATCTGTAGTTTCTATCCTTCTATTATGCTAAAAAAGCGAGCCTTTTGTGCAGAGTTCTTTTCATTTCTGAATAAATTAAACATTAAGCCGCTCTGCATTGTCTGAAAGGCGGGGAAAAGGAATGGGAAAGCTAGGATTCAAAACCAGTTTGTGTGTGTGTGTGCATGCGTAATTGGAAAGCGCACTGCTTGCCACTGCATATCTAGATACTATTTCCATTTCCATTTGTTTTATTTAAAAAATGTATATCGCACCATTCATCTGGCGATACCAGGGATGTTTACCGTGTTAGAACAGCCAAAACAAGCATATTACAACGCAATTGAATACAACTTCATCCATCTACAAGATGCCACTGATCAGACTGAGATCTTAATTACCAGCAGTCTTCAGAAAGAGAGAAGATTTTAGCTGCCACCTCTCTCTTTTTTAATATATATAAATTTTTTATTAATTTTCCAACATAAATTGAGACACATCACAACACACAATACATAAACAGACAAACATATAAACACGTATAACTTCGTAACCTCTTTTTCTTGAGCCAAATTTCAACGACTTCCCCATGCCTCCCTTTTCTGCATCCCTATTTCAAACTTTTTCAGCAACCCCTAATCTCAATTACTTATAATTCACTTTCTTTAATCGTTTTTCTCTTACCCAATCATTTACCGCTGCAAATCTGTTTTACATTACCCATGACATTTTAGCACTCATTAATTTTACAACAGTTCTTAAGATAAAGTTTAAATTTCTTCCAGTCTTCTTCCACCGTCTCTTTTCCTTGGTCACGGATTCTGCCCGTCATCTCAGCCAGTCCCATATAGTCAATCACCTTCGTCTGCCATTCTTCCAGCGTGGGTAGTTCTTGTGTCTTCCAATAGATTTTAGCTGCCACCTCTCAGCTAGGAGGTGGGAGAGTGGATTCCATAGCTGGGACATTATTGCTGTAAAGGCCAACTCTTGAGTCACCCAAACTTTGTATAATGGTGGAACAATGGGATGACTCCCTAGCAGATAGCAAACCAAGTAGCATTATTTTGAGGACATTAGCACACTGGGGTGTCCCTCCTGCCTCCCAGTGTCATGGATATTATTCTAAACAAAATGTTACATCCAACTCTTTGCTGATTAATAAAAAGTTTTGTTGGGGTTTTTTTGCAGCAGGCAGCTACACCAATACAATGTTCTTATGCCATTTTTGAGAGTATTTGACATGCTCTGTGGAGCAGGGATGGGGATCTACCTTGTTGGGAGTCCAACTCCAGCCACCTTTTGACCAATGGACAGTATGACCCATGGTCTGTGATAATGGGAATTAGAGTCTAGTGACTTCAAGAGGTCCATAGGTCCTCCACCCTATTCTGGACAGTCGGGAAGTGGAACATACAGTGGGGCTATGGAGATGAGGGGCAGATGGTGGACAGGATCTGTTTCTTGCAGCCCAGATTGAATTAACTTAAACATAGCAGATGAGCAAGGGCACAGAGTGGCAAAAAAATAGGTTCAAAACAAAGGTAATTTGGCATATTTTGATGGATGAAACTATCTCGCTGGTGCATGGTGGCTGTAAATAAGATGGCGGTGGTGAAACAATGCAAGTGGTATGCCATCTGCATGAGTAATTTCCCCTTTCTCACCTGGACCTCAGTTTTGAGACAAAAATACCTTTTATCTCCACATCTGTGAATTTATAGATAGATGATAACTCTAAAGGCAGTGGAGGGAACATTCATGCTTTCCCTTTTTAAACTGGTTCAGCTGCTCTGCTAGAAGGGCAGATTTGCTGTTGAATTTTGGCACTCTTCTCTGGATCTCCTCTCAGAGTCTCCTCTCGCATGTCTTTGTTGACGAAATGACAGACGCTCTTCTGATGAGGAAATATTTAAACTGGTGGGATACTCATGGCAGAAAGAGCAATTCTCCACAGCTCATTTGTTTTAGATAAACTGCCATAAAGTGAATTAAAGACACTCTGCCGTTAGGTGCCTAGGTGTGTGTGTGTGTGTTTAAAGGTGCCTGATGGATCATTGCAACTCTCTCCAATGCATTTTAAAAGCAATTAGAGAATTAGTATAGTGCCATTTAGTATGTCACCATCTTATTTTTTATATTAATGAAGCATTAATACATTACCCCCAGTTTCCTTTATTATCATGGAAACTATTATTATCAGAGCTGTTGACCAATTAAAGAATTTCTAGTTGGTTAATCACCTGCCTTTCAACTGGATGACAAATCTGTTAATTTATTACTCATTTAAGTGGATGTGCATGTTGCCAAAACCTTCTGGTGACATCGAAGCAAACGTAAAATAACTTAGAATTAATTTAATAAACACATGTAACTGGCCATTTTTAGAATGAAAAAGCCATATTTTATCCCCCCCCCTTATTCCTAAAATTAAAATAGTCTTTAAAATAGAGTCAAGTGCATTCTTAACTGGAAACTCCCCAAATTCAAACTGAACCCCGTAGATCAAGACTGGATAAGCTGCGAACCCTCAACTGCTTTCTGATTATGAAAAGTTCATTATGTCAGAAAGTTGGAGAAGGTGGTTTCTGCACACCCCAGAGTGAGAGATTGCTTTGGGAGACAGATTCTGGCTCCCTCCCCCAAATGTAAGATGACAGTGAATGAGTTTGTCTAGGGAATAAAACACATTGCACATTGTTGCTTGTTTGTATATTAGTATCAATGCAGGTTTGACTAGTGTTGTAGATATGTGAATGGATTCATGACTAAGGAAGCATCACAAGAATTATGCTGAGTCTTTGCCGAAGGTGGAGAGTGTGATTTGAAGGTGTGCTAGTTTGAGTATGTTAGTTTAGAGAATGCTGCCTTTTGTACTTATTTTAGCTAGCATATGGATTTGCAAGCAAAGTACATTATTTTCACCTTTTTGTGCACACTTTTCCTAACATATTCATATCTAGGTTGGAGACCGCAGCAATTTTGTAAGACAGCATTACAAAACTCAGAGAAGTGCTAATTTCTTAGGATCTCTGCATTTGAGTTTACTTGTTGGTTTGGGAGGTGTGGACATAGCAGGTTGAATGAATTTCTCTCTCACACACCTGCTACATACACAAGCTTTTTAAAAATCTGCTTGAATGAGGCAAGGTCCCAAATCAAACTCAACAGGCAGTTGGTATTACAGTGGTACCTTGGTTCACGAACTTAATCCATTCCGAGAGTCCGTTTGACTCCCGAAACCATTCAAAAACCAAGGCATGGCTTCTGATTGGCTGCAGGAACTTCCTGCACTCAAGTGGAAGCCGCGCCGGATATTCGGCTTCTGAAAAACATTTGCAAACCAGAACACTTACTTCTGGGTTTGCGGCGTTCGGGAGCTGATTCGTTTGGGAGCCAAGCCGTTTGAGTACCAAGGTACCATTGTACTGATATTGTTTCTGAAGAGCTTTTTGTTAGCTTCTAAGGGTCTCCTCCAGTTTTGAAAACCGCTACCTTAGGTAGACTAGCTTGAACAGCACAAGTAGCTATAGCTGTCATAAACCCACCTTCTGATGCCCAAGAGAAACTACAGTTTCTCATTATCACCAATCATTGTGGATTTACACACACACACATGCAACAAATGGTCTGAGAACCTTAACTGAAATAAAATATGGCAACACAACAACGGTTCTTCGTCCAACATTGATTAAGCTACGGTGGGAGACTCTGCTTTTAAACCTCACATCATTATGTGGCTGCATATTACTAAAGCTTACGTGAAGACCATGTAGAACAGCTTCCCCAAAACAGCACCGTAATTTTAATTTGAGTGGAAGTGCTGATTTTGCATGATTAAATTGAATATGCCTGAAGGTCTCAGCTAAGGCAAGGTAATAAATAACAGCACACAGAAACCCATGTACGTCGCAGTTCCAGTGTAAATCTTCACAATGCTAAATTGAGTAACGAGGGGGAAAATAATTAATTAAATTTTAACCATGTATACCTTTGCCTTGCGGTTACATTAATGGGTAAAGCAGAAGGAAGGCATGTGAACATTGTTGGGTACCCTCTCTCTAAACATGCTCACACACAATTTGAGCTAGAAAAGAAATAATTGATTCTAACTCAAATCAGACAAAGGTCCTTTGAATGCAGAGGGGTCCTTTCAGATGACAAAACTTAGTTGTGTTCCTTTTGTAGGCTTTCTCTCTTTTGACATCTGCACAATGGTACCCAGCAATATACATTATCCAGTTGTGCAAAAAAAGTTGCTATCCTCCACCACCACCTTTACATTTATTGGCAGTGAACACGTCCTGGTAATTACATAAGATGCAGGTGGCGCTGTGGGTTAAACCACAGAGCCTAGGACTTGCTGATCAGAAGGTTGCGGTTCGAATCCCCGCAATGGGGTGAGCTCCTGTTGCTTGGTCCCTGCTCCTCCAACCTAGCAGTTCGAAAGCACATCAAAGTGCAAGTAGATAAATAGGTACCGCTCCGTCGGGAAGGTAAATGGCGTTTCCGTGTGCCACTCTGGTTCATCAGAAGCGGCTTAGTCATGCTGGCCACATGACCTGGAAGCTGTATGCCGGCTCCCTAGGCCAATAAAGTGAGATGAGCGCCGCAATCCCATAGTAGGCCATGACTGGTCCTAATGGTCAGGGGTCCCTTTACCTTTACAATATCAAATTATGAATACATAATTCAGCACCCTGTTTCCAAAAGTGGATACCTAGATAGAATCAGCAAATTGTTTATCCTCCAGTATCTGTGGTTATAGATGCATTGTGCGTATGGACCTGAATATTGTTTGGAAATCCAGAAAAAGTCTTAGTGGAAAAAATACTCTTCAAGAGGTCTGTTCCATAGCCATGTATTTCTAGCAATTGCTCATTTCATTTGATCCACACTCTTCAAAATGCTTGTGTGCTCTTCCCTCTCTTCATTCACTGCTGTCCCTTTCATCTCTCAAGTGTGAGATATCCAGTGTGCTTTGTGTTATTGTTAAGCCACACACCATTGTGTTTTCTGATGTGTATTTAAAAAGCAAAAACAAACAAACCCTGCACCACCATAAAACAGTAAGAGTCATCATGTTTTGATAGAAATCGTATCTGAGTTTTCTGAAAGTATTTTTTTCCTTTTGCAAAGCAAACAACACGTGCAGATTTCTTGTGCCTTAACTCTCCACCACTTCAGCTTCAAGGGGACAAAAAGGGCTACGTCTGTTCCTGGATTGCACCCTTTGTTTTGGTCTTCCAATGTAAATGTGCTGCCACCTACCCACAGCTTCCAGAATGCCGCAGGCCGAAAAAACCCAAAGAAGTATATAAAATAAGGTGGCGAGTGAGCTACGGCAACGAAGAACAGACACACAGTTTGGATGACAGCCTCGACCCCTTCTCCCAAATCCCCTGCCTCCTCCCTCACATAAGAGCATCTTTAGAGTAGCCAAAATGACAGCAACTCATTCCCTTCAATGTCCTCCACCAATAATGTAATTTAAATTCCTGTGCATCCTCTCCAACCTGCTGTTTGTTTTCCTCTGTCAACTGTTGAAGGCTGTGCTTGTCGCATGGCATTTGGGAAGTTCTGCAGAGGCAAAAGGAGGAGTGGAGGCCTTGGGCCTCACTCTGGCTGCTACAGGGTGATGTTTGGCATGGAGCAAATAACCTGAAGAGACAGAACCAATCGCAGGCCTCTCAAGGTGTAGTAAAACACTGAAGGACTTTTGGAAGTAGGTGTGCAGGAATTAATGGACTGAGAAACACCAAAATGCAGGGGGTGCTACCTGTGTTTATATACTTCTTCTGGTGTGGGTTGATAGTTTTTAGATTTTAATGAAAAGCAAAATCCTGGATAAGCTGCAGCTGCTGCAGTTTTCGAAAGTCAAATCTTAGAGATGATGTCTTGGAATTTCCTGCTTATGTTGTCACCGCGTACTAGTCATATATTAAAAGAAATGGAAAGATGCAAACTTTGCTCTCCAGGTGAGAGATTCTTTGCAGCTCTAGTTGGCCAAACAAACCATGTTGTTTTACCCAGTACGCCCAATTTTGAGGGATTCCTGCAGGGCTCATTGTGTTGTGAGTCACTCAGAATCTTGGGATGCAGACCTGGGAGGGAAGACTCTGGAGGAAGATGGAGAGGTCAATGTGGGGGAATGGGCAGGGGAGACGGCTGAGACAGCAGAGAGAAGCCTGTCTGAGGAAAGCCCTTCACTGGAAAACAGTAGTGCTGGAGCGGAGTCCCAGATGCTCTAGTTGTCTTTGATTTCTGGTAAGTTAAAAAGAAAAATCTGACAAGATCCCACAAGGTGATCAGCAACCTGCTACTAAAATGTTTTCCCTTACCCAAACAACAGAAAACCCATTTTTTTAAAAGGAGCAGAATTGATTGCTTTTAAATTATGGTGCTGGAGGAGACTCTTGAGAGTTGCATGAACTGCAAGAAGATCAAGCCTATCCATTCTGAAGGAAATCAGCCCTGAGTGCTCACTGGATGGACAGATCCTGAAGCTGAGGCTCCAATACTTTGGCCACCTCATGAGAAGAGAAGACTCCCTGGAAAAGACCCTGATGTTGGGAAAGATGGAGGGCACAAGGAGAAGGGGACGACAGAGGATGAGATGGTTGGATAGCGTTCTCAAAGCTACCAGCATGAGTTTGACCTGGTGTGCTCTGGTCCATGGGGTCACGAAGAGTCAGGCACACCTAAATGACTAAACAACAACAACAACTATTATTATTATTATTATTATTATTATTATTATTATTATTATTATTAACATTTGTACCCTGCCTTTCGTCTAAGGAGCTCAAAGTGGCCTACTTTCTGTTTCATCAACACACAACCCTGTTTGGTAGGTGGGCTGACTGGTGCAGCAACAACCAATGGGCTTTATGGCTGAGTTGAGATTTGAACTCTGGTCCCGCAGATCCTCATCTCACATGATACGCTGGCAAAGTAAATTTATAGAACACGGTTGTTGTTTTTCACATTGTCATTCACAGGTACTGGCAACGGATATGGTCCATTTAAGAAAGCAATTATACCCCTTTAGAAAGTAATTATATCCCGTATATGATGTAGGCGCCAGAACACCTTCACACCCTTTCAGGAAAAAAAATTCCATAAGAGAAAATGCCATTAAGGATAAATTAAGCACTTAGCGCCTTTCTCTTCACAAGTTCCGTGAGTTTTAATATACAATGCTTTGTGCCAGGTTGTTCTCCACACTGTTGTTATTCTAAGGATATCTCCCCACCCAAACCTACCCAAAATATATCAGAGCTTACAGATAAGAAATGAAACATTGCCCATAAACAAACACAGATGAGCTGTTTACTCTGGAAACTCCCCATGCTGCTGAAATCACGATTATCCAAAATTCGTTCTCTCCTGAACTCATTCTATAGCAGAATTTTATTTTAGGTCTACACTTGGACTGGAAGACGAGCCCTTGCCGCACCTCCAAAATAATAAGCCTAAATAAATGTAAATTTGCCAGTTCATAGCTTATATGTGCACTTGGAAAGGGAATGTGCATTTAAGTAATATATTTATAGAAAATATGTAGACTAGGGCTGAGTTCAAATACCCAGTCAACTATACCATTCAAGTTGGAGTTAACTCTTTAGTAGCAAAAACAGGCTTCAAAGAAATGTCAGGCCTAATGTAAATAGCAACTCATGCCTAGTTGGTCTTGCCTCCATGAAGCAGTTGCTGAGACTGAAAGTTCTTGCCCCCCCCCCAGCTTCCCTAGTCCCATCCTATCCAGGGTTTCCCTCCCACCCAAGCAATCAGAGGCTGTGTCTGTGCATCACCACCCTTTCCCCTGCCCTTTTCATGCCTCTTCTGGTTCTGAGGGACAAGAGAAGAGGGGAGCTTGTTGCAGCAGCAGGAGGAGGCACCTTTGACTCTTCACCAACCTTTATGCCTTTTGACCTCTCTTCGCCCAACCTCCTGCTTCAGGTTCTGCCTCTGATTCTGGAATTATCCCAGTTCCCTAAGCCTTGTTACCTCCTCATCTTCTGACTCCTCCTCTTCCCAGTCTTCTCTCTCTGACCGCTCATTGTTGTCCCACTAACGCTCCCTGGCCTCTGAGCCTTCTTCCCTTGGTGGTTTCCCAGCTGGTTCCTCCCATCATTCCTCAGCGGTCCATGACCTTTTGCTACTTATGTTCCAGTTACAGAAAGGTAGCGGTGTTGGTCTGCCATAGTCAAAACAATTTTTTTTCTCCTTCCAGTAGCACCTTAAAGACCAACTAAGTTAGTTCTTGGTATGAGCTTTCGTGTGCATGCACACTTCTTCAGATACACTTGAAACAGAAGTTGCCAGATCCCTCTATATAGTGAGAAGGTGGGGAGGGCTATTACTCAGAAGGGTGGTGGGAATGGGTGATTGGCAGATAGCTGTGATGAGCCTGTTGACGACTCTTAACGACTGCAATAGGTCAACTTCTGTTTCAAGTGTATCTGAAGAAGTGTGCATGCACACGAAAGCTCATACCAAGAACTAACTTAGTTGGTCTTTAAGGTGCTACTGGAAGGGAAAAAAAATTTGTTTTTGCTACTTATGTGTTATCCTTGTCTCCTTTACAGGGTTCTTGTGAGGATAACTGGGGTGGGGAGAACCTTAGGTGTTCTGAGCACTCATGTGTTGATGGGTGGGATAACAATTGTTTAGATGAATGGATGAATTGAGCTCAAGTTTTAGCTATCTCCTGTTGGCATTGTTTTCCCCTTTCTCAAAGAGAGTTGCTCTTTACACATTGAAGGATAAAGAGCCCCTTTCAACTAATGCAAGAGTGGAAACTGTTAAGATATCCTGTGTGAAGCATTTTGACACCCAAGTGCCATATAGATGTGCTAATTGTCATTGCCATGCACCTAGCCCACAGCCCTTGCTCAAGTAAAAATGTATACAGACAGTTGCCAACACTAGCATTACAAAGATCCATAGAAGTAATGAGATGTCATAGCAGTGTTCTAGACAGGAGTCAAGCAGGATTAAATTGACATTACGTTTCTGAGTGTGAATGACTACTTCCTATGCTTCCACGGGAATATATTTTGAAAGCACTTTAAATATCTGTATTATTATTATTATTATTATTATTATTATTATTATATGCAGTAGGTTCACGATAGCTCCCCCAAATTTACCCGAGTGCCAAACAGGTATCAGAGAACCGCTTAGAGCAATTGGCTTCAACTAGGCATTATGCAAGCTTCCTTCCTTCCTTTTTTGCAACCGAGAGCCAGCGCTGCAATTTTCTTTTAAAATTAGTTTTAACAAGCTGGATTGCACCCAACTTTGGCTCTTCCAAGAAAGCAATTTTGCAAATGGGGAGCTGCTCCCAATGCATCAGCTTGGATGGGAGAGTCTCTCTGATTAAAGAGGCAGAAGTGATGTGGGTGTCCTTCTGCGAGCACAACACCCTGGTTGACAAGAACCTTTCATCGCCCCTTAATTTAATGGGACAGCTATCGAACATTGTTCCCAGCAAAGTTAAGGAAGGCGAGCACTAAGTAAGAGCCTCACCTGAATTCTAACGTTCCCGACCAGAGCTCAACATCGTCGAAGGAATTGGTATAACTAATAGCCCAGTCCTCATCACATTTGCATGCAAATGGTGTTGGGACAGGACTCCTTAGGAAGAGCACCTCACCTCTATAGGTATCTCCCAAACTCTGAGAACTTTGGCAGTGGCTGAGCTTTGGGTTTCCTGGTTACTTTCTTTACTACCTGAAGAGTAGGGCTTTCCTCATGGAACTCCCTGTCTGAGGAGCCTGGCTGGTTTGGGGGCCTTTCTGAAGGCTGGTAAAGTCTTATGTGTTTTGGGAGTGTGCAGTAGCAACTGAAGTAAATGTGGAAAGGAGAGAAATTTGATTCAGGTCACGTTTAAAATATGAACCTACCTAATTCACAGTAAGCAAAACAATACACAGCCAAAACACAACCAAGCTTTGAAAGGTCACATTTCTCCAAATGTTGCAGTACAGTTTTCCAGCCAAGTAATGTGCACGTATCAGGAAACATTGATATGAAAAAAGTATGGATTATGCATAAATGCATACAAAATGTGGATATTGTGCTAGATTTGCACAGCCTGATGAATTTCCATGAGGACTTTTTTAAAAAATGCAAGCTGATGTGGACACATGATAAACTGAATTTAATTCTGGAATAACTGAAAAAAGCAGGAGAAACCAAAATTGACAGATTCATCCATCCCAAGATGCAAATTTGTTTGGTTTTTACATAAGTTGTTGTGGTTTTGTTTTGTTATAGTATGTGTAGTGTTGTTGTTTTAATATATATGATGCCTAGTTACCACAGATACCCATTGCTGTTTAATCAGACATATCAGGTGTTTTTACATAAATAAATAAAAACATGGAGGTAAGCTCCTGGTTTGATTGCAATTTACTTGCAAAAATGTGTAAGGATAAGCAAACTTCTGGAGGGTCACAAGTTCCCCACCCCTTCTCTGAAAGATAAAAGTGGTTATAAGAACTAAATCTGTGTGGTGGTGTTCTCCCCTCCCCTCCACACTAAGTCTTTGAGTAGGCATATCCTGGGAGAGAACAAAGTAGTACTAGATCAATATAGTTCCTTATATGATAAATAAAAGGCATGAAATTTAAATCCACATTACAAGCTGGGAGCTTATAACTTGGAACATGATCGTAAGATCCAACTTCTGCAAAGCTAACTGTCTCGAAAAACCTCTTTTGTGTTCCACTAAATTAAAGTGGATATATGGATTACAACCAAAGCAATCAGAAGCTACACCAGAGTTAAAACAACATTCACTTGATGCCAGCTACTTAAATGCTCTGTTACGGTAAATCTGAAATTTGATCAGCCCTTTTCGTTTCTGCAGGGGACTTCTTGGGACTAGGCGGGTTATGGGTCGTGGGCTAAATCTCCCTCTTACAAATTTTTAAAGGGTGGCAAGAATGAGAAGGTCTCTTTGTTTTAAGTGGGCCTTGGTAGGGTCTGAGAGAGGCAAAATTCTGAAAGCATCTTCAGCATGGTCCAGTCTCTTCCCATTAACATGGTCCAAGGAAACATGTATAGTTTAGTGGCAGAGTACATGCTTTGCAGACAGATGGTCACAGGTTCAGTCCCTAGAATGTCCAGGTAGGACTGGAGATTCCTTCAGAATTAAACCCTGGGGTGTTTCTGCCTGTCAATGTAGACCAGGGTTTCCCAAACTTGAGTCTCCGGTTGTTGTTTTTCAGACTACAACTCCCATCATCCCTAGCTAGCAGAAACAGTGGTGTGGGATGATGGGAATTGTAGTCCAAAAGCAGCAAGAGACCCAAGTTTGGAAAGCTCTGCTGTGCACAGTTCAGAGCTGGAAAGATGAAAGGCTCTGATTTCGTATGAGCAGGGACATATTGGTCTAAGCCATAGAGACCTGGCCTTGGAGCAGCATACTAAGTCCGAAGCAAGAGGAAGAACAAGCCAGTAGTAGGTCCTCTGCATGGAAACGATGGGGAAAATGCTATTTGGGAACAGAGAGAAGGCGGAAGTGCTCAACACCTACTTTGCCTCTCTCTTCACCCAAAAGGAAAGCAATGCCCAACCTGGAGAGGGAAGAAGGGAGCTGCAGCAAGATAGGAAAAGTGGTGGTAAGGGAACACCTATACTAGTGGCCAAAATTGTGGAAACCTTTTGGAAAAAAGTGTATTTCCAAGGTCTGATGGCTCATAACACCTGATTGGCTCTCTAAACACTCATGCTCATTGGCTACATTCAAATGAAGGAAACCTACTGCATATCAACCTTAGCAAGTTGTGCTTCCTTTTTCTGGTTATTTGGCTATAACTTTTGATAGAATACAGATAATTGAACAAACTTTGTTGCATTACATTCTTCTTTAAATTATATTTCCACTGATATATAATTTTATGGTATTACTCCAAAAAAAGAGTATTATGAGCCATCAGACTTCAGAAATACACTTTTCCCAAAAGGTTTCCACAATTTTGGCCACTAATGTAGCTGTTTTATTGAATTCAGATCTCCAGGGCCTGATGAGTTGCAATCAACGGTACTAAAGGAGCTTGTGGATGTAATTTCAGAGCCTCCGTCTATGATATTTGAGAATTCCTGGAGATAAGGTGAGGTCCCTGTAGACTGGGAGTGGACAAATGTTGTCCCCATCTTCAAAGAGAGGGTGAGGGAGAAGACCCAGGTAACTACTGACCTGTCAGCTTGACATCAGCACCAGGAAAGTTCCTAGAACAGATAATTAAACTGTTGGTCTGTGAACACTTAGAAAAGAATGCAATGATTGCTAAGATCCAGCTTGGGTTTCTCAAAACCATGTATCACACCAGATGAATCTCACTTGTTCTTCTTTTGGATGGAGTTACAAGCTTGGTGGATCAAGGGAATACTGTATCTAGATTTCAGTAAGGCTTTTGCCAAAGTCTCTCAAGATATTCTTGCAGAGAAGCTGGTAACTTGTGGGCTGGATGAGGTAATTAATAGGTGGATTTGTAGCATGTTGACTGGCCGAACCCAAAGAGTGCTCACGAATGATTCCTCAATATTCTTGGGAAAAATGACAAGATGTGTGCCACAGGGTTCTGTTCCAGGGCCTATTGTTTTTCTGTGTTCGAATCAAGAGGACCTCGACAGATGGAGAACTGTGTTGAAACTAACAACATGAATTTCAAGTATAGTATCCCGGTCAAGGGAAGTAATAGTTCTGTTGTATTCTGCCTTGGTCAGGCTACACCTGGAGTACTGTGTCCAGTTCTGGGCACTACAATTTAAGAAGGATATTGACAAGCTGGAATGTGTTTGTTTAGCCTGGAAAAGAAGAGACTAAAATAAAATATGCTAGCTGTCTTCAAATATCACCTGGAAGATGGAGCAAGCTTGTTTTCTCTTGTTCCTGAGGGTAGGACCTGAATCAATGGATTCAAGTTACAAGAAAGCAGATTCTGACTAATCCTTTGGAAGAGCTTTCTGACACTGAGATCTTTTCAGCATTGGAACAGACGCCCTCAAAAGGTGGTGGACTCTGCTTCATGGGAGGTTTTTAAGCAGTGGTTGGATGGCCATCTGTCATGGATGCTTTAGTTGAGATTCCTGCATTGTAGGGGGTTGGACTAGACGACCCTTGGGATCCCTTTCAACTCTGCAGTTATATGATTCCATGTACTGGGATGTAGCATAGTAGCAGCAAGGTCAGGACAGTGTGGGCACACCCAGTGGGAGTGTCACATTGGCTCTGCTGGTGCACCTGAACTGCCTTGACCTCATTGTCACCCTTTCACAAACCCACACAATCCTGTTGCATAGCAGCAATGTTGCTGTCTAGAAGCCATGTCTGTAGTGGTGCCCCTCCTCCCTGCCAGTTGCTCCTGGGTATTTGGCAGTTTCCTGTGTTCCTGTGCTTGCAAACATGCAATTCGTCCTGCAAGTCATGGCTGGTGGCTGGGAAGGCAGCAAAAAAATGGGAGGATTCTCAAGTCCTGAGTGGATTTTCATACTTGTGTTTTGGTTTGTGGAACACATGTTCTAATTTTCAGATGGCACCAAAATGGGCGTGGTAGCTAACACAGGGACAAAAGCTAAATTAAAGACTTTGACAGGATGGCGCACTTTGCCAAAATGAGCAAAACAAATTCCAGAAGAGATGGAAGCTATGCATTTCGGCAGCAAAAATAATAATCAGATGCAGTCATGAAGAATGGGTGGCATCTTGCTTGACAGCAGAATGCGTGAAAAGTATCTCTAGGTTTTAGTAGGCCACCAGATAAACGTGAGTCAGTAGTGCCATGCAGTGGCTAAAAAAGGTAGGCTAAAAAAACCCAGGTTGCATCAACTGAAGTATAGCATCCAAATCATGAGAAATAATTGCAGTGCTTTTTTCTGCTTTGGTTGTATCTCAGCTACAGTTCTGTGTCCAGTTGTTGGCACTCAGGTTTAGGGAGAATATAGACCAATGTGTCTAGAGGAAGGCAGAGGTAGTGAGGGGCTTGGAGATTGAAGTCCTTGCGAGGAAAGATTGAACTTCTTGGGTATGTTTAGCCTTCAGAAGGGATTATTAAGATGTGGTATAATAGCCATTTTCAAATATTTACATACCTGTTGCATAGTGGATGGAGAGCTTAAAAACCTGGTTAAAAACTTGTGGTCAGGAGGGAAGTTGGAGAAGGAGATGTACACAGCCTGTCTTCATGTCACCTTCTCTCTTTCTCCTCACTGCCCCCTACCCACCTCCCGCTCCATTCTGGATTGCCCTGGATAGGTCAAAGGCGATCCAGGGTGACCTGCAGCCACCTCAACCCAATCTGGCCGAATCCCAAATTGGCCTAAATTAGCCTGATTTGTTTCATTATCTGGGGTTTGGCTGAATTTGGTGCACAGTCCTTGTAGGCACTTTGTGAGTGATTTTTAAGCAGAGGCTGGGTTGCCATTTACAGGAGGATAGTTGTTTTTCTGTATCAGTATCCTTTGTGATGGACGCGGGTGGCGCTGTGGGTTAAACCACAGAGCCTAGGACGTGCCAATCAGAAGGTTGGTGGTTCGAATCCCCGTGACGGGGTGAGCTCCTGTTGCTCGGTCCCTGCTCCTGCCAACCTAGCAGTTTGAAAGCACCTCAGAGTGCAAGTAGATAATAATAATAATAATTTATTATTTATACCCCACCCATCTGGCTGAGTCTCCCCAGCCACTCTGGGCGGCTCCCAATCAAGTGTTAAAAACAGTACAGCATTAAATATTAAAAACTTCCCTGAACAGGGCTGCCTTCAGATGTCTTTTAAAGATAGGATAGCTGCTTATTTCCTTCACATCTGAAGGGAGGGTGTTCCACAGGGTGGGTGCCACTACCGAGAAGGCCCTCTGTCTGGTTCCCTGTAACCTCACTTCTCGCAATGAGGGAACCGCCAAAAGTCCCTCGGCGCTGGATCTCAGTATCGGGGCTGAACGATGGGGGTGGAGACGCTCCTTCAGGTATACAGGATAAATAAGTAGATAAATAGGTACCGCTCCGGCGGGAAGGTAAACGGCGTTTCCGTGCGCTGCTCTGGTTCGCCAGAAGTGGCTTAGTCATGCTGGCCACATGACCCAGCTCCCTCGGCCAATAAAGCGAAATGAGCGCCGCAACCCCAGAGTCGTCCACAACTGGACCTAATGGTCAGGGGTCCCTTTACCTTTATCCTTTGTGATGACTCCAGTCTCACAGAGACAGGGGGGAACTTGCAAGTGGTTCAGTCCATCCCTTTGTTCAGTGTGCAAAATCCACAGGTAGACCACCACCAACAGATGCTTGTCCAGATTCCGCTTGGAGGCCTCCAGCCGGGGAGTCTCTGGATCGATCCTCGCGTACATTGAACTGTTCATCTCTGTAGACTCAGCTGGTGTGCCATCTAGGCAGCAGCTCCCCCCCCCCCAATACAGTTCTTAACCTTTTCTTTGTGCAATGAGCTACATCACTGTCATAATGGGAAGGGATTTTGACAGCAGGAAAGGTTATTCCAGGCAGCCGAGCCAGTATATTTTACAATGTGTTATGGGGATAGTTTTTGTGCATGTGTGCGTTTTAGCTATTGTTTATTTTACAATATTTATCCTACCTTCAAATGTGACCTCTCCAACTACAGTGGTACCTCGGGTTATGTGCTTAATTCATTCCGGAGGTCCGTTCTTAACCTGAAACTGTTCTTAACCTGAAGCACCACTTTAGCTAATGGGGCCTCCCGCTGCTGCCACACTGTCACACGTCATTTCTGTTCTCATCCTGAAGCAAAGTTCTTAACCTGAGGTACTATTTCTAGGTTAGCGGAGTCTGTAACCTGAAGCGTATGTAACCCGATGTACCACTGTATATGAATAAACGTATTTTTAAAGCGTATTGAAATCCCATTACATTAAATTACATAAAAACATATTAAACTGTTACAACACCAAAACATCAATTTCCTACTAACACAGAATGAGTATTATGTGGAACCTGTAATTGTGCCAACTGCACAACGTGAAGCTTTTTTTGAGTGGACACATAACAGATAAGGCAATCCTGAAAGTGAACTTCAGGTAAATTTCAATCATATAACAGATGAATACATATTAAATCATTGGCTCCCATAAACCATTGTGCAGTTCCACTTAAATGTACATGCATGACATCATTCAGTAGAAATAAAATTAAGAAACCCTCGATTACCAATCCATAATTGCCACAAGCAAATTGCATTTTCGCTTGAAAATTAATTAAAGCAATATTCTTAGAAAGGTGCATTTCCTCACTTGCAAAGGAGAGGAAGGGAAATACCTAAAGAACTCTGTAAAAGTGGAGCGAGGGCAGACGTTGCAGGCATCTCTAACTTGACACAAATAAAAATGTTGCTGTAGAGAATAATTTGGCAAATAGCATTAGCAAATCATCTGGAATGAAACTGCGAGAATCAAAGCTTTCTTTTTTATGCAAGTAACAGTGCCTCGGTTAATTTAAAAACCCATACATCAAAATTAAGTCTATTTAGCGCACGAAACCAAGCCCCCGCCCCAATAGCTCTGCAAAACTGTGCATTGTTACAAAGCTGACACTTCTTTAAATTGAAAGGTATGCTTGCGGAACATCTCATCAGATGAGCGTTTGTAAGAAAATGCTTGTAGGTGCAAGCCAACGAATGCCAAGCAATTCTGACATTTCATATGTGGATGAGACAACAGTCACTGGAGAAGATGCGTAACTTGTGTCCTTGTCTGGTGTACTTGCATCCGATTTGGAGGATTTTATTACTATTATTATAGGGACGCGGGTGGCGCTGTGGGTTAAACCACAGAGCCTAGGACTTGCTGATCAGAAGGTTGGCGGTTCGAATCCCCATGACGGGGTGAGCTCCCATTGCTCGGTCCCTGCTCCCACCAACCTAGCAGTTCAAAAGCACGTCAAAGTTCAAGTAGATAAATAGGTACCACTCTGGCGGGAAGGTAAATGGTGTTTCCATGCGCTGCTCTGGTTTGCCAGAAGCGGCTTAGTCATGCTGGCCACATGACCCAGAAGCTGTACGCCGGCTCCCTCGGCCAGTAAAGTGAGATGAGCGCCGCAACCCCAGAGTCGGCCACGACTGGACCTAATGGTCAGGGGCCCCTTTACCTTTACCTGTTACTATTATTAAAGGAAACACACACACACTGTGGAGCAGAATATGTTCAGGACAGGATCACGTACTGGGGAGCTCTACACATATGCACTTCTTGATGTGTGTACCCTGAGGCAAAATAGAGATGGCAGCATTCATATTGCAGTAGCAGGGTCCTCACTATAAGGCAGTCTGCAGATGTGGGGAAAAGAGGAAAGGGAGGTGAAATGGTATAGGATCTGGAACCATGGGACATTGGCCACCTTCTACTCTGCAGTGCCTGCTGGGAGATACTAGGTGGGAAGGGTGAGTAGAGCATACAAAGCAAGTGTAAGTGACCAGGGAAGAAAAACGAAGAAGGTGATTATCATAGAATCATAGAATTGTAGAGTTGGAAGGGACCCTCAGGGTCATCTACTCATCCCACAATACTTCTTCCTTCTTTGGCGGTCACTCGCTGAGGGTTTGCCAAGCGTGCCTTCCTCTTAGCATGTTTCTCTCTTTCGTCCTGAGTTTGAGTCTTCAAAGTCCATGACACCTTTGGTAAAGGCTGTTCACCAACTGGAGCGCTCACAGGCCAGTGCTTTCCAGTTGTTGGTGTTTATATTACTTTGTTTAAAAAAATGTTTGAGAGAGTTTTTAAACCTCTTTTGTTGATCACCAGCATTACGCTTTCCATTTTTAAGTAGTTGCTTTGGAAGACGATAATCAGGCATCTGCACAACATGAGCAGTCCAACGAAGTTGATGTTGAAGAATATTGCTTCGACACTGGTGATCTTTGCTTCTTCCAGGACACTGGTATTAGCTGTCCCATACAGACTTGAATTTGTTTGATGTATTACAGTATTTTAATATTTTTTTGGAAGCCGCCCAGAGTGGCTGGGGAAGCCCAGCCAGATGGGTGGGGTATAAATAATAAATTATTATTATTATTATTATTATTATTATTATTATTATTATTATTATTTGTAACCTTGGCATTATCAGCACCATGCTCTAACCAAGTGAGCTATCCACACTGCTTAGTAACAGAATCCCCTCCCAGATTGCGAAGTATGTAGGTGTCATGGGACTAGAATCTAGAAAGCCAGAGTCCCAATCCCCACTCAGCCATGAAGCTCATTGAGTGACCGTGGGCCATTATGCCTCCCCTGCAAGATTCCCATGAGGATAAAATAGGGAGGGAGGGAGCCATCTATGCCACCTTGAAGGAGAGGTGGGATCTAAACATCATCACCACCATTTCCCATACTCAGATAATAATGCTGACCTACTTTACACAATTGCTATAAGGATTACTGAGATAATGTATGACATGTATGGAATTGTGCATGACGTGTTTTGAGCGCTTGAGCTACACTGTATAAATGCAACGGTATCATTATTCATTAAAAGTAAAGAAATAGGAAAGAGGTTTGAAAGCAAGAGGTGGGAGTGGAGGATCAAGAATATTTTCCAGGGGAAAGGAAGTGGCTCTATGACAGAACATCTGCTTTGCATGCAGAAGTCACCATTTCCCAACTATATAGTGTGCTGTTGTCTCTCCCCCATGCCCATTCATAAGACAGCAGTCAGTTCACAAAGGTCTCTAGATAATTGCACATGTAGTGTGCTGACCAGCATAGGTTGCCAAAACAAACCAACAAACAACAACAACAACAACAACTCTTTTAGATGTGTGTTACTGGTCTGGTCAATCATCAACCCATGGCAAAATGCATGGAACATATAAATGGTACAGTCTATGTATCTTGGACCAATCCATATGACCCCCAGTGAGGGAGGTTATGGGAATCTTGCATCACCCCAAAGAGTTACTTGTGGGTCTCAGACTGAGATCTGCAAGGGGTGGATAGTGTTCAGGCTCAGTTTTTACCCTGCCTGTTTCCTTTATGCAGCCATACTGTGATGTTTGTGTTACGTAGGATAACAGCATAGCCTACTTCGGACATGTAGATGCATCACTTGATTCTTTTGCACCTGAGACTTATATATTGCATACACTAGTAAGTTTAAGCTGAATGTGTGAATTAACTGGGGGCAGAGAACTGTGGTGGCATTGGGTAATATGGGAATTGTCTATATGGTTCTAGACTTACAGTTTGTTTAGGGGAGGGTTGTAGGTCAATGGAAAACCACATGCTTTCCTAGAGTCGTTTCTCAGCATCTACAGGTAGGGCTTGAAAGGATTCCTGTGTGAAATCCTGAAGAGATGCTTCCAGCCATCCTGGTCTAGGCAGATCAATGGTCTGACTCAGTATAATGCAGCTTCTTATGTTCCTGTGACAGCTCATTCACACATACAAGTCAGTACTTGATCTTGTAGCCATCAAGGGAGGAACACAGTAAAACGGCCCTGTGTCTCCATAGGAACTTGGAGAGAACATGCTGTATAACATTCCACATCCAGAGGCTCTGGTAACAACATCAAAGCAAAATCAGATAAAAACAATAGGCCAAGGAGTCCACAGTGCTGTTTATTAAATCAAAGGAAAATTGATCCAACCTGCACTGCGGTAAGTAAAAAGTAACCCAACAAGACATGTCACAGCTCTTCTGGAAAATGTGATGTGTCGTGTCTATCAGGGAAGAGAGCTCCGTAGATGTGATAAAGGGCCATCAGAAGTGTCTTAGGCTACAATAAAAGCAGACTTTCCTGGGAGGAAACCTACTCAACACAGTGGGCCTTCTGAGTAGAAACGCATAGGATTGCATTCTAAACATTTAGTCACATAGAATGAAAACTCCTTAAGTACTGTAACACAAGAGATCACTCTTGCTTCGCACAAGCAGTGGGAAGGTATACGTTGTGGTGGTCCAAAATACTTTATGGAATTTGTGGATGGATGTAGATATAGATATAGATGATATAGATGTAGATATATTTGGTTTTAGGGCCCCATACTCATAAAATTGGCTCCCAGTACATTTCCGAGCACAATTCAAAGTGTTAGTGCTGACCTTTAAAGCCCTAAACAGCCTCAGCCCAGTATACCTGAAGGAACGTCTCCATCCCCATCGTTCAGCCTGGACACTGAGATCCAGCTCAGAGGGGCTTCTGGCAGTTCCCTCACTGTGAGAAGTGAGGTTACAGGGAACCAGGCAGAGGGCCTTCTTGGTAGTGGCACCCACCCTGTGGAACGTCCTCCCATCAGGTGTCAAGGAAATAAACAACTATCTGACTTTTAGAAGGCATCTGAAGGCAGCCCTGTTTAGGAAAGTTTTTAATGTTTGATTTTTTATTCTGTTTAATATTCTGTTGTGAGCCACCCAGAGTGGCT
Organism: Podarcis raffonei; assembly: GCF_027172205.1. NCBI lineage: Eukaryota > Metazoa > Chordata > Lepidosauria > Squamata > Lacertidae > Podarcis > Podarcis raffonei. The sequence continues at coordinate 110,773,934 of NC_070604.1, read as the reverse complement.
GAGGAAACCCAGCCAGATGGGTGGGGTATAAACAAACAAACAATATTATTATTATTATTATTATTATTATTATTATTATTATTAACTGACCAATGCATTTTGTTCGGAATGTGAACAAGACCATGCAGTTTAAAATAGATCTCATACTTATGAGTATGTGTCTGTGAGCAAGATAATGTATATCTCAGTTGTAACTGACACAGTTGTCAGAGGTTAAGAAGATGGCACAAGAGTTTTGATCGGGGCAACCCAATCAGATGGGTTGGTTGCAAACAACAACAACAACAACTGCTACTACTACTACTACAAGAAGAAGGCATATGGTACAAATGGTTCTGGACTATCACCTTTGACTTCAGTTTTATATAATGGCCAAGTCTGCACTAATTTGTTCAGTGATGTTGTCCAAGTTCACAAAATTTCTGGATGTCAGTCTTAGATAAATTCAAATCACAGGATACAATATCCAATTAAATCCAAAGAAAACTAGATATTTGAATGTAGAGATAGAGTCAGTAGATTTAGAATTACTATCCACCTTCTTTTCTGTTGTGGCAAACTGTATAGCAGAGAGATGCAAGTCCACCTAAACTCTCACAATCATAAAATGGCTAAGAAAATAGTGATATTGCACTGATAATCAGATTGACGTATGGCTCTAGAACATATTCAAGAAAATGAATTTATTGGATTCATTAATTTTGGGGATTAACAACTTTTGAGATAGCGATTCAGCCTCATTTGTTTTCCTCGTTACATTCTTAATTTCTTGTATATTTATTATATCAAAAAATATTATATTTGCTTGTCCTTGTATGATTTCATTTCTTACCTGCACATAATTCTTATGCTTTTTTGTGTGTAGCTCCTTTTTTGTTTTCTATTAGAATACAAAAGTATTTTTTTAAGCAACAACAACAACCACAGACTTAAAAATAACAGAAGAAAAAGAATTATAGGATAGGAATTGTCTGAGGTGCTGTTTTGCTTTGCCATAGACAGCTTCAGGGGAGCTTGTGGATGATATAACCAATTAATTTGATGTTTTACATTGCTCTGCCTCTCGTGGAAGAAGCCAGACTACTGAGAAAGTAAGTCTAGTTGAAAGCTTGTACCCTTATAGTTTTCACATGGCAGGGTTCCCGGAGAAAGCACTAAGGGGCTCGCTCCATTTTGAGCCTTATAATCAGCAGCTCGCTGAAGCAAAAGGCACAGCACAGCAACAATTTCAGCTCATCATTGAAAAGGTGCCATGTGACATGATTTACCATTTCAGCTAGAAAGAATGCCATCTGTTGTGGAAATCCTCTCTTTCTGCACCACAGACTACAACCTGCGAAGGCTCTTATTTCCACCCTTCCTTCAGTTACACTGAAAAATGCAGCAAATAAGAAGAAGAAGAAGCTTAAATGCAGCAAAACAACTCAGTTCAAGGTGTCGGTTCTGCAGTATATAAAACCCTGTACAGCTTGGGATCAAAACAAAATTTTTTTTTTCTTCCAGTAGCACCTTAAAGACCAACTAAGTTAGTTCTTGGTATGAGCTTTCGTGTGCATGCACACTTCTTCAGATACACATGTGCATGCACACGAAAGCTCATACCAAGAACTAACTTAGTTGGTCTTTAAGGTGCTACTGGAAGAAAAAAAAAATTGTTTTGACTATGGCAGACCAACACGGCTACCTTTCTGTAGCTTGGGATCAGAATACCTGAAAGATCATCTCACTCCTTATATATCCAATGTATCACTGCACTCTGCATGTGGGGACCTTGTTCGGATTACATCTTAACAGGAAGTCTATTCTGCACAATTTAGGAATTGGGTCCTGAGTTTGGAATCCCACCCCAACTAAATATTAGGCTCCATCATCTCTCTTTCCATGTTGTTGTTGTTGTTGTTTAGTCGTTTAGTCATGTCCGACTCTTCGTGACCTCATGGACCAGAGCATGCCAGGCACTCCTGTCTTCCACTGCGTCCTGCAGTTTGGTCAAACTCATGCTGGTAGCTTCGAGAACACTGTCCAACCATCTCGTCCTCTGTCGTCCCCTTCTCCTTGCGCCCTCCATCTTTCCCAACATCAGGGTCTTTTCCAGGGAGTCTTCTCTTCTCATGAGGTGGCCAAAGTATTGGAACCTCAGCTTCAGGATCTGTCCCTCCAGTGAGCACTCAGGGCTGATTTCTTTCAGAATGGAGAGGTTTGATCTTCTTGCAGTCCATGGGACTCTCAAGAGTCTCCTCCAGCATCATAATTCAAAAGCATCAATTCTTTGGCAATCAGCCTTCTTTATGGCCCAGCTCTCACTTCCATACATCACTACTCTCTTTCCATAGCCTATGGCAAACCTTCCTCTTCCAACTAGCCTTTTAAGGAGAGAGCTTTCCCAGCCTGCTTTGTATCTGAATTGTTTTTAGATGTTTTGATTTCATGGAAGAAGAGCTGTGAATGGCTGCTAGCTGTGATGGCTAGGCTTTGCCTTCATGGTTAGAGCCAAAAGTGCTTTTGGATATCTTTCGTGGGACACTACAGAAGGCGAGAGGGCTCCTGTGCTTGGGTCAGTCTTGTGGGTTTCCCACAGGCATCTGGTTGGCCTCTATAGGATACTGGACTAGATGGACCATTGGCCTGATACAGGAGAGTTCTTCCTATGTTCAGGATTTATTTATCCATGTTGTACGGTATATCATCAGGCTGGAACTCCACAGTTGATAGGCGCATGTCTTGTTAGTCCCTTTGCCACTGTCATTTTGAACAACCTCATCACTGTTTCATGTATTTCCTGACCTGCTGCCAGTTAGGGATGGGCAATATTTGGTTTTCAACATTGCAACATTCTTCTTCTTTGGCAATCACTCGTAGCTGAGTAAGATTGCCCACAATGAGTTCGTAAGTGACTGTGGAGGCCAATTCTGCACCCACACGTCCTTCCACAGTGGAAACATTGGTTTCTGGGTGGGAGTTGATCACGGTGTGGATTTGCCAAGCGTGCCTTCCTCTTAGCATGTTTCTCCCTTGCGTCCTGAGTTCAAGTGTCTTCAAAGCCCATGGACACCTTTGGTAAAGGCTGTTCTCCAACTGGAGCTCTCGCAGGTCAGTGTTTCCCAGTTGTCAGTGCTTATACTACTTTTTTTTTAGATTTGCCTTGAGACAGTCTTTAACCCTCTTTTGTTGACCACCAGCATTACGCTTTACGTTTTTAAGTTAGGAATAGAGTAGTTGCTTTGGAAGAGGATCATCAGGCATCTGCACAACATGAGCAGTCCAACAAAGTTGATGTTGAAGAATCATTGCTTCAACGCTGGTGATCTTTGCTTCTTCCAGTACACTGATATTAGTTTGCCTGTCTTCCTAAGTGATGGGTAAGATTTTTCGGAGACCCTGTTGATGAAATCTTTCGAGGAGTTGGAGATGACGTTTATAAGTGGTCCACGTTTCACATGCATACAGTAAGGTTAGTAGTACAATAGCTTTGTAAACAAGCATTTTGGTTTCCCTGCTAACATATCACCAGCTAAACATCATGATAGATTGATACATCACAATGTCTGGATTAAGGATGGAGCTATGTAGAGTCATTGGCTGACTTCACAGTTCTTCCCACATAGCATGCACACATACACACACACATGTCATGATTTGTGATGTATTGCTAGGTCAGAAACTATAAAACTGATATCACGATATGGGCTTCAAACTGGTTTTGGATGATATATTGTTATATCGCCCAGCCCTACTGCCAATATTCTCAACCACCAATGTGGAGAAGAGGCAGAAAGACCACATGTTTCAGGTAGAATGCAATTGATGTCCTGGTATTCTAGCTATTCAAGACTGATGGTGAGGCAATGGTGGCATTACTGCAAAAGGGACTCAATTACAGGGAGCGGAGAAAAGGTTTGGAACAAACTGTTTATAATGAGTAATTGTTTAAGACCAGCAGCGAGTGTCTAGATCATAAAGTTGGAAATCTCCCCGCAATTTTCTTATCTCTGGTCATTATTACTTGCAAACCTAATGAGATTGATTGCAAAATTAACTTTCTGCAGAGGGTTCATAAAATAAACAGGAACAAAGTAATGTTAGATGGTTGAATCTTATTCAGTGTGTTAGATTGTATTAGGAGGTGGCTTTGAATGGCCTGATTAGAATTTTAAACATGTCTGCGAATTAAGAAGAAAGTAGAAAGAGCAGAGCTACATTTAAAAGAAGGCTGGGAGGGATTCACTGTGCAGCCTCGTATATGGAAGGAATGCTTTGACCTTGAGAAGATAAAAACCTGAACTAACATAGAAAAGAAAATAATCTTGCCATTAACGCAGAGCACTGTAGGGTTTCACTGTGGTATAAGAAGCCGTAAGCATTAAAGAAGCAACTAAAAACACAAATAAATGAAAGGAGGCTGTCATTACAGTAGTCAAGAATAAGAACAGTATCTTTATTATATTTGTATCCCACTCTTCCCTCAGCTCAAATCAGCATACACAGCTCTGTCTCTCTCATCATCACAACGACTCTGAAAGGTAGTTTAGGCAGAGAGGCAGCAAGGTTTGTGGTAGAACAGGTATTTGAACTCTACACCCATGGTTGTTAAATTAAGGAAGGTTAAGGAATGGCTTTCATAACCTATATGGACACATGAGGTCCTACTTTTAAGGTTCATAATGCATTATTAGAATGTGACACCAGTGGTTGCTGCTGAACAACCAGTAACCAGCAGTAGGGTCATAGCTTGGGGGGGCAGAGGTAAGAAATGCTTTATTTTACAAGTATGCCCTGTGACATTTTAGAACGATATATATAACATAGTTCTAATAAGGGTAAACAGGTCAGTGTAGATCCAGCTTTGGTATCCTCTCTTCTAGAGATCTGGTGTGGTGTAATGGTTAAGAGCAGTGGACTTGTAATCTGGTGAACCGGGTTCGCTTCCCCTCTCCTCCACATGCAGCTGCTGGGTGACCTTGGGCTAGTCATACTTCTCTGAAGTCTCTCAGCCCCACTCACCTCACAGAGTGAAGGAGGAAGGGAAAGGAGATTGTTAGCTGCTTTGAGACTCCTTCGGGTAGTGATAAAGTGGGATATCAAATCCAAACTCCTCCTCCTCCTCCTCCTCCTCCTCCTCTTCCTCTCCTCCTCCTCCTCTAGTTTTATGCTTACTCTAATTTAAACTTTTGTTTGCTGCAAAATTGAGTAGTAGTCTCTGGAACTATCTGAGTGGGACACAGTTCCTGAAACTTAGGATCACCTTCAAACTCCTTCAAGTAAGACACAGTTTTAAAATTCTGCAAAGTGTTGCATTGTTTTGAAAGGTTTTCAATATATAGCTACGTTGTGATGGGCTGTTGCAAGATTGCATTCCCTTCTAACATAAACACAATAATACAGATTGAATATATATGAATATCTACAGCTTCTTTTCTTGTTTTTGGCTGGAAGGGGGGACAAGGCAGCAATATGACAGTTTCCAACCTCTTAGATTGAGTTGAATCAGGGAGTGGCATTATTGCTTTGTTTGTTTTACCCACAGTTAAAAAAAAAATCTTTTAAGAATCCATTTCTGTTGAGATGGTGAAGGCAATTGCGTTAGTCACAGAAGTACTCTTTTCCCACTTTAAAGAAAGCATCAAAAGGCTAAATGGTTCCATTTAGACACTGTTTAAGGCTGTTTATAAAACATACTGAAGAAGCACAGTTTCTAGTTTGCACGTTTTGCAATTACTCAAGTGTTTGGAGAGACAGAATGGCAAAGTTCAATTAACTCTTCTCTGGAGTCTCCTTTTTCCTTGTCAGACCTCTTATTCTTTTGGCTTTTCAGCTGAAGCATATGTTTTCTTTCCACATACCCTGTTCTAAATATCCCTTGGTGTATCAGGGTAACTCTGCATTGTGTTTCCTTTGCATTTCAAAAGACTCCATAGCTACAAAAGAGGCCTACGAAATAGAGGGGGGCCATCCAGTCTAGAATGTAATCATTGACTTTTGGAGAATTTGAAGTTCTGCACACGTGTACACATGCTGTGAACAAACACAACAGTCGTGTCATAGCAAAGGGGCACGAAAACTATGCCATGTTTTTAACACTCAATTAATTAACACAGAACCTTGCAAGTGTCCCTGTTTTCCAGGGGCAGTCCCAGAAAGCAGGGCTGAGATGCTCTAGATCTCTGAATTGCAAGGCACAATTCTTCAGGCAGGAGGAGTGCAAATGGGAGGGGGTGGGTTGAACAGACTTGCTGTAATCAATGAGAATTTTTCAATCCGCTTCCAATATTTATGTGAATTCACATCTTTCAGGAGAACTGAAACCTGCCTAAATAAAGGTAAAGGTTGAAAAAGGTTGTGGATGACCGTGGTGAACACATGCAGGAGAAAAGTTTCATAACTAAATGAGAGCTGATTGGGGACCTCACTTCTTCAGTGCTCTTTGGCAAAAAGAAAAGTTAAGAAACCTGGAAGTTGGGGTGAAAATTTCAACATTGAACTTTTCTTCATTTATTTTTATTTTTCTAATTCCCGTCTAACTCCTTGATCTTGAATGAGAAACAAGCTATTATTATTTCCACTAGTTCTGCTAAAAATACAATTTATTACATATGTGTTAAAACATGAGTCCTGTCAAACACATATATGCTCCAGGCTTGCTAAAGCAACCAGCATGTAAACAGATACATACAAGTCTGCGTATAACTGTATTAAAGTTTATACTGTATTAATAAGTTTAAAATTATGCTGCAGAAATATGGTACCAAACTGGGCTTGACTCTTTTCTATACATGATACATATTTTTTGTGTATACGTTTATGCACAATTTTGCATGCAGTAACTCTGGTTTTTTGTCTTCAAAAATGCATGGGAATCTTGGGTATAAGCAGAAATTTTGGAAGCTGTTTGATAAGGGGTAGCCTGGTGAATGATTAATTTCTTACCTAGTGGTGGCAAGTACCTAAAGCAGGCAAAGAGAGGGTACAAAAGTGGCGTACACCCTGTTAGGGCCCGGTCTCCCTTCCCCAGGCAGTACAGGACCCAGGAAGTTGTGGAAAGGTCATTGCAAAGGCTCATGTACAATGAAAGAAATAGCATATATTGCCCTAATGCAATACTTTGGCTCAGCATGATGAGTAAGAGCAGAAACATTGGGTATGATTCTGCTCCTGAATGCACCAGAATCGCACAAGGTAACAGAACCCTTGTAACACGCTTGCAGCCGAGGCAGAATTCAGCCCCTCTCTCTGCTTCGCTGTGTTGGAACTTCAGATATTGCCTTGACATAGTTTCTAACATTTAATATGGTTGTGACTGTGTGTCATGCCAGAGATAAGAAAGCTAAGAACAAACCCAATAACAATGGCATGCATTATTGTCTGTGCTATTAGAGGGCAGCTTTATCACATTCCAACCAGATGGCAGAGTTGTCACTTTCAGCTCCCCTTGCTTCTGGTTCCTTTGGAACAAGGAGACATGAGGATAGATCACATGACTGGTCCAGCATCATAAAAAAAAAAAAATGCAAGAGATTTCTGCAATGCAAGGAGTTGGATATGGAAGAGTTTGACAATACTCTGGCTCCCAAATGCTGATTTGTCCATAACTTTAAAGTTAAGTTGAACATCCTATTTCATATCTATATTTAGCTTTCCCTTGATCTCATTGGATTTTTACTATAATTATTATATGAATTTGCATTGTTTATCAGCATCAAACCACAGGACAAAATGAGCTCGTTCACATAACACACTTAACCCAGCCTTTATCAACCTTGGGTCCACGGATGTTGCTGGCCTACAACTCCCATTATCCATATCTAGCAGGACCAATGGTCAGGGCTTATGGGAGTTGTAGTCCAACAACATCTGGGGACCCAAGCTTAAGAAGGATTGCACTAAGTCAAAACTTGCTGCTTTGAGTCCACATGAAAATGCAATCTCCCAAAGAGGAGCTTGCAGACCCTCCTCCCTGGACCTATTTGATGCTGTACAGCGCTCATTTAAGGCAAGATTTGGCTTAGTGTGTCAACCAAACCAGGCATCATGGTTAAACTCTCATTAACCACTAGGTTTGTGGGAGGCTCTCCTTACAATCACCTAAGCTAGAAGGGTGCCCATACAAGTGCAGATTATGTTTAAGGTCGTTGTAGATCCAGATTACTTAGTAACGTTGTAATGAAGCCCAGATACTTCTCTCCCATCATCATTTGGTGGTCAGTTTCTTTCTGTATGCCATAGTAAGGCTGAGGGTGGAATTGAATTCAGCTCACATTTAAAGATGAACTTGCCTAATTCAGTTTCCAAAACAATGTGCAAAATGAAACACAACCATCATTTGAAATTTGCCCTTTTCAAAATTTTGCAGTGCAGTTTTCAAGCCAAGTTTTGTATGCCCCCCCCCAAAAAAAGTACTGGGGTAAAGTGTGCATAAAAGTATTCTTCCTTGTTCCTTGGTCCTATTGCTGAGTGACTGAGGTTGCCTCCAGACAGTCACTACTTTAAAGGGGGGAATCAAGCACACACTGCAACTGTAGATTTGTGCAATTAAAAGTGGATTAAAACCCTCTGTCCCCTAGAGTGACAAAACCACTTAAAAAACCCAGACTTTTTTGGTATGGAATGTGATTGGGAAATGCACTAAAAACTGAGATGAACAATTGATTAATGGGGAGACGTGTAAACACTCTGCAAGCAAAGCAGAATGAATGCACAATGGATGTTTGTTGTTGCATACCCACACTGTAAACAAATCAGAATGGATTCATTGCTAATTAAGGACCAGGTTCACTCTACCTCAGTGTAAGTATTGATGCTACGCTTTTATATGATATCCGAGTTCACATTTTCTTCAATTTTTGGAAGATCTTGAGGATATATTGTGTTATCTTTAATATATTTGATGTACTCCTGTGCTAGCTCCGGGAGGAAAAATGTCAAATAATCACACTTGACCATTTTCATTGAAAATACTTGGTGTTTCTCCACACCCTACCAATGACTGAAGCATTAATTCATTTCTTCTATTTGGAATATATATATATATATATATATATATATATATATATATATATATACACACACACACACCCTGATAAGGGTCTGTTTACTCCTGCCATAGTAGATATTCCAGCTAAAGACAGTTGTTTAGTATTATTCTCTGAGACCAAAACAGCTACAAGCCTAAATCTGTTAGTGATTTTCCTTACCCCCTTTTTGTGTGTGTGTTGGCAAATAGATTCAGAGAGCAATAACTGTGGAATGGTTCAAAAGGCCGTTCAATCTGACCGTGCACAGAAAACAGCTGTGAAGTCCACACACCACTGTTCAATAAATCAGTCGAAACAGAGACCCAGGCCAAAGCATGCTTCAAACAAGTAAAATGCAAGCGGTGCTTACAAAGCAGTTGTTCTAGATGACGCATGTAAGAGAGGACTGGTTTATGTGTTATGATGGCTGCACGAAAAGCAACAGAGGGAGAAAACCCACCTGGTAATGTTTGTAGCACAGCACAACTTTGCACTTCAAGGACCCCAGGACCCTCTCCCCCCCAAAATAAATTAACACAGACACATATTTTAGTTTAAGGTTGATGGGCACAACTTTATTGATTACACAATGTGAGCGGTATTGGCTTAGGCACTGACAAACTTTAACTGACTCCTGCCCACCCTACAGGGAGTCTGGAAGGATAAACCAAATGAGGGAGCTACATCAATGCAAATCGGCTGAAGCTCACCCCGGTGTTCCTGTGGTCCTGGCATGGTCCTAGCCCCTCAAGCAGAATTCGGACAAGATCCAGGACCCCCAGATGCCTTTAATGCAGCAGTTCTCAACCTGTTGGTCCCCAGATGTTGTTGGACTACAATTCCCATCATCCCTGAGCTCTGGCCTTGCTAGCTAGGGATGATGGGAGTTGTAGCCCAACAACATCTGGGGACCCACAGGTTGAGAACTGCTGCTTTAACAACAACAACAAAATCATGCAAAATCCCCAAATTTCAGTCCTATACGTATACCGTATTTTTTGCTCTATAAGACTCACTTTTTCACGCCTAAAAAGTAAGGGGAAATGTGTGTGCGTCTTATGGGGCGAATGCAGGCTGCGCAGCTATCACAGAAGCCAGAACAGCAAGAGGGATTGCTGCTTTCACTGCGCAGCGATCCCTCTTGCTGTTCTGGCTTCTGAGATTCAGAATATTTTTTTTCTTGTTTTCCTCCTCCAAAAACTAGGTGCGCCTTGTGGTCTGGTGCGTCTTATAGAGTGAAAAATACGGTAACAAAATTACATTAGCAACCTTAACACCTCCTGGCAATAGCAAAGATAGCGAAGGAGCTTGTCAATTTCACCTTAGTCCTAGAAACACCCCTCCGCATGATGTCACTCACCAGGGAGTCTCTGGCCAGATACCTGAACACAGTGTTTGTGGATTGCACCTAGAATCACAGAATCACAGAGTTGGAAGGGACCCCAAGAGTAATCTAGTCCACCCCCCTGCAATGCAGAAATCTCAGCTAAAGCATCCATGACATATAGCCATCCAACCTCTGCTTGTAAACCTCCAAAGAAGCAGAGTCCACAACTTTCTGAGGAAGGCTGAGAAACCTCCAAAAGACATGCTTACATTTCCATAAAAGCAAACTGAATGACCCTGTAATTACTAGCTGGCTGGTCTGACATAAATCTCAGTAAAAATAATGGAGAAGCTGATAAAGGAGTGTAATTATATTTCTATCCTTATCTTTGCTGATAGTGTCAGTCAACACGGGTTTTATGGAAAATAGTGGCTGATAAATGAATTTAATATGTTTATGAGGCGCTAGTATGGTTGATAATAGCTAGCTTTGTGAATGTTTATACCTTTGTAAGTTGCTTGCAAATTCCATCACAATCCCAGGCTCCCTGAGAGGACTGAATGATGAAGAAAAATTAGTACAACATAGTACAGTGGTACCTCGGGTTACATACGCTTCAGGTTACAGACTACGCTAACCCAGAAATAGTGCTTCAGGTTAGGAACTTTGCTTCAGGTTGAGAACAGAAATCGTGCTCTGGCGGCGCTGCGGCAGTGGGAGGCCCCATTAGCTAAAGTGGTGCTTCAGGTTAAGAACAGTTTAAGTACAGACCTCTGGAACAAATTAAGTACTTAACCCGAGGTACCACTGTATCGGTGTAAGGACCTCCACCAGGATCCTGTTTTTGCAGTGACCAATCAGATGCCTATGGGAAGCCTGCAAACAGGACATGAGCACAATAGCTCTCTCCCCAATTGTGATTCCCAGAAACAGGTATGCACATTGTTTCCTAATAGCCTAGTAGTCATTGATAGCATTATACTCCATGAATTTGTCTTTTAAAGACCTTTGAAAGCCACCCAAGTTGGTGGCCATCACACTGTGTAGCAGAGTCCAACTCCAGCCATGTGAACTTCACATTGTCTTCTAACTTTCAATTTCCTTGGACGGCCCCAGGCACAAATATTAGGGAAACCTCTTCCTCATGTCTTGCATAATCTTATGCACCTCTAGTATGCTTTGTGCCTCATTCCTCTTAACTAAAAAAAAGCCCCCAAATTTTGTAACCTTTCTTCAAAGGAGAGTTGCTTCAGCTCCATGATAACTAAGTTGCCCTTTTCTGAACCCTTTCTAATTCTACAATGTCGGTTTTGAGATATCACAACCAGACCTAATGCAAAGTTGACAATACATAGTCTAAGAATTGAGTAACTGCCAGAGTCCAGCAAAAGGGTTTCTGTCAACATAAAGGGGGAGCTAATGTTAAAGAGAAAACTTAGTAAAAGGTATAGGAACCCCTGACCATTAGGTCCAGTCGTGACCAACTCTGGGTTGCGGCGCTCATCTCGCTTTATTGGCCGAGGGAGCCGGCGTACAGCTTCTGGGTCATGTGGCCGGCATAACTAAGCCACTTCTGGCGAACCAGAGCAGCGCACGGAAACACCATTTACCTTCTCGCCAGAGCGGTACCTATTTATCTACTTGCACTTTGACGTGCTTTTGAACTGCTAGGTTGGCAGGAGCAGGGACCGAGCAACGGGAGCTCACCCCGCCGTGGGGATTTGAACTGCCGACCTTCTGATTGGCAAGTCCTAGGCTCTGTGGTTTAACCCACAGTGCCACCCGTGTCCCTAAGAGAAATCTTACCTATTATTAATTTTTTATCGCGCCCTTCCTTCCCCCTCAAGGGGCCTTGGGTAGCAAACAACAAAGCAGGAAAATATACAATTAAACGTAAAATAAATAAAACATTAAGAACATCTAAGAATGTTAAGAATGCCTAAAAACATTTTAAAATAAGACTGACCACCAATCCTCAACATATTTATTCTATGTTTAATTCCATGGGTGGTATTCAACTAAATCATACTCAGAGTAAACCCACTGAATTTATTGGACACGACTAACTTAAATCCATTGACTTCAGTCGGTGTCTTCTGAGTATTACTTAAAGGTAAAGGTAAAGGTACCCCTGCCCGTACGGGCCAGTCTTGCCAGACTCTAGGGTTGTGTGCTCATCTCACTCTATAGGCCGGGAGCCAGCGCTGTCCGCAGACACTTCCGGGTCACGTGGCCAGCGTGACAAGCTGCATCTGGCGAGCCAGCGCAGCACACGGAACGCCGTTTACCTTCCCGCTGGTAAGCGGTCCCTATTTATCTACTTGCACCCGGGGGTGCTTTCGAACTGCTAGGTTGGCAGGCGCTGGGACCAAACGACGGGAGCGCACCCCGCCGTGGGGATTCGAACCGCCGACCATGTGATCGGCAAGTCCTAGGCACTGAGGTTTTACCCACAGCGCCACCCGCGTCCCCTAATATTACTTAGTAATATTAGCCCCTAGTATTACTTAGGTGACTACAACCCACTGAATTCAACGCAGTCCACGCAGCATGTCCAGTATCTCTGTCATGTAGCACAGTACTCAACATCTTTACCTGGAAGTGTAAGAAGTTGAATAAATAATAGCATAAAAGAACTAGGGAACATAATTTGAGAGTGGGATGAGGGATAGGAAAGCTATCAGCTAGCATTTGGTGTGATGAGGTAGGTAATGGATTTTCAAACTTAAGAGTGTAAAACTCGGAGTGTAAAAGCTAAAGCTATCTCTGGAGGTTTCAAAAGGAAAACTTTCTGCCATCCAAAATGAATTGAAACCTCTGATTCTGAGAGAGAGAGAGCGATAACCATAGGCCGGCTGTTAAATTTAGAAGATGAAACAATTCCATGTTACAAAGTTAACGAAGGAACAAATTATCCAGTTGAACTCTTGCACCTTAATTACAATGTTTGACCTTTATATTCTTTCTTCTCCCTCTCTCTTTGTCTATCTTTGCCTCTCCCTATTTCTTCTTCTCTTTTCAGAACTTATTAACTCATTAACCTCTCAGATATCTAATTTCTCCTTCCTCTAGAAATAAAGGTTCAACATTTCCCTGGTTATTATCGGTATGCTCTGAAGATTTCCTGCAATAACAAATATGCATTTAGGATAGGACAGGGTATCCTGGTGATTACTGCTTTTCTTTAAAAACACACATACACACACATTTCTGAAGCTGTGCTTATCTGGAGATTGTTTTATGCTGAATGCAGTGGGTTTTATCTTCCAAACATACTGGCGAAGTTGAATGTGGAGAGAGAGAGAGAGACAGGTTGGATGGTCCTTTGCACAGCAAAGAACTGGAAACATTGAGTCAGTTCTCTCATTCCCAAATCTATTGCAGTAGATGTGGAGTTGAATGGGGAAAGTTAAGCATATGCCTGAATCTCTCCCATTATAAAGCATTTAACAGTGCATAAGTTTGGATGGATGGATGGCACTCACTGGATGCAGAAGAGGGACTTCTTGCTGGCTGTTCTCAGACTTTGGAACTCCAAAGCTAGACTGGCTCCCTCCTTGTTGCCCATCTGCCAGCAAGAGAAGACTTCCTTGTTCCAGCAGATTTCAGCAACCGACTGCTATTAATGAAAGCCCTGGTGCTGTGCTGTTTTTATTGTAATTAGGTAGCTCAGTTGGTAGAGCACAAGACTCTTTATCTCAAGGCCGTCAGTTCAAGTCCTGTGTTGGGCAATAAGGTTCTTGCATTGCAGGGGGTTAGACTAGATCAGTGATGGCCAAACTTGGCCCTCCAGCTATTTTGGGACTACAACTCCCATCATTCCTAGCTAACAGGACCAGTGGTCAGGGATGATGGGAATTGTAGTCCCAAAACAGCTGGAGGGCCAAATTTGGCCATCACTGGACTAGATGGTCCTCATGGTCCCTTCCAACTCTATAATACTTCGATTCCAAGTGATGTATATGCAGTTTTAATTCTTTCAGTGCTTAATTGTTGTTTTAATTATAGTTTCTTCTATGTTTTAATGGTTCTTATTTTTATTTGTAAGCTGCCTCGAGTCCTGTCAGGTAAAAAGGTGGGGTATAAGATAACAACAACAACAACAACGATAATAATAATAATAATAATAATAATAATAATAATAATAATAATAAATTAAATGGGAGTACTTAATTTTGGTTTGATCACACCATGGGCAAAGGTACAAGGTAAAGCTATACTGAAGTGTGTGCAATCTTGTCATTCTCCAAGGGAGGAGACAGTTGCTGAGCTTCCACTTGACCTCCTCAGAGAAAGCAGTCTGAACATTATGCACATAATAAAATACATAGAGCTGATAAGAGGCATTGGTGAGAGCTACAGAATTCTAATACATTGCTTTGTCTTCTTTGCACAAATTACAGATCTGATACGTTGAAAAATGTCGTTCTCTTGAGAGAACAACTTCCCTATATTGTACCTAATCCCCCAACAACTCAGCCGAGTTTACAGCAGACAGTGATAAATGATCAGACACATATAAATGTCTCAGTGAACATAAACACAAAAAGATGGTGTGTGTGTGTGTGTGTGTGTGTGTGTGTGTGTGTGTTTTCCAAATGATATCATCTAATTTTATTCTGATTTCTGAAATGTGATATATAGAATCTCCCAGTGGACTGTCAGATGAAGGGAATGCAATGAATGCAAATTATTGCACGCTGTATTTCTGAAAGGAGAGATATGGTTTGATTATTCCTTGTGAGGGCACAGCACCCACACATGGAGGGATACCCATGGGATATGGCAAAGCTCTTTTTTCTCTCTTTCACCTTACTGTTACACATATACATATGCATGCTAGAGAAGTCCAGCAAACTAGAGTCTTGGGCCCTCTTCCTATATCCCCGTCCACCCCTGCCCCCAATTTGAAGAATCCTTTGAGAGTGAAATATTGTAACCGGAATCCAAAGAACTAGACAACTGTGGCAAGGAGTTGCTGAGCTCCAGTATTCCAAATACTGCTCTTCTCTTGTCATGTAGCAATCCATTTTAAACAGCAAATAACAGCTACCACAACAGTTGTTGTACACAGTATTTGTGTACCCTGTGTTGGCTTGGTTGCAAATCTGTGATTTGGAAGTATGAGGTACATTGCATGTGTTTTCTTTGTTTCTTAAGAAGTCTTAAGTGGCATGCTGTCTACATATTTACATGAATGTAGGCCTGTCCTAGCCAACTGAGCCACTCCTGAGTAAGCAGTTTGATGATGTGAGCCTGTTTGATTGGGGTTTAGTCATTCTGCCATAGTAAGGCTAGGAGCTAATGTACCTTAAGAAAGATGAGTCCGCAAAATGGCTGGCGAGGCAGTTCTTCAAAATGTGAATCACCTATGCGAGCATCATTCATCCCAGGCTTTCTTTTGACTGAAATTGCACATTCCTCTCTTTGCTGCATACGCAAAATTTTCCGTAGGGAAGGATAAACAGAAACTCAGTGCTTCGTGCTAATCCCCTGAGCAAACTTTCCATTTCAGCAGGCTCTGTGTGAGACTGAAAAGTCAAATATATTTTGCAAAAACCTCATAAATTCTTGCATATCTTAATATAAATGTTTGCCTCTACATCAAGGCATACATGCATTAGGACTTTGGAAGCAATGCACCTGAGGAGTTGACTTACTTTCTTCTGGTAACAAACTCAGTAATATTTTGATGGGATAATGGTTAGGCATTTGGCATGTGGAGAGGATAAAGAGCAAGAAATACATATATTGCTAAAGAGGATCACCCTCTTTCCAGAAATGGCTAGAAGTTCCAGCAATGGCTTCTTTAAGGGGCCTGTATTCTTTCATTGAGAGGGAGCACTGGAGACTCATTGTGTCATAATAATAATAATAATAATAATAATAATAATAATAATAATAATTTATTTATACCCCGCCCACTCTGGGAGGCTTCCAACAGAATATTAAAATACAGTAGTCAGTTAAACATTAAAAGCTTCCCTAAACAAGGCTGCCTTCAGATGTCTTCTAAAAGTCTGATAGTTGTTTTTCTCTTTGATATCTGATGGGAAGGCATTCCACAGGGCGGGTGCCACTACCAAGAAGCCCCTCTGCCTGGTTCTCTGTAACTTGGCTTCTTGCAGCAAGGGAATCACCAGAAGGGCAGAACAATGGGGGTGGAGACGCTCCTTCAGGTATACTGGACTGAGGCCGTTTAGGGCTTTAAAGGTCAGCACCAACACTTTGAATTGTGCTCGGAAACGTACTGGGAGCCAATGTAGGTCTTTAGGACCGGTGTTATGTGGTCTTGGCGGCCGCTCCCAGTCACCAGTCTAGCTGCCACATTCTGGATTAGTTGTAGTTTCCAGGTCACCTTCAAAGGTAGCCCCACGTAGAGCGCATTGCAGTAGTGCAAGCGGGAGATAACTAGAGCATGCACCACTCTGGCGAGACAGTCCGCGGGCAGGTAGGGTTTCAGCCTGCGTACCAGATGGACAAGTAAAGCACACTGGAAAGTAAGCTGATTGTAAAGAATGCAATGCTATCACTAATCCTGCATCAGATTTCCTTATAGAAAAGCACATGCACCTCCAAAGGCTGCCTCCTAGCTTTTAACTGCCTCTGGTTGGTATAGATCAGGAGTAGAGCACATTCTCTGCATTTAGAAGGCCCCAGTTTCAAGGTCAAGAGAAAAACCTCAACCTGAAAACTTGAGTCACAGCAGATAATATTTGGCTCGATGAACAAGTTGTCTGATTCGGAATAGTACAGCTTCCTATGGTCTCCCTCTGAACCCATTCAAAATGAAATGCCATTCTCTTTATAGAATACAAGATGTCAGTCATAAGGATTCTACTTCTGTCTGGCATTCAACTTATTTATCTGAGAAAACCCTTCTATTCTGTGATCCTTCATCTGCAAGCTAAAGTGCTAATAACTGATTGGTCTTCATTGTTTTCAATCTGATTTAATTTCTGCATATTGCTGCTGCTGCTGCTGCTGTTAGATCCTTTGTGGACTCTTCTAAGTCAAGTGAGTGAGGGGAAATATCCCAAATAAATAAACCTGAGTGGCAGCGTGTATTGCGCTGCGGAAATCTGACAGGCCACCTTGTCAATCACTCTGTTCTGGGCACAATTTTTCTGAACAGTGTAGGCTTATATTATATAATGACAGCTATATTGTACCATCTCAGGATTTGACATTACACTTCAAAACAAAATTCAGTAAAATACTGTCATTTAGAAAATTGTGTAAATTGCCCATATATTATGGGTCAGGTAGTCTGCCGATGAACAATCCAGTTGATCTGTCTCTGCGACGTTGGCCTGATGAACGCCAGCTCGCTGGAGGATTTGCCTCCAATGGACTTCTGAAACGTGACATCAGTGCAATGGCACTTTTAAGGCAATACATTATTAAACCCTTGAACTTGCGCACTGTGGCCTGCTTCGAATTACACAAGAACACATAGCATGGAGGAAAGGGGGTGGACAGAGTGAGACTGACATAGAATGAGTGCCATGGATGTACTTGGAAAATAATGGAATGTGTGTGCTTCAGTCTTTTAGTCAATTGCTGAAACCAAGAATATAAACCAAGGGTGGGAGACCTTTTTTCCTTACTAGGGAAGAGTGAGGGGGAGGTCATGTGCTGGTGGTACCAGAGACTAAAGCATTCTGGATCAACTACAGTTGTACCTTGGTTTTCGAACAGAATCCGTTCTGGAAGTCCATTCCAAAATGTTTGGAAACCAATCGGAAGCCGCGCCAGATGTTCGGCTTCTGAGGCAAAGTTCGCAAACCAAAACATACACTTCCGGGTTTGCGGCGTTCAAGTTCCAAGTTGGTTGTGAACTAAGCTGTTTGAAAACCAAGGTATGACTGTATTCCTAAATGAACCCCCTACACACACACACACACACACACACACACACACACACACACAGCTTCAGTTTTCACAACAGGTAGCTTAGATTAGAATTATTTATTATTATTATTCCCAATTCTATACAGGTCTACTGAAAAGTAATCCTCACTGGGTTTGGTACAGTTTTGCTCAAATACATCTTCCTCCTCCTCCTCCTCCTCCTCTTCTTCTTCTTCTTCTTCTTCTTCTTCTTCTTCTTCTTCTTCTTCCAACAGTCCAATACAGCTACTGTTCTTGAAGGCAAGTGAAAGTAATTCCTTTCTGGTTTTGCTATGCTGCACGGCACTGCACACCAACATCATGCAATTTATTCTCAGATAGCTAGGGGAACATGAAGAAAAGGTTGCTGGAAAACATTTTTGAATTGTTCTGAAACTACTTAGGAAAACACTTTCAAAATCTAGGAGAAACAAGAAAGGGGGGGACTCAGATGGAATGGGAAACTGAGGCAGCTTCATGAGGCATCAATTGGTTGCTGGTGGCCTATTTTATGCTATAGACTGATCTTCCCCAATCTGGCATCCACCAAATGTTTTCGACTACAGCCCCCATAATCCCTGACCATTTGCCATGCTCCCTGAGGCTGATGGGAGTTGGAGTTCAACAGCATACGAAAGCTGCTGCATTTAGAAAGGCTGCTTTGGGCACTCAATATAAGACCCAGACAGTGGAGATGAAGCCCTTCCTGATGCCCTCTCCTTACCATACGTTTATTCGGTGAGTGCCCAGCAAAGATCATGACTACAATGCACAGAGTTGGCTCAGTGGTCACCTGACCTCACACTGATGATATGAGTAACATAGAATCATAGAGTTGGAAGAGACCACAAGGGCCATCGAGTCCAACCCCCTGCCAAGCAGGAAACACCATCAGAGCACTCCTGACATATGGTGGTCAAGCCTCTGCTTAAAGACCTCCAAAGAAGAAGACTCCACCACACTCCTTGGCAGCAAATTCCACTGTCGAACAGCTCTTACTGTCAGGAAGTTCTTCCTAATGTTTAGGTGGAATCTTCCTTCTTGTAGTTTGGATCCATTGCTCCGTGTCCGCTTCTCTGGACCAGCAGAAAACAACCTTTCTCCCTCCTCTATGTGACATCCTTTTATATATTTGAACATGGCTATCATATCACCCCTTAACCTCCTCTTCTCCAGGCTAAACATGCCCAGCTCCCTTAGCCGTTCCTCATAAGGCATCGTTTCCAGGCCTTTGACCATTTTGGTTGCCCTCCTCTGGACACGTTCCAGTTTGTCAGCATTAACTAACCTTTCTTTATGTGAGAGGCTGCAAAACTGCAGTCAATTTGCAACCAAGTGAAAAGAAGGTGTAAAAAAACAACAGCAGCAGCAGCAAATTAATAATAATAATAATAATAATAATAATAATAATAATAGTTAAACCCCGCTCATCTGGGCGGCTTCCAACAAAATATTAAAATACAGTAGTCCGTCAAACATTAAAAGCTTCCCTAAACATTGCAGCCTTTGGTTCCAGCACCAATACAGTCGGTGCACTGGGTTTGAACTAATTCTGTTAATCCTATAAAGCTTTGAAAAGGGGAGTTTCTTTGGACCTCCTGGTGCAATAGAAACAATTTACAGCATGAAACATTCATTGCTAAATTAGTAAAAAAAATTCCCCCAGAAGCTTTAATGCTTGACTCTTGCTCTGTTTGGGATACCAGTAACTATTTTATGGCACAGTTATGTCTTTGCATGCAATTAATTAATATCATAAATCTTAACGCTGCAATCTTGTTGCATTTACATAAGGCTTGAAGTCCATGTAATATTTGTGGTGGAGAATAAGTGCCTGCTATTTGCACTAAGTAGCCTGTGTGCTTGCCCCCCCCCCCCATCAGAGCCTCCCTTGAAATCTTAGCCCTAGATGTGCTCATTGGAATCATAGGGATTACTTGTGCTGAGTTCCATGCTGCTATGTTGCTGAAGGTTGGGTCAGAGTTGTGCCAAGCTCTTGTAGCTCCCGTGAGCCTGAAAGGGGCATAATACAGGCTGGGATCGAGACGAACGTCACAACACTACTTCAAACAATTAACTGATGCAAGGATCGCAACAGAGGTAATAATAATAATATTATAATAATTTATTATTTATACCCTGCCCATCTGGCTGAATTTCCCCAGCCACTCTGGGCGGCTCCCAATCGAGTGTTAAAACAATACAGCATTAACTATTAAAAACTTCCCTAAACAGGACTGACTTCAGATGTCTTTTAAAGATAGAATAGCTGCTTATTTCCTTCACATCTGAAGGGAGGGCGTTCCACAGGGTGGGCGCGACTACCGAGAAGGCCCTCTGTCTGGTTCCCTATAACCTCACTTCTCGCAATGAGGGAACTGCCAGAAGGCCCTCAGCGCTGGATCTCAGTGTCCAGGCTGAACGATGGGGGTGGAGACGCTCCTTCAGTTATACTGGGCCAAGGCTGTTTAGGGCTTTAAAGGTCAGCACCAACACTTTGAATTTTGCTCAGAAATGTACTGGGAGCCAATGCAGATCTCTCAGGAGTGGTCACTCCCAGTCACCAGTCTAGCTGCCGCATTCTGGATTAACTGCAGTTTCTGGGTCACCTTCAAATGTAGCCCCACGTAGAGCGCATTGCAGTAGTCCAAGCAGGAGATAACTAGAGCATCCACCACTCTGGCGAGACAGTCTGCTGGCAGGTAGAGGTGGGCAAATCTGTCGGATTCTGTTTCTCTTGTGTTTCTCATTTTTGCACTGTTCAGTTTTCCACATTGCCAGCCCTCTCTGTGATTTTTCTTTCAAAGTCTGCATGAAAATTCATCAGCGTTTTGGTGTGCCTTTCTCCCAATTTACATGTTTTTGTGTGCAACTTTGCTTAACAAGCTCATTTATGGAAAGGAGTTTCCACTAATATTACACATTACTTGGCTGGAGACCTGCATTGTAAAGCATTGGAGAAGCATGGTTTTTGGATGGTGGCTGTGTTGGGGTTCATGTATTGTTTCAGAAAGTGCAAATTAGGTTGATGTGCCTTTGAATGCAGACTGAATCAAATTCCTCCATAGATGTCGATGAGTTGTCTCTATTCCAAATTCATTGGCAACTGCCTCTGTCCCTGATTCTGCTTCCTCTAGAGCTCTCCCTGCTATTCTCACCACAGAAAATGTGGAGGAGATAACTCTCAGGAATACCGCAACAGATCCCTGCAGTATTCTGGGATGTTGGAAACTACAGAAAATGCACACTTTTGTCCCATGTTCTCATTGGAGGCAGGCGACAAACAAGAGAACTATATCACCATCATGTAGGCCTCTGGGAAGGAGTGCTGGGACTGGTACTGAGGTCAATGGAACACAGGGATGTTATTGTCATGGAGGCTCCATGGAGGGGCCCTATCAGCTTCAGACCCAAACTGGAGTGCATCCAGTCCTATCACGTTTTTGGAGGGAAGCAGACTTAGTTGGGTCCTTAGTAATTGCTTCCATGTGGTGGCCTGTGTGGCCAAGTCTTCTGGAGAAAAGCACCCATTGAGCTAGAGATTGACCATACCATGCCCCAAGGAGAATCATAGAGTCATAGAAATGTAGAGTTAGATGGGGCTGCAAGTGCCATCTGGTCCAATCCCTTGCAATTCAGGAATCACAATTAAAGATGCCCTGACCGATGGCATCTTTAAAAACCTCCTATGAACTTTCCACAGCCAGTGTGGTGTAGTGGTTAAGAGTGGTAGACTCGTAATCTGGTGAACCGGGTTCACATCCCCACTCCTCCACATGCAGCTGCTGGGTGACCTTGGGCTAGTCACACTTCTCTGAAGTTTCTCAGCCTCACTCACTTTACAGAGTGTTTGTTGTGGGGGAGGAAGGGAAAGGAGATTGTTAGCAGCTTTGAGACTCCTTAGGGTAGTGATAAAGCGGGATATCAAATGCAAACTCTTCTTCTTCTTCTTTTTCCAAGGTAGTCCATTCCACTTACCGTCAGAAAGTTCTTCCTAGTGTTTAGCCAGAACCTTCTTTCTTATGATTCAATTCCATTGATTCGGGTCCTACCCTCTGCAGCATCAGAAAACGAGCTTGCTGCATCTTTCACATGACAGCCTTTCAGATATTTGAACACTATTATCTACACAGCTGTTTACTTGTGTGGCAGCTCCTGCTATCCTGAGTTTTCTGTATATGTACTCCTAATGAAACTCACCAAATCTTGGTCAGCGGACTACAAGAAGATCAAAGGGGTACCTAGCCATCTGTTTTGCTAGATTCCCAATTATAGAGGTACCTGGTGCCCTTCTATACCTCTGAGTGC
Organism: Podarcis raffonei; assembly: GCF_027172205.1. Lineage (NCBI taxonomy): Eukaryota > Metazoa > Chordata > Lepidosauria > Squamata > Lacertidae > Podarcis > Podarcis raffonei. The sequence goes on along the minus strand of NC_070604.1, from coordinate 110,751,398 downwards.
ACACCAAGAAGATGGGTTATTGGACACCTCTCCCCTGTACTGACCACAGTTGCCATAGCAGCTGGAAAAAAATCCAACAGCCTTCTACAAAAATCAATATGTTTGCCTTTTGGGGGAGCAGGGAGGACTGCAGGAAGGAAAGGAAATGGATTGATACTTGAAGACCATTTCAAATTTCAATATGCCAAATTAGATTTAATTACACAAAACATTATTAGAGGTTTTCCAGAAGGAGTTGTGCTTGTCTTTTGCTTTCAAGTGACAGTGAAAATTAAAGTTGTTTGGAGTGATAAATAAAAGATTTTTCCTTGAACATAAGTTGCAGGCAACTAGCTGTGCTTGCAATAGAGGTGTGTGCCCAACAGGAATAGTGGGGTTCTCACTTCCTTTCCTGCAGGGTAGAAGCTTCTATCCTGGCTCACTCCCAATAGAGATGCAGACAGAGGCTCTTACATGGAAGTAAGAAAAAAGATCTGAAAATAACGGAACAGGCTCAGCAGCAGACACATTGCTCAGGAATCATGAGTCAGGAGCTCAGATCAAGAAGTTCAAAACTAGAAGTGATAAAGATGTCCCGACAATTTTCCCCATCCCTGCCACCAAGCTTTTAAAGATTAGGTGTGGCATGCTCACTCAAGAAATTCTCTTGCCTTGTGGGAATATCAGCACTGCAAGCACACACTCCATTGTGATGGGTAGGTCTTCAAAGGTGGAACCATGGCTCCATGGTTGGAGGCAGTAATGCATCTGAATATCAGTTGCTGGTGTACCGCTGAATTCCAGTTGTGCTCTTCTTCCACGGACCAAAACCCCACTTTTCATCAAATGCATGTAGAATCTCTTTGGGATTTGTTACCTTGAAAGCAGTAAAAATTATGATGTCAGGGGAAAATGTTTGGTGGCCATTTCTGTTTGTCTGCCTTGGAGCTGGAAGCAAATGGATACTAGCATTTAATGAATAATGTTGGCCTTAGAGCCTCCTGTGCATTCTAAACATCTTCACGCGAAAATAGCATTTTTCCAATAGCCAGAGTTTTAGAATTCAGCTGAAAGAAAATAAAGATCAATTTACTCTGTTGGTTTACAAGCAATCTTACTTTTAAAAGGAGATGGGGAAAACATCCACAACCTTGAACTACCCACAGACAGCAAAATCCCAAAAGTGACGGAAGCTCTTTGCTACATTAATTTATCTCATCGTTGGTAAACATATTAATAGAATTTCTTTGTAACTTTGTTTCCCTTAAGAACATAAAGATCCATATCTGGCCATTATAGAACAGTCTTTGTGATGACTATCATGCCAGGAAGATAGTAAGCAATTAAAAAAAATATCATCAAAGATTGAGCACAAGATGAGAACTGCTTTCCCTGGTTGCAGCAACCCCTTTTGAAACTTTTATTAATGCATCTTAGCTTTGCTATATATATATATATATTTCTTGTTTCCACCCACCTCCTTTTCCCTCCTCCTGGGATGAAAGCTTAAGCTGGGGAATAAAAAATGTTTTCTAACCAAGTAATATAGAAAGGAGCAGATCTTATTACGTGTTTCGTCCTGTGGGACTGTTGATCTGCAGGAAAAAGTCAGCACGGAACCAAGAGAATGTCTTTGTTTGCTTGCTTGTTATCCTGCTAACACAGGGTACATAGGAAGCAGCTGCCTTGTAGCAGGTCAGAGCAGCAGTCCAGCGGATCAGTAGTGTCTGCAATAATAGACACTACCTCTCTAGAAATTAAGAGGGGAATCTCTCCCAGTCTCATCTGAAGGTCCCAGATCTTCAGCATTCAAAGCATGTGCTCTGCTGCTGAAGTCCAACCATTTCCCCAGAGTTGCGCTCCTTCCTAGGCAGCTACATTTCTAGATGCTGTTGTCAATGGGTGCAGATATATCCCTGCAGTGGAAAAAGCAGTGATGCAAAAGCTTGACTGTATTGTTATAGATTTGGGGGCAGGACCCCCCCCTAAACCCTATAAAGTAATAAATGGTAGGATATGGATTATTGGGGGTGTGAAGGGAGAGATGCAAGCCTGCAGAAAAATTCCTGAGCATGCCTCTGCAAAATGACCTGGCCAAGCTTAAGAAATAATACAGGGCCGCTGAGAATCATTGGCAGTCAAAGAGAACTCCTTCCCCCTTGCCCTGAGGTGTGAACAGAGACTGGGGTTTGGAAGGTTGCCAGGGTAACTGGGTGTGAGGTTGCAGGAAAAGAGTTTTTAGCAAGGTGTTCTGGGAGGAAGAAGAAGGAAGGAAGGATCCATCTTGGGCAGACTGGCTGAAGGCAGGCAGGGAGAGATGCCTTGGACTCCATGGCTGCACTGCTGTGGGGGACAAGACACTCTTGAAATGGCCGTGTTGTAAGATCTGGACCCCCTTCATGCAGACTGAAAGTGTAAATAGGTGAACAAATCATATTTCTTAAAGCTACAACGGTCTCTGCCATTTCTCAATTCTTTAAAGGAACACAGACCTGGACTCTTGCTACCGCTTGGCAGAGGGGGGAAGGACCCAACTATTGTAACAGTATGGATTTAGCTAGTTGAAGCTTTCCATCATTTCTGCATCTTCATGATGAGAGAAACTATCAGCTGAAATTCTGACATTTAGTTGAGACTTTCTACATCAACTGTTAAAGGGCTTTTCATTTGAAAGCATCATTGCTTATTTAGATTTGAATTTAAGTTTGCTTTCTTACAAAGTGTGAGATTGGCTTTCTTAGTGTTGATTTGCTCTCTTATACAGCATTAGTTATGAAGTGACTTTGTCAACTTACTGAATCAGCTGGAACATTTGATTTCATGTCATTCCTAGTTTAAGGAGTTCACTCAGTTATGCACTGTGACATTAAGTATTTTAGCACTTCATCCCTATCTCTCTGTACGTTGTGACAAAACCTAACTAGATGCCACACAGAATTTTAAAAGTAATTGTCAAAGAGAAAAATGAAAAACTGGAGAGACAATGAAGGAAATGAATATCCATTTAATATCACATTTCAGACTTTGGGGCATCAATATTGGGGGAGGGGACATGGGGAGGAAAGAAGGTAGGTGGTTGGTTTCTGGCACAGTCAGTGAAGCTGTGAAGAATCACTTAAAAAATAAAAGAGTCCTGTGGAACTTTGAACATTTAACAGATTTATTTTGGCATAAGCCTAGTATGAGATGCATAAAGTGTTAGTTGACAGATACACACACACACACATATGCATTCAATGAAACAAATCTGAAATGTGTGGTTAAACAATCCCAGGGTGGTTAAACAATCAATCTCAGCTCCCCATAGCAAACTACACCTCCCATAATTCTTTGGAAGGAAGTTGTGGCTGTTTGAAGTGGCATCATAGTGCTTTAAATGTACAGTGGTGCCTCGCAAGACGAAAACAATCCGTTCCGCAAGTCTCTTCGTCTAGCGGTTTTTTCGTCTTGCGAAGCAACCCTATTAGCGGCTTAGCGGATTAGCGCTATTAGCAGCTTAGCGGCTATTAAAGGCTTAGCGGCTTAGCGGCTAAAAGGCTATTAGTGGCTTAGCGGCTTAGAAAAAGGGGGGGGAGCGGAAAAAAATCGCAAGACTCGCAAGCCGTTTTCGTCTTGCGAAGCAAGCCCATAGGGAAATTCGTCTTGCGAAGCAGCTCAAAAACGGAAAACCCTTTCGTCTAGTGGGTTTTTCGTTTTGCGAGGCATTCGTCTTGCGGGGCACCACTGTATGGTATGAATGTGGCCTTTGTGTGCTGTCCAGCAGGGAAATGTGCCCACAGACCTCAAAAGCGTCCCTGCATTGCAAGGGGTTGGTTTAGATCATAGATAGGCAAACTAAGGCCCAGGGGCCGGATCCAGCCCAATTGCCTTCTAAATCCATCTGGGAATCAGCATGTTTTTACGTGAGTAGAATGTGTGCTTTTATTTAAAATGCATCTCTGGGTTATTTGTGGGGCATAGGAATTCTTTCGTTTCATCCCCCCAGAAATATAGTCTGGCCAACCACAAGGTTTGAGGGACAGTGGACTGGCCCCTTGCTTAAAAAGTTTGCTGACCCCTGGTTTAGATGACCCTCGGGGTCCCTTCAAACTGTACATTTCTATGGTTGTATAAAGGTTGGCAACTGCTTACGTTTGGGATTGTCTCTTCAAGGAATATTGTACAAGGAGAGAACACTCTATTGACTTAACTTAAATATCTGTAGAGGAGAATGTGCTGAAGCAGTTAGTTTCTAGTTTTTATTAACTTCTGGAATATAATAAATTCTCTGGGTTGAGTGCATGAATTAACATAATAATTAAGGTCCGGGTCCATTGTTGCTGGTCACCAAAAGAAAATAATGAGACTTTCTTTCTCTTTCACTCATCTGTGTACACTAAAGGCACGAGATATCTGGAATAGCTGAAGTGAATTTATCTTCCAAAAAGCGAGCAAAGGATAAGTTGATAAAGGCAGATTTTATTAGAGAGAGATTTAATTCTGCCAGTGGATTATTTGCCTTATTTACATGGAGTTCACAAGTTGGAGAAATATCAGGTTGCTGTTCATATTACACCATCCTTAAATAAAAAACAACAAAGATGACCTTAGAATAAGAATGGAAATATAGCCAAGGAAATGATTATGTGAAACTAATTAGAGCTCTACATTCATGCAAGAGTCAGCAGTATTTCACGATGCCACTGTGGCAAAACATGAAAATATTATTGGCTGAACTTGAGGGCTCCTTCCGAGGCTGCTGAAGATTTTCACTTTAGCTGAAGGGATTTTTACTGGGAAAGAGGCAGTAATAACATGGGAAACTTCTGCTTGACCTGTGCTAACCTAAAAGGCAGAAGATGGTTACATTTCAATATCATGGGAGAGGGCTGTGAACAGGATCAAAAATGCAAACAACTGCTTATTTTATATAATAATAATAATTTATTATTTATATCCTGCCCATCTGGCTGAATTTCCCCAGCCACTCTGAGCGGCTCCCAATCGAGTGTTAAAAACAATACAGCATTAAATATTAAAAACTTCCCTAAACAGGGCTGCCTTCAGATGTCTTTTAAAAATAAGATAACTGCTTATTTCCTTGACATCTGATGGGAGGGCTTTTCCACAGGGCAGGCACCACTACCAAAAAGGCCCTCTGTCTGGTTCCCTGTAACCTCACTTCTCGCAATGAGGGAACCACCATTTTGGGATAACACATGAGTTCCTGCAGCTTTTGAGTTGTTTGAATCAGAGGTGGGGAACCTCAAGAGCCACAAGTGGCCCTTACCCCCCCTTCAGGCAGCCCTTGAGTAGGGGAGAGAATGATGGCAGAAGGGAGGTACAGTCCAAATGTGTGGACCTTTGGGGAAGTGCTGGGTGTGGAACGTGGCAAGAGCAATCTGCCTGCCCCCTGCAAGCCTGCTGGATCGGGGAGAAAGGGTGTAAGAAAGGGCAGGGAGAGAGGAGGGAGAGAGAGAGAGAGAGAGAGAGAGAGAGAGAGAGAGAGAGAGAGAGAGAGAGAAGAGTAAGGGGACACTCACAGTGGTTCTAGAACCCAGATACTGCTGCCCTTCAGCCTGTATATCCAGCATACATTTACAAACTTATTGCCTCCAGGGGAATGAAGCCCTTCAGAGAAAAAAAGAAAATGTGTTCACCTGCTTTACAGAATCCTGGGGAAATTGGGGCAATACTGAGATTAACGCAAGGTAGAGAGCCCATGAATGAATGATATGAAGCAGTTTTCTTGCCTCCATTTCATTACTGGATTATTGGGAAACGGTACGCTATGTGTGCAAGCTGTAAGAACCGGGGTTTCACAAGGACACAGGGAAATATCCCTGTTTGCATCCGTGCAGCATTGACTGGTATGCTATTGCTGTGTCACACACCCCTTGGTCCTTGTCGAAACCACTTGTCCTCATTTTCAGCTCCTACGCCAATACATCCAGCCGCCCTCCTCGCTGCCGTAATAGGGCTGGGTTACATTTGGCATTCTTCTTTTGTCGATTTCCTTTTGTTGGAAAATGTCAACCCGGTACTGCAAATGACACCACTGAATGAGCCACAAAGCAAAAGCCACTATTGAAGCCACAAACAAAGCAGGGAGCTGATTGATTCAGGTTGAATTAAAAATAAGAAGTGCCTTCCAGGTGGATATTCAGAAAGATTCAGACTCTAAAGTGATGTGACATCTGCCTCTGAAATTCAAGTTGTGCAGTTGTGTAATAAAATGCCAAGGCAGAGGGAGGTGGTTCTGCTGGACTTTGAAATCAGTTGTTCTTTTAGGACAGAACGGAACACTTGCCAGGTTCTGAAGCTGGGATGGGAAACCTCTGGCACTGCAGATGTTACTGCACTACAATTCCCATCATCCCTGTGTTGGCTGGGGCTGATGGGAGCTGGAGTCTAACAACATCAGGTTGGCTGGAGGTTTCTGCTTTAAACCACAAGGCTGCTGGTTGATCTACTGGTTGTTGTTGTTTAGTGGTTTAGTCATGTCCGACTCTTTGTGACCCCATGGACCAGAGCACGCCAGGCACTCCTGTCTTCCACTGCCTCCCACAGTTTAGTCAAATTCATGCTGGTAGCTTCGAGAACACTATCCAACCATCTCGTTCTCTGTCGTCCCCTTCTCCTTGTGCCCTCCATCTTTCCCAACATCAGGGTCTTTTCCAGGGAGTCTTCTCTTCTCATGAGGTGGTCAAAGTATTGGAGCCTCAGCTTCAGGATCTGTCCTTCCAGTGAGCACTCAGGGCTGATTTCCTTAAGAATGGATAGGTTTGATCTTCTTGCAGTCCATGGGACTCTCAAGAGTCTCCTCAATAACAATGGATCTACTGGTACCCATTGTTATAAGCCATAAGGCTACAGAGTGGGTTCAGAAGTGGGCCTATTGTACTCCTTGAATCCACCTATTCAACACTTACATGATGTCCATTGGTTGTTCCTGTTTTGACCTTAATATAGATACTTCCTAATTTGTGCAGAGCCTAGCCAGCTGTCAGCTTCTCTATGTCAAAGAGTGAGCAGGCAGTAAATCACACCATTCAAAGTTGGAGTTAACTCTTTGTTAGCAAAAACATGATCTTCTCTTGGCTGAGTGTCAGGCCTAATAAGCACAGCAGCTCATTTCTGGTAAGTCTTACCCATGCATCCGTTGCTGAAACTGAACGTACCTGCCTCCCCACAGCCGTCTCGCCCTCTCCAGGGCTTTCCCCAAGCAATCAGAGACTGCTGCTGCATGCAGCTAATCTCTCCTCCACCCTTTTCATGCCTCTTCTGGTTCTGGGAGACAAGTGGGGAGGGGAGCTTGTCGCAGCAGAAGGGTGAGACACCCATGACTCTTCACTCGACTGACTCATCTCTGGCCTCTTGGCCTCTCTCCTCCCACCCTCCTGCTTCAGGTTCTGCCTCTAATTCTGCACTTCTGTCTGCCACAGACTCTCCCAGCTCACTAAGCCCGGTTACCTCTTCAGTTTCTGACATCTGCTCAGCACTCTGTTCTGCTGAAGTCATGAGCCTGGTGGGACCTTTCCCCCATATATTCAGCTGCCCACAGCCTAGCACTGATGTTAAGCACAGTTGAGATTATAACAGTAGTAATTTAAAGATGCCAGTCAGCTGGGACTTGTGGCTCAAATGAACTGCAGAGGAAAGGGTAGGATGTTGTTGAAACAGAGGGTCCTAAAACAGTTCCTTATTGTCTCGTAAGAGCAAAAGCCATCGCTCAACCAATGAGGAATTACAGAGGCAGACTCTGGACTCAGCTTGTTGGTGTTTAGTTGTTTAGTCGTGTCCAACTCTTTGTGACCCCATGGACCAGAGCACGCCAGGCACTTCTGTCTTCCGCTGTCTCCCGCAGTTTGGTCAGACTCATGTTTGTAGCTTCGAGAACACTGTCCAACCATCTCGTCCCCTGTCGTCCCGTTCTCCTTGTGCCCTCCATCTTTCCCAACATCAGGGTCTTTTCCTCAGCTTCATGATCTGTCCTTCCAGTGAGCACTCAGGGCTGAATGGAGAGGTTTGTTCTTGCAGTCCATGGGACTCTCAAGAGTCTCCTCCAGCACCATAATTCAAAAGCATCAATTCTTCGGCGATCAGCCTTCTTTATGGTCCAGCTCTCACATATAGCTGAACTCAGCTATACAGCTGCAAATAAAACATTTTAAATGTGTTGTAAAGTGCAATATGAAAATGTGACACTAGATGGTGACAAGGAGCTATGCAAAATTCAATGTACAGTGGTACCTCGGGTTACAGACACATTAGGTTACAGACGCTTCAGGTTACAGACTCCACTAACCCAGAAATAGTACCTCAGGTTAAGAACTTTGCTTCAGGATGAGACAGAAATTGTGCAGCGGCGGCAGCAGCGGAAGGCCCCATTAACTAAAGTGGTACCTCAGGTTAAGAACAGTTTCAGGTTAAGAATGGACCTCCAGAATGAATTAAGTTCTTAACCCGAGGTACCACTTTATTTTTCAAAACTTGTTTTTTAAAGCAGTTTTACAGCATTTTAAAAAATATGTGCAGAGATTCCATCTCTGTAGAAGAACAAGCCATTTCATTTGATCACCCTTACAATGACATTATTGCTCCCCCGCCCCAGTCAGATATAAATATAAGAAGTGGAAAATATGCTACACCAAAGAGTAAGGGAGAAGGGGGAAGTGCAGCTGCCTCTACGGAGATTTTGAATCTGTAACTTACGTTTTTTTCTAATGCTAACCATTTGTGAATGCAGACTGGTTTTGTCACTCCAGTTATTCTGCTATGGAATTTCCTTAATGTAGCAAGTCTAAGGCCTAACAGGCCTCCAGGGCTATATGTCTAAACAATTGATGAGTAATTACTGTGGACCTTTGAGGCAAAGAGCAAAGCAAAGGGGAGGCTATTAGGGGCACTTTATTTGAGATATGAGCTGCAGCGGATTGCTGGTTATTTTTGCTGTAGGGAAAGACCGAAGTGCATTGCATTTTCTTTTGAAGGATAAAAGAAACAGAATGCCTGATACCTTCCATGCGCTTTGCATTTCCATTCAGTTTGTGGAGTTTTTCAGCCCGTGGGGAAAAAAAACAGCAATGAAAAAGGACTGAATGTTGCCCTTACAGATACCCACATGTGCACACCTAACTAAAGATCCTTTTCTTTTTTTGGTTTGGTAGAGATGCAGGCATGCATGCCTATCCTACAATAAATGTACTGCAAAATGTGCGCATGGCTTGCAAATGGTCCTTCATGAGTAGACCTCATGGGCAGGCTAAGGCCCGGGGGCCGGATCCGGCCCAATAATAATAATAATAAATAATAACATTTTATTAATATCCCACCCTCCCCAGCCAAAGCTGGGCTCAGAGAGGCTAACAACAGTAAAATAATACAGCATTCTAAAATCATTTCATTATAAAATCAGTTCAAATCAAATTCATGGCAACCATCGGGCTAGAGTTCTGTGAGGATTACCAAAGGAGGGGGTCAGGCTGTGCCTTGGCCAAAGGCCTGGTGGAACAGCTCTGTCTTGCAGGTCCTGTGGAAAGATGTCAAGTCCCGCAGGGCCCTAGTCTCTTGTGACAGAGCGTTCCACCAGATTGGGGCCACAGCCCAAAAGCCCAGGCTCTGGTTGAGGCCAGCCTAACCTCCCTGTGGCCAGGGACCTTCAAGATGTTTTTGTTTGATGACTGTAAGGTCCTCCGTGGGACATACCAGGAGAGGCGGTCCCGTAGGTACGAGGGTCCTAGGCCGTATAGGGCTTTGAATGGCCTTCTAAATCCGGTCCATGGACGGTCCGGGAATCAGTGTGTTTTTACAAGAGTAGAATGTGCCCTTTTACTTAAAATGAATCTCTGGGTTATTTGTGGGGCATAGGAATTCATTCATTATTATTTTTTCAAAATATAGTCCACCCCCCGCCCCCCAAGGTCTAAGGGACAGTGGACAGGCCCCCTGCTGAAAAAGTTTGCTGACCCCTTGAGACCTATTTGCGCCACCCCCCACTTTTGTTTAGTTGAAGGAAGGAAGAGGGATGCAAATAGTACATGCATTATACTACGTGGAGCCTTGATGCCGCACACCCTGACAAATGTGAGCAGTGGGATGATTGGACAATTTAAATTTGAAACATCATGATATTGGCTAAACTGACATATAAATTGCGGGATAAGGACAACTGTGGCTTTAAGGAAGAATGGGAGCTTTTTACAAATTGTTTAAAAAGACAACAAAATGAACTGGACTCCTTGGCAGGTTTTGAATAAACATACACAAATTTATTGGTTGATAACATGTTAGATAGATAATGTAAGGATATGTAAAATTTTATAACATGCAGAGAATAATATGTGTTGAGAGAGGAGCTGAAGGAAGTCTTTGGTAGGAGAAGGGAGGGAGGGGAGGGGGAAAAATAATGTATGTGATTATATCTGAAGGCAGCCCTGTTCAGGGAAGTTTTAATGTGTGACATTTTGATGTATTTTTAATTCTTGTTGGAAGCCGCCCAGAGTGGCTGGGGAAGCCCAGCCAGATGGGCGGGGTACAAATAAATTATTATTATTATTATTATTATTATTATTATTATTATTACGTTTGATAATTTGTTATATTGAGATTTCTAATATTGAGATGATAATAACAAGTGGATGGAGAACCCATTTGGGTGGAGTGGATGACGTGAAGCATAGGATTGTAGAGTTGGAAAGTACCCAAGGGTCATCTAGTCTAACCCCAATCAATGAAGAAATCTCAACTAAAGCATCCATGACAGATGGCCATCCAACCTCTGCTTGAAAACCTCCAAGGAAGGAGAGTCCCCCCCCCCCACCCTCTGGACATCATTCAGCTGTGCAAAAGCTCTTTCTGATGTTCAGATACAATCTCCTTTCTTGTAACTCAAAGCAAAGGCTCCTCACTTCAAGGGGACAGAATTTATAGGGGAAGGGATTATATACTCAGCCCTTCTAGTTCCTTTACTTTCAGATTGTCCCTGCTGGTGAATGAAGTTTGGGTCTGGTGTAATTTTACTCCAACTTAGCTTACATCAGCTTGCTAAATTGTTTAGAACTAGTAAGCTAGCCAGGAGGAGGAGTAAATAATAATAATAATAATAATAATAATAATAATAATTATTATTATTATTATTATTATTATTATTATTATTTATTTGTACCCCACCCATCTGGCTGGGTTTCCCTGGGTGGCTTCCAACAAAGATTAAAAATACATTAAAATGTCACACATTAAAAACTTCCCTGAATAGGGCTGCCTTCAGATGTCTTCTAAATGTCAGGCAGTTGTTTATCTCTTTGACATCTGATGGGAGAGCGTTCCACAGGGCAGGTGCCACTACCGAAAAGGCCCTCTGCCTGGTTCCCTGTAGTTTTGCTTCTCGCAGTGAACGCAGGTGGTCCAAGATATGGCTAAATGTAAAGGACCCCTGGGCAGTTAAGTCTAGTCAAACTTAACTATGGGGCATGGAGCTCAGGCTGAGGGAGCCGGTGTTTGTCCACAGACAGCTTTCCAAGTCATGTGGCCAGCATGGCTAAACCACTTCTGTCGCTACGGAACACCGTGATGGAAGCCAGATAGCAAGGAAACAGTGTTTGCCTTCCCACCTATTTATCTATTTATCTACTCGCACTGGTATGCTTTCAAACTGCTAGGTTGGCAGGAGTTGGGACAGAGTAGCGGGAGCTCACCCCGTCATGCGGATTCAAACTGCTGACCTTCCAATTGGCAAGCCCAAGAGGCTCAGTGGTTTAGACCACTGCTCCAACTGCACTGAGATATGGCGTGCTGGGAGGAGAGGAACTCTAACAACCCTTGTTGTTATTGTCCTCATTGTCCTTATCTTCTTCCTCCTCTTCCCCCTCATCTTTAAATTTGTATACCACCCTGAGATGAACAGATAGATGATGATATACAAATTTAATAAATAGTAATAATAATTCAATGCATTGCATTAAAACAAAAACCCAACACAGAAACATTCAAAATAATGTTTTGGTATTGCATTTATAGAATCACAAAATGTAACCTGACAAGAAAAAAGAGATTAATCGGTCCTTTGAGTACATTGTTAAGGTTTTCTGGTTTATTGAAATATTTTCTTGGGGGGAAAAATGTTAGGGGAGGAGGGGGCTTAGTCACCTCCGAATCAGGTGGCTGAATCTGCTTCCCACCAGAAGGGTGCACTTCAGAGAGAATATTTTTACTTTTGAAGTTTGCTGTTAACATTTCAAAGCAGCTCAGGATCCTTACTTATTTAACTGTCTATTCATCCTGCAGTCCCTATATATATTTTTCCTGTTATCCCCCCCTTTTTATATATAAAAAGGCCCTTCCATGTGTGTTATTGATTTATCCAAATTTATATAGATTAATTCAAATATCATAATATAAGTATTGGTTTTGGGGTAGTACGGTGTTGTGGGTAAAGTGTCAGGCCTGGACAGGAGAGACTGGGAGTCAAATTCCCACACTGCTATAAAACCAAAAGGATGGCCTTCAGTTAGAGAACCTCAGTCTGCCAATCTGCTTCTCAGAGGGCAGAAAGCCTTAGCTCTTTGCAGGGAAGATGGGATACAAGATTTACTAAAAATACCACCTGATAGTCTGAAATTCCTGGTGTTTCAGGTAGAATACTGTGTACCACTGCAGGGGAGTTTTTAGGCTATTTAGGTTCACATCCACCAGTCAGACTTCCCATATATTGGTGAGAAATTCTACCCCTTCGGCTATAAGTAAGACAGATGTTGGGGAGCAACAATCCATTTCAAAACACCTCCCAGCTTTCCTCCCTCCAAATTATGCTCAAGCTAGCAGTTAGTTGTGGAAGTTAGGGCTACTCCTCACAGGGACATGACTTGCATTTTTGTAACACTGATTTATAAACACACATGCATGCACTCACAAATAAACATGCAAATTCAAATTCTATATCACTGCAGACTCGAACTTTTTCAAGTGATGAGTGAAACTAGTTATGAACCAATTGCCTCACCTCTCTGTTGTCCCAAGATGAGTGAGTATGCGAGGCCCAGTTCTTTGTTGGAGTTATTGCTAATGGATTTGTGTAGCACCATTCAGGATGCTCGCGTAGAGGGAGGAAGGCAATAAAATAAAGAATGAAGCCACAATTGGTAATAAATAGAAATATACAGCAGTGTTGTATTTCTAGTGACTAACAAAACAGAAATTTTATATTCCTATAGTAAAATGTTTTGGCTTTTGCCTTCTTTATTTGTTCTGATAAAATTGATGCTGCTTCCGAGGTGGTAGTTACAGAGCTTTGAGAAAGGAATGCTCAGAAGGATGGATTTCTTTAACGCTTTCCTATCTGTCTATGGTATTAATGCCAACTCTGAAAAGACCTTGGGAGAAGATCTTTACCTGATATCATTAATGTGGGTGAATGTTCAAAAGAAAAGATTTCCATAAGTATGGGGCTACAGCTCAGGGGTGGACCATAAAGAAGGCTGATTGCCAAAGAATTGATGCTTTTGAATTATGGTGCTGGAGGAGACTCTTGAGAGTCCCATGGACTGCAAGAAGATCAAACCTCTCCATTCTTAAGGAAATCAGCCCTGACTGCTCACTGGAAGGACAGATCCTGAAGCTGAGACTCCAATACTTTGGCCACCTCATGAAAAGAGAAGACTCCCTGGAAAAGACCCTGATGTTGGGAAAGATGGAGGGCACAAGGAGAAGGGGACAACAGAGGATGAGATGGTTGGAGAGTGTTCTCGAAGCTACCGGCATGAGTTTGACTAAACTGCGGGAGGCAGTGGAAGACAGGAGTGCCTGGCGTGCTCTGGTCCATGGGGTCATGAAGAGTCGGACTCGACTAAACAACAACAACAACAACACAGCTCAGGGGAGACTGGTACCCACTGGGACTACAGGTGCAGAAGACAAGGAGGTCAACAGTTCTTTTTGTCACCATCATCATCCTTGATGAATTCAACATAAGCAACATAGAAGCCACCCACACTCAGGGCAACAAGGGATTCAAGACTCCAAACTAGTCAACTGAATGCCCGCCATTTTCTTGTTCCTTTCTCGCTGCCCCCAACATCACTGCCATGTTTCACTGGGATTCATGCATGCATATTCATGAATGAATCGTGAAATCATAGAATTGTAGGATCAGAAGGGACCCTACGGGAATCCTCCTATCCTGGAATCTCAACTAAAGCATCCATGACAGATGGCCACCCAACCTCTGCTTAGAAACCTCCAATGAAGGAGACTCCTCCACCAGCTGGGGTTCGTCTGTGAATTGACTGCTAATTTAGAAGCTGGCCACACCTGGCAAAAGTCTTCACATTGTTTCTCTCTCTCAGCATTCATGATTTCTCCAGCTCAAACGTCAAGCAGCTCTTACTCAAGGTGCTCTGCAGGTTCTTAGAAGAACTTCTCAGTTCATGGTCATAAGGTATTCTCCCAAGTTATAGCTGAAAGTCAGCCCAATGTCATAGAAGTGTTGTGAAGCTCTTGCTGCCATTAGCTAACTGTTTTCTGATGCCTGCTTCAGGGAAGCTTAACCAGTAGATTATTACACTCTCTGCTGGCATAATTGGCTTTGGTGGGATTGCTTCAATAGAGAACTTGACCCAATTGTGATAGCGATTTTCCTTACTCTGAAATGTGAATACTGCAGAACAGCCCAATTATTGTTCCGCATTATTAATCCGCTTGCATTTTAACAGCATTTCCTCAGACTTCTATTTTAAAAGGCAGTGGGTAATGTCTCTGTAGGGACATGTCCTTATCAAACTCCCAAGCAGATCTATAGTCTTCTTAAAGAAATAAGTATCAGTGGGAAACACTGGATATATGAAAAACTGCTGGAGTGGGTTGGGGGAAAAACATGGGGAAATTGTGTAATCCTTGGTGCTTTGCTATGTTACGGAGGTTTAAACTACTTTCTTAGGCCTGATGCAGAGATCTCCCTTTGAGTCATTGTATTCTTAATCACTTTAATACCTTGGCAGATTTTGCCCTACAGTTCATAGCTAATGTTGTACTAAGCTTGAGCCTGAGCATCTTTTGATATCTGTACTGACATTTCATGACAAATATAAAGGTAAAGGGACCCCTGACAGCTAAGTCCAGTCCTGAATGACTCTGGGCTTGCGGTGCTCACACTGGCGGAGGAAGAGGAGTGCGGGTGGAGCGCACTGGCCCCGGCAGCACAATCCCCAGGGTGCCATCATGGCTGTCCCCCCACCCACGCTGGGCTCCCCACCCTTGCGGGTGGTGCGCCCTGCCCCAGGATGCACACCAGCCCTGCCCCGCCTGTTTTCTGCCCCCCCCCCCCGGTGCCAGAGAATGAAGCTCCGCCACTGAGCGCTCATATAGCTTTACTGGCTGAGGGAGCCAGCGTTTGTCCACAGACAGTTTTTCTGGGTCATGTGGCCAGCATGACTAAGCTGCTTCTGGCGAAACCAGAGCAGCACACAGAAACACCGTTTACCTTCCCACCACAGTGGTACCTATTTATCTACTTGCACTTTGATGTGCTTTCAAACTGCTAGGTTGGCAGGAGTAGGGACCGAGCAACAGGAGCTCACCCCGTCATGGGGATTTGAACCACCGACCTTCCGATCGCCAAGCCCTAGGCTCAGTGGTTTAGACCACAGCACCACCCGCATCCCTTTTTCATGACAAATATAAGTTTTATTTATTCTCTCCCCTTTTCTATTTGGGGCCAGTCCAAGAAATTTTGCCACCTGAGGTGGAGCAACAAAAAATGTCTCCCTCTCCAAGTATCCAAATCTGGTCAAATTATGTTGGCACCTGAAGCAGAAAATCCCAAAAGACCTGTCTCTGGGCAGTGCAAATGCTATAAAAATAAAACAAGTAACTAACAATTTGCTGCCTTTTCATGATACCCCAAAGTAGCAGCCTATAATGCATGCCACATGCCTCTTAATCGTAGGGTTGGCCCATTCTTGTGTACAGTATACTGCTGTGCTGCCTTGGGCAGTCACCTTGTGCACCTTTAAGTCTTTAGAATGGTCTAGTCATGGATGAGGGACAAGGGATGTGGGTGGCACTGTGGTCTAAACCACTGAGCCTCTTGGGCTTACCAGTTAGAAGGTCAGCAGTTTGAATCTCCACAACAGGGTAAGCTCCTGTTGCTCTGTCCCAGCTCCTGCCAACCTAGCAGTTCGAAAGCATGCCAGTGCAAGTAGATAAATAGGTACCGCTGTGGTGGGAAGGTAAATGGCATTTCCCTGCACTCTGGTTTCCGTCATGGTGTTCCATTGCGCCAGAAGCGGTTCAGTCCTGCTGGCCACATGACCCGAAAAGCTGTCTGTGGACAAATGCCGGCTCCCTCAGCCTGAAAGCGAGATGAGCGCTGCAACCCCATAGTCGCCTTTGACTGGTCTTAACTGTCCAGGGGTCCTTTACCTTTACTTGTTTCCTGATAAGGGTCAATGTAGGGATGTTCCAAATGTTGGCTCACACCAAACTTTGAAGTTGTAACACGTTTTGCATAGTCTGGGAGCAGAATAATGGATCAGAAAGAAAAAGTGGCAGCTTCTTTGGACAAATATAAAAATAAAGTTATGCGTGAATCTTAATATTCTGCTAGACGTGACAGTCTGCATGGTGAAGTGGGTAGAACTAAGTATTGCAGATATTAATAGTGCACATTTTGAAGTGACTGGATGCATAAAAAGGGAGTCCTTTTGGAATGAAGCACTGTCCAGACTTATAAAGATATTATTTAAAGTTTACTTGCAGAACTTTCTTCAAAAACAGAGCAAAAGCATCAAGGATGCATGCAAAATATGCAATGTGCTGTGCTGTCCTGCACAGGTTCAGCATCTTAGAAATAACTTTAACATATAATTAGAGCTGACAAACATAGCTCTCTCTCTCTGTCTGTCTGTCTCCGACTCAATTGCCTGCATTCCAGCTTCCATTAGCCTGGAGCTGCTTACCTGGAGAGCTTCATTTACACCCTTGCTCCATGGAGTTTGAGAACAGCAGCAAAAACGGGCAAATTTGCAATTCAGTACTTTTCACATGGGGACGCAGGTGGCGCTGTGGGTTAAAGCCTCAGCGCCTAGGACTTGCCGATCGAAAGGTCGGCGGTTTGAATCCCCGCGGCGGGGTGCGCTCCCATCGTTCGGTCCCAGCGCCTGCCAACCTAGCAGTTCGAAAGCACCTCCGGGTGCAAGTAGATAAATAGGGACCGCTTACCAGCGGGAAGGTAAACGGCGTTCCGTGTGCTGCGCTGGCTCGCCAGATGCAGCTTGTCACGCTGGCCACGTGACCCGGAAGTGTCTGCGGACAGCGCTGGCTCCCGGCCTATAGAGTGAGATGAGCGCACAACCCTAGAGTCTGGCAAGACTGGCCCGTACGGGCAGGGGTACCTTTACCTTTACCTTACTTTTCACATGATCTAAGGTTCATCATTCACACTTTAGATGCTAGAGAACAACAATCAGGTAATTATCAACCAGTTAAAGCTCAGAGAGAGCTCTTCTTGCTGTTCTTCAGCTACACTTGAATCTTCCAGTTAAACCTTTTCACCAATACAAAGGCATTCCCATTTCAGTGTCAATCAAACCAATTGTACTTAAAACTAAGGCGCAAGCAGAAATAAGCTGAAATCCCGGCACCAATGGGACACTTCTCCCTGGGTAGTATTGAGCCCTTCATTCACCCTCTGTCTCCCCTTCCCCTCTCTTCCTTACTCTGGAGCGGTTCATCCCATTTTGCCACCTGGGGGAAAATGGGAATGTACCACCCCACCTCTCCACCCCTGAAGCCTCCTTTACTTGTGGTGATGGTGGTGGCTGTTTCTGGTGAGGTCTTCTCCCCGCTCCCCTCAAATGAATCCATTTTTATTTGCTTGTTGGGAAATACAGTGAATGTTAAAACCTTCATCCTCATCATCTCACTGCAAACATACAAATCCCAGTGTATTTTACCCTTTCCTCTTTAATACAAATATTCAATCTCTTTTATGATACCCCCATGTCAGGAAGGTCTGGGGAAATAATCCATGTGTGATTGCATGAAGGGTATCAATCAGCATATTGCATAACCTCATCAACCTGGAAATAGGTTAGTGCAAAGCTTGGTAAATAATTTAAGGTTATGGGGTTCCAGAGCTAATTGCAATTTCCTTCGTCTTGCCCCTCCACCCATACTGAGGGACTGGAAGAATTAAGGTGGGCACAATTTGAGATAAATTAAGATGGAGAGCTCTTGGCTGTCGTTCTCAAGGAAGGTTGTTGAACACTTAGGGCCATATTAAGACATGGTGTGGCCCTAAACTATGTCATTTTTAAAAGCACCATAGCATTAGCAAGGAAAAATGTATTATTCTAACAGAAAGGACAATAAAAAAGAGAGAAAAATAAACATTTGCATTTGTGTATATACCTGTATATAGGCAAGGCTGCAGCTAACTACAACTTAAATCTTGCAACAAACATATATGCTTATCAAATACCTTTGGATGGAAATAACTTATGATTTCTTACACAGCATATATTAAATCTATATTATAGTTGTTTCTGGACAGATTTTTAAACACAGTATGAACAATAATTGTTTAGCTATTAAGTATATCTTTGACATATCAAAATAATAATGTTTGTTTTAGAGCCAGGCATTCCTTTTATCTATTTTTAACCAATTATCAACTACCAACTAAATCACTGAGTAGTGGCATTGACTGGAATAATCTGGATTCTTCTCAAATCAGGAAAAACAAGCAAATATTCCTCTGTCCACCAGACTTTTGAATAAGCATAGCTGGAAATTGATTTTCCTTTTGTTCCATTTTAAACTGTTCCAACCATTTCTGAATCTTTGTCTTGCCATCTAGCTTATTTTGTTTTATTTTGCTCAGCCGCATACAAATGAGCAATGGATCTTCTACACCCTGTGGGAAAAGTCCCAGCCCAACCTGTGACCCTCCTGTTTCATTATTAATCATTTAGCATTTATTGACTGGATGTGCTTTTCCTGTTTATGCCAACATACATATAAGCACACCTAGTTGCATTAAATTTAACCAATTTCAAAGGCTCTTGAGGAATAGCAGGGCATTGAATTATGCACGTATTGAAAAAGCAATAAAGAAAGTAGTCTATAATATAAAGTTGCAACCACAGTTGCAAACACACACAGTTTTTAGAACCTTGTGTGGTTTGAGATCGATGCTTAAGCAGTAACAGTGATGTAGGGCAGATTCTGCCAACACCTCCTCTCTCTAGGATCATTCAGGACCGTCTTACCCATAGGTGCTAGGGGTGCGGGACACCTGGGCGCTGGGCTCTCAGGGGTGCCAGTCCAAGAGTCAGGCCCGAGAGTTGAGTCCAGGGAAGAGCCCTTGGCAGGGGGTTGGACTCGATGGCCCTTGTGGTCTATTCCAACTCTATGATTCTATGATTCTATGATCAGTTGGAGCACCGTGGCTGGGTCTTCTGTTGCGGGTGGCTCTGCGCCACGAGTTTGGGGGCAACCGAGCCAGCAAGATGCTGAGGCGGCCGGCCGGCTGGCTCCACCCTTCTGTGCACCTGGGACTGGGCAACCTGGAGGGGGGGGGCTCCAGGCAGATCTTTGCACCCCGGTGCCACATATGCTTAAGACAGCCCTGGGATCATTCTCCCTTTATGAATACCTGCACAAAAAATGTTATACTCTATAAAGTGTGAAGGGTGTGTATATCTAAAACTCAGTGCATGTCCCTTCTGAAATATTTGGAAATGGCAAGTGGGGAATATTCAGGCCCAGTGGCACATTTGCAACCAGTGCAGTGATTTCAGGATTGGTGACACCGGGTCCCAAGATCTGAGCTAGTGGAAAGCTTTTTTAAAAAACAGAATGGTGCTGCACTCCTAATTCAAGCATTGGATGTGAAGTTTTACCACCACCCACAGACCCTCTAAGTGTCCCTATTTTCCAGGAATGTCCCTGATTTAGAAAAGCTGCCCCTGTTTCTGATTTGATCCCAGAGTGTCCGGCTTTTCCTTAGGATGTCCCTATTTTAATTGGAGAAATGTTGGAGGGTATGGAGTTATGCGACCCCTGAGACGTCTGAAGGCAATCCTATCTAATGTTTTCTTATGTTTTTTATATATGTTGCAAGCTGCCCAGAGTGGCTGGGGCAACCCAGTAAGAAATGTGGGGTATAAATAGGAAAATTATCATTATGGGATGAGATGTCCCCACTTTCAATGGGGAAATGTGGGAGGGCATGCCTTCATGCCCAGAGAGTATAGTACTGATGACCATACTAGCAAATATGTTCTTGCCCAGTGCCTTTTAATTCCACAGGGGCTCCTGCAAGGGACCAAACCTACAAGTATCTTTACACCAAGTATACATATTATCCATTCTCATGAAGCTGAGCTTAGCATCCTCGTGGCATTCAGTCATTACTGGGTTTGTTGTTTTATTCTGATGATGCAGGCCATCTCTGCTCCACTCCAATAAAGGTGATCAGCACATTCATAATTGCTCATCCTCTCTACTAATTGCATCCCTGAGATTAAGCACTCTGATCCTTTACTTATTTATTTTTTTGCTGCAAGAAGACCTGGCAGCCTCTGTTTGAATTATGTGCTTGATTTCTTTAATTGCTGTATGGATTCCTATTAAAAATATATATGAGTGTACCCAGGAAACAGAGAAGCAAAAAAACAAAACAAAAAAGCAGTCAGGGAGGAAAATCAGGAAATGATATGTGGAATCCTAACAAAAAGCCAGTATCCTTTTCTTGCTCTTCCATTTAACTGTCCACCCATCCATGATAAAGGAGGCTTAAACAATATGGTGCGGAACAATAAAAGCTATGCCCTGTCAAGTAACTCAGGCATCAACAACCTCAGGTATGCAGATGACACAACCTTGATGGCAGAAAGTGAGGAGGAATTAAAGAACCTTTTAATGAGGGTGAAAGAGGAGAGCACAAAATAAGGTCTGAAGCTCAACATCAAAAAAACGAAGATCATGGCCACTGGGCCCATCACCTCCTGGCAAATAGAAGGGGAAGAAATGGAAGAAGATCAAACCTATCCATTCTGAAGGAAATCAGCCCTGAGTGCTCACTGGAAGGACAGATCCTGAAGCTGAGGCTCCAATACTTTGGCCACCTCATGAGAAGAAAGAGAAGACTCCCTGGAAAAGACGCTGATGTTGGGAAAGATTGAGGGCACAAGGAGAAGGGGACAACAGAGGACGAGATGGTTGGACAGTGTTCTTGAAGCTACCAACATGAGTTTGACCAAACTGGGGGAGGCAGTGGAAGACAGGAGTGCCTGGCGTGCTCTGGTCCATGGGGTCATGAAGAGTCGGACACGACTAAACAACAACAAATCAAGTAACTGAGCAGAGTCCACCAGTGTAATGTTAAGGAAATCCAGCTGCATAGGGCACAGACCTCCGTGGTACTGACCTTTGAAGTACACAGTTTTATACAGATTGTTGTTTTTTGCTATATCTTACACAGTTATTTTATTACATATGGAAGAATATTATTATTTTTGAAGTAATTCATACGTTAGAATTGCTTTCCTTTTATGTATATATGAAGTTAACAATTTTGTTGGGGAACATGCAAGTAGCTGGCCTAATTTAATTTATATTTTTTTATTTTTATTACTTTGTTTAATGTGTAACATTTCCATATTGTCCATATGACTTACGTATTCTGACAGATAATATAAAGGCATTTGCTTTTTGTTTAGATTGCATTTCAAGAAATGAACCATATCAAAGCTTGAAATCTAAAAAAATCCCTTCTTGTGCGCATTACCGTACATGTGTCACCACTATTGATTTTGCCCCTGGTCCATTGAGCTGGGAAGAAAGCAGTAATATAACATATGTGACTGGCAGGAGTAAGTGTATGCTGCAGCAAGACCTTGAACCATGATCGGTGCCGTCCCTACCATTAGGGAGAGTGAGGGAAATTGCTCACACAACTGATTTTAGGTTTCATGAAAAGGTAGCAAATTGTTAGCCATTTAATTTGTAGTTACTGTATTTTCAGGGTTGTGAAGGAGGAAATGTGCTTGTTGGTCTTCCTGCCCTTGGTTCTTGGCTGCCGTTGGGTATTACACACCTTGACTTGGTGAGGGTTGGGGTTGAGGCATCATTTGCTGCTGTGCCTCAGGCAGCAAATTGCATTGAGCCAGCCCTGCCCACTATCGTCACACAGTCTTGTTGCCTGTGCAGTTCATGACACCCAGGCTGCTGGTTGGTTGCTGCCTAATAATAATAATAATAATAATAATACTTTTATTATTTATATCCCGCCCATCCGGCTGGGTTTCCCCAGCCACTCTGGGTGGCTCCCAGCAGAATAGTAAAAACACGATAAAACATGATGAAGGCATGACCCTCCAGAAGTGGTTGGACTACAATTCCCATAATTCCTGACCATGCAAAATGCTGGCTGGGGCTGATGAGAGTTGGAATCCAACAACAACAACAGGAGAGTCACATGCTGACCCAATGGAAAAGGAAAAGGAAGAAGAAGAAGAAGAAGAGGAGGAGGAGGAGGAGGAGTTTGGATTTGATATCCCGCTTTATCACTCCCCTTAAGGAGTCTCAAAGCGGCTAACATTCTCCTTTCCCTTCCTTCCCCACAACAAACACTCTGTGAGGTGAGTGGGGCTGAGAGTCTTCAGAGAAGTGTGACTAGCCCAAGGTCACCCAGCAGCTGCATGTGGAGGAGCGGAGACGCGGACCCGGTTCCCCAGATTACGAGTCTACTGCTCTTAACCACTACACCACACTGGACCAGAAGCAACATATTTCACACACCATGACAAGTTCATACCCACTGCCACAAGCCATCATCAGATAACTGCACCCTCAGATGTGCCAGGTGGAGGCGATGAACTGGGCTGGAAGAAGTGAAGTCTCTGGATGGGCTTAGCCCTGTGAACATTTATTAAATTTGAGGAAAGCCAAGTGCTGGCAGGACATTTCCCTGTATATCATTACTAAGCAAAAATATAATTATTCACAGATGCAGACTACAGATGCTTCAGTTCTCCACTGCCAAGTCCTGCCGTTCTCCGCAAATAGAACCTGCAGAAACAACGAGATACACTCTGAAACCTAATAAAACATGCCTTTCAGGAGCTATGGAGTCAAGCTCAGTGACCTTGCTGGTTGCAAACCTTTTGACATCTCTAATGAAGATAAAACTTGTCCTCTGCAAAACTGCAAATATCACCCTCTTCTTCTAAAATACAGATTTGAGTTGAGCAGACAAGGGAGCCCAGCCTAGCATAGTTCAAGTTTTTACATAAGGCCAACATGACCCCTACTGGCTCTCCAGGTCCCTGATTCTTCTGGGCTTCCCAGCTGCAGTCTTTTGCGCCACCAGGGCGGTGCCAAAGAGCACCGGGGCTGTCACAGTGGTACAGAGAGTCAAGTGATATTGGTGTGGGTATTTTTTTTTAATGTAATGGAATGTACTGTTTTAATTTTTGTTTTAATGTATCTCTGTGGGGTTTTGCTTGCTTGTTTGTTTTGTAAGTTGCTTTGCCTTCAGCAAAAAAATGTGACCAATAAATTTGATAAATAATAATAAAGTCACTAGATATACCAAGGTCAAGGTTGGCACCAGGTGTGAGAAGACCTTTAACAAAGTACCCTCTGGCAGACCATTTCCTATGTTTGTGGGGTGGGGGAGAGGGAGGTGTCTGGCCATGTTGTTTGTTGAAAGTGGCTGCGTCAGTGAGCCGCCACCTTCCATTCTCTATTGATATTCACAATGGAGATAACGTCAGATAGATAGATAATACTTTATTCGGCTATAAGCCCACAAGGTAAAACCAATCAATAAATAAAATAGCATTTTGCATTCTAAAATATCAACTAAAATATTTCAACGCATAATCTCCTTCACGTTACATACAATCTCTAGATGTACCATACCAACACTGGTGGCTCCATTTCGTTGGTGCCTAGGGTTAATTTAAACACCTTTCACCCCAGAAAACAAATTGGAGGCAAAGGCTTATCTCTCCACATGGGAACCCTTTTGCCCTGGCAGCCCAGTCACCCATTGAAAACAATGGATAATTAAAACAGTAAGGGAGTTAATGGTGACAGGGAGTGGCATGGTCACGAATGTGCAATGAATCAAATGTGGTTTTAATGAATGGATAACTTTTTTTAAAAAAAATGTCCTTTTTTTAGCAACAATAAATGGAGCAATGGAACATTTTATACCCCTCTTGTATTCCTAACGCAGAGTTTTCCAAACTTTCCATGTTGGTGACATACCTTTTAGATATGCCTCATTTAGTGACACAGTAATATCCGCCCTCCCTTCCCCACAAGGCAGGGTTTGTGGCAACGAGCGGGGCTCACCTGGGCAGGTGCCACCCACCTGCTTGAGCCGGCCTTTGACCTGCCCTCGGGTGGCTGCAGGTGGGCCTAAGGCCAAAAGAAAAGAGGCTGACTCCGTTTCTCAAGCCCCTTTTGCTGTTCTGTGGACTGGGTAGGCTGTAGGGTTTGATTGGTCCTCAGTTGTGGGACTTGGCGACGAAGCCCCTTAGGGCCTCAGGTGGCGGTTTTTAGGGCTTGGCAAGGTATCCTTTAGTCTAACATCAAGTCGAGGGGTGCATTCATGCTCCCTCCATGCAGCGGCGTTTGCAGGGCCCGTTAAAGGGGAAAAACTGGGAGTCCCTGGCCCTAGAGCGGTGGCATGTAGGTCAAACTCCCGGGACGAGGTCGGTGGAGGGGCATGCTGTGTAAATTTGCGCTTTGCAGTCCCCTCTCACTGGACCTCATCTGCCTGCATATCCTCAGCCAGGCGGGCTGAGAGGGTTACCTGCCAAAGCCTGTGCCAAGTTTCCCACTTCTGAAGTTCAATAAAGTTGTGGCCAATTTGAACCCATACTCTGGGGTAAAGGGGGTAGGTACCACAGACAGGGTTAGTGCGTGTGCCCGCAATTCAGTTTTACTAGGAAACTGGAGGTTAAAGTAACCCCTTTCCAGCCGTGGAAGGAACGTGGGGAGCGACACACCTACACACTGCACCTGACACACTAATGTGTCCTGACACATAGTTTGGAAAGCTCTGCACTTTTATTTTATTTTTTGCAAGGAGGGGATGATCAAGTCCCTAGGTGGGGACCACACAGGCTTTGTGGATTGGCTTTGGCTTTGCACATCACAAGTTGGAAGGAGGAAAAGAGTTGACAGGGAGATCTTCCATTTAAGCCGCTCCCTCTCCCAGAATTTCTAAGCTCAAATTCAGTTACCAGAGGCACTTTTGATTTTTTTTTCCCAAATGGGGGAAAGATGAACCCAGTGTGTTGGCACCACTAGTTTTGACCTTAGTCTGCTGGTGAATCTTTTTTTCTTTTTTCCTGGCTGATTTTAAAAGAGAAGAAGAAATAAAAGGCAGTGCAGGGACAGCTAGACCAATCCTTATCTTTGGAATCTTGGTCCCCAGCCAATAGCAGCTGTGGCATCCTTTTCAAAGGGAAGAGCATCTGTCAGAAAGTTACTCCCCTGTGCCTCTACTGCTATTTGAACATTTCTAACTTGTATGGGTTGGTCTGGGTATATATATTGAGGGGGGTGAGGAAGTTCCTCTCTCTTTCGTTTTAAATTTTCTCCTCTCGAAGCTCTTGATTTTTTTGAAGCTTCATCTTTTACCAGCTGTTTAGAAAGAAAGGAAAATCAATTTATTCTGATTGTCTGGAGAAAGGGAGCAAGGCAGCCCTTTAATGATACTTGAACAGATGTGGAATTCTATTATACTTTGTTATATGCTGACAGAGAAATAAAAGTAGCATAAAAGAAAGAAGGGTGAATCACCAAAAAACAAGCGAACAATAAATTACAAAGTGCAATAAAGTAACCGGCTTTCTCTGTCTCCCCGCCCCACAAAGCTCTCCAGTTCATTGGCAGGAAAAGTGAACAGAGATTCCCTGTATGATTTCTCACTGATCCTATTTAAAAATTACAATAGCAATACGTTCTGCCTCATTCTTGGGTTGCCAGAGTTTCAGCTAATCCCTAAAGCTATCCCTACCAGTCCTTTGCTCTCCAGAGATATGCAGGAGGTATTGTTTTTTATGTCTCCATACCACGATAATAAGGGTCGCGGGTGGCACTGTGGGTTAAACCACAGAGCCTAGGACTTGCCAATCAGAAGGTTGGCAGTTCAAATCCCCGTGACAGAGTGAGCTCCCGTTGCTCAGTCCCTGCTCTTGCCAACCTAGCAATTCGAAAGCACATCAAAGTGCAAGTAGATAAATAGGTACCTTTCCGGCGGGAAGGTAAACGGCGTTTCCGTGCGCTGCTCTGGTTCGCCAGAAGCGGCTTAGTCATGCTGGCCACATGACCCGGAAGCTGTCTGCGGACAAACGCCGGCTCCCTCGGCCTATAGAGCAGGATGAGAGCGCAACCCCAGAGTCGTCCACGACTGGACCTAATGGTCAGGGGTCACTTTACCTTTACCTACCATGATAATACCTGACACATGTTTAAAAAACAAGGGTGTGGAACCTTTGTCCTTCCATATGTTGCCAAACTACAAAGCCCATCAGACCTAGCATACATGGCCTATGGTCAGGGATGATGGGGGATGTGGTTCAGAGATATCTAGAGGGGCAAAGATGCGTCACACCTGGTTAAAAACCACAGAGGCAGCCAATGTATTTCTCCCCATTGTTTCTCTCCTTGGACAGGAACATTTGCATTTTATCTGAAGTTTGCTTTGGGTAACAACCTTTGGTGACAACCCAGGAGGACATGAAAAACCACTATCACAACCCACCCAAAAGTGAATTAGTTTCAGTGTGGTTGGGTTGCTGTTTAATAAAGCTTTCACTGAAAATCTGAAAAGT
Organism: Podarcis raffonei; assembly: GCF_027172205.1. NCBI lineage: Eukaryota > Metazoa > Chordata > Lepidosauria > Squamata > Lacertidae > Podarcis > Podarcis raffonei. The sequence continues at coordinate 110,724,585 of NC_070604.1, read as the reverse complement.
TTGTTTGGGAATCATGGTAGGACTCAGCAGAGGCCACACTGGATTCATGTACCAGGATTCCCACACAGGCTTTTGACATAGGGAAGGTGATATTCCTCTTCTAGCTCAGCTTGCTTGCACCTCTGCTAAACTCTAAAAGAGAGGTGGCTACCCTGGGATCCTCCATTGTCATTGGACACCAGCTCCCATCAGCCCTAGCTAGCACACCCTATGCTCAGGGCTGATGGAAACTGGAATCTCACAACAAATGGGGTGGCATAGTTGGTTGTTGTTGTTGTTTAGTCATTTCTCTTCGTGACCCCATGGACCAGAGCTCGCCAGGCACTCCTGTCTTCCACTGCCTCCCGCAGTTTGGTCAAACTCATGTTACTAGCTTTGAGAATATTGTTCAATCATCTCGTCCTCTGTCATCCCCTTCTCCTTGTGCCCTCAATCTTTCCCAACATCAGGGTCTTTTCCAGGGAGTCTTCTCTTCTCATGAGGTGGCCAAAGTATTGGATCCTTCATGGATCACTGTCTTTTCATGGCGAAGGGGGCTGAATAACTCAGAGAAGCTATGAGCTATGCCGTGCAGAACCACCCAAGATGGACAGGTCATAGTGGAGAGTTTTGACTAAACATGATCCACCTGGAGCAGGAACCGGCAAGCCACTCCAGTATCCCTGCCAAGAAAACTCCATGCACAAAAACAACTGGCATAGTTTAGCCACCTCTAAAGGAATTCTCCATGGCCTGGCTGCTCCAGTGCTTAAATGTTATGTCAATGCTTTCTTCCTCTTCCACTAGTGCCCAGTTCCTGCCCTGTCTCCCAAACCTTCTCAGACTGGCATATCTGGCAAGACAATTGACTTGCTTTGCTTTACCTGTCTCAAACAAGAACCTTGGTTTGGCTCTGGACTGAGGAATGGGGGTCCCAAAGATGGCACCTGTGGATCAAAGGTTACACATGTAATACATGTGCATCAGGGCAGCTGCAGGTTATTCTGCCCTCCTTCATAGTGACCTAGTGAGAGGTCTGCCATGCAAATGATTCAAGCATCCCCTTCAGTTGCCACCCCATCGGTGGTAGTAAATGAAGGGAAGAAAAAAGAGAGAGAAGGAAAGGAAGGTTTTATTCATTGTAAGAAACACGGGGGTTGTTTTGCTTGATGAGTGAAGCTTAAGTCAAAACAGCTAGCATAATGCCATTTGCCAGCTGGCCCACAATTGCTCGTTTAACAACTGTCTTAATTCAAGATGTGAATTGAAATGACTATTTTAAATACACAGCTGGGAGATTATTGGTGTGTGTTGTTTCTCAATCCAATATCATTTGGATTAAGCAATCGTTTCTCCCTATATCATCTGATCACTAGCAGACATCTCTATGCTGGTCAATGAAGGGAACAGATTCTGAATGCTGTTCTTTGGATTCTCGGCTGTTGTTTTTCACTGCTGTTTTTCAACTTTGCAATGGGTTGGTGTTAATGGTCGGATCATTGTTGCTTTTATGTTCGCTTCTATATTTGTAAACCTTATTTGAGCAGCTCATTTGTGGAAGGGGAAAGTATTGCATAGTTTTTTTAAAAAAACAAAACCAGAGTTTCTGGAAACTCTGATGTGGTTAAACTCTTAATTATGACCTCAGTCAGCAGTTGGGCTCTGAACTGGCCAGTTCTGGCATAAAGTGTGTGAGTTGGCTTACTGCCCTTCCCTGATCAGTTGAGTGGTAGCTTTCTGCCAGCAATGCATCAAGTCACAGCAAACACCTACAACTCTCGCCGGGCCATGGCAAGTATTTATGTGTACAAAAGATGCATTAATGAATGTTGCATCATTTTACTGCTTTTGCATATTAAAAGCAAAATGAGCCATAATAAATCACCCGAGGCTATTTCATTTTTCTAGCTGTTTTTATTAGATTTTGTACATCACCTTGGGGCATATTTTTTGTTTGTTTACCTAAATTTATATACCACTAACTAGACCAAAAGACCTCCATGTGATTTGCAGTAGACAGTCTTATTAAAAGTACCAATTAAAAACAGACATGAAAAACAACTTACATGAGATTTTTTGAAAAGAAATAAAATAAAACCTAACACTTATAAAACACATAATTCGTTTTATGCATGGAAACATGGACAGAGCATGATTTAGAACATATACGTAATTCTGAACATAAAACATAAGTAATTTTAAAGCACTTATACTTACTAATAAGATGGATCACAATTACAGGCTTGCTTATATAAGGTATCAATTAAAAAAACCAAAGCAACATAGCAGATAAAATCAAATCAAAATGCAGTAATAAAAATTGATGTACAACAACTAACAATAAGGTTTGAAAAAGCAGTAAGCAGTATAAGAAGACTTGCTATCTCCAACAATGCGGTTATGCAGTGTGTCCAGCTGCCCTACAAGCAAAGTTTATGTTTTTGTTTTCTTAAAGGAAGGGAAATAAGCAGGGTGCAAGGCTGGATAGCTCAGTTGGATAGAGCATGGTGCTGATAACATCATAGTTGCAGGTTTGATCCCCGTATGGGACAGCTGCATATTCCTGCATTGCAGGGGGTTGGACTAGATGGACCTCAGGGTTCCTTCCAGCTTGACAGTTCTATTATTCTAACCCTGCTAACAATGCTCCCAAGTCACTCTTTGGATAGGGCTGCACATTGCAGGAGTAATGTCAATGCAACAATCAGTAGGGAAAGGGAAGGAGTCCAGTGTAAAAAGTAAGGTGAGCCAAATTTGTTGCACAAGCCATCTGTTACAGAGCATTGCTAAGGGCAAAGAAATGTGTGGCTGTTATTTCTAAGATACCTTGGCATGGTAGTATATGAAAACCTTGTTTCTGGCTCTTAGAGTAAATGGAAATCTGTTAGGAAGCACCAGAAACATATCCTGTTGAGTGCATAATCCACTGGGTTATTGATTGAAGGAGAAACTAATGGCCAGAGAATAAGAATCCAGAGATTGCCTTGCTGGGACTTACTGATAGACCTCCACTGAGACATCTATTAAAGAGATATTTGTCAGTACCGGTGATACTGATTTGATCTTTCCGATGACAATGCTAGCTGCCTTTTCTCCTGCAGCAAAGGGGTGCAGAATTGCTGGTTTGGCTTTTTGTGTCCTTCCTCAAGGAAATTGCCTTGGGGGGGAGGGGGGTCAAAAGAATTCACCTTGGTTCTTTGCAGAAGGGCCTGACAGGAGGCACAAAAGGTGTTCAGCTTCTTGAATAGTTTCCAAGATCCCCACCGCTCTGTATTTGTTTACAACATTTGGATCCTTTCTGACGCCCTTCACAATAGCTAGCACAACTTTACTCACAGATTGAAACATGAACTGGTAGCTACATGGGAGTCACTCTTGCACATGCCCCTAGACCTGTGGCAGCCATACTCTGTCATGTGAGGAGAGTACCTGAAAAATTGCCCCAAGGTGATTCCACATTGGAGAGAGGGGGGGTGCATTGGTAGCCCTTTCTATATTTGACACTGCACAATGAATTGGGATGTGTGTATGCCTGCAAAATATCAGACATGCTATCCCCTGTAAGGCTACTTCTGCCCCTGACTGACAGACACAGCACCCCATTTCAGTTACAATTCCCAATTTATGTTGGCTGGAGTGGGCCAAACTACACATTATCATAGCTGTCAACTTTCAGATTTGAAAATAAGGGATCAGCAGCCTCACCTATCCCGGGGACAGTCTACAGGATATCTAACAATCTGGGATAGCAGCAGGAAGCAGCGGGAAATGGCACTGGAATAAGGGAATTTTCCACAAAAAAAGGGAAGGTTGACAGCTATGCGCATTATGCGTCCATAAAAGTAAAGGGCAAAGGGACCCCTGACAATTACGTCCAGAAGTTTCTACACATGTGCCCCAGATTCATCTTGTCTCCTATAGAATCTGTATACACTGGTTGAGGACGTTTGATACCTTTAAAAAATATCATGAGTTTTCTCACTTAATCATTTGTTGGGATCAACCATTTCCACACAACTTGATGCCAAGTTTCTTGTTTTCCTCAGTTCATCATGTTGCAAATTTTATTATGGATTGTATTCTAGGAATTGTTCTCCACTTTTCTGCCAGGGTTCAGTATCTGCATCCAAGACTGTGATTTGTAGTCTTTCACATCAAGCTATTGCAGATTGTGGTCGGGACACATAAACACTGGCAGTATTTGTCGTGCATAACTGCCTGTTATGAAAGGGCTGTTAAGCAACAAACAAAAATCAAGGCTAGAGAGAGAGAGAAACATTGTGGAGGCAGCAAAAGTTGGAAATAAGAAACCAATCAATTGTTGTTAGAAACATTTCTGATGCTCAAGAGCTTGACAAAGAATGAAAGTTCTTGACAATTGCTTATGTGCAGCTCATATTGTCTCCAATATTTTTGAAGTACGGAGAATGAAGTACAGTGGTTCCTCAGGTTACAGACGCTTCAGGTTACAGACACTTCAGGTTACAGACTCCGCTAACCCAGAAATAGTACCTTGGGTTAAGAACTTTACCTCAGGATGAGAACAGAAATTGTGTGCTGGCAGCAGTGGGAGGCCCCATTAGCTAAAGTGGTACCTCAGGTTAAGAACAGTTTCAGGTTAAGAACGGACCTCCAGAACGAATTAATTTCTTAACCAGAGGTACCACTGTACTGAAAAATTGCAGTCTTTGGCACTATTGGATCTGGTTTGGATGGTTAAACTTTAAGCTTTGGGCTGGTCATTCTGGAGGTGTTTTTTTACATAATGGAACACTGTCTGGAGATTCACTCCCACTCCATGTAGACCAGGGGTGGGGAACAATTTTCAGCCCAAGAGCCACATTCTCTCATAGGAAACCTTCCAAGGGCTATATAGTGAGTGGAGCAAGAGAAGTCACTCTTGCCTTTATGCAGTAGGCTCCATTGCAGCCATGCACAAATCCAGAGGTTTCTATGCACACGTCCAGGCAAGTAAGAGACATTATCACAGTTCAAATATACATCCCAGGCAGGCAAAAATGGCCAAACATTACACAGAGGGGTGGGGAAATATGGTCAGTAAGAGGTGTGGCATGGGAAGGGCTGTGTCCTGGGGAGAGTCCCAAGGGCTTGGACTTTTAGGCCTGTGCTTCCTCATTCCTGGTGTGGACAATATTGAGCTAGATGAACTAGTGGTTTGCCTAAGTATAAGGCAGACTCTCATGTTCCTATGTTTCTTGGCGGGCAGCTGGCAGAGTCTTCACGCTATGGCAGTTTGCACATGTTTCGGGCTATCAATTGAGAAGTGCGATTTTGTGTGCGTTCACTGGGACTGTTGCAATAGTCCAGATGTCACCCAACTATAGTCCTTGTCTGCAACCAAAACAAAGCGTCTCACATTCATCCCATATCACCTTTGCCTCTTCTATCCCACCCTGTCTTCTCTTGTATCCTTCCTTTGCCCCATCATTCCTATCAGTCCCTCTGGGACCCGCTCCCAATGTTCAAATTGAGAGCCGATCTTGAAAAGACTGGGGAATTCATGGCCAGACCTCTCAACATCCCATTCCAATATTAAAAGCATCCACATGCAGGAATGGGCGTTCCCCTTGCACTGAGTGTGGAGAGGTTAACCATCCTTCCAAGAAACTCCCACTGTTGAAATTATTTCTTGCCCACCCACAGCTGCTTTTAGTTATGGGGATACACATTTTGCAATCAGTTTTTAACCCGCCCACCCAGGCTATCAGCAGCTTTAAGGGAAAGGGTGTTTATTATTATTATTATTATTATTATTATTATTATTATTATTATTATTAGGGAAAGCATTGAAGGAAAGGACCATCGTTTCCTTTAGTGTCACATCCCATCCAGTTTGGACTTTTCCCAATCCCTTCTTTCTACTTTTACCCATCTTCAGATCTCTTTTGTGTAGATTATAAACTAATTCAGATTGTAAAATACTTGGAGGACGAGGCTGTGTTTTTTGCTTGTCATTGTAAACCACCAGGTACTTTGACAAAGACGTTAACAACAATCATTATTAATATACTTCTTAGCGACTCCGCGTTTTGAGGATATATACAACCCCGTTTTGCATATTGTAAAAGAGAGTGAGCTCCTTTTATAGGACGCCTTGTTTTTCAATGACTGCACATCACCACATCTGCTGCATCCCTCCACTACATTTAACACTGGTCCAGGGAGCCCTTAATCTGGTATGGATGTCAGCTGAAATCCCTCTCAATGTTACATGCTACAGCTGCCCTAATCCTCTAGCAGATGGTAAACGTTTGTGCTGCCATGAAGGAGCTTCTGAAAATACTGAGGCTCAGGCTTAAAGCTGTCTTCCGTGGGGTCCAATTTACACTGATACAAAGACCCTGCCATCAATAAAATGAAAGCACTGATTTGTCCAACCGTTGCTGTTGTTTTACCTGGGAGTGGTTCATGTACACAGTTATATTTTTTAGTGACAGTTACTATGCAGTTGTGTTTTGGACTGGGTAATAATATCTGTTAGTTGACATGCAATGACTGTTAAAATTTGACAATATTTGATGGCAGTCTTCCAGTTTATCGCCCCCCCCCCCCGTTAGACCCAGCCAAAATAAAATATGACCAAGAGATGCCAACATGTCGAAATGACCTGAAATATGACATAATAAAATGTCACACCCAAAATGTTCAATTCAGAATAACCCACATCAAAATATGAAATATGAAAATTCAAACTGGCATTTTTTTTCAAAGTAAGAATGTTCTGCATTTGAGAGAATGCTGTCGCCCACTATCATGGTTTGATGCAGGCTAGCAGCTCTCAGAAACTTTGGCAATGGAGAGGAATAACACACTAGTCCTCATTGATGCATTGGGGCTGGAGTCCACCATGCAACAATTTTCTGCAAAATAATAGCACATAAAGCCATGAGTAAAAATGCAACTTTTGTATTTCTTGCAAAGGGAAATTACGTTTCTTTTGTAAAAATAATTTCCTCTATCTGATGTTAGGAAAACAAAATACGGTTTTTTTGTGTGTGAATTGTATTTATTTTGGATCCACTGATTCAGAGTTATTTCCCCCCTCTCCTCTCTGTCTCTGTCTCCCTATCTTTCTCTTTATTTAGGAAAAGAAGAATACATCGCAACATTCAAAGGGTCAGAGTATTTCTGCTACGACTTGTCCCAGAATCCTATCCAGAGCAGCAGTGACGAAATAACTCTGTCCTTTAAAACCCTTCAGAGGAATGGACTGATGCTTCACACTGGGAAATCGGCCGATTATGTCAACCTTGCCCTGAAAAACGGAGCGGTCTCCTTGGTTATTAATTTGGGCTCAGGGGCCTTTGAAGCGCTAGTGGAACCTGTGAATGGGAAATTTAATGACAATGCCTGGCATGATGTCAAAGTAACCAGAAATCTGCGTCAGGTAACAGTAGAATGGATACAGCAATAACTGACTTTGCTTTTGCCACAGCTAAGTGTTTGGTGATCTTGCAGTTAGTACAACATGCCATTGAGTGTTTAGCTGACCTCTGAAATGTAGATTTCAACATGTTACCAAGAGATGGGTCAATTAAACCACACATGAGCACAGGCACACCTAGAAAGTCATTGCGGGCCAGGGTTGTTTCAACAATTGTAGAATTGTGCATGTGTGCAAATATATGTGTATTAAATACACATATGCATTTAAAGGAGATGATTAAAGTGTGAAATATTATTGCTATAATGGGAGACCAATTCAGTCTCTCTCTCTTTTTAAGGGAACTGTTTCATGTTTGTAATTAACCAGGCAACATATCTTTCTGATGACAAAACATAACTCCTTATGATAAAATTGTTGTGGTCCATGAATTAATACAATAAAACGATAGCTGAAATGTTCATGTGGGGAATAAATTATAATGCATAATAAGGCAAATACTAGACAATTCATAATACCTAATAGATCCAAATATCTAACACTAATCACCTCACTTGCACAGCTGTTTTAGGGTCTGATGAAAATAGGGTCGTTTCCAGCTAATCAATGGGAATGTTCTCCAGGATATACATGTTTTATAGCACACCAGACATTACATTTGGCGGGAGGCCTATGGCACATATCTAGCTATAGTTCTCTTCCCAGGAGCCTAGCTTGCAAACTGCTCATGAGTTCTACAGACTTCTTACATTATCCAGATAATCCTCACTCATCTTTGGGAGCTTCTTCTGCCATGCTATTTATTATATTCTCATTTATTGTGATGCACCGGTTGTTCACGGGTGCAGAAGCATTGGCCTTTACATGGGATTTCTCCAGCCACATGGATTTCACACTCATTTGGGTGGTGGAACTAAATTTGCAGCTACAAAGTGTGACCGTTTGATGGGAATGTGGAGGTAGTGATATCCTAATGAGTGTGGTGGTGGTGCAATATTGATGGATTTATGCACAAGAAATGCTGCATATGTCACACGCAGAAGAGAATTACATATAAACAGCATTTTAAAATGTATATCAACACTTTATGCCCTAAGATTGCAGCTGTACACATAGGTTATTGGTACGTAACAAGTTATTGTACACCACTTAAAAGATTTATAAAACTTTAAGCAGTTTATAAATGCTTTTAAATACATAAATGAATAAAAAAAAATCAACTGAAATCAATGGAAATTTAAAGACAGGATGGCATCTTAAAGCGTTTGTTCTAAAACAATATATCTGACTTGCTTTCCAGACAACTTCAGCTTGAATTACGACTCAGAAATTCTTGGCAACCCCGTCGTTACTTTATCCACTTTCAAAGCAGCTGGCTGGGTGTTTTGCTCTTATTTTATTGAAGGAAATTTTCAGATTAAATATAGTGAGTTGCTAAAAGGGCATCCAGTGAATCTATAGGGCTGAGATTGGAATATAAACATGTCTGGTATCCATTTGATAATCCTTTTGGATGTTAGTATACTACAGTAACTATGCTATAGGGTTTGGTTACAGATATTGGTTTCTCCATTTTTGTCATGAAGCTTCTTGGGTGCTTGTTGGCAAATCACTGCCTTTTAAATACTTAATTAGACTTCTCTTTATATGCACCTCATGCAGTATGGTCACTACCACTTCCAAAATGTTCATAGACCTATGTAAAGGCCTTTGCTCACATAGTGATTGGACAATGCTTGTGTGATATGCTAAATAGGCTGTCAGAAGGATCATGTGGCCAGAAGTTTTCATAAGTGCCCCAACCAGGATTAAAATTATCATGAAGGAGGCAGCAGTGATGTCACAGGGCAATATACAAGGGATCTTAACTAGGGTGGCTTTTAACATGATGGCGAAGCAGTGGGAAAGGAAGTACAATGATGTAAAAAGATGTTGGCTTGAGATGTACATGCACCAGCTCTAGAAACAGTATATGACTTATGCAAAACCATTTTCAGACATTAACCGGAAATATGGTAGGAGGAACCACAACTCGTTCAGGCTTCCTCTCCCCTGGTTTGATTGAAGTGCTATGAGCTTAAGAATGATAAAGTCATTCACATATTGTACAACTCATAAAAATGACCTGGTTCACACGTCCCATTAAACCGTGGTTAAAAAATAAGCTGTGGTTTAATGCAAATGGTCTGCTGCTTGGTATTCCAAGCACTTCAATCCTCTCCTGCTCCTGCTGTTGCAACTCTGGAGAGGAAACAAAGCAGAGACAGCATTTACATTACATCAGGGCCGGCCCATTCATGTGGCAAGGTGAGGCAACAGCCTTGGGAAGCAAGCTCCACAGGGATAGTAGATCCCAATGTAGATCTTTATTGCCCTCCTTGCTCATGTTATACATCTTCACTCACCCCTTTTTCCCTAGCGTGGAGGGGAGTGCTGTTTTGTGGTTTGCCTCAGGTGCCAAAATGTATTGGGCTGGTCCTGCATTGCATAAGAACTAGCAGTCATGGTTTGTTTCTCTCTAAACAAGCCACAGATGGAATCCAAGGGTCCTGGCTTTCTACTCAGGTCTTATTTGAAGAAAAATAAACCGGAAGTATTTCCTCCTCAGCACCACAAAGGCAGGAGTGGTGGACCAAATCTGATACTTTTGAGCAGCATGCAGCACCACTGTTTATTTTAAACTGTGGTTTAAGGCGCTAAATGAACCAGGGCCAGTGAATAACAATATATAGCCAGAATGGTTTCGTTTGTGCCACAAAATCTGGCATAGGAAGGGCACACACCACTGCTAATTTTGACGGAAATGGACATCAAATTAGTCACCAAATGGCCCACTTTCTAGATTTGCCTTTGCTCATCCAAAACTGTTAAAAGAAACCAACATATAAAAAGCAACCAACATGGGGTGGGAGCTAGAAGTACCAGTTAGACATGTTCCGGCAGGTGCATGACCAGAGAGCTAGCTGCAGAAATCCATTCTACTCATTGTTATGTGTCAGGATATTTGCTTTGTTTCATTGCAGTAAACTGTGATCCTAAAGTCCATCAATATGACCGAAAGAAGTTTTGGAGTTGAAAAGAAGTCCTTGTGTGCTGAGTCAAAAAAAAATTGAGTACTAGGGGATTCCTGCTGATTCGCTTGGGGGGGGGATTTGGGGGTCAGGAGAAGCAGTGGTCAGCTGATGAGCTTTAGGCGTTCCACCCCCCCGAGAGTCTTTTTGAATGTCTGTCAGAAACACTCAGTTGGAAGAGGACAAAAGGAATGTGGTCATTATGTCTGTTTCTGTCCAGTGGAGAGCTGAAATAAGTTCTACAGTATATATACCGATATCGATCTCTCTATATAAATATATTTGCAGGAAAAGACAACTGCTGTTACCTCTGTGGAGGCGTATCTGTTAGTCTGCTTTTTTATTTTTCCTTGTAAAATTATTTTGCCCTTTTTTCTGTGTTACTAACATGCTTAATAACTAACATGTCATTCATGGAATGTTTCATTCTACTAACCGTTACCTGAACCAAAATAATGTACTAACATTGGTAGTGACCATCATATTTTTTAAGTAAACGATCGTTATTCTGTTCACAAGTTTTTAATTTCCTTTCTCCCCCCTTCTCCACAAAGCACTCAGGCATTGGACACGCTATGGTAAACAAACTACATTGTTCGGTAGATATCATTCTAATTGTTTCTTATTTTGGGTTTGCCGTGTGTTTCCTTTCTTTCTTTTAACTGTAGACATCATTAACAAAAGAGGAACTGCGGTTGGTACTCTTCTGCTTACTTTTTTAACCTCCTCTTCATCTGTTGTTGACCTCCTATTTTCTTTTACTTTATCTGTTCCTGTCCAATTCTTTCTCTCTCCTCTCTCTCTCTCTTTTTTTGAACTCACACGTAGAGGGGCATCCTTAACATTTTGCATCAAAAGCTGTGGTTAACTAACAAGGGATTAAGCTGGCCTAGCGTGCCGCCAGCCTAGCTGGCGCTCTAACCATTCATAATGCATGGCATGCGGGCACGGACGAGAATGACGGAAGTGACACATCTACATACTGTTACTTCATCAACAAAGCCGTTTGGTTCTCTCCATTCCTTTCTCTTCCTTTCTTCTCACTTTCCTGCATGCGCACATCAGAGTGTGCTGCTGCCACTTGGTCGTTCTTTGCTGGGTTCCCCTCACCCCTCTTCTTCCCTCCCTCTTGCTTTGGCATGGACTCTAGGCTCTTGCATGGACAAGTCGCTGCTGTATATATGGTGCAAACAGTGATGGTGCTGCTGGCGATATTGCTTGTGCCTCTTTTTCTTTTGTTTTCTGTTTTCTCAAGGTGCACGTTCTTTTTATTAGTCGATGACAGACTTTACTGAACTTACTAATATGTAACACCAGCTAAACTAACCTAGGGAAGCATTCTACTAACACCATTTTTGTGTCTGCTAATCAACCTTTTTGAGTTGCGAATAGGGACTTGCTGACACTAGCTCAATAATAAGACAACTCTTTTAACTAGTTAGAGCACCTAGGGATAGAATCCAAGACTAAACCTCAAACAGACATGAAAATGGGCTCCGCCTTAGGTCTCAAAAAAATAAAAATAACAATAATAAAAACAAATAAAAATATAAAAAACAACAATAAAAAACCAGGCATATCCCAAGGACAGCAGTATGTAGGTCTGAGTATAGCGTGTCCTTTCCCTGTGCTTTGTTATCTAGGTGACAATATCAGTGGATGGAATTCTGACCACGACGGGCTACACACAAGAAGACTACACCATGTTGGGCTCCGATGACTTTTTCTATGTTGGAGGCAGTCCTAGCACAGCAGACTTGCCTGGGTCACCAGTCAGTAACAACTTCATGGGCTGTCTCAAAGAGGTAAATAACGTCACCGCCATAAATGACATTCCATCATGAGATTGACAAAAGGCCAGGGCCTCATAACCTCAATTTACCTGTGTGTGTGTAACTGTTTCTTTAATCTGACACCTGAGTCCCCATTGCAAAGATGGTTATGTGAGCCCACCTCCCTAATACAAATTCCACCTTTTTTAAAAAATAAATAAATCAAGACTGATTTACTGTACGACTGAATGTCTGCATCTTGAAAATGCCTCTAAACCAGCCATCCCCAACCTTCAGCCCTCCAGATATTTTGGACTACAATTCCCATCATCCCTGACCACTGGGCCTGTTAGCTAGGGATCATGGGAGTTGTAGGCCAAAACATCTGGGGGGCCGCAGGTTGGGGATGCCTGCTCTAAACAATATATTCTTTGCTACCTCTACAATAAGAATGCAACATGAGGATTTGTCATTGCTGTTGTCTTGCGTATCTACTCTTCTTTGGGATCTCTGTGGGATTTCCGTCTTGCAAAAGTGTACGTGTGGAATGAAGGGCGTTCTTATTGTGCGATGGCACCAAGGCTTCATTCTCTTTGAGGTCGTCAGCCTGTGTCTGAGCTACACCTTTTGAGAATGCAGGCAGGAGGCTTCAAGGTATTCAGTGAGCAGCCATTCAGAAAAAAAAAGATGTTTAGGTCAACTTTTTGATTGCTACAGTGCTATATTTTAATAGTGATGCATTCACAATGTAGATTTGCCACTTTATTTTGTTTTAGATGGATTCTAGGACTGGGTGGATTGAAATGCTTAACTTTGAATACCTAGAGTTCCATCCCACCTCTTAATGGCTTGGGAGTAGTTTACAAGTGGAATTGCCTATCCCCCATATGTGCTCAGCTTCTTTAATCTCTGGAATTGGCACTGTTGTAGGCAGCACATAATTATCATTGATACTTTAGTGTGACAGAACCTACACTTTGGAACTCCTTGTCTATGGATGTCAGGCAGTGGCTTCCCTGTACTCTTTGTGGTGCCTGTTTAAAACACTTTTGATTAGGCAACCCTATCTAGACACACAGGTGTCTGTGTCTTGTAATATCTTTTACCGATAATTTTAGCTATTTTTAAATGTTTCCAATGGTTTTCCACTGTTCTCGTTGATCATTTAAATATCTGTTGTAAGTCACTTAGAGGTTTTACTACAATTAAGCGGTATATAAAGTTTGTTAAACGATCCCATTCCAGTGATTCTTTAAAAGCGCAAGAGCTCGAATGGATATACAGAGCTTTCCCGCTGACAGGTTTTCCTCCTAACCACCAACACATAGTTCCATGTTCATAAGCCATGTACATAGGGAACTGCCCCTCCCATCAAAGCAAATGCAAAAATATCCATGTATACATCAGATTCCTGGATCTGTGTTGAATCAGCTCAGAGGGGGATCTTTCCTGCTACTGAGTGCTGGCCTAAGTGCTGAAGCCTATGGAGAAATCAGCAAGGCAGGTCAGGTTCAGGACCATGGATAGTTCCAAGTGAACAACTAGCTGCAGGTTCAGTTACAGATAGGTAGCCGTGTTGGTCTGCCATAGTCAAAACAAAAAAAATTTTTCCCTTCCAGTAGCACCTTAAAGACCAACTAAGTTAGTTCTTGGTATGAGCTTTCGTGTGCATGCACACTAGGTGCAGGTTGAGAGCACACTGAGAGGTGTTTCAAACCTGTCTCCAGACTGCTGTTGTTGTTTAGTCGTTTAGTCGTGTCCGACTCTTTGTGACCCCATGGACCAGAGCATACCAGGCACTCCTGTCTTCCACTGCCTCCCGCAGTTTGGTCAAACTCATGCTGGTAGCTTCGAGAACACAGTCCAGCCATCTCATCCTCTGTCGTCCCCTTCACCTTGTGCCCTCAATCTTTCCCAACATCAGGGTCTTTTCCAGGGAGTCTTCTCTTCTCCTGAGGTGGCCAAAGTATTGGAGCCTCAGCTGCAGGATCTGTCCTTCCAGTGAGCACTCAGAGCTGATTTCCTTCAGAATGGATAGGTCTGATCTTCTTGCAGTCCATGGGACTCTCAAGAGTCTCTTCCAGCACCATAATTCAAAAGCATCAATTCTTCGGTGATTAGCCTTCTTTATGGTCCAGTTCTCACTTCCATACATCACTACTGGGAAACCATAGCTTTAACTATATGGACCTTTGTTGGCAAGGTGATGTCTCTGCTTTTTAAGATGCTGTCTACTTCGTAAAATTGAAATGTATAGATTTGGGAGGGACCCAAATGGCCATCTATTTCAACCCCCCTGCTTCTAGGCTTCAGCCCCTTTTGGAGAGCCTGAGATTCTTAAATAGCCAAGCATCTGACCTGAAGAAAGGCACTCCTTCTCCATTCCATGTGTGGTGGGTGCTCTCCACCTTTGGACTGTGGGAAACAGGAGGCTCCTCAGCAGAAGTCATAGAAACATGAAATTGTAGAGCTGGAAGGGACCTCGAGGGTCATCTAGGACAACCCCCTGCAATGAAGGAATCTCAACTAAAGCATCCATGGCAGATGGTCATCGAGTCTCTGCTTAAAACCCCCCCAATAAGGAGAGAACACAAGTCACCTCAGTTGCAGTGATCTCCTGTTCTTTAGCAACCAGCTCAGAGCCCTGAACCTGCCTTGCACATTGCTAACTCTTCTGAAAATGTACATTTGGTAAGGCCCATTCAGCTCTGTCTCAGTACTGGCCAGGGGTTTTGGTCACCCTAGGCTGCAGTTTGTTCTGGCTCAGGTTTATTCCAGGATCAATAGTGTTTTCCCTCTGCAGGCTTTAAAAATGGGTTTTATTCTTAAATAGAGTGACCCTAGTTCAACCCAGCCACTGCTGTGTCTCTTTATTTAGCCATCAGGTCACAAATGTTGTGAGTAAGCAATTGGACTTGGAAAATATGGCCCCTGCAATGCTTGAATCAGCATTTAGAACAGTGCTAAAAGATATCATGCGGCTTGGATCATTATTATTTTTTTAAGGTTAAACCCACCTGAATATCAGAAATTGGAGACAATCAAGAGGGGAGTGCTCAGAGATATTAGGTTCAGCACCACCACCAAAGAAAAACAGCTGTACTAGAAGGACCTTTTCTCTGATTCAGCAAGGGTACATATGGGCTGATTTAGGTCCAATTTAGAAATTTCCCTCTCCGTCCCTATCAGACCTAGTTATGCTTATTCATCCTTCCCACAGTGGATTTTCAAACATAAGGATAACTTGCAGGCATATTCCCATTCTGTTTAATAATAATATGGAGCCTTAACAAGAAATAAAGAGGTGTTGTTGTGTCTGCAGAAACTCATTGCATCTGACAGCGTCTGTTGCATTTCAAAATATGTATTTTTGTCCTTAGCAAAATGCATGTGAAACTTTATTGCCAGTGAAGGAAATCATTTTTTTCCATATTTCATATGGGGCAGGGTGGGAGGCAGTCTGCCCTATGGAAAAGTTTGGCATTCCTACAATTGTTAATGGTTTTGTGGGCAATCAATGATACAAAACATTGTTGACAAATAATTTAGGGAAATGTGTTCTCTGAGCAAAAGTTGATGGGGAGGGGAAATCTTGTGAAAAACATCGCCAAATGTTTTAAGACATCTTAAATTAAATGAAATGTGTGTTTTTTAATTGGATGAGGAGCATGTAAATAAATAAAAAAGGGAGTTGTGCATAAAATTTCATTGCCTTATGAAACAGAGAAAGAGGGATAAATTGAGTAAATTAAACATAAGATTGGGTGAATGGATTGGGTTGTAATCAACAAAGTCAACCCATTTGTGCAATGACTTTCGCATGCACAATTGAACATCCCCTCCCTTTTCTCTTCCTTCATGTCCCCATAGCCCTCCAAATATGCTCTGTAGGGTGGTGGAAACCCCTATAGAAGGCAGAGGGAGGGGCAGTTCCATTGTGGAAATAGAAGTCCTTGCATGAAGTGGGTGACTTTGCTGAATGCAACCCAGAGAGTGCTAGGCTTGAAGCTAGATCTAGGTTCTCAATTACTCTTTTTTGCAGTCTTTCCCCTAAACCAGGCATCCCCAAACTCGGCACTTCAGATGTTTTGGGACTACAATTCCCATCATCCATAGCTAACAGGACCAGTGGTCAGGGATGATGGAAATTGTAGTCCCAAAACATCTGGAGGGCCGAGTTTGGGGTTGCTTGCCCTAAACCTCAGTTTTACATCAGTAAAATGGGAATGATAGTGGCTCACCTCACAACATTTATGTGAGAGTGAATACAAAAAACAATGCAGATTAGAATGAAAAAATTAATAAGTAGCAAAAGTGGCTTTTCAAAACAAAGATTCCATTAATTCAGAACCTTTAGTGTTCTGAAAACCAACATATATTAAAAAGGCTTACCATCTGATTCATAGTCTGCTTATTTGGATTTATACTGATAGATCTCTAAGCTTAACCTCCAAATCGCTTTAGTTTTTCAGTGGGTTTTGAATCTGTATTTAATTCAATTCAATTGGGATCCATGATTTAAATTATAGATAGCAATAAGATTTTCAGGCAGGATGATTGAGCTATAACACACATGCTGAAATTATGATGCTCAGCCCACTAGTCATGTATCAAGGCTCTTCCAAGTGATTGAAAAGTCATTTGGTTTTTTTCCAGTCCCTTAAGGGAAACATAAAAATTGTAGGTTTTGTCAAGCCTATGTCATTTGCTGCTGCCTTGTGTTTGGCTTGATAGCTCACAGGTTGTGTGGAACTAGGCTGCAGCTTGTTATGTTAAAGAGATTGGTCAGATCTTGACTACAGGTTCCCTTGAGTAGCCCTTCTGCTGCATTGCCAAGAAAGCAGCATGCATCAAGAAGTTGGCATCCATCTGTCTTCAAAGACAATGGAGTGTGCCTCAGAGATGAGGACAAACAACTGGAGAATCACAGAACTGACTGTGGCTGCAAAGACCACTAACTGCTGCCTCCCATGTTGCTTTTGTTGCATTAGCAGCACCAAAGTAACCTCTCCAGAGTGCAAGCCTGGGCATTGTGTATGAAGGTCCTGGGCTGTCCAAGCAACAGGTGGTGATGTGGTCCAAAGGAAAGCAGAGCAATGCATTTGGCACCAGCTTGGCTGCAGGAATTGCTAGAAGGAGGCTTACAAGACACCACCCATCTTAGGGGCTCCAGTCTTGATTGTGAGTCCCACAAGCCAACAAGATAGAATGTACAAAATGAGCAGAGATGGACAAATCACTCTGCTTCTGGTCTGTGCCACAGGCCTGCAAACGTGGTAGGGAACTCGTTGCTTTGTATTCCCATACCGCAGTTAGGATTGATTCCTTCTAGTCCTTACAGCATTAGGTAGGCTATTAGATAGCATGATGTAAGGATCAGTTTTTCACTGAGGCACCTCTGCAGTCATGGGTGAAAAACGGAGCGAGAGGCTGCAGAAGCTAAATAGCGTTCAGTTTCCCCTGTGAGCTTTTCTTTGATATTATCATAAAAATGGCTTTTGGCGAGATGAAACCTGTAGAACCGAAGTCCCACTGAATTTAGTTTCACCTTCTTCATTCCCTTCCATCAAGGATAGGGATGAAAGATTTCCTTTCACAAATATTTATCCTGAACCTAAGTAACGACAACTGTCATCTCATTCCTCCTCTGTAACTCCTACAGTGATAAAAAGGAATGGAGGGCAATAATGTTGTTGTTGTTTTCATCTAGATACTTATGCCATCTACAATACCATATCGTTATGCACATCCCAGTCTCTGAGTGGTGGGAAATTTTGGGGTGTGCACACAGCACACAGACATCGGTTTTGCTTTCCTTGAAATGAAGGGTACAGGAGACTTTGACACCCTTGTAATATATTATTATAATTCACACACATATATATACACAGGATGAGCATAAAGTGGAAAGGATCACAGCACTAACACTTCAGCAAATGTTGCCCCCTTACCCTTAGGTATCCAGCTGCCTAAGTATGTTAGTTTTGCATTCAGCACAAAAAGCAAGTCATGACAAGACTGGACTCAGGTCTACTCTTACACTCACTGGTAGCATCACCTCCCTTCAGGAGAGGGGTAGAAACTTGCTCCCTTTTAACCCCCCTTCCTAGAGCCTTAGTCACCCATACTCTTTAGTCCTGCAAAGAAACACTTAACACACGTGGCTGGAACCATTAACTTGACAAAGAGACTAGTTTGTCTGCCTTGACAGTCTCCTTTCATACAGAATCACATCTAACAGATTTTTTTAAAAAATCACAGGCTAGGAGGCAGCCCCAAAGATGCCATCTAAGCTACCCCTCAATCCTATAACAGCATCAAAAATTCTCTCTCTGGGAGCTATAACTCAATAGAATGTCATTAAAATTCCGTAGAAAGATTATCCTTCTTTACTGATTTCTATCAGATGTTTTTCCACTGTGGCGTAAAGAATTATTTATCTTCTAAATGTAATCTTGTAGTCTACGGTTATTTCTATCTCTGCACCCCAATTCTTGCTTTAAATGAATGCTGAGTTTGGCTTGCTTTCATCTGAGAAATCGTGACAGTTTTGTCTTCTATAACACTGTTCTCTTCTGCTGATTCTTTTGAACTGTTCCGAACACCTGGATCAGCCTTGTTTTTCTCCCTTCCACCTTTCCAAATGAAAATACATCATTTCATTTGATATCCCTGTCCTTGTTAACAAGGGTCAAATCTTGGGGGGTGAGGGAAATGACCAATGAGACAACTTTCTAGTAGCATCTCATCTGGAATGACAGATAATCATCCATGGCTTCTTTTAAAAGCCACATAAGAGAGTTTGTGTGATTCATGTGTGGGGAGGGGGGCAGAGGGAGAACCCAGAGCGGGGAAAACACCACTCTGGAACTTAGCAACTTTATTTCACAACTTGAGCTCTCATTTCCAATCACTAGAAATTTAAATTTTTAAAGATCACCACTTGTCTGCTGTGTTTGCATCTGAGAAAGTCAGGGATGCATTATTCATTTTTTGCCTAGCTGGGTCCGCTCTGTGATGTGTGGTGATTAAAGATTTAGTGCTGTGGGAGTTATAGACCAGAGAGCTGCTTCCACCTAACGTTGCTCGTAGTGACTCATCCAAAGGTCAAACAAACTTTTCACTCAGTGCAGAGATCTCTGCACGAATCGGGAGCCCTCCCCATGAAGATCTAGAGAATAATAATGGAGCTATTTTGAAAAAAAAATCCACTACAGTGGTACCTCTGGATGCGAACAGGATCCGTTCCAGAGCCCCGTTCACATCCTGAGTAGAACGCAACCTGCGACTGCACGTCTGCACGTCTGCACGTACGCAGGTCGTGATTCGCTGCTTCCGCCATGCGCGTGACGTCATTTTGAGCGTCTGCGCATGCACGAGTGGCGAAACCCAGAAGTAACGCGCTCCGTTACTTCTGGGTCACCATGAAACATAACTTGAAAAAGCTCAACCTGAAGCACATTTAACCTGAGGTATGACTGCATAGGGGGGCAGCAGGCTTGTGTGATGATCCCAGCCACCCTCACCCATGATAAATATCATTGTTCAGTTTGTTTTCCTAAGAGTGTGTCAGGTGTTAAATGTCTTGAATCAAGAGCTCTGGAAAGTGAGTCCTGGCTACTTGCTCCCTGTACTCAGGGAGTTGCTGATCAGAAGAGGGAATTGGTTTCATCTGGGGCACTCATACCATAGGCCAGTGGTTTTCAACCAGAGTGCCGTGGCACCCTCGGGTGCCTTGAATTATGATCAGGGGTGCTTTGGGGTAGGGGAGCAGCTCTGAGACCAGGGGTGGAAGTTGTGGCTGCCCAGAGCACTCGCAAGGAAAGAGAAGAGAGGAGGCTGAGGGAACACTCCAGAAGGGAGGGTGTTCGAAAAAGGGTGAAGGGCTGCCAGCTCTGCAGGCAAGGGGTGACATAACTGGGTTCCTGAGCCCCACAGGAGTGCTGCAGAAAGAATGTAGTTGGTCAAGGGAGCTGTGGATCCCAAAAGGCTGAAAACCTCTGCCATAGGCCACAGTCCTCCTGATCTGTTCTGCAGAATCCTGTGGTCCCACAGCTGCTGCTCTCTTGCATCAGTCAGGGCAAAGTCAGTGTTGCTCTGTGAATCTATCTTAATTCAGCCTTCAGTCTTTCCTGTCCTGTTAGCTGCTGGGACTATATGATTCCTCAGCAGCACACACAAACACAGAGTTGTTGAATGTTCTAGTCAAATACCGTATTTTTTGCTCTATAAGACTCACTTTTCCCTCCTAAAAAGTAAGGGAAAATGTGTGTGCGTCTTATGGAGCAAATGCAGGCTGCGCAGCTATCCCAGAAGCCAGAACAGCAAGAGGGATCGCTGCTTTCACTGCACAGTGATCCCTCTTGCTGTTCTGGCTTCTGAGATTCAGAATATTTTTTTCTTGTTTTCCTCCTCCAAAAACTAGGTGTGTCTTGTGGTCTGGTGCATCTTATAGAGCGAAAAATACGGCACTTGAAAAACCTCAATGATGTGTTCCCGCATTAGATATGAGCAGTTTAGTTTTGCTGCTGCCCCGTTCCCTGCTGGTTCTCCACAACCACTTCCCTGAAGCCTAAATATAGCCTTATCAATATACTAGCATTCGGCAATGCTGTCATGGCTGTCATGTCTTCCCCCCACCCACTAATCCAACTGAGAAATAAAAGGCTGATAAAATTATATTAGAAATCAGGAGCCGCTTCCCATCTAATAAAAAAAAGTCCTCTGCACTGGTCGGCACAAGAAATTTTGCACCACTACTAACTTTTGAACTCCTAGTGCACCAGGGAATGGTGGAGGGGTTGACTTCTCCTTCCACGGACAGCTTAACTCATTTTTTAAAAATCTATTTAGAGCTATTTTAGTAATGGACTACTGCAATGCGCTCTATGTGGGGCTACCTTTGAAGGTGACCCGGAAACTGCAATTAATCCAGAATGCGGCAGCTAGACTGGTGACTGGGAGTGGCCGCCGGGACCACATAACACCGGTTCTGAAAGATCTGCATTGGCTCTCAGTACGTTTCTGAGCGCAATTCAAAGTGCTGGTTCTGACCTTTAAAAGCCCTGAACGGCCTCGGTCCAGTATACCTGAAGGAGCGTCTCCACCCCCATTGTTCAGCCCGGACACTGAGGTCCAGCGCCGAGGGCCTTCTAGTGGTTCCCTCATTGCGAGAAGTGAGGTTACAGGGAACCAGACAAAGGGCCTTCTCAGTAGTGGCGCCCACCCTGTGGAACACCCTCCCTTCAGATGTGAAGGAAATAAGCAGTTATCCTAGCTTTAAAAGACATCTGAAGGCAGCCCTGTTCAGGGAAGTTTTTAATATTTAACGCTGTACTGTTTTTAACACTTGATTGGGAGCCGCCCAGAGTGGCTGGGGAGACTCAGCCAGATGGGCGGGGTATAAATAATAAATTACTACTACTACTACTACTACTACTACTACTACTACTACTACTATTATTATTATTAAGGTGCCCACTACTTATTTTTCTTCCTTGCACAGGCTGAGTTAGGGCAGGGGGCAGGCAGCAGGGTCTGGGAGAGAAAATGTCCTTCATTTGGTGGGCAGTTGGATTCATCACTGTGTGTTCTATTCAGGTTCTGTCTTTATGATTCTCCCATGTTTAGGTCTGGGAGATAGCTAAGGCAAACCAAGGAAGATAGTTCCCCCTCCAGCTAATTCTGTATATTCGACAACAACAGTTCAACAATTTGTATGTAGAATTAGCATTGTTGAGTTTCTTTTCTAGGGGCATTGCTTCAGATTTTAGTGGAGGGAGGGGAAAGACGTCAGTGTATCGGACATTAATCGTAGTTGTGTCTAAACTGGATAAATCACCTTTTAAAACATCAACAACACAGAGCAGCATTTGTGTCATTATTACTATTTGTATTATTATTAAATTCATTAGCTACCCTTCACTAGAAGGTGTCAGGGCAGGTTGCAACAGTTTAAATTTCACTATTAAAAAAATGTAAGGAGAATGCCTCACTGTGCAAATCTGCCTAGTTCACATTAATTGAAACCAGTGCTTTTTTCATTCATATATATATATATATATATATATATATATATATATATATATATGTATGTTTAGGGGTACTCTCATTATCCTTTTCATATTGAAATACCACTCCTCAATGAGGCCAAACTTAGATTCACAAAATGTTTAGGGGTATACGTACCCCTGTCCCCCCCCCAGAAAAAAGCACTGTTTGAAACAATGCCCAGGCAGAAACACAGCTATCCTTCAAAATTCTCACTTCTCCAGATTTTGAAACACACACACACACACACACACACACACACACGTACGTGTATATGGGGGACGACGACTGTACATAAAATGCATAAATAAGTAAAAACAATGCAGAAAAATGTTCTCTCAGCACAAGCATCCTTATCTGTGCAAGACTGTGATGGACCAGGATGTGCATTTGTGTTCGTGCCACTGGGCCAAGAGACCACACCCACAATCAGATCCACATTCCAAGGATTAGATTTATATCAGTGGTTCTTTATCCAGGAAGTGAGGACATCTGTTTAAAGGGAAGGATGCCTAAGTTGCATCAGTTTATTTGGATTGTAGAATCAGAGCACAGAACCAGTAAACAGGCCAGGAATGCTTCTGTTTCTACTGTTGTTGTTTATTCGTTTAGTCGTGTCCGACTCTTCGTGACCCCATGGACCAGAGAATGCCAGGCACCTCTGTCCTCCACTGCCTCCCGCAGTTTGGTCAAACTCATGCTGGTAACCTCGAAAACACTATCCAACCATCTCGTCCTCTGTCGCCCCCTTCTCCTTGTGCCCTCCATCTTTCCCAACATCAGGGTCTTCTCCAGGGAGTCTTCTCTTCTCATGAGGTGGCCAAAGTACTGGAGCCTCAGCTTCACAATCTGTCCTTCCAGTGAGCACTCAGGGCTGATTTCCTTCAGAATGGAGAGGTTTGATCTTCTTGCAGTCCATGGGACTCTCAAGAGTCTCCTCCAGCACCATAATTCAAAATATAATTCATAATTCTGTTTCTACTACTAATTATTATAATTATCATCGTTTTTACGATCTTAAGTTCAGTTTGCCACAATTCTGCATCACAAAAATTCATCAGCATTTTATTGCACATTTATCCTAATAGGCTCATTTCCCCCAATATTTTTTGCCTAATGAACACATTTTTGCAATCCGTTTTTCCTAATGCAGTGCGTTTTCTGTAAGTTGTTTTCACAAAAATGTGCACTTACTTATTTACACATTTGCAAGTCACACGCTCATTGAGAAATAAAACAAAAAGGGAGAATGTGATATATAAAACCAAAACCAACAAACATATCCATATAAAGGTAATTAAAGTCATTTAAAATAATAAATAAATGAATAAATAATTATAAAAATAATAATACTGATCGGGTTAAAAAGAAAAAAGTCCGACAGTGGAATGGCCCTCTTCAGGAGATGGTGGACTCTCTTTCCTTGGAGGTTTTTAAGAAGGGGTTGGGTGGCCATCTGTCATGGATACTTTAGCTGAGATTCCTGCATTACAGGGGGCTGGTCGAGATGACGCTCAGAGTCTCTTCCAATACTACAGTTCTATGATTTTATTAAAATTCATGTTGTAGAAGCCTGTCCAAGGAAGCAGAGATCTGAATGAAGGGAGTTGTGCCTTCCACTAACCCCCTATAGGCAGAGAGTTCCACAGGGCAGGCTTATCACGCCAAAGACTTGGTGACTAGTGATGGTGAACTGAACCTCAGTACATTGGTACCTCAGGTTACAGATGCTTCAGGTTACAGACGCTTCAGGTTACAGTCTCTGCAAACCTAGAAATAGTACCTCAGGTTAAGAACTTTGCTTCAGGATGAGAACAGAAATTGCACGGTGGTGGCAGTGTGAGGCCCCATTTGCTAAAGTGGTACCTCAGGTTAAGAACAGTTTCAGGTTAAGAACGGCCCTCCAGAACGAATTAAGTTCTTAACCCGAGGTACCACTGTATTGCCCCATCAGAGGATCTCAGTGATCGAGGTGGAGCATAAGCAAACAGACATGTGAATTGCACTCAACCCTAGTAGATACAATGTTGCTTACTATTTTGTTGCTGTTGTTTGGGGCACTGCATAACAAAACTTGGAAGCGTGTTGATTTTGGAAGGTAGCAGTATTTTGGTAGGGTATTGTTTCAGGAAGTACATGTTAGGTAAAGGTAAAGGGACCCCTGACCATTAGGTCCAGTCGTGGATGACTCTGGGGTTGTGGCGCTCATCTCGCTTTATTGGCCGAGGGAGCCGGTGTACAGCTTCCGGGTCATGTGGCCAGCATGACTAAGCTGCTTCTGGCGAACCAGAGCAGCGCATGGAAATGCCGTTTACCTTTCCACCAGAGCGGTACCTATTTATCTACTTGCACTTTGAGCTGCTTTCGAACTGCTAGGTGGGCAGGATCAGGGACCGAGCAACGGGAGCTCACTCCGTTGTGGGGATTCGAACTGCCGATCTTCTGATTGGCAAGCCCTAGGCTCTGTGGTTTAACCCAGAGCGTCACCCGCATCCCTCTACATGTTAGGTAGGGTCACATTAAAATACAAACTGAACTGAACACCTCCCATTTTCCACAGAAGCCACACTTCCTCCTGCACCGGGTGGGGAATGGCATGACATTGCCTGTCAGCTTCCTCCTTTTCACTCTCAATGTTGCCCTTGTAGGACTCAGTAGGGAGAAGGACAGGGACAAAAAAACTGAATGAGGGCTTACCTTTCCTCTGTGCTTTCTGAGCATGGTCCACACTTTAAAGCTCTGTGTCCAAGCGCTGAATCAGAGCAAATGGCAACTGTAGAAAACACAAATTGCTATTGGCTCTGCTTCAGATTTAAAGAGCAGGTTTTCACAGGGAAAGCCCCAGAGCAAAATAAATAAATACAGGGTGCTCTGTCACAGGGCTTTGAAGCACGGACCTGTGCTTGGAAAAAGTGGGACAAGCCCTTAGTTGACGCCACCTGTCATTGACTCTGGCTTCAGCTACTGTTAGGCTCCTTGGGTGGATCTACAGATAGAAAAAAGCCACTATAAATAAGTCAGAAATTAAATCGTTATAACAAAAGGGGAAAAAACAGTTTGTAAAAATCGCACAGAGTTTTTATTTGCTCTCCAGCACCATCTGGTGCTGCATGTTTATATCACATTCAAAAAGTTTTTTGACTAATGTAGCTGAGCCCCTTGTCTTCCACCCCACCTGTCCCAATGGGCATAAAACACCATGGCTCTTGGGGGTGATCCAGCCGTGGGTGGACAAGGTGGTCTTCAACTCTGTGATTCTGGGTGTGCTAGCAAATATTATATGCAAAGGGCATCCTCCTCATCCCTCCCAAAGGTAAACAGAGGGACAAAACACCAACACTGGTTTTACCAGGAACAGCTGCCAGAAAATGAGGACTGGGAACTTGCAATTGTTGGAGTGAATGAAATGTGTGTGGGGAGGTGGGAACCCGCTTTGTGTAGAAAGCCAGTGTGGTGTAGTGGTTAAGAGCCGTAGACTCGTAATCTGGAGAACCGGGTTTGCTTCCCCGCTCCTCCACATGCAGCTGCTGGGTGACCTTAGGCTAGTCCCACTTCTCTGAAGTCTCTCAGCCTCACTCACCTCACAGAGTGTTTGTTGTGAGGTAGGAAGGGAAAGGAGAATGTTAGCCGATTTGAGACTCTTTCGGGTAGTGATAAAGCAGGATATCAAATCCAAACTCCTCCTCCTCCTCCTCCTCCTCCTCCTCCTCTTCTTCTTCTTCTTCTTCTTCTTCTTCTTCTTCTTCTTCTTCTTTCCTGTGTGCTAGGAAGTGCAATATCAAATGTCCCTGGGGTAGAACCCTTTTTCATTTATTGAGTGAGAAGGGCTGGTAGCTTTACTCAGAGTATGCCCACTGAAATTAATAGACCTAATTTAGAGGTCTTTAAGCACAGAGAGATAATGCTGAAATTGGCAGTGTGTTCAGCTTTATATCATATGTCCTTACAGATGTGGCGAGCATAATCACACTTGTATACAGAACATGCAGTACGTACAGCTGTGTGGGTTGTGGGTAAATACTTTCAACGATCCTGGCCGAACTGCTTAGTTTCCAGGCCCAATTGAGTTATAAAGCCTTAAATGGCACAGGACCACAATACCTCAATGATGACCTCTCTCCAAACGTCCGGGTTGCCGTATGTCTGGATTTTTCCAGACATGTCCTCTTTTTTTGGGGGGGGGGTAAAATGTGGGTCTGGGGGGATTTTTGTAATTTTGGCAAAATGTCCATTTTTTAATTTATTTTTGGGTAGCAGACTCCCGCTCCCCAGCTGAGCCAGCCTTGGTGCGAGGCTGGCTGGAGCATCAAGACCCTATTGTGCAAAAATGAGGTCCTGCATATATATATATGTGTGTGTGTGTGTGTGTGTGTGTGTCCTCTTTTTTGCTCTTCCAAATATGGGAAGCCTACACAACTTGAGACCAGGTTACCTGAGGGGACCCCCCCCCTGCAAAATCCTTGCCTTAGGTGGGACTCTGCTGCAAGTACCACATACCCCCAAGGTGTATTAGGTTTGTATGAGAAATCAGGATTTTATTGATGCAGCTGCGTTCTCTGGAATCAGTTACCAGCTGAAAGGATACAGGTGCCTGGTGTCTTTACGTTTATGAGGCTACTGAAAATTTACTCTCTCTCTCTCTCTCTCTTTAAAAAAGAGGGCTTTTCCTGACGTGTGACCCAGTCATTTTATAGAATATTAATTGCAGAAATAGTTTTTTTGTTTTTTAGAAGTTTTGCCTCCGGTTGTTCATAAATCAGTAAATCAAATAATGAATAAATGAATTCACTGAAACACTCTGGAACAAGCAATTGGGGGCTTTGCAGGAATTGCTGAGGACGAGGGGTCTGCCTTAATTGGCTAGTCCTCACTTATGCTTTTTGGTTCATCAGCGATATAAAGCAGCTTGCTTGAGGCAAAAATTCTGTTTAGACAGTAGCTAAATTGGTGTTGTTGCATGGAATGTCTTCAACTTGTGCATTTATCTTGACAACACACACAACTAACTAGCCCAAATGCAATGCCCTTATTAATAAGCTGAAGTGTCAATACCCTGGGAGTCAATTATTTCCTAACTGACTGCAGTATTCCGTATGTTTTATTTCCTGTTCTACTCTTCACTCATTTCAGCGTTAAATAGATGAGATACAGTACAATCCTCTGCATGCTTACTCAGAAGTAAGGCGTGGTGTGTGTGTTCACTGGGCTTAACTCCCTAGCAAGAATGTTTAGATTGCAGCTGAGGAATTGGTTAAGATCTTCACCTGCATCCTAGCGAGCAGAGAAAAATATAAGAGAAAGCTCCACCTAATTACTGAACGATAATTTGTATTTGTGTGTGTGTTGAGGGGTGGGGAATATAGTAGCATTTTTCAAAATAGGAGGAGATGCTATTTTTATTTTTATTTTGTCCTAGATCTCAGGGAAGTTCACAACAGCCTACTGCCCAAAAGACTGCAAGGAGGGTGTGTGTGTGTGTGTGTGTGTGTGTGTGTGTGAGAGAGAGAGAGAGAGAGAGAGAGAGAGAGAGAGAGAGAGAGAAATCAGGCCCAAGAAAAAATTCACTTTCATTGTTGTAATGGTTTTAGGATTGAAATGGGCTCAAGTATTTTAAGTTTTGATTGCTCTGAGCTGCCTTGTGGGCCCCTTGACTAGGAAAGTAGAATGTAAATGGCAATGGAAAACAACAACAACAACTAGTTAAAAGATATAAATGAAATTCCCACGACTGATCTGCCTAGGAATTATGCTCGCTATGACTATTCTAGTGTGGGTCAAACACATCGATTGAGCGGATGTGTTTCCGGAGACTAGCACAGAAAGCTGATCAAGTCAGAGGGAAATTTTCCTCTGTATAGCAAGAAACTATACATAGAGGGACTTTGCAGAGCATTTGTTCCCTTCAATTTCATGAGATGTAATCTAGTGCAATGCTGTTGAAGAACACTTCCCACATGTTCCTTGGGGCAGTGCAGCTGATCATGTCTCAATGGCACACCTTTCTGTGGAGGAGACTGAGTGTTGCTCCACATTCATCTTAGAAGCCCCGAGTCATCTTTGCATATACACTTGTGTTCTTTTCCTCTTTGCTGTATAAACAGAATGGAGGCCCGCACCTCTTAAGGCAAACAAGAAGGCACCTTCCTACAGCATGGCCTGCTAAGAAACCCTTCTAACCTCCTCCTTCCTACCCTGGGTTGTCAGATCTATGCACCCTGTAATGTTATTGTGCTTGCTCCCAATTGTAGCACTTAAGGTCTTTCTTTATTCCATGGGTAGGCAAGCTAAGGCCCGGGTGCCAAGAATCAGCATGCTTTTACATAAGTAGAATGTGTTGTTTAAAATGCATCTCTGGGTTATTTGTGGGGCATAGGAATTCATTCATCCCCCCCCCAAAAAAAAATAGTCTGCCCCCCACAAGGTCTGAGGGACAATGGACCAGCCCCCTGCTGCAAAAGTTTGCTGACCCCTGCTTTTTATTCCCTCTTACTTGGGTAGTGAGGGACGCGGGTGGCACTGTGGGTTAAACCACAAAGCCTAGGACTTGCCTATCAGAAGGTTGGCGGTTTGAATCCCCACAATGGGGTGAGCTCCTGTTGCTTGGTCCCTGCTCCTGCCAACCTAGCAGTTCGAAAGCACATCAAAGTGCAAATAGATAAATAGGTACCGCTCCGGCGGGAAGGTAAACGGCATTTCCATGCACTGCTCTGGTTCACCAGAAGCGGCTTAGTTATGCTGGCCACATGACCCAGAAGCTGTACGCCGGCTCCCTTGGCCAATAAAGCGAGATGAGCGCCGCAATGCCAGAGTGGGACATGACCGGACCTAATGGTCAGGGGTCCCTTTACCTTTACCTTACTTGGGTAGTGGGGATTTTTTTAAAGGAAGACTTTACCATTGGCCCTCCAGATGTTGCTGCATCACAACTCCCATCATCCCTGGCTACTGGCCATGCTTGCTGGGGCTGATGAGACCTGTAGTTCAGCATTACCTTGACAGCCAGTGGTTCCCCACCCATGCCTTACAGCAAGGATGAGCAAACTATAGTCTATGGGCCACATGGGACCTTTTCCTTGGGCTCTTGAGGAACCAGCCAACTGATGTGGACCCTGATGACTTATCCAGACCAAAGAGAGAACCTCTTTAAAAAGGGTCTAGTGAACCAGACATTGTAAAACAACAATCCTAGTCCAGCCTATGGAGCAATGGGGATATAGTGTCCTTAGATGCCTCCTAAGAGGATGGATGTGCTGCCTGCATCACTATTTCTGCCTCACTGGGTGGATGCTGAAAAGTCCCCCCTTCTGCTTTACAAGGTTAGTTTCCATTTATACGTGTGTTTGTTTTGTTATCACATCTTTTTCCAATGAGGCCTGAGATGGCCTGAATCATGTCTCCCTCTCTCCCTCTTCAATTTTATATTGGAAACACTGAAAGCTTACAGTAACTTTTTTTTGGGGGGGGGGGGAATCCGCTTGTTTGATTACAGTTGTACAAGTAAATATTTTAGAAGAGGAGCCGTGATCATGCAGGCAGTGTAGTTCCTTGGGGTGCCCCCCAAGACATTTTGCTGCCTGAAGCGAAGGACAATATGTTGCTCCCTTGCCACACTGCATAAAGGAGCCGGACTGACAGCTGAATCTTGTTTAGAAGCTGGCAACAGGGCAGCAGCCTCCACGAACCCTGAGGGTACTAGGCTGATTTAGTCGCTGCAGAGCAGGTCATGTAGCTCTGTCCTCCAGCAGAGACAAACCACTGAGGGGTTCTGCTACCCCGAATCTCCTGTATTCACTGCCCAATTCAGTCACCTCACTTTATCCAATGATAGGACCGGCCCTGCATGTTCCACAGCAATATGAACCCTAAATGACCCCTTAGTACAAGTTGCATGTGTGTGAACTCTCCTGTTTCTCCCCCTCTTTCAACCACTCTTTTCAGCCAAAGCAGTGGAAAATGTTTTCTTCCAGGTGGTGCAGGTGTAGCTTTTGTCATGAATTCCTCATGAACAGGAGAGATTCACATCTGCCCCTGCCCTGGGCTTAACAGCTATAGGGGCCACTCACGCATCTGCATAGCCAGCAAAATGAAAGATGAAGCCATAAATCCATGTGCCTCATTCAGTTCATGCACTAGAATTATATCTGGGGCACTTAGGTCTGTTGACAGTGGTGGTGCATGCAAAAGAGGCTGGAGGGGGTGCTCTGCTTGCCTACTTAGTCCTGGGATAGCTCATTTGGAAGATCATGAGACCCTCCATCTCAGGGCCATGGGTTCAAGCCCCGCGTTCAGTGAAAGATTCCTGCATTGCAGGAGATTGGACTAGATGATCCTCAGGGACCCTTCCAACACTACAATTCTATGATTCTGAAGTGGATGGGGGCCATTGCTGTTACTGGAGGGTGCTGGTTGTCTGCATCAGAGGCAGGGATCAGACCAGGGCTACCCAGTGCATGTACCACATCTGGAACATGTGTGTCAAATTATTGCCATCATCAACCCATGTGTGGTGCTGCTCAGCACTCTCTAGATATGATGCCTACAATGCATCATGTCCCACCATCTGCTATTCGATTGCTTGTTGGTAGTAGAGCCTGTGAATTGACTGAGGTTTCACAGTAAGGGAAGATTCATCACTTACTGAGTTTGCCAGTGTGGTGTAGTGGTTAAGAGCAGTGGACTCGTAATCTGGGGAACCGGGTTCGCTTCCCTGCTCCTCTACATGCAGCTGCTGGGTGACTTTGGGCTAGTCACACTTCTCTGAAGTCTCTCAGCCCCACTCACCTCACAGAGTGTTTGTTGTGGGGGAGGAAAGGAAAGGAGATTGTTAACCGCTTTGAGACTCCCTAGTGTAGTGATAAAGCGGGATATCAAATCCAAACTCTTTTCTTCTTCTCTTACTGGTAGCAGCCAGAATATATATTCACACATACCCTTGTGTGCATCGCCCCTAGTTAGGTTGCTCCTATTTTGAGCTGTTCTATATTATTTTGAACATTGTGCTATTCTGACCATGGGAAATTCAATCCTCAGCATCCCCAGGTAGGGTTCGGAAGGACTTCCTGCCTGAAATCCTGAAGACCCACTGCCAGTCAATGTAGACAGTACTGAGGTGGATGGACCAGTGTTCTCACTCAAGGCACCTTCCTTCCTTCCTTCCTTCCTTCCTTCCTTCCTTCCTTCCATGTTCCTATCCCGCGCCCCCCCCCCAGTTTTGCATGCAGTCTTAGTCCACATACGCCTGCATGCACACTGAATTACCCCCAAAGACTGGCTCTGTTGGCAAATAATTGCATTTAAACTCTTAGTTCAATGGTCTATGAGGCAGTGTCATTGCTGAAGCAAAGCAGGTCTGGGGCTGGCCAATGCCTGGATGGGAGAGGATCCTGGGAGACCCATGTACACCAGCTTGGATTTCTTGTTGGAAGGAAGGTGTAATATAAAACATACCAAACAAACAAATAATTCAGTTGTCACAGATAGCACTTTTTGCATTTCTTGGCCATTTAATCCCAGCCTTTACATTCTCTCTCCCCACTACCCTACAACTTCACACCTATGACAACATCAGATAACACTTAATGCATGCGATGATGTGAGCTCTGGTTAATTATAGCCTGTGCTGTCATACAGTGCTAGTCTTCTAAGTTTTTTTGGTGTGTGTGTGTTTGCGTTTGGTGAGGAAATTCTGCCAACGTTACATTCCGAGTGAGGTGCAGATGCATTCATTTTCGTAGCATGACATGAATGAACAGAGCTCCTCTGGTAGTCAAAATGTTCTTTATGTCACTGTAGAAAGGGAACGTTTGGCATTCAGCAATCAAACACAGTGTTGCTTATCAAGGGCATGATATATGAATGATAAAGGATAAATTTACTCTGATAACTCCCTAGGGCTAATACCCTTTTTGACTTAGGACCCTTGGATCTTGTTGACTGAGGGGGAGGTGAAGATTAAACATTTAGCCACCAGCCCCAAACCTGGTGCCATTTCAACTTTTTGCTTGAATTGTTAAAGCTGCATTGCTAATCCCCCTCCAGGCCCAAATTTTGTGTCTATCCTTTCATCTCATCCATTCAGTAAGTAAAGTGTCTATTCAGAGGCCAGTGGGAAGAATCCTTTCTGAAACACAACACTTAGCTTGCTGTTCCCCACGTTGCACAGTTTGTGGTTGCTGATGTTGGTGATCCTAAATACCGTATTTTTCGCTCTATAAGATGCACCTTTTCCCTCCTAAAAAGTAAGGGGAAATGTGTGTGCATCTTATGGAACGAATGCAGGCTGTGCCACTATCCCAGAAGCCAGAATAGCGAGAGGGATCGCTGCGCAGCACTCCCTCTTGCTGTTCTAGCTTCTGGCTTAGCCGCGCGAAGCCTCTTCAGGGCAGGGGGAGCCTTCATCCCGCTGCCCTGAAGAGGCTTCACGCGGCTATCCCTCTTGCTGTTTTAGCTGCTGGCTTAGTCCCTCAGTCCCCACCTCCTGGAAAAGCCCCCAAGAGTCGCGCTCCCTTTAGAGAGGTGTGCGGAGTGTGTGTGTGGCTCTTGGGGGCTTTTCCCCGAGGAGGGAGTGACAGGCTGCCCTTCTCCCTCTTCGGGGAAAAGCCTGCAAGTGCCACACACACGCTCCACACAGCTCGTGAAAGGGAGCGTTGAGCAGAGCCTGGGATGCATACAGGCTCTGCTCAGCACTCCCTTTAAAGAATATTTTTTTCCTTGCATTCCCCCTCTAAAAACTAGGTGCGTCTTACGATCAGGTGTGTGTTAAGGAGCGAAAAATACGGTATATCTCAGGCCTTGTTGCGTAGACTTGAGTTGAGCTACAGCAGAAGCTGCCAAAGTTGTTCCAGATGTTACTGGAATCCAACTCCCATCAGCTCCAGCCAGCATAGCCAATGGTTAGTGTAGATGGGAGTTGCAGTTCAACAGCATGGGGAGGGAGGAGGCACCACGTTGGTTGTCCCTATAATATGTGACCGAGAAGCAGAAATCAGGTGATACACTGCAGATAGGAACATGCTTGACTTTCAGTGGGTTATGTCATCAAGATCAGGGAACAGATCTAGCGCCTAAATAAATGATGTCTCGGGATGCATTCCTTTACAACGTGTGTAGGGAACCTTTAGGCCCTCCAGGTGTTGCTGAGCCACAACTCCCATCATCCCTGGCCAATGGTCATTCTTGCTGGGATTTATTTATTTAATTTGTATAAATGATTTATTTATTAAATTTGTATAGGTCTCAGGGCAGTTCGCAACATGAAGTTGCAATATAGAAAGTACAAAACACGTAATAAAAATAATAAAATCAAATTAATAATAATAATAATAATAATAATAATATTTGTACCCCGGCCATCCAGCTAGGTTTCCCCAGCCACTCTGGGCGGATTCCAGCAGAGATTAAAAATACACTAAAACCACTAAAACATCAGTCCTTAAAAACTTCCTTAAACAGGGATGCTTTCAGATGTCTTCTAAACATCAGGTATTTGTGTATCTCTTTGACATCTGATGGGAGAGCGTTCCACAGTGTGGGAGCCACTACCTAGAAGGCCCTCTGCCTGGTTGCCTGTAACTTGGCTTCTCACAGTGAGGGAACCGCCAGAAGGCCCTCGGCGCTGGACCTCAGTGTCTGGGCAGAACGATGGGGGTGGAGACACTCCTTCAGGTATGCAAACTAATAAAAAATACATTCTCCTAACAAAAGCCCCCAAAACAATACCCTGGCCCACAAACACAAATACAAATTAACATTTAAAGACAATATAAAACAACTCTATCCCCCCCAAAAAAATAAAACAACACCCACCCAAGTTAAAACCCCATCCCTGTTAAAAGCATAATTTTAGCACAAGGGGTTTGGCCCATGCCCTCGTTCCACCCACGAAGTGCCACTCCCAAAGGGACGATTCCCTTTGGCGGTGGCCCCATACCCAAGGCAGGCAGGCTTTATCGAGTTGCCCCAGCAACTGGTGCATGCCTTAGCTGGGCCAGCAGGTGTTTCTAATGCCACCTGCCTGTCCAGGGTCCTGGTCCCTGCCCTACTTGCACACCTGCAGGCAGGTCCTGGTCTAGAAGTCCCCCGAGAAGCCACAGGTCCAGCAGGTTGTGGTGGGGAGATGGAGGTCCCCCAGGGCAGCAGCTGCAGGCAGGTCCTCTGCTGCAGTTGATGGGAGCTGCAGTTCAGCAACATACTGTCTGGAAAGGTAATGCTGTCATTCACTTTTGTGGAAAAGCAGAGAGCTAAATTTAGGGCAGTGTTGCACTGAGGTCAAAGCCTATCCCATACCACCCACCCCTGACACTGGCAGGCTAAAGGGCTGCAATATTTTGCAGGATTTTGTTTTTCCCCCTCCCTCCCATGCCCCTGTTTCAGTGTACAATCCCTTCCAGCAAAATTGATGGGCCCTTTGCTAGTGTAAATTAAATAAAGCAGTGATGAAACAACCAGAGGCTTATCTTTCAATACCAAAATGCTTGGTCGACACACACACACACACACACACACACACACACACACAGCATCCAGCATTGCCTCTGTGGAACTTTTGAGACTGGGCTTTGAAGGACCTCCAGGCGAAATGAATTGCAAAGCTGGTTAGAAAGCCTCTTTGCTTTTCCTGATTGCACCAGTGCCCAGAAGACATTACAAAGAGCCTGCTCTTAGCAGACCACAGAGGCCACAGTGATAGACAGAAAGAGGCAACTCTTTTTGTAGATCAAAGCCTGGAGCGTGAATTATGTCCAGGAGGTGATGCAAAGCCAGAGCATGCATCTGAACACAGCTGTAATCTTATTGATTAGCACTGTATGTATATAGTCCATCTGGAAATTCTGTAGAAAAACAATAGGTTGAAAATATATATAACATGTAAAGAGAAAGAAGGAACAGCATAATTCAGGTGTGGGGAACTTTCAGCCCTGCAGATGCTGCTGAACTACAACTCTCATCATCCCTGGGCATTGGTCTGATGGGAATTGGAGTTCCCCGTATGAGGGGTTTAACCATCAATCCCTCTTCCCAGGGAACTCGGAGAATTGTAGCTCTGTGCAAGGAATAGGGGTCTTGTAATAACTGTCAGCACCCTTAATAAATGGCAGCTCCCATAATTCTCTAAAGGGGAGCCATGACTCTTTAGAGCGGCATCACAGAACTTTAAATGCATGGTGTGGAATGTGGCCTGGGAATGGTTAGGTGGAAAGCAGCTTCCCTGTGTGTTTCCATCTCCTGGCTATGTAGTTTAACTCAGGGATTTGGAGAAGGGCCACAGCACAGTGGTAGAACCTCTGCTTTGCACTCTAAAGATGCCAGCTTCATTTCCCTGCATCTTCCATGTACCGCTGACAAAGACCCTCAGAGAACCACTGTCAGTGACTGCAGACAATACTTAGCTAGATGAACCAGTGGCTTGATCATGGGCTTCTGTGTTCCTAACATGTCCTAATAGGATACTTGGCCTCTGTTTAGATCTGCATTCAGCACCCTCCAATCCATGCCATTTATCCACCACATTGTACAGTGGGTGGCTGAAAACTTGTGTCCTGAGAAATACCACACTGAGCTGTTTTCTGGGGACTTGAAATAACAGCTTCCTACCCAACACTGCTCAGAAAATTGCTGCTGCTATTGCCACCACCAGCAACAACATGCTGACTGCACTTCCCTGTCTGGCAGCCAGTATCCCGGGATACCATATTTCCTAGCCCTGCCTTGAAAATGCTGATCAGCTGAAGATGTCTCTGCTATGGCCATGTCTCCTTTTCCCCTTGTTCTTTCTATTTCCCTGGATCATTTTGGAGGCCTCTTGAGAGCAGGAGAAAGTGGCTGGGGATTTGTAGCACATGCTCACAGTGCTTGCAAAGGACCAGACTCTTTCAGGGCCAACAATGAGATGTTTGTTTATCACTATCTGAAATCAGTCGTCACCTCCCACCAGTCTTACTGGGCAGTCTTCTGCAGAGTGGCTCAGAATAGCCAAATTATTGTCACCATCCCTTCTAGCAAGCTGTTGTGCTCCCCCCCCCCCATGGTGCAGATCTGCAGCCCGGGAAAATGCCTTGCTACAGATGATGATGATGATAATAATAATAATAATAATATTTATATCCCGCCTTCCCCAGCTGAAGCCTGGCTCAGAGCGGCTAACAACAGTAAAAATAACACAGTTTACATAAATTCATAATAATTTAATATGAAGTTGAATGGGTTGAATGAGTCTACATCAGGGGTGAAGAAAATTGTGTCTGCCGGATAGTAGTGGACTTCAGCTGCCATTATCCCTGACCATTGAACATGCTGGCTGGAGTTGAAAGGTAGTTGGAATCCCACGAGATCTGGGGGGTCGGGAAGCACAGGTTCTCCATTGTTAGGTATAGTAATGATGATGATAATGATAATAATAAATTTATTATTTATACCAAGCTCACATGGCTGGGTTTCCCCAGCCACTCTGGGTGGCTCCCAATCGAATATTAAAAATATGATACAGCATTAAACATTAAAAACTTCCCTGGAATATTCCCAGGAATAAACCTGAAATAGTATGTGAATCCACAACCTTCATAGGTGCCATTGATCAACTGACCAAGTTCTATTGTGTTACATTTTTGTTGTGCTGCTAGACCAGGCTGATGTCTATTAATTTCTCATTTATTGGGACCAGATGAATGGGTTCAGAATCCTCAAAATCTTTCTCAAAGGCACCAGCATTGACACGTTGCTAATAATAATTGATTCATTCAGTGCGAGTAATAATAACTGCCGGGTGCTTATTGTTTATTATGCTGATTCGCAGCGTCAAAACCAATGACTTAAAAGAGTGCCACAACTAGCAGTTTACTACAGAAGAAAGATGACTTAGTCGTATCTTATAACTCATGAAGGAAGCAGGGAGGTGTCTTGAATGCAGTGAAGTTGCATCACACGCAGGGCTTCCGTT
Organism: Podarcis raffonei; assembly: GCF_027172205.1. NCBI lineage: Eukaryota > Metazoa > Chordata > Lepidosauria > Squamata > Lacertidae > Podarcis > Podarcis raffonei. Next base: position 110,687,373 of record NC_070604.1, on the reverse strand, counting down.
TCAGAGACAGCACATATATGCAAACTTGTGTATAGCCAGAATTTACCTGGCTGCTAGCTGGCAGAGGGAGGGGGGAGTAGGCCCTGTGGGGAGGCCCTCCCCATGTCTCCACTGCCTCCCCTCACTCTAACATGTGCTGCAGAAGCATTGAGAGGGCTCTAGCAGGTTGCTTTCCCTCCTCTCAGGGGCGTTGTGGTGAAAAGAGAGTGCTGAGCAGCAACCTGGCTCCCCCTGCTGTGGTGATCGATGTCTGGCGGGGAAATGGCAGTGGGTGATCGGCTTCGCCGTCAGCAGCAGCCTCCCAGGCAACTGTTGAAACAGAAAAAGGGGAGAGAGAAAAGCAGAGCTGAAATGGAGAGGAGGCGGCGGGAGGCAGACAGAGAGAGAGAGAGAGAGAGAGAGAGAGAGAGAGAGAGAGACAGGCAGAAGAAAATGGGTGGAAAGGATCTGGAGTGGTGCATTGAACACAAATAGTTGAACTCGCACAAGTTAAACTTTCATGTTATGCAACTACGCTGTGTGGTGCAGTGGTTAAGAGTGGTGGACTCGTAATCTGGTGAACCGGGTTTGCTTCCCCGCTCCTCCACATGCAGCTGCTGGGTGACCTTGGGCTAGTCACACTTCTCTGAAGTCTCTCAGCCCCACTCACCTCACAGTGTTTGTTGTGGGGGAGGAAGGGAAAGGAGATTGTTAGCTGCTTTGAGACTCCTTAGGGTAGTGATAAAGCAGGATATCAAATCCAAATCCAAATTCTCAGTCAGGGCTTGAAAATTTGCAGCGAAGCTATCAGACAGGCTCCACCTATTGTGTTGAAAGATGTTTTATTTTTGTTTTTTTAATGCTCAACACATTTAAAAATCCCATACATTGCAATTATATACAAATCTACTAAGAAATAAGTCCCATGCAGCTGAACTTCCTCTTAACTGTGTAGAGCAGCGGTTCTCAGCCTGTGGGTCCCCACATGTTGGTGGACTACAACTCCCAACATCCCTGAGCTCTGGCCTTGCTAGCTAGGGGTGATGGGAGTTGTAGTTCAACAACATCTGGGGACCCACAGGTTGAGAAAGGCTGGTGTAGAGAATTGCAGCCTTACTGTGCTGAGATCTTTCCCCACCAATCACGCTCTTGCTGTCCCTTCTTCATATCACGGCCTCCTTCTGAAATAGCTGAGAGCTGCTTTGCAATGTCACCCTCTTGCCGTGCGTGCTTTGCAGGCGGCGTGGCTCAGGAGCACGCCCCAGGTTTATCCTCCTTCACCAGCATCACCCATGCATGGAATGTCATGTGTGACTGTGCTATATGCACAGAAAATGCACATATCTGGCAGGAATCACAGGGACTTGGGCCAAATACCTAATGGCCATAGGCTTTGACTTAGCGTAGAAAGCTGCCCGGCATGTGCTTTGGCACAGGAAGGAACAGGCTTGCGTAGCCTCAAGTCCTGCACAGTTGTGGGTGATGGTGCTTCCCTGACCTCCCAGCAGATGGGTCACTGCTAGTTATTTGGAGGGAGAGTGGAAGAGGCAAGGTTACAAGGGAGATCAGCACTGTGCAATTGCAGTGTTGGGGCAGGGGGTTGTATTGGCAACACTTAAGCTGGCCTCCCCACCACCTTACCCTCCCCCACTTTTCCTCCTGGTACGCAGCAGCGACTCACCTGCCAAGAGCTCAGAGAAGCATTGCTGCCCCATCCTCCCATCTGCTGCTGACCCTGTGCTTGACAGTATAAAGCCTCTACACTGGTTAGTTCCTGCCTGCTATTGCTTAGCCAGCAGAGCAGATGCAGGTGGTGCTGTGGCCTAAACCACTGAGCCTCTTGGGCTTGCCGATCAGAAGGTCGGCGGTTCAAATCTCCGTGAGAGCTCCCATTGCTCTGTCCCAGCTCCCGCCAACCTAGCAGTTCGAAAGCATACCAGTGGATCAAATCTATGCTTCCAGGTGCCATAAGAAAGCTGCAGAGATACTGCAGAATAGTGCACACCCTGGAAATGTTCTCTTTCAGTTTCTGCCTTCTGGAAGAAGGTACAGGGTTATAAAGACTAGGACTAGCCGTCTGAGAAACAGTTTCTATCCAAATGTGATTTTGGTTTTAAACACGGTGTAAGATAGTCTCTATGTGAGTATATTGTATTTAATTATGGGGTATCAGAGTTTTTAGTCGCTAACTAGGCTGGGATAGTTGGGATAGCAGGCTTGTTGGTTTTTGAATGTCTGCTGTAGATTTTTCAATTTTGTTGTTGTGTATGGAATGATGACAATAAAGATTATTGTATCGATTATCGTAGCGATTATCGTATTGCATCAAGTAGATAACTAGGAACTGCTATGATGGGAAAGTGAATGGCGTTTCCATGCTCTCTGGCTTCCATCGCGGTGTCTCATTGCACCAGAAGCTGTTTAGTCATGCTGGCCACATGACCTGGAAATCTGTCTGTGGACAAACGCTGGCTCCCTCAGCCTGAAAGCGAGATGAGGGCCACAACCCCAGTCCAGTCGCCTTTGACTGGACTTAACCATCCAGGGGCCCTTTACCTTTACCTTATTAACTGTCCACTGTACGTTTGTCTCCGACTTTAGTAGCAACATCTAGTAATTCATTTCTAATGACAGATGGCAGGGATCCTGGCCTGGGAAACCCTTTTATCCCAGGTCCAGATTTGGGGACAGCAATCCACAGACCTGACCTGGTCCTGATAATGACCTGTACCTTTGCTGCATCTCTGCCATTAGAAAACGGAGGGTGGGTTGCATGCGCAGGGTATGTGTTGCTATATTGTTGCTTAATATTTGGGAGGTTGTATACCTTCAAAAGCAGCTTATACATGTTTGAAAACATGGAGTCCAATGATCAGTGTGTGCAGGAATTGCACCTTCTCCCCCTCCCCCATGTAGAGTCTCTGCAATGGGAGATACTGCAAGCTGATCCTGAAACTAAGGTGCAAAGTTCATATCTTGAAGCACACTGTCTCTTCCATGATAGAGCATTCAACCATGAAAAGAGCCTAATAATCATCCTCAAAAGCCTTTCTTTTCAGTAAAAGCATTTTCCGACATTACTTGAAATGACTCCAGAGGTAGCTTCCGCATCAAAGAATCCTTTGATTGCGTTGATTGTCCTTAAATGCTAGTTTTCAAATCTTGTCCTTTGTTAAGCTGGCTGCCCTGTTGTTTTAAATCTCCTGACTCTTTTTCTTTCCTGGTTCGAACCTTTCCTGTGTTGTGCTGATAATATCACACTTAATTATGAGAAGCATGAAACTCCCATTACACAGTGTAAATATGGGTGCTCCTGTTGCTTCTATGAGAGATGCTTAACTCTCTTTCCTTGCAATATCACTTTTCCCCCCTTTTCATGTTGTATTGATGTTGACTCGCTATTTCCTTTCTCCTGATATGACAGTTTGCTGAATCTGGAGCAGGGTCACGCAGTCCCCACTTGAGAGAACTTTAATTGGTTTTGAGAAAACTTGTTTGGCTTTCTTGGAAATGCCTCAGATGTTTTGCCTGGAAAAGTCTATAAGAAAGTAAAAACCTAGAGGGGTAACTAACAAAGCTAGGAAAATATATTTGCAAACATAAAAAATATGAATGCTGTGCATAGCTATAAAAACCCACACAGAGCTCACGGATAGACACAGTTTCATTCACATTCAGTTCGTGGGTACAATTTCACTGTAACAATTCAAAGCAGAGTTAATGTCTTGCCCGAGGAGAAACTTGCAAAATTGCTTCAAACCTGGCTTTATGTGAAATTCCCTTAGGAGGGACTCTAATCTGGAGTGACCCAATTTTGGTAATTTTGACGGCCGTGGATCTTAGACCTGATTCTTTTAAAAGAGCTGCTGCAAGATGCCTATTTTAAATCTTTTAATCTAAATGCATGCAAGTTCCACAGACATATATAGCTGTCCCCTGTACATATTCTTTGTTTTTCATCACACCGCTGCAAGTCTTGTTGGGTGAAAATTAAAGAATTAATGTGATAATTGGCTGCACACACAGAAACACACTTGCACCCCAATTGCCACATGGAAACAGCGACTAGGAGTTGGATTTGCATGCAACCACAATGTCATCATAAGGCCTAGGTTCATTTCATAGAATCATAGAATCATAGAATAGAATCATAGAATCATAGAATCATAGAGTTGGAAGAGACCACAAAGGCCATCGAGTCCAACCCCCTGCCAAGCAGGAAACACCATCAGAGCACTCCTGACATATGGTTGTCAAGCCTCTGCTTAAAGACCTCCAAAGAAGGAGACTCCACCACACTCCTTGGCAGCAAATTCCACTGTCGAACAGCTCTTACTGTCAGGAAGTTCTTCCTAATGTTTAGGTGGAATCTTCTTTCTTGTAGTTTGGAACCATTGCTCCATGTCTGCTTCTCTGGAGCAGCAGAAAACAACCTTTCTCCCTCCTCTATGTGACATCCTTTTATATATTTGAACATGGCTATCATATCACCCCTTAACCTCCTCTTCTCCAGATGAGTTGACTCCAGTGAGTTTATTGTAACATAGTCCTTAGGTAAAGGTAAAGGGACCCCTGACCATTAGGTCCAGTTGTGACCAACTCTGGGGTTGCAGCGTTCATCTCGCTTTATTGGCCGAGGGAACTGGCATACAGCTTCCAGGTCATGTAGCCAGCATGACTAAGCCACTTCTGGCGAACCAGAGCAGCGCACGGAAACACCGTTTACCTTCCTGCTGGAGTGGTACCTATTTATCTACTTGCACTTTGACGTGCTTTCAAACTGCTAGGTTGGCAGGAGCAGGGACCGAGCAACAGGAGCTCACCCCATCGCAGGGATTCAAACCGCCAACCTTCTGATCGGCAAGTCCTAGGCTCTGTGATTTAACCCACAGCACCACGCACATCCCATAGTCCTTATACACTCACAAAATCAAATCACGATAGAGGCAGGGAAGCATCTCTTGGAATCCTTCCATACTTTGAACATCCACATTGGATGCTTTAGCGATGTTTCAGTGAAGGAGAAGAATTGATGGGTGGTTTCAACTTAATTTTACTCAGTATGAAGCTATTGAAATTACTGAATGTGACTAAATTAAATCCACTAATTTCCATAGGCCTACCACCCATAATCTTAAAATAAAATAATATCTGATTTCATCTTCAATCTTCTAATCCATGTTTTGTTGCACTTGCCTATCAGCTCCTACAAATTCGCATAAGTAAAAGCAGATGTGTTTAAACTGGTAGTTACAGTGGGCCAAAATAGTTTTAAATCCCAGTACTTTAGGCTCGGGAAAAGTGTTGACTGTGCTGCCCCTTTTCAGCATATCCACCTCCTCCTCCTCCTCCTCACACTCACATAATTAATTTGAAAATCTGTTTGGGTGATTTCTTCCCCCATCTAAATTGTTTATGTAAGTGATCAGTCTGGCTTCACCCACACAACTTGATTGCATGTCAAATTTTGCCATCAAGTCACATTAGTAACATTTAATTTATTAATCAGTAAAATTTGATGTAGGCAAATCTGTGGCTTTGAGCGCTGCATTATATTTAATATTGGGTTCAGCTCTATTCCTTTCCAAGTTTCATTGCATTTTTGTCGCTGGTCCTGGCAACCAACATTATTTCCTTCCTTCTGAATCACTTAGATGTTTTGAAATGGATAAGCAAACATGTGTCATGGGCCTTGTGCATACTTCTTGGCAGGACCGATCAGAAGGTGAGAAGGGTTTGACTAAGGCTACTGAGACTTGCCAAGGAGGAGCCAAGTGGTTCTTTGGCCAACATTCCTGACCTGCTGGAGCCTGATTTTCCAGTGGAGGAGGAAGAACAGACAAATCCAGCCCCAGCTACACCGCCCCCTGAGAATGAGGTTCCTCCAGCAACTGGGGCGGTGCATGAACCTGAGTTGTTCAGGGAGTTGGCCAGACAGACTGAAACAGATGTGCTGGTCTGACTTACTCACAGGAGTGCCTACTTGCTTGCCCAGTTCCATCACTTTGGATGATAACTGCCCAAATAACTGTGCCAGCCCTACTCTTCAAAAAGAGAGCAAAGGAGTTGTGTTCGTCTTTGAGACAACACCTTCACTTGAGCCTACTAATGTACCTTAGAGCCCTTGTTCTGAATTATTGAGCTGTGTAACCTTTAACCTGCTCTCTGTCAAAGCCGCAGAATGACTTTTGGAATAAAATATTTGCGAACATAATTGGGCTGAGAGTCTGAGCATGATGTCAGGACAAAATGCGCATTTTAGGAGCAAAGCAAATGCATTTTGCACTCTCTGTACCCCATCTGGTTTGTCCCCCCACATAATATCTCCCAATCCTATTGGATGGCTTTCCCATGAGCACAGAGTTGTATTCATTGAGTGGATTCAAAAGATGTATGTACAAAGGAACCAAATTGGATCGGTTCCATATATCTTCCTTGTTTTCCATGCGCAATTATTAGGTAAAGGGTCAGCTCCAAGTTTGTAGGCTCAGGGCCGCTTGCCTTTTCCCCTCATAAAGGCAGCATCTGTGACAATGGTGGGGAAAAGTGCCAAAAACCACCTGATGCTCCTCGCAATGCCACCCAGCTCTTAACTGGCTGGAGCATCTAGCCACGTTGGAGGCAGCAACAAGAGGCATGGTGTAGGAACCATAATGACAGCAGCTCCAGATGCTTAGCCCAATATTCCTCAGTGCCAGGCCCTAGATTTATTTTAATGGAGGCATCTGCACCAGCGCCAGGGGCCCTCTGGGGAACTTGGGTCCTCAGCATTTCCCCAAGGGAGCCATGTGATACCAGGTCTAGTGAATCACTTAAAGTTCTCATCATTTCAGTAGCTTAAAAAGAATGCATTATCTGCCACAGATACTGCCATGTTCTTTGCAAGAGAGGAGAATGGGGAGAAAACCAAAACAAATTGGTCCCATCTCCAGTGAACACCCTTGGCTATCACAACAGCTGTGGTGGTTACCAGCCACTAGTGGATATTGCAGAGCCTAGAGAAGGTCATTCTTTCCCTACATGTTTTCATTTTGTGTGGACTCCACTTCCAGTTTTTTTTTTAATTAATTCAGTTCCTCCTTTTTTAACTGTTCTCTTTTGCAGTTAGGTGAGAGCACCTAACTCTCCAATGAGTGAACAACTGCAAATAAGCTTGTCATCCCTTCAGCTACTTCTAAATGAAGTTTATCGTCAACACAGTCAACTCTCATTTAAAAACCAAGTGGCTGTTGATGGTAGAACTCAGCTTCAGTGCTCCCAAACTTTGTGTGTTGAATTGCAACCCAAGCTTCAGGGTTCACTGAGGTATTGAGCCCACGAATGATAAATAGGCCACATCAGACATCTGCTTTGTGCTGCTCATCTGATTCCCATCCATCTAAAAGAAAGATATCTGCTGCAGATGAAAAACTAACCAATTTATTGTGGCATAAACTTCCATCTGAAGAAGTGGGCTCTGGTTCACAAAGAGAAAATTTATCCCGCATCATATTAGTTGGCTTTTAATGGTGCCACAAATCACCTTTACTTTTGCTGCTAACACAGTGGCCCCCTCAGGAATTTGAAGAAATTACAGTTAAGTCCACATGGAATTCCCAGTCTCCCCCAGGTAGAAATATTTGCTTCAGAGCCTTCATTCTGAAATCCCCTTAATCCTGTCCTTGTTGGGTTCAGATGGCAGTGATTGGAGTTTGGGCCACAGCATGGCAGTACCTCCACAACAAGCCTCTTTTGCATGAAATACAGCTTCATAATATAGCTTTCTTACATATAAGCAAAGGCACTTGGGAGAAAACAAAATTTCTCAAGGGAAAGATGAGGCTAAGAGTGGGTCTTTAATATTACAGTAAATCAAGGTTTATGCACTTGCCCTTTCTCCCTGCACCTCCATGGAAAACCAATGCATTTCATATCATATTAGACGTGTGTGCACACACCCTTGTGTAAAGTAGACTTTGAAATGACTGTCTGCAGTGAAAGATCATTTTTGAATCGCAGATGGGTTAATTAAAAATCACTGTTCATATTCTTGCTGTAATAATAATAATAATAATAATAATAATAATAATAATAATAATAATTTATTAATTATACCCTGCCCATCTGGCTGGGCTTCCCCAGCCACTCTGGGCAGCTTCCATAAAAAAAAAATTAAAATACTGTAATACATCAAACATTAAAAGCTTCCCTAAACAGGGCTGCCTTCTAATGTCTTCTAAAAGTCTGGTAGTTGTTGTTCTCTTTGACATCTGGGGGAGGGCGTTCCACAGGGCGGGTGCCACTACTGAGAAGACCCTCTGCCTGGTTCCCTGTAACTTGGCTTCTCGCAGTGAGGGAACCACCAGAAGGCCCTGGGAGCTGGACCTCAGTGTCCGGGCAGAACGATGGGGGAGGAGACGCTCCTTCAGATATACTGGACCGAGGCCGTTTAGGGCTTTAAAGGTCAGCACCAACACTTTGAATTGTGCTCGGAAACGTACTGGGAGCCAATGTAGGTCTTTCAAGATGGTCTCAGCGGCCGCTCCCAGTCACCAGTCTAGCTGCCGCATTCTGGATTAGTTGTAGTTTCCGAGTCACCTTCAAAGGTAGCCCCACGTAGAGCGCATTGCAGTAATCCAAGCAGGAGATAACCAGAGCATTTACCACTCTGGCGAGGCAGTCTTCAGGCAGATAGGGTCTCAGCATACGTACCAGATGGAGCTGGCAAACAGCTGCCCTGGACACAGATCTGACCTGTGCCTCTATGGACAGCTGTGAGTCCAAAATGACTCCCTGTATTGTTGAGAAAGACAGGTTTTCATGAAATCTGTAGGTTAAGGGCTAAGTGGCATATTTTCTATTTGAGTCATAATCCATTTGTGAGGAACCACCTGAAATTAAGAAAACAGCAGTCCAAAGGATATCAATGGAACGCCTGAAATCCATACACTGTTGCTAAAGTAGATTACCCTCCCAAGGGGGGCTACAAGTAAAGCAACGTCTCTGGTATTGCCAGTGCCTGGCAATTTTAAAACAGTAAACAGAAATTGGAGCAGCAATGTAGGCAATGGGAATAGAGTTAAATAATTCCAGAATGCTTCTAGATTGTACCAGTTTATTGGTGATCAGATTTATAATGCTCTGGTAACCTCTATGTTAGAGTTCTGGTACATGTTATATGTGGGGCTGCCTCTGAAGATGGTTTGAACATTTCAGCTGGTGCAGAATTCAGCAGCTAGGTTGCTCACTGAGACAAGACCGATTGAGCATATAACACCAATCCTGGCCTGACTGCACTGGCTGCTACTTAGCTTCCAGGCCCAATTCAAAGTGTTGGCTTTCATCTTGAATTGCTTAGGCCCACAATACCTCAAGGAATGCCTTTCTCCATGTGAAGCTCATCACCTGTGCTCATCACCTGAGGCCCTTCTTCATGTATCTCCTCTGTGAGAGGTTCAGAGGGCGGCAACGTGAGAACAGGCCCTCTCTGCCATTTGTGGGATGCTCTCCCCAGGGTGGCTCACCTGGCGTCTGTTCTGCCAAAGGCAAGGTGGTTCTTTTAAAATGAGATTCAGAAGCAATGAAAGCTACACAAGTGAGAGAGAAGATTAAAGATGTTATTCTGAAGGAGCGTCTCCACCCCCATCGTTCTACCAGGACACTGAGGTCCAGCTGTGAGGGCCTTCTGGCAGTTCCCTCACTGCAAGAAGCCAAGTTACAGGGAACCAGGCAGGGGGCCTTCTCGGTAGTGGCACGCCCTCCCACCAGATGTCAAAGAGAACAACAACTACCAGACTTTTAGAAGACATCTGAAGGCAGCCCTGTTTAGGGAAGCTTTTAATGTTTGATGCATTACTGTATTTTAGTATTTTGTTGGAAGCCACTCAGAGTGACTGGGGAAGCCCAGCCACATGGGCAGAGTATAAATAAATAAATTATTATTAATAATAATAATATTATTATTATTCTAAAACAGCAAGCAATGTTTACATACCAAGCAAGCAGTTCAGTCTGCCACTTGGAAGCCCTTAAGTTTGCCCGGCCCTGCGGCCAATCAGTCCGTGCATGAGCTTCAAAGACGCTCTGCCCAAACTGTCCAATTTTATAGATAGCCACCCCCTCCCAATGCCTCACTTTCTCAAAACAATGTCCAACATCAAAAAATGTACCCAGCATTATCCTCCACAACTGATGAGACAGCTATGGGGGGGGGGGTACTTCCTCCCAATGTTCTCAAAACATCTAAGACTGTTCTCACACCATCAAGGAACTTAACGGGGGGGGGAGGAACAGAGGCAGGAAGGACTCTGTGTCAGATCACTAACTCCTCAATACATTTTGTTTTCTGGATGCATTTCCCATACAGCTTCTTGGTTACATATATTTAGGTGCGAGGCAAAAATATTCCTCTTCTGACCTAGAGCTTCTGGGAGAAGGGCTGCAACTCAGTGGTATAGCATCTGTTCATGCAGAAGATCCAGGGTTCAATCTTTGGTGTCTCCAGGTAGGACTGGGGAGGACTTCTACTTGAAACCCTGGAGAGCATCTCATATTGAGCTAGGTGGACCACTGGTCTGCTGACTAAGGCAACTTGTTTCCAAACATTACTGGATTGGCACAGGTATGACACATGCTGCCACAGTTCCCATGGTACTGAGGTCATGTGCAAAGGACCCTGCGGGGATACATTCCTAACATGCTTATTTATACTGGATTCCTGTTAATTCACTGAATAGGCAACAAGGTAATGAAGCAGCAATTGATTGAGTAGCATGCCACTAAATATGGCCTAGTTCCAAGCCATGATGTAGAAACATAGTTGAAGCATTAAGTCTGGCCAATACCTGGATGGGAGACAGCCTGGGGACCTCATGAATACAGTGGTACCTCGGGTTACAGACGCTTCAGGTTACAGATGCTTCAGGTTACAGACTCCGCTAACCTAGAAATAGTACCTCGGCTTAAGAACTTTGCTTCAGAATGAGAATAGAAATCACGCGGCGGTGGCAGCAGAAGGCCCCATTAGCTAAAGTGGTACCTCAAGTTAAGAACAGTTTCAGGTTAAGAACGGACCTCTAGAAGGAATTAAGTTCTTAACCCGAGGTACCACTGTACACACAAACTTGAGTTTCGTCATAGGGAATGAAGGAAGTCAGAATACGAATGTGATAAATAAATTCTAGTCATTTTGCCAGGACTTCTCATTAACATTTTTTTCCATCTATATCTTAACAATCTATCTTGTATTTCCTTCTGGCATTTAATAACTGTTAAGGCCTTTTAAAATGCTGCAGCGTTTAGTTTACTCTCACAAACAACTGCTGTTCCAGTGGCTCCAAATGGCAGCTTCATGGTATGGAACTGAAATGAGTAATGGATCAATGCACACAGTGGACCAAAATGACCCATGAAAATAACTTTGAGCTGTCTGGGTGGATGGGGATGGAAGCAGAGTGTTCCACTCTGTCACATTCTGAATGGACAGCAGAGTGGAAGGAATAAGCTTTGATGCTGATTCCACAGTATGGAGAAGTCTGCTTTCTAATTTTCATACATTGCGATCCATAGCGAAAGATAACTTGATTTTCTGGACTAATCAGCTTCAAGAGTTTTGTGTTTAAACATGATCCAAGGGCTTCATTTCCTTCTTTCCTTCTCTCTTTTTGCCGGGGTGGGAGAGAGAGGGCTAGATGGTTTGCTGAAAAATCTCCCAGCAAAGCAATTTCAGCCTTAATTGGTATGCAGAGATATCTCCTTAATTGGGGTGCCATTGGCATCCATGTCGCTAATGGCAGGTCCAGGCAGTGACATAGGGCTAAATGGCATTTAACTAGGTGTGAAATAGAAGCGAATATTTAATCTTAGACCGCTTCCAAAGGATGTGTGCATGTACAGTATGGTAGAAAATCATGAATAAAATAAGAGAGACAGGAAATGAAGGCAACTAATGGATTCTGAATCACACTTACCAGTATTTGACTATGCAGCAGAATTCTTAACAGCAATTAAGTGAGAGGAAGATCAGGTGAAATAATTCTTTTTGAGGTCTTTCTGAATTAAGTGTTGGTTTTAAAGTGGAAATTATTCACCTGTAGCAAATGCATTTTATGGAAACCATTCTCTGTTTACAGATATAAACTCCCTCTGAGGTTCCAGACACGGAAAGCATTTTGTTTTGTTTTGTATTTGGGTGCAATCGGCTATAGAAAATAATGTTAGAGACTGCCTCTGCCCTTCCAGGCTTTCCTGTGTGAAAGCTCTTTAAGTTAAGAAATAATTGCGCACTATGATGGGTTAGAAGTCAATTTTTGGATAACGAACCATAGAGCTCTGGAGGGAATACTGAGAAACTTAGCAAAATCAGTACTATATGGATTTTCAGTAGCCACTAACTAAACTATAATCTTCAGATTTGGAGACAAATATAAATTCAGCTTTATCTGGACAGAGTTTGCTGCCTACAGTAGAGTATATAATTGATTAAAATTGTGAAAAGATGCTTCAGCATAAACAGCATGCAAGATAGAGCTTTTTTAATGAATATTTCCCTATGCAATTTTTGACGTTGAATAGTCTCGTGATAGCCCTGTCTGAATCTTTGAATATTTACCAGATATCTGACAAATCTTTCATGTCTATGTTTTCCGTTCAGTTACGTTTTATTTCAGTATTTGATACTTTGATGTTGGGTTCTCTGTTCTTTGATATATGAAAGTTGATATTTGACAACGTTTGATAGTTGAAATTCAGTGGTTTGTAAATAAAGGCCAGCTCTTTCAAAGAGCTCAGATCCCATTTGAGCTCAGATCCTATTTGCAGAGATCCTTTAGAGACCTGCCTAAAGGCGAATGTAATTAGAGATCCTGGATATATTGGGTTACTCTTATAATTCTGTGACTGGGATGCCCCCAAAGGTTATCTTCTCCAAGCAGAGGAAACACGGAAGACTCAGCCACAAATCAGACCCATAAACTGATTAATCTTTGCCATTTTTCTAAAGTTTAGAAAGACATGAGTAATGGAGGTCACAATATACATTTAGGAATCACCCATATTCATTTTGCTTCCACAGATTTTATGTGGAAGGTACACTGATTTTACACTGATCTTTCTTGAGCATTCATCCTGATTTGCTTGTGAGGTGTTTATGCATCTTCTCATTCATTCATTCATTCCACACTTTTGAATGTACAGTGGTACCTCTGGCTGTGAACGGGATCTGTTCCGGAGGCCCATTCGCAACATGAAAAGAACACAACCCGCAGCGGTGCATCTGCATATGCATGGGTTGCAATTCGCCGCTTCTGCGCATGCACGTGATGTCATTTTGCACTTCTGTGCATGCGCAAGTGGCGAAACCCGGAAGTAACCCTTTCCGGTATTTCCAGGTCGCCGTGGGACGTAACCTGAAAGAACGTAACATGAAGCAGACGTAACATGAGGTATGACTGTATTGGGGCATGTGCAGAGTGCCCATTCGACTCACCAGCAGAATGTGCCAATGGAACAGAAAACACCAGACAGTTTGGGTAGGGTCAGTTCCTTTACTGACAGCTTAGCGGTTACATACACTTGTAGTACACAGTCCTTCCTGCAGCAGTCTCCTTGCAACACAGATTAGGCTCTAGCCAAGGGTGGAGTCCAAGAGCAAACTTGCTTCAAACACAAGTGTATTTATACTTTAGACTGTGCTGAGCCACTCTCACATGCTTGCTGATTCATACTTAACTAGTTGCGGGTGCAGCACAAAACACACCCACATTAACCAGCACACCTAGATTCACCCTTTCTTGTCCTTTTCCTCTGCATGCATAAATCCTTATACAGTCATATCTTGGTTTTCGAACAGCTTAGTTCTCGAACATTTTGGCTCTCGAACTCTGCAAACCCGGAAGTGACTGCTCCGGTTTGCGAACTATTTTTGGAAGCCAAACGTCCGACGGGGCTTCTGCAGTTTCCGATTCAGAACCCACGCTTTGGTTTCCAAACATTTTGGAAGTCGAACGGACTTCTGGAATGGATTCTGTTTGACTTCCAAGGTACGTCTGTACATTAACAGAATGCATTTTGCCACAATTTTCTGAACAAAACTTAAAAGTTCAGGAACTGTTGTTCTTTTAAGTGCTTTAGTTGTGCCAGAGCCCTTATGAAAATCATGAGCCGCATGGAGACACTGGAGACAGAAAAAAATTGCCTTTCCTTCCCATAAAATACCTGAAATTATGTAGGTTTCCTTAAGGTTCAAAACCGACCATAGGAAGTACTTTTCACATGACATCTACATTTTATGCAGAGGTGGATTTAGAGGAGTGCGACTGATTCAGTCACATGGGGCATAGCTCCTTGGGCGTGCTGCAGGGAACACTACAACTATGTTTTAGAATCATAGGCGGGCTGTGCCAAATTTTCATGTTGCACAGCATGCCGCTGAAATTTGGGATGCCAAGGTCCGCCATTGTTTCATGGAACATGTGGTGATGGCCACCAGCTTAAGATGATTTTAGAAGGTTATGTGGGTGGCTCTGTCAACAGCTACAAGGCATGACAGCTAAATGGCCTCTGTATTTAGAGGCAGCATATGATACGATACGATAATCTTTATTGTCATTGTCCCGTACAGAACAACAAATTTGAAAAAATCTACATCAGACATTCAGAAACCAACAAGCCTGCTATCCCAGCCTGATTATCCCCCTAAAAACTCTCATACCCCATAATTAAATACATTATACTCCCATAGAGACTACCTTAAAGGTAAAGGTAAAGGTACCCCTGCCCGTACGGGCCAGTCTTGCCAGACTCTAGGGTTGTGCGCTCATCTCACTCTATAGGCTGGGAGCCAGCGCTGTCCGCAGACACTTCCGGGTCACGTGGCCAGCGTGACAAGCTGCATCTGGCGAGCCAGCGCAGCACACGGAACGCCGTTTACCTTCCCACTGGTAAGCGGTCCCTATTTATCTACTTGCACCCAGAGGTGCTTTCGAACTGCTAGGTTGGCAGGCGCTGGGACCGAACGACGGGAGCGCACCCCGCCGCGGGGATTCGAACCGCCGACCATGCGATCGGCAAGTCCTAGGTGCTGAGGTTTTACCCACAGCGCCACCTGCGTCCCAGAGACTACCTTACACTGCATTTAAAAACCAAAATCGCATTTGGATAGAAACTGTTTCTCAGGCGGCTAGTCCTAGTCTTTATAACCCTGTACCTTCTTCCAGAAGGCAGAAGCTGAAAGAGATCACTATCCTGCTCTGTCCTGCATAGATTTTATCCTGCTGAGAACCAGGGACTGGAGAGGGAGGGCCAAGGCACAGGAGTTGAGCATCTACTTTGCACACAAGATCTGCAGCATCTGCAGCTGGGGTTGGGCGAGATTGCTGCCAGAAACCCTACAAAGCCTCTGGCAGTCAGTGTAGATAATACTGATCTAGATAGACTAATGGTCTTGACTCAGTAGCTTTCTATACCCTTAATGACTCGGGGGTCCTTGCAGCCCTCACTTGCCTATCTCTTCTGTGCATGAATGGGACTGTTTTCTGGGCACAGTGGTAGACTCAATGAAGACCAACAAACTGAGCTTGAACCCCTGAAAACCTATGCATACTGCCTTGAGAGGGAAGCCCCAATAGATATATACCTTATTCTTATTTGTATAAGACAAGGTTTTTTTTATTATAAATAATTGTTAAAAATTGGGGGTTGTCTTATACACAGATAGTGCAGGGGGGGGGACGTGCGATTGGTGGCAGCCGTGAGCAGGAGATGGTTATCAGCGATGGGGCGGGTGATTAGTGGCTGCAGCAAGGCATGCTGGTGATTGGCTGCTGCTGCGGCAAGTGGGTGGGCAATTTGCATCTGTTGGCAGTGAGCGGGCAGATGATTGGTGGTTTTGTTGAGGCGCGTGACTGGCAGCGGCAGTCAGGCGGGTGAGTGATTGTCGGCAACAATCTCAACAACTCTGGGCAGTCCTCCTCAAATAGATAGATTTCGCACCTCTTTCAGTCGTCTGTGTATTACATTTTTTTTAAAGATATTTATTAAAGTTTTTAAGGTATAGCAAAAAAAATGAAAAATAAAAAGAAACATACAAAATAAAAACAATTAAAAACACATTAATTTTCATAACATATCTTCCTCACGCTTATTTCCCCAGACCTCCTCATACCTCCCTTTTTTGTATTCCAGTATAGTTTGTTAGTTCAGCAAATCCTTACCATTAAACTTTTACCCATTTGTAAACCTTTTTTTCATATCTCTTAAAGCATTACAGCTGGAAACCACTTATTTTCTATCCAACATCCTTCTAACATTCATTAATTTTACAATATTTCTGTAAATAGTCTTTAAATTTCTTCCAATCTTCTTTCACCGACTCTTCTCCCTGGTCTCGGATTCTGCCAGTCATTTCCGCCAATTCCATGTAGTCAATCACCTTCATCTGCCATTCTTCCAGAGTGGGTAAATCTTGTGTCTTCCAATATTTTGCAATGAGTATTCTTGCTGCTGTTGTAGCATACATGAAAAAAGTTCTATCCTTCTTTGGCACCAATTGGCCGACTATGCCCAGAAGAAAGGCCTCTGGTTTCTTCAGAAAGGTATATTTAAATACCTTTTTCAATTCATTATATATCATTTCCCAGAAAGCCTTAATCCTAGGGCACGTCCACCAAAGGTGAAAGAATGTACCTTCAGTTTCCTTGCATTTCCAACATTTATTGTCGGGCAAATGATAGATTTTTGCAAGCTTGACTGGGGTCATGTACCACCTGTATATCATTTTCATAATATTCTCTCTTAAGGCATTACATGCCGTAAACTTCATATCTTGAATTCCTTAAATACCCTAATGGAAAACAGTCAGTATAATGGTTTTGTGTCCTAACTAAAATAATGGTTATATATAATATGACAACCAGTGGGGTTTTTTCTGGGGGGACACAGAAAATGCATACCCCTAAACATTTTGTAAATCTTTGTACTTTTGTCCATTTACTGTATCTATTTTCCCCAATTTAAACTATAAAATGGTGATTTTCTTGAGTCAAAATGAGAGTAGCCTAAACATATATTTTTTAAAGAAAAAACGCACTGATGACAACCCTGGATTTCTTTTGGCCAGTGAACAATTTGGGGATGCAAAGGATTCGAAGATATACATCGAGGTTGGAGGAAGTAAAAAAGAAGCCAGTGGAAAGTGGGGAGGGGACAGATTCATAAGGGGGGGGGGCGTTGAGAATCACCTTAATAGCAAAAAGTGTGAATAGTTTTCCAAAGGGAGTGGTGAAAGCATTAGCACGGAACCACTTAAAACCAGACTACCCAGAGAAGTCGGGAATATCCCAGAGGGAGCAATCCTGCTTCTTTGTGGGACATGGATTAGAGGGGCTCCCAGCTTTTCTTCTTCTAATTTCCATACATAATTTAGAGGTGCATTTGTCCTTATAAAAGGGATCCTAACATGGCCACCTCTGAAAGCTCATTGTGCCGCTGGGATTTATCATTGCTCATATGCAGATGAACCCCAAGGCATCCTGCAAAGGCATGCTGCTTTTTTAGAGGGATCCTTTAAAATGCTCAGGGTTCAAAATCTCCCCTTTGGCGGTGCAGACCTTTACTGAAAATGGAGCAAATGTACAGCCAAACCTGTCAGGTACAAAGTATGTCGGCCAAGTGACCCATATATGCCTTGCTGTCTCCCAGGATGCGTCTGGTGGCAATTCCTGGTTTTGTCATTGCGCTGATAAAATGTGAGAGGGGAGAGGGGAATTGTTCCCAAAGTGTCTATTTGAAAAAAGAAAATGAAAACCAAAACGCAACCCAAGTGGCTGGACACAATTTGTAGGATGGCTGGTTGCTGGATCAGGCCAATGGCCCATCTGATCCAGCATTCTGGTCTCACAGTGACCAACTAGATATGTGTTGGAAAGCATTGAGCAGACCAGAAGCACAAACAGCATCTCTTCCCTTATGGTGTTTGCAGAAACAGGACAATGTAGAATTAAGAAACATGTTCAGTCCAGCAATTTGTTTTGTTTCCTTATTTATTTTATTATATTTCTTACCCACCCCTTATCATAAGGTATCCAGGGTAGGTTACAACGCTAAACATACAGTTGTAAAACAACCAGGCCTTTGACTGATCATTATTCTATAGCCTTTTAAATGTGGGAAGGGTTTTGTTTTGTTTTGTTGCTGTTTTCTTATTTACTTGTTTGTATCCTGTGTTTTATTACGGGAACCACCCTGAGATCTTATGGTGAAGGGTGGTCAAACAAACAAACAAACAAATAAACAAGGTTATTCCCTTTGCTGTTCAATGTCAGCTGTGCTTTTCAATCCGATAGCTGTATGTCCATTCCGCCCAATGTCCATTTTGAACTATTTGGCATTTTAATTTGATTTTGATTTGATCGTACTGAATTCATATTATTTTTCAGTTGTCAATGTCTTTTATTTGTTTTGTTGTTATGTAAGTAAATAAATAAATAAATAAATAATGTTGCAAGCATTAAACGGGATAAGTGTAAAAACAATTAACACCAATCCCATGTTTAAAACTATTGAAAGCAGTTCCACATATAGAAACAGTTAAAAATTATACTATAGTACAGTTGGCTTTAAGTATGGTTCTTTTTTACCTGTTCATTTTGTTTGTAATTGTACATAGTTCACCCATTTCTTTCTTTAATTCTTCCCCCGTTTTAGTTCTAACTGGAATATTTATGGCTATAGTGTTGTAAATGAGATCAGCTAGAAATATACAAAACAAACAAATAGGAGAATCTGGGTTTTTTTTGAAAAATCTGTAGTGATAAGCAAACCCTTCTCAGTTTGATTCAAAATTATGTCACTGGAGAATACTAAGAAAAAATGAGTTTCCCACCACCCAGGGCTATTTATTTACATAGTATTTTTAAGATCTTGCACTCCCTCCAGCCTGGAGCACAGGGTGATGGATGGCAACAGTGGTAAAACAACTGCATGTCAGCAGAACATCATTGCAAATAAACTAAAATGCAGTACAATAAACAACTACCGCGGTATAGGACTGCACTCTAGAAATAATGTTGCCATTGTCTGAATGCCTGGCCAAATGGAAAAGTATTTGGACTGCTCCTAAAATTTTGGAAGGGAGTTCCAGAGTTGTGGGGGTGCCACTGCTAAGAATGCCCTGTCTTGTGTCACCAGCCTTCTAGACTGTTATTAGTGGGATGACAAGTGTGGAACTCTCCTGTGTGAGTGTCTGAGGGCCCTGCTCCTTCCTGCCACTCACCATCTGGCCCGGGGCGGGGCCTGAAGCCTCACAGGGACTGCTGCGCTCTGCTGCCCAGGAGGACTCTCCTGTGTGAGTGTCTGGGGGCCCTGCTCCTTCCTGCCACTTACCACCTGGCCCAGGGCAGGGCCTGACGGGCCTCACTAGGACAGTTGCTGTTACTGCTGGAGGGGTGCAGAGTGCTTTTAAAATGTTTTAAAAATTTTCTTTTGAATTTTTTGTATGTGGGGGGGTGGGGGTAGGATGGATGTTTATTGGGCCTGGAAATTTGTTTGATTTTATGTTTTTGTAATTTTTATTGTTTTCTGTTTGTATTGGTTGTTTTTTTTAAGGTGTTATTTTGTTCTTAAGGGGAGGGGTCAGGGCTGCTGGGGAGTGGGTCCCAGCCCACAAAATGGCTGGGGCATGTTCCACGGGGGGGATGCACTGGGACAACCGATCTCAGTGATCACGGGTAGGAGGAGGAGTTACACTAAGACCAGACCATGTCATTACAGAGGAGGCAGGTTTAGTCGTTGTCTGAGGACTATCCCTGCCTCCGGGTCTGGTCTTGACCGGATGGATACTAGAATCAGCAAGAGATACCCACATCACCTGAAAGTGTTGCTGTGCAATGCCAGGTCAATGATTCATAAGACCACTGCCATCCATGACTTGATCATGGATGGAGGACTTGACCTGGCATGTGTAACAGAGACTTGGTTGGATGAAGCAGATGGGCCTGTCCTTGCCGCTGCTTGCCCACCAGGTTTCTCTTACGCACAGCAACCCAGGTCATGTGGGTGGGGAGGGGGGGTTGCAGTGATTTTTAGGAAGTCATTAGTTTGCACCAGGCGTCCTATTGGGAAGACCCAGTTTTCCGAGTGCATGTTCTGGAAGTTGGGCAATAGGGGCAGTACAGGATTCCTTTTGGTGTACCGACCTCCCCGCTGCACCAAGGATTCCCTGCCCCAGCTGCTTCAGGTTGTGGCGGATGTTCTCTTGGAGACACCTAGCTTGGTTGTCCTAGGGGATTTTAACATCCATGCCAACACGACCTTACAAGGGGCCGCTCGGGACTTCGTGGAAAGCATGGCCTCCATGGGGCTGTCCCTGAATAAGTCTGGCCCAACCCATAGCTGCGGACATGCCTTGGACCTGGTGTTTACCTCTATGGATGTTGGTGATCTGACACTAAGTAAAAGCGAAACGAAAGAAGTGCCATGGTCAGATCACTTCCTGGTGCAACTGGACTTCTCTGCGACCCATCCCCTCTTCAGGGAGGTGGGACCGATTCGGATGGTCCGCCCCCGCCACTTAATGGATCCAAATGGTTTCCAGAGAGTGGTAGGGGATGCTTTATCCCATGTTGATGGCCTTTCAGCCGATTCCCTGGTGGCCCGCTGGAATGTGGAGTTAACCAGGGCTATTGACTGTTTGCCTCCGAAGCGCCCTCTCCGATTGCATGGAGCCCGGAGAGCCCCATGGTTTTCCACGGATCTGAGGGCAATGAAACAATCGTTGAGATGGCTAGAGCGCCGGTGGCGGATAACTCATTCCGAATCTGACCGGACACAGGTTAGAGCTCAACGTCGAGCCTACCAAGTGGCGATAGCGACGGCGAAGAAGACTTTCTTCGCCGCCTCTATTGCATCTGCAGAAAACAGCAGCAGGAGACTTTTTCAGGTGGTTCACAATTTAGCGGAACCACCTGCATCATCGGGGCCCAGTACAGGCCACATGTTCTCCTGCAATGATTTTGCAAAGTTTTTTGCAGATAAAATCGCTCAGATTCGGGAAGAAATAGACTCCACAGTGGGAGCAGGGCCAGGGCGGGAGAGTGCTAGAGTCCTGTCTAGTCAAGTTGTGTGGGATCAATTCCAATCTGTTACCTCCGAGGATGTGGACAGGCTGCTTGGACGAGTGAAGCCAACCACCTGTCTCCTGGATCCTTGCCCATCCTGGCTTATAAAAGCTAGCCGGGAAGGACTGGGCGATGGGCTTCGTGGGGTGGTGAATGCTTCCCTCCGTGAGGGATCCTTCCCAGACCCGCTGAAAGAGGCGGTTATTAAACCGCTTCTTAAAAAACCATCTTTACATGCGGCAACGATGGCCAATTATCACCCAGTCTCAAATCTTCCATTCTTGGGCAAGGTGATTGAGTGAGTGGTTGCTGAACAACTCCAGGCACGCCTGGAAGAAGCGGACCATTTGGATCCCTTCCAGTTGGGATTCAGGCCTCATCATGGGACTGAAACTGCCTTGGTCGCACTGGTTGATGATCTCCGGCGGCCTAGGGACAAAGGTGAGAGCTGTTTCCTAGTTCTGCTGGATCTCTCAGTGGCGTTTGATACCATTGACCATAACATCCTTCTGGACCGTCTTGAGGGGCTGGGAGCTGGGTGCACTGTCATACAGTGGTTCCGCTCCTTCCTCCTGGGCCGTGTTCAGAAAGTGGTGGTGGGGGATGAGTGTTCAGACCCCTGGGCTCTCACTTGTGGGGTGCCTCAGGGTTCTGTCCTCTCCCCCATGCTTTTCAACATTTACATGCAGCCACTGGGAGAGATCATCAGGAGGTTTGGGCTGGGTGTTCATCAATATGCGGATGATACCCAGCTCTACCTCTCTTTTAAATCAGAACCAGTGAAGGCGGTGAAGGTCCTGTGTGAGTGTCTGGAAGCGGTTGGAGGATGGATGGCGGCTAACAGATTGAGGTTGAATCCTGACAAGACAGAAGTACTGTTTTTGGGGGACAGGAGGTGGGCAGGTGTGGAGGATTCCCTGGTCCTGAATGGGGTAACTGTGCCCCTGAAGGACCAGGTGCGCAGCCTGGGAGTCATTTTGGACTCACAGCTGTCCATGGAGGCACAGGTCAAATCTGTGTCCAGGGCAGCTGTTTACCAGCTCCATCTGGTACGTAGGCTGAGACCCTATCTGCCTGCAGACTGTCTCACCAGAGTGGGACATGCTCTGGTTATCTCCCGCTTAGATTACTGCAATGCGCTCTACGTGGGGCTACCTTTGAAGGTGACCCGGAAACTACAACTAATCCAGAATGCGGCAGCTAGACTGGTGACTGGGAGCGGCCGCCAAGACCATATAACACCGGTCTTGAAAGACCTACATTGGCTCCCAGTACGTTTCCGAGCACAATTCAAAGTGTTGGTGCTGACCTTTAAAGCCCTAAACGGCCTCGGTCCAGTATATCTGAAGGAGCGTCTCCTCCCCTATTGTTCTGCCCGGACACTGAGGTCCAGCTCCGAGGGCCTTCTGGCGGTTCCCTCACTGCGAGAGGTCAAGTTACAGGGAACCAGGCAGAGGGCATTCTCGGTAGTGGCGCCCGCCCTGTGGAACGCCCTCCCATCAGATGTCAAAGTGATAAACATCTACCTGACATTCAGAAGACATCTGAAGGCAGCCCTGTTCAGGGAAGTTTTTAATATGTGACATTTTAGTGTATCTTTCATCTTTGTTGGAAGCCGCTCAGATTGGCTGGGGAAACCCAGCCAGATGGGCGGGGTACAAATAATAAATTATTATTATTATTATTATTATTATTATTATTATTATTATTATTATTATTTCCTGTGGTCAGTCAGTAGCAGGCAATGTGCTCCATCAAATATTTGAGTCCTAAGTGATCTAAGACTTTATATACTAAAAGCACAACCTTGAATTGAGTATGGTAGCTCACTGGCAGACATTGCTGCTCCCCTCACATTGGGGCTTCAATGTTCTGCACCAGCTGCAGCTTCCACATCATCTTCAAGGATAGCTTTTCATGGATAGTGGAGCGGATTGTGGCTACTGAAGCCATGTATCCTTGTGGCTGCCAAAGCAGCCAGAGCTGGAGAAAAGTGCTGCTAGCCTATGTGGACCCCCAGTTTAGAATCAAAAAACACCCACAAGCTATGCACCAACTCTTTCAGAGGGGATGCAGTCTCACCCAGAAGAGGCCTTCTCCCTAATTCCTGAATGTGAGGTGTAGGGATGATCGCGGAGTGGGGAGTTGGGTCCGGAGGGAGCACACTCCCCACCCGCAGGCAGCCACAGTCTGCCTGCATGCGTGACCTTGGTGTGCGGGGCACACTCCCCCTCACAGACAAAGCCACAGCTGTCTGAACATTGTGCCCTCTGTCTAACCTTTTGCGGTCTCAGTAGTCTGCGGTGCCCTGTCTGTAACCTTTGTCTCTGAGACCTTTTGTCTCCTTCATCCTTCTCCACTGTGCAAGGGGAAAATTACACGGTGGAAACAGGTGCCAAAATAACTTTGTACCACCCCACTATCTCGGGACCGGAAGATGTGTAAAGGTCACAGCCCAAAATGTATCTGCCTGGTTTGCATATTTGTGTCAATAAAAGGAGGCTCCACAGGGCTGGCCAGCAGCTTGCATGCAGCCCACCTGTGCGCAGCTCACCTGCATTATCAACTCCTGCCTTATGTCTAGCACTTCAGTGGGGACCACTGAATCTCAGCTCTTCCTTATTGTTATGATTCACCTTCAGTTTATTGGCCCACATCCCGCCTGTCACTGCCTCCAAACAGGCTATCTCGACTCACTTTCTCCACTGTATACATCATTTTAGAAATGTCTCCTGCATTGGTAGGCAAACTGAGGCCCAGGGGCCAGATCCAGCCCAATCGCCTTCTAAATCCGGCCTGCGTATGGTCCGGGAATCAGCATGTGTTTACATGAGTAGAATGTGTCCTTTTATTTAAAATGCATCTCTGGGTTATTTGTGGGGCATAGGAATTTGTTCATTTCCCCCCAAAAAAATATAGTCTGGCCCCCTACAAGGTCTGAGGGACAGTGGACCGGCCTCCTGCTGAAAAATTTTGCTGACCCCTGGTCTACTGTGTACTCTTGGTTTCTCAGCAAAACAGCCCCAAACACTTTGACCTCTCCTCAGAGGAGGAACTTGGACTCTCTGTTGAGCTCTCTCCCTCTTACAAACGTCTCATTCTTGTCTTGCGAGTTAAGTTTCTACCAGTCAAATGTTGCAAAATATGCAAAGAAGCAGGTGACATAATACTTATCCCATTATATAAAGGGCCCTGGATTAATGAGGCTGTGCTCTGCATCTGAATGCGGTGAACCTATGTTCCTTGACACTTTAGTTAAGAAGTTCTTTGCATATGGAATAATGCTCATCTTTCTGAAAGAAAGCGAGGGGGGTGTGGAGAGAAAGAGAGAAAATGGAGATCATTTAATACTGAACTACAGAAAGTAAGTCTTTGGAATATGCCCCTGGCATCCATTTCCACATCAAGCAATAATGTATCCTACAAGCGACAGCACTTTGATGATGTATTACGCTAATACATTATAGCAACAGAGCTCCCAGAACATATTAGGATAACTATCATCAAAGGCTATAGCCATGCAATAAAAAAAAGAAAGGAGTTAGGATGAGACTTGGTGGCAAGGAAGACAGCAGGCCACTTTAACCCTCCATTGGCAAGAAGGGGTTTTTTTTTTCCTGCTTCTGTGCTTTTATAGAGATCGTTGTGCTGTCAAATGGAAACTTAATGGGAGATGTTGGCAGGCATCAGGTAGTTAATTTCCCCATGTTAATCTATTGGGAAATTTCGCTCTTGGGGCATTTTCCATTAACTTCAGCAGGCGTATCACACACTGAATAGCATAGGTAAATTGCTTCATCTGAGTGAGATAATTTCTTTCAGCAGACTACAATGTCTGTTCTGAAGTGCAGGCAATTCACTACCACCCTAAAGTTCACCTAGGTGGGCGATGTGAACTTGTGACATTATGCACTCTTTTCAATTCCGTCCTTCGTACGTTTGCAAACTAACTTGCAGCGAGGCAGTTGAAAAATAGGAAGAATTAGAAGTGTTGTGCAAAAACTAGCAAACTACACTTATTTTTCTCAGTGTGTGTGTGTGTGTGTGTGTGTGTCTAGGGTAGGGATGTCGGAGAATTCCAAATAAAACGCACACTAGACCAGTAATTGCTAATGTTCACTTATTAGTCCGGAATGCCCAGAACAGATATCAATCCACAAAATTCACAGTATTCACTGCTGTTGCCATCAGTCCACAAACAATACCTAATTGACTGCATCACCCCACTCCATTTGCATTGAATTTCCCTTGCATTGAAAGGAATGGGGTAGAATAACATAATGACTGTGTATTTTATGTAACTTACATAATTATGTGAACAGTGAACAGTGAGACAAAATTATTTATTTATTTATTTATTTATTTATTTATTAATTACTTATACCATTTCCGCATGGCTGGGTTTCCCCAGCCCTACTCTGGGCGGCTTCCTTTAAAAAAAAACAAAAAAATTTTTTAATTCGAAATTAAAACAAAACATATTATGCAGAAACATATCATCCTTATTCCCCCCCCATTTTTCCTCCCTCCCCCCACCCTCCCACACAAAACCCACCCACCCCCACCCCCCGACTTCCCTCAGTTCCAGTCTTTGATTTCTCTAAAAATGCTGTTTTCTGCATTACACAGTTGTATAGATCTTGAAACTATTTAGCTGATTATTATCAATTAAAAATCTGTGAATGTTTATTCAAAGCCAGCCAAGGAGTCCAGTTCGCTTTGCTGTGTCTTCAAATACTTTGTAAAGGGTTCCCATTCATCTTTAAAGTCACAGTTATCCTTGTCCCGTAGCTTATATGTCAGTTTTGCCAGTTCTGCATAGTCCATCAATTTTTCTGGCCATGATTCTTTAGTTGGGGTTTCTTCGGTCTTCCATCCTTGTGCTATTAGAACTCTAGTGGCCGTTGTCGCATACTCTGGGATTAAAAATACAATAGGTTCACCTGCCTCGATCCAGTGACTAATTCCTTGAGCTGCTTTTCACAGTGGCTAACTTGATACTTCTGAGACACCCACAAATGAGGCATAAAGGCAAGCGCCCTGTCCCACTGCTGTTTCCCAAAGACTGTTGTTCAGAGGCAGGCTGCCTCTTGTCCTGGAGGTAATATACAGCTGTCATGATCAGGCAGCCATTTGAATTGGTGGCCAGCATTGCATCTTGTGGCAGCAACCCCCACAAAGCAATTATTTATATTTATTTCCAGTGAAGCTCAACCTTCCTCCAGGAAGGTTAGAGTGAGGTGACTGGTCTGGGATTCCCTGGTGTTCTCCAGGCACTTCTCCAAAGCAGATACAACTCCTTTTCAATTTCAAACATGTAACAGGCACTTGCTGAAGACACAGGAATCCTGCCAGAAACAGGGATTTGGCCATAGGCAGATACAAGGGCAATCAGATTTTAAGTTAAAAAGGAAATTGGACTTTTGGAGGAGGAAACTCCTTTTCCAGCAGTGGGATTAAGTGCTATGAAGAGTTAAAATTTCTGTCTATGTAGGAACTAGGGATGCTCATGGATGCTAGTCACACTTATTGGACTTCCTCTCTCCCACATAAACCAATCCACACCTTGCATTCTTCCTCTGAGTCTTAATGCCATCGCTGTCCATTTTTAGGCACCAATGAAAAACATTCACCCAGGCTTTGGGACCTTAATTTTCTGCTTGTCTTTAAGTGGGAAGGGATTGAGCTGGACTTGTTCCTTTGTACATATTAAGGTAAAGGGACCCCTGATCATTACGTCCAGTCATGACCGATTCTGGGGTTGCGGCGCTCATCTCGCTTTATTGGCCGAGGGAGCCGGCCTACAGCTTCCAGGTCATGTGGCCAGCATGACTAAGCCACTTCTGGAAAAACCAGAGCAGCACACGGAAATGCTGTTTACCTTCCCGCCGGAGTGGTACCTATTTATCTACTTGCACTTTGACGTGCTTTTGAACTGCTAGGTTGGCAGGAGCTGGGACCAAGCAATGGGAGCTCACCCCGTCGCGGGGTTTCGAACCGCCGACCTTCTGATTGGCAAGCCCTAGGCTCAGTGGTTTAGACCACAGCGCCACCCACGTCCCTATTGTATGTACAATATGTAATATTGTCCCTATTGTATGTAATATGTCCCTATTGTATGTACAATATGTAATATTGTACATATTACTGGTGTGCATTTTAGGTTGCTTTTACTCTTGTTTTCAACATTGCTCTTGAAAGTGACTTTGGATTCACTTTTCTGAACGGAAAAAAAGCGAAATAATAGTAAGCAGAATAGAAGGCAATTATCCTCTTTTCAAACTTCTTCCAATTGTGCAATTAATTTTGTACTATGATGAGCAGCATAAAATGTTATAAATAGAATAATATTTGCTTTGCAGACAGTATAAACAAACTATGAGCACACTCAAGAAAAAAATCAGGAATTCCTGTGGGGTGGGGGTGGGTGGAGAGGGATGCATGAATTAACCCTGATTTGACGTCAAGTGATAACATTTTAGATCTAAGGAGCTAAACATACTTAATCAGACTTGAGGTGCATCTGACCCAGGGATGAGAAACCTGTGGCCCTCCAGAAATTGTTTGACTCCAGCTCCCATGAGGCCCCATTAGTATGACTAATGATCAGAGATGATGGGCTTTGTATTCCAGCACCACCTGCAAGCCACAAGTCCCTGATCTAAGCCAATACTATTTATTTTGATTGGCAAGAGCTCTTCAATGTCCCAAGGAGGAGCCTTTGCCATTGTTTCTATATGCCATAATCTTTTTTTTGGGGGGGGGACACAGGTGGCGCTGTGGTCTAAACCACTGAGCCTAGGGCTTGCTGATCGGAAGGTCGGTGGTTTGAATCCCTGCGACAGGGTGAGCTCCCGTTGCTCAGTCCCAGCTCCTGCCAACCTAGCAGTTCGAAAGCATGTCAAAGTGCAAGTAGATAAATAGGTACCGCTCCGGTGGGAAGATAAATGGTGTTTTCGTGCTCTGCTCTGGTTCGTCAGAAGCGGCTTAGTCATGCTGGCCACATGACCCGGAAGCTGTACGCTGGCTCCCTCGGCCGGTAAAGTGAGATGAGTGCCTCAGCCCCAGAGTTCTTCACAACTGGACTTAACTGTCAGGGGTCCTTTACCTTTTAAATTATTTTTATCCCACTTTTCAGGCCAGATGGCTCTCACAGCAGCTTGTAAAGAATTTAAAAATGATTGGTATTTTTGTTTATGTTTTTTAAACCTGCCTTAGCAGTACAATGAAATGAAACTGTGGGATGTCATGGAATATAACAGCATTTAGAAATTGAAAAACTTGAAAGGCTGAACTTTATGGAGATCAGGATAGGAGAGAAAAACATACATTAATACAGAACTTAAGACTGTTGATAGGCATTAATGGGTAAGCCTTTGATGAATGGCTTATAACCTCTCTGTGCTCTGCTTGTTTGTTTTTAGTGTTCATATGCATGCATATGCATCTATCTATCTGTCTGTCTATGAACAAACAAAACCAAGAGCTAATCTCAGTTCTTATCTCCTTCACTTCCAATGGTGGGAAAGGCAGGGGGCCAACTCTACCATTAGACAGAGTGTGTCAGCCATCTCAGGCAGAAAAAGTTGAGAGAAAGGCAACAGTGGTGAGTTACAGAAGAAGGACAGAGCTGTGTATAAATGCAGTCTGTCATGTGCCCCCTAAGCTAGCCTATTCCCCCCAGCTACGGTGCTGCCCTATGGCCACTACTGAAGTAAGATTCAACTGCCAGACTGGTATCTCGAATTGGGAGCATCACCTTGCCCTTTGCCTCAGGCAGCAAAATGATGAAAGGCCTCTGAGGATGGTCAGGTTCATGTTGCAGAATGCAGCCCTCGGATGTACCGTTTTGCAGACCTTGTGCCCTAATCTTGGATCTTGTCAGCACCCCGTTTTTCTGCTCACTATTTTTTTCTCAATACTCAGTTGTCTGTGGGGAAAGCAGGGATATAACAATCACACTAATCTCCTTTTCTTCTGGGCGACCTCGCTATGATTCATAGGATCTCTCAGCTGCCCACAAGCACTTTAACAACAGTAAAACCTGGGGAAGAAAATGAGATAATTCAGCTGGGAGGCATGCTTATCTACCAACATCAATAATTTAATGGACTGCCCACTGATGAGGAAAACTTACCAGTTCGGAGGCTAATCAAGTGGGCATCTCTTCTACACACTGCCTCCCCCCCCCAAGAAAAAAATCTAAAGACTTGGGAATAAATCCAATCTAAGATTGATCATCTTGATACTAATTCTAGACTCATCCATCTTAATTATACTTGCTGATGACCCTTGCAAAGTTGTCAGCCGCCATAGATAACTTAATGTGGATTTGTAGGCTAGCTAATCTCATTATTGGCAATAAAAGCCCTGGGGAGTCTCAGAGCAGGGAAAAGGAAGTTAAATCTGCTGATACTGAGAGAAAGCTGGCGATGTTCTCAACCCACCTGTATTTCACAGTATAATCTGAGGCACTGGTCATCCTGGTTTGTGACGCCACACAGCACACCTGATAAGAGTTTCCTGCACTATCTGCAGATGACCTGGGTATGTGTGTGTCATTGTTGTTGTTTTTTGCATTGCTCAGGGTAATCACCTTCTTTTCACCAGCTCCTGGGCGGGATTCACCTAATGAACCCCGTCAGTGGAAGTCCTGTGAAACATTGTCATAACACAACATTGAATCCCCCCCCCGTCCTTTTCTTCTAAAAGCATCTTGATGTGTAGACATTGTAAGTGAGTAATGCTTATCTCCATGCCACACACGCAAAAAAGCTTCAGCATCTGATTACTGCATATCAAGCTTGTTGTTACATTAAAGGCAGAGTAGTCCAAGACATTTTATTTTCCTGGCCAGCTGACAACTTTAGTAGGTCTACGACTGTGGGACTTTGTCTCTGTTGGCAGTATTTCAACTCACTTGATTTTAAATAAAGTGTTGATGCTTGTTGTTACAGAGAAAAGTTTAGGGTTTTAAAAAACACAGAATCACGTGAAGGCTCAACTGTTGCTGTGTGTGTCTCCTGGTCCATTTCCTCCTTCCAGAAGTACAATTCTTTTCCAGCTCCTTCAACCATTCCTCATAAGGCCTGGCTTCCATACCCTTGATCATATTGGTTGTTCTCCTCTGCATACATTCTAGCTTGTCAACATCCTGCTTAAATTGTCGTGCCCAGAACTGGTCACAGTATTCCAGGTGTGGTCTGACCAAGGCAGAATATTGCAGTACTAATACTTCCCTTGATTGGGATGCTATACTTCTGTTGATGCAGCCTAGAATAGTATTAGCTTTTTTTGCTGTTACATCACCCTGTTGACTCATGTTAAGCTTGGGGTCCACTAAGACCCCTAGATCCTTAGCACATGTACAACTAGTAAGACAGGTGTCTCCCATCTTATATTTGTGTATCTGGTTCTTCCTGCCTAAGTGTAGAACCTTACATTTGTCCCTACTGAAATTCATTTTGTTAGTTTGGACCCAGTTCTTCAAACTGTTAAGGTCATTTTCAATTCTGATTCTGTGTTCTGCAGCATTAACTACCCCTCCCAGTTTGGTGTCCTCTGCAAATTTGATGAGCATCCCCTCAATTCCTTTGTCTAAGTCGTTTATAAAGACTTTGAACAACAACAGACGCAGGACAAAACTCTGCGGCACCCCAGGATGACTAGGAGTCATTAATGAGTACTCTTTGTGTTCGGTCAGTCAATCAGCTACAAACCCACATAACAGTTCAACCCACAGCTTTACCAGCTTTGGGGGACTTGGTCAAAAAGTTTAATGAAATCAAGATACATTATGTCCATAGCATTCCCCTGCTTCCACTGAGCTTGTAGCTCCAAGGAAGGAAGGAAGGAAGGAAGGAATTCATTTGGCATGGCTTATAGTCCCTTGCCATACGACAAAGTCTGTGTCAGGCAGTATTATTCGTACCCACATGAATCAGGAGGAAGGTGCTGTGGTCTTTCTAAGACTTTATAAGACTTGGCAACTTCTCTGTCACATTATGAATCTTTATACCTTAAAGACAGCATACCTCCTGGGACATCCTGTTACTTCTGCACACTGCTATATGGATGCCACCTTGAGCTCCTTGGAAGAAACGGTGGGATACAAATTCAATAAATGCAATGTGCCAGGCTTTGGGGGATCGGATCCCTCCCCCAGTGGCAGTAAATAAGCAGATCAAATGAAAGGAGCGTTCTTACCAGTTAGTTTCTTTAATAATCACAGTGAGAGACAAAGGAATGCATATCTCTCTAGAAATGGTGTTGCTCCCAGTCAAGGCTCATCCCCTCCATCCCCATTAATCTACAGCAATCCTACATCGGGTAATCTGAGCTTGTTGTCACTGATGTCTCCTGTTCTATCACTCTCAAAGCCTGTCTTAAATGAAGTGGGGTCAGGAATGCTTTCCAAGGACATTGAATCTGTCAGCCGTCTCTCTCCTGGTGTTTCCTCTTCTAGCTGTTCCTCACCCAGTATTTCCCAGCTTTTCCCTTGTGGACTATGCCCCTCTGCAAACCACTTTTCTAAATCAATACTGTCTTCCTGCCCTTGGGAAGGTTCAGGAGAAGGATGGGTGGTGGCTCCCACTCTTAATCCTCAGTTCAGCCCCTGACACAATGCAATGCAACTTTACTATGACAGTAGCCACCTCCTTTGAAACCCACAGCTCCTCATGTGAATGCAAACCACGACTGCTAGAAGATCAGTAGTAAGGTTTTTCCCTCTCTCCCTCCCATCAGCATGTGCTAGATGTCATCCTACAAACGGTGAAAAAATTGTTAATATTAAGAGCAGCTTGTATAATATTTTTGTAAGGAGGAAAAAACCAAAAGTAATGCTGCCCACAGGACTTCATTGTCAGGTAATTAAAAAGAATTAAATACATGGTTAACACATACAAAGAATAATATTAATATAGCCCAATAACAGGAGTCAAAACTGCACAGGGAGAAAGAATATATATATATATATATATATATATATATATATATATATAGTAGGTCAGGAGATATTTTCAACACTACTTTTAGAAGGGTCTTTATTAGAGGTTTATGTGGAATAAATCTGAATATATTTAGCTTCAGTAGTGTACACACTTGTTCATAAGAAATTCTTTCATTAGGAATGTGAGTGTTGGTTTTCATTTACTTTTAAACATAATTATTTTTAAAATATTTAAATTGCTGTATTTATTAATGGCTCAGAGCAATTAATACCTGTCGCATTGGATGCCAAATGAAAATAAGCTATAGGAAAGGTCAAGACATAGCTAACAGATAACAAAACTTGTGTAAAGCCAGAAGAACAATCAATTACAAGAAAGCCTCACCCCACCTAATGTCTCAGGGGAAGCTCTGAAGGTAAATGATGCAGCGGGTTTGCTGAAACTAAGCAAGTCAGGGCCTGGTCAGTGACTAGAAAGAGAGACCTCTCAAGAATACCATATATCCAGGCATGGCCAAACTTGGCCCTCCAGCTGTTTTGGGACTACAACTCCCATCATCCCTAGCCAACAGGACCAGTGGTCGGGGGTGATGGGAATTGTAGTCCCAAAACAGCTGGGGGGCCAAGTTTGGCCATGCATGATATATGCAGTCTTGAAGAAGAAAAACAAGATTTAATTTTAATGACAGAATAAATTGTAGCTGTACAATTAAAAAAAAATCTAATGTGTGTATAAACAGCTCTGTGTTCTGTCTGCTTTAATATGTGATTTGGGTTCCAATACACTTTGGGTAAAATGAAGCTCTGTGTCTCTCATTCACTCTAATGGGGAATCTAAGTCTGGCTATAGACTTTCCGTTTTGGCAGAAGCAGATGAAATTTGCAGACACGGGAGAGCGTCCAGAGTGGTTTAAGCCTGCCAAAATGAATTAAGCCTGCCAAATTGCAGCAACTTTTTTAGGGGAAGTAAAAGGGACTCACTTTCCTCTATAATCCAGTATTTTTACAAGGCCAACAAAAAAACTCCAAGTCCATATTAACTTTGTATTTCCAAGATGTGAGGGGCAGGGGTTGTCTCTTATTCTTTCTTACTTTTTAAAAAAAGAGAGATAGCTGGGTGAATGTTGTGCATTCATACCTGTTCATTTTTTAATGTGCATTTTTCAATTAGCAGCTGCACACCAGCCAGAACAGGAAGCACTCCAATAGGCATTGCAGGGTGAGGCTGTCCTAAAGGCTGCCTGTAAACTGCTGCACAGCACTGAATTGATGCTCCCCGTCCCCCAAGCAGAGCTTTTGACTTCAAACAAAAATCCTCTGCTACTCTGCTGTAGCAAAACAAAACAGCAACCCCACCCCACCCCACCTCCACCCCCAAATCAGCTGGAGCAGTTCAGTTCTTCAGGCAGTATCTAGACAGACTCACATCTTACAATAGCTGTGGATTTAGAGTAGAGAAACAAAGAAAAAATAGATTGCAGACTAACAGAGAAGCTGGGTGGCACAAGTATTTGTAAGGACCTTAATCCGCTTTATTGACCTTTATTATCTGGTTCAGGTACCAGGCAAATCACCCCATTTTGATTCATTATTGGGCCTCAGTAAAGAACAGTTTCATATCCCTATCAGATACACTCTGACAAATTAGACTCACCAATATCATAAGCTGTCTTTTGCAACTGCAGAAGTCACACGAAAGATTTCAAGAAATGGTTGAGCATCATGTTGAATAAGCATGATCACAATTATTACAAGAAGCTTGAATTCAGTAACTTAGCATTCAGCTTCATGGCTTTGCTAGTTAACATTTCCTTGATAATGAGTTATTCCTGACTGGAATATTTTTTTTTAATGCACAAATGTCTAATCTGTTGGTTGAGCAAAGGGCTGCTGTAAAACACAGTGTCATAAATGCTAGTCATGAATGCTTTGTCAGACCCTCCAAGTGTCCCCATTTTCATGGGACAGTCCCAGATTTACAGAAGCCATCCTGGTTTCTGATTTGATCCCAGAATGTCTCACATTTCCTTAGAACATCCCTATTATTATTGGAGAAATGTGGGAGGGTATGGTAGGGTGAGCCTATTTTTATCAGAGAAATGTTGGAAGATATGGAATAGGACATCCCTATTTTCATGGTTGAGAAATGTTGGAGGGTATACAGTGTCTCCAACAGTGGAGGAAGTAAGTAAACAAATGAGAAGCAATGCAAGACAAAATGAGTTGGCAGCCCTAATTTCAGCCAGTGTGTGAATTTTCTCACACTACACCCATAATTTGCACTTCTTGAAGAATCCACTTCCAAACAACAAATGTTTGCCCATTCCCCCCTATTTCCTTCCAAACACCCTAGCCTCCATATAGAAATTTCTAAATGTTTAGTTGCAATTTCTGTTAGAATTCCTGCTCCATGATTGCAGTCATAGGATTGTTGTCTATCACATGATGGTGTATGTTTTGACTCCACAGAGTGGGAAGTGACGGAGACAGGATGTTTGTGTTACTGTGTTCCATGAAGTGGGACTATTGTCCTTTGTCCTTTCTCTTTGCTGTCTGATGCTAGAGAGAGAGGGAGCCATGTTGCAGTGCTCCATGTTTGTTTATATGTAAATAAAGTAGATTAGCCAAAATGCTGAGTTGCTGAGGTATGTTACGCAAACTGCGAACACTCTGCGGATCCCTAAGTGTGCCGATGTCTGTTGGCATTGGTCGCTGTGATATTCGGGCAGAAGAAAGCTTTTGAAGCCCCTGAACAAATGACCAGGAGAGAGAGAACATGCCAGTCGGGCATGTTTCTCTACCAGGGTCCTACTCGAGTGTAGGCTGAGCTTCTGGATAAGTGAAAATGAAAATATTGATTCAAGGCCAGCAGATGATGCCCCTTTGGTTCAAAGAGCCCGGCACAAATGGATAGGGTGAGCTCTCCACACCCACTTGCTCAGAGGTTCTTTGTCAGCTAATTGTGTGCAGGTTTGGTTCATTACTTTTCATGGGAAAGAATTAATTAACAAGATGACACATTATGAGAGGACAATAATTTATCCTTATTATTATTGATGGTAGGTGTTACTTTGGGAGGGTGCATTGAAAGAAAACATCATCCTTAAAGAGCATGCTAACTCATTAGCAAATGGATGACCCATTATTTATATATTTATTTTATTATATACATATACGTGTGTGTGTGAGAGAGAGAGAGAGAGCAGATTATAACAATACAATTCTGTAATTAAAAACAAGTAAACCAGCTTGTTTTCAAGTAAAGCAGTTGCAGCTAAAAGCAATATAGCATAGACTAATCGAAACCAAAGAGGTGTATCCTACAAAAATGCCTTAACTGTTGAAGGCCAGAGTAAAGAGGCATTTGTTCAGAATAAGGTAGAAGCTATGCAGGGAAGGTTCTAGACACATCTCTGTGGGGAGGGAGTTCCACAATTTAGGAGCTGCCATGGTGAAAAATAATATTTTTTGCTGCCATTCCCTGAATTACTAAGTGTGGTGAAATTGATTAGCTAAAGACCGTGTTGCCTCAGGGTGGCCTGACCAATATGTAACAGGGGCCATTTTTAATCTAGAGCTCGTTTTAGGTTGTTGTGACTGGCGTCTGTCAACAGTGCACACTGTTCATCTTCAGGAATTTACCAAAAGCCATTTTATCCTGCAACTGACACAATGTCTAGCCGTCTCGCAATTTTGCAGTGTCCTTGGGTATAGTGTGGTTGTTGTGCCAGGGCTCAGGACAGGAATCTCAATTTTTGAATCTCTGAGTATCTCTGGGGCCAACATCCACCTTAGATGTTTTGATGGACCTTGGAACGTGCCGTACGTGCCAGGGAAGGGCCATTCTTTAGCTACATCTAACGCAGGTGGAGGTAAACAAAGCTTGGTTTGCAAGCTGCAATAAGGAATGGCTCTTCGCCATGACTTCCTGCCTCCAGTGACATAGCTCTGTGGGAGAACATTGGCTTTGCATGCAGAAGCTTCCAGCTTCGGAACCTCTACCTGAGGATTTTGAGCAGAGGTTGCATGACCATCTGCCATGGATGCTTTAGTTGAGATTCCTGTATTGCAGGGGGTTGAACTATATCAGGGGTTGTCAACCTGGTCCCTACCACCCACTAGTGGGCATTTCAGGATTCTAGGTGGGTGGTAGGGGGTTCTACGGCACAAGATGAATCCTCCTTCCATCGAGCACTGGTGGGTAGTAATGAAATTTTACCATCAAGAACAATGCATTAGTGGGCAGTAGGTATAAAAAGGTTGACTACCCCTGAACTAGATGACCCTTAAGGTCCCTTCCAACTCTACAATTCCATGATCCTATGGAACCCTGGAGAGCCACTGCCAGTGTAAACAGTACTGAGGTAGGAAAAGCAAATGACTAATTTGGTGTATGTTAGCTTCTTTTGTTGGGACGCGGGTGGCGCTGTGGGTTAAACCACAGAGCCTAGGACTTGCTGATCAGAAGGTCGGCGGTTCGAATCCCCGCGATGGGGTGAACTCCTGTTGCTCAGTCCCTGCTCCTGCCAACCTAGCAGTTCGAAAGCACGTCAAAGTGCAAGTAGATAAATAGGTACCGGCAGGAAGGTAAACGGCGTTTCCGTGCGCTGCTCTGGTTCGCCAGAAGCGGCTTAGTTATGCTGGCCACATGATCCAGAAGCTGTATGAATTCCCGAGGTGCTAATGATGGGCTGAAACTGCATTCTCTGAAGTGGTTTTCCTTTTTTGTGTATAACCCATGCATGCATACTGGCAGAGAAATGTGCCAAAGGAGATTTACTGCACAGCCTTGTGGCTGTCAGTTTGGAACCCTTGGAAAAGGTGAGATTCTGAAGGCTGGTTGAGAAAAAAAACAAACCAAAAAAGACCCTGTATGTAAAATTCAGATTGGGAAAGCCGCCAGCCATGTTTTTGGGTGGGCAGAATGGAGGGTTGGAGATCCAGATAAAAATCAGCCTTCGATAAGCCGCATTAATGGCATGTTGTGGGATCCTGGATAATTGCTAGCTAAGTAGGCTGAAATAATCCAACAGCAGTGTGTGCTATCAGTTCCACCAAGTGACACAACCTGGACTGCAGTCAGACCCTAAGCCAATAAGCTAGCTGGTTAGTGCACCAGCCACCACACTTAAGCAGGAAGGGAGCCTGCCAGAAGATATATTTGCTGAATAGCCAGCCTAGGAGAAAAGGGCTTGAGTAGGGGAAAGCCAGCTCTCACACAGCAGCCAGGAAGACCAATTTGAGCCTCAGATTACTGGGCTCTGTGCCCGGAAGAAGAAGGGAGGGGGAATTTCAAAGCATGAGTCAGCCAGGCAAATAGAACTATGCATAAGGGATGCTCTTCAGAAAGGCCTGCAGCCAAGAGCTAGCCAACAGCAAGCAACTTAGAGAAGGAGAAGAAGCTGGGCTGCCAGGCAATTATTATTCTGAAGTAATAGGGTTAGGCCATCGACTGGCATTGAACAGAGGGCTGGAGGGGGGATGCCGGATGAGGGGAGGCTGGTGAGGAGTAAAATGCAAAAAGGAGGAGGGGAGCATCTCTTCCACCTAAGGGTATGTGCATAAAGCTTCATGTTCTACAGAAATAAACTGAGGCTCTATGCTGCTTCTCACATGCGTCAGGAAAGCCCTGCTTCTGTGCTTGCAAAATGTTTTATTTTGTGGCAGTTTTGAGCTCTGCTTCAACCAGAGATGCTGGAGGTTGTGTGCAGAAGTGTAAGGACTGAGGGCATGATTGCCGCAGGGCTCTAAGTTATCTCTGTCCCTCTTCTGCCTACTCCTTGGCATGCCATCAGCTGTTACTTGGAAGCTGGTGGGTTTCTTGCTTCCCCATCCAGCTCTTCAACCCGAAGGTCCAGCCAGGGATGTCATCAGACCTTTCAGAGCAACATGTGCTAAGCGGAAAGGAAAGAGAAAGCACAATGACTTCCATTTTTTGTGCACAGAGCAGACATGTGTTGATTCATTGATGTTCACATGGCTGCTGAAGCCAGTACTTGTTGCCTTGCAAGTATGACTCCCATACCAATATTGGCAAGGAATGTGTGATTAGGAGGGTAGCCAAGATGACAAAGGGTTTGGAAAGCAAGCCTTGTGAGGAACAGCTGCAGGATTTGGGTATGTTAACCTGGAGAAGAGGAGACTGAGAGGAGATGTGAAGGAGCATCTCCAACCCCTTCATTCAGTCCGGACACTGAGGTCCAGCTCCGAGGGCCTTCTGGCAGTTCCCTCATTAATAATAATAATAATAATAATAATTTTTATTTATACCCCGCCCTCCCCAGCCAAGGCCGGGCTCAGGGAGGCAAGAAGTGAGGCTACAGGGAACCAGATAGAGGGCCTTCTCGGTAGTGGCACCCACCCTGTGGAACGCCCTCCCATCAGATGTCAAGGAAATAAACAACGACTTAACTTTTAGAAAACATCTGAAGGCAGTCCTGTTTTGGGAAGTTTTTAATGTTTAATGTATTTATCGTGTTTTTGATATTCTATTGGGAGCAGCCCAGAGTGGCTGGGGAAAACCAGCCAGATGGGCGGGGTATAAATTAACAACAACAACAACAACAACTATATCTGAAGGGCTTATTTTCAGATAACAAGAAAAGGTCCTGGGTAAACATTAGGAAGAACTTTCAGATGGTAAGAGCTGTTTAACAGCAGAACAGACTAACAGGCTTCCTCAGAAGGTGGTAGAATCTCCTCCACTGGAGGCTTTTAAGCAGAGGCTGGGTGGAATTCTTTAGCTGCGATTTATGCACCGTAGGAAGTTGGATTAGATGAAACTCATGGACCCTTCCAACTCTACAATTGTATGGTTCTTTATGGTGCCAACATGCTTAGCAACTCCCTGCCTTTTGTCAGTCTATCTTCTTCTTCTTCTTTGCCTGTCAGGGTATCCTGCCACCACATGCCACCATGCTACTGCATTATACTGTGCAGCATCTTTTCAAAATTAGGTTTGGGCACTTGCTAGCACATTGTGAGCCCTGGCATTTGGTTGCGGCTGGGAAGCCAGTGCAAGACTGTAGCCAAGGAAAAGACTAATTTCAGCCTCGAATTAATGAGCTGTTTGCCCAGTGGAACAGTGGGGTGGTTTCAAGCCATAAACCAGCCAACAGACTGGAACAGCACAAAATGGAAGCCAGGCTTTTCTCTGTGATCATTGGGCAGTTCACTCAACAACTGTTAAGATGACAGATTTCAGCATGGTTAATAGGTTACTTTTAGGTCACAAGTTTTAATTGGTAGATTAATCATTGATGCAGTGATGGGGGGGGATTAATCAGCAGAGACTGCAATTCAAGGGTACACTTGGGCAGAGATGCAAAGAATTGTGAAGCTGGTTTTGCATGTGTAGTGGGATTTTCCCTTTTCCTTCAGAAGGAAAAAGAAACTTTTTTTATGTATCTTCTGTATTTTTGCAATGGGGAAGGAGGGAAATACAGATTAGGACTTGAGTGCTAAATAGGGACGTTGGAGAATTCAAATAGCAACGGGAGCAGAAATTGCCAGTGCTCGTTTATTAATTCCATGCCTGGAATGTAAATTGGTCCAATGAATATAATCAGTATTTGGTGTTGTTGTTTTTGTCGCTGCCTTCAGTCCACAAACAATATGTAATGAATCACACACACGTCCATTTGCATTATATTTCCTTTGCACTGAAATGAACGGGGTAAAATACTGCACTGACAGTAACTTACATAAGCTACATTGTTAATTACGTCCTCTCACCACAGCAGAAGCAAGACCAGGGGCTGGTAAACTATGGCCTGCAGGCTGGATACAGCCCTTGGTGCCCACTTGGTCAGTCCCCGCATGGAGCTAAACTGGCATGGTGCATTGGTTTAGCGCTGCATGGGGACTAACTTCTGGGACGCAGCCCAGAAGCTCCTGCAGCCAATAGGAAGCCGCAGACGCCTCCCCTCCCCCGCCATGGCTCCGAAAGCTAGCAGGGGAAGAGCAGTGGGTGTGTGCACATTCACATGGGTGTGTGCACTCCTGCACACAGGCAATCAGGCCCACTGGCGGAAAAGTTTGCTGACCCCTGAGCGAGACAAATAACATACTTGCGGGCAGGGGGAAGATGAACTGAAGCAGAATGGAAACAGTTTTGTGTGCAGCAAATGCAGGGAAGAAAGGAAAACAACAGCTTCTTACATCCCTGGTGCTAGAAGAGGGCGTTAACACTTCTCCCAGAGCTATTCATTCACAACTCTGGGAAAGGCGGTTTTCACCAGGAGACAAAAATGGCACAAAGGCAATGGAGCATCTTTGACCCGTCCTAGTCAATAGCTATGGACTGCTATTATTCCTTTAAAATACAGGAGAGCTTATTTACCATTGCATGGACAGGCAGAGTCCCACAAAACCCAGGGCGGCCCCCGTGTGGAGTAACAACTCAAGACAACGTGCTATGGGATTAAATTGGTCACAACTTTATTATCTTTAAGATGTGAGGGTAGACCTTGGCTCAGGCATTGGGCGTTTATCCCTCCCAGTCCCCCGCCAGAGATCTGGGGAACATCAGGGTTATCCAGAGTGTGTGTGGGGGGGATAGGCTGGCTCTAGAGAACATATGTTGAAGTAGAGAGAGCCGGCCCCCATTACGTCGCCGTCGCAGGGAAGAGCAATGACAACCTCTCAGCGTACGACCAAAGCCTCCCCTCAAAACAACCCCTTTATCGGGGAACCCTGGAATTGCCGCCACAAAGAGAAGGGGGGGCGTGAGTCACCGCTACACACCCACTCCCAATTTAGGGAAGATAGACTAAAGGATTCCGCCCAAGGCCTGATACTGCCAAAGTTGTGACATTTTGCTACAGGAAAGGCAAACCTGCTAATGCAGGAGAATTCCTTTCCGGTCCTTCAACAGCGACCTTGACGTAGCAGCATCCACGTACGTGTGGAGAAAAGGTTAACCTGCAAAAGAAGTCTTAACTGAGGGTGGGTAGGGTGGGAGAAGCTCTGGAGCCAACTGACGGTTCCCAGGTAAGATCCTCCCCCTATTGTGTGGGCAGGTAGTCCCTCCCCCTACCTGACCTGATCACCTTGGCAACGCCTCCCATGTCACATCTGGCTTGGCCCAAAGGGATGTTCTGTATGGTCTGATGAACGGTATGCTATACCGGGACTATCTCGCTCACCACCAGACAACCACAGAGCTGCAGAATGTCTAGCTTCTTTGACCCCCTGACTGCCGGCTGCTGATGTCAGCAAGGTCAGCTAGCTCACTGAACCACTGGTTCAGAAAATGGCAACCAAAACGATCAAGGAGATGGAGGAAAGGTTACAACAGTTGGTGCTTTTTAGTTTTTAGAGAAAGGGTAAGCTAAGTGGATTCATGATAGAGGGGAATAAAATTGTGCATTGTGGAAAAAGTGGGTAGAGAAAATATTTTTCCTTCTCTCACAACACTAGAATTCATGGATATATCGGAGTGGCCGCCAAGACCATATAACACTGGTCCTGAAAAACCTACATTGGCTCCCAGTAGGTTTCTGAGCACAATGTTGGTGCTGACCTTTAAAGCCCTAAACAGCCTCCGGCCAGTATACCTGAAGGAGCGTCTCCACCCACATCATTCAGCCCAGACACTGAGGTCCAGCTCCGAGGGCCTTCTGGCAGTTCCCTCACTGCAAGAAGTGAAGCTACAGGGAACCAGGCAGAGGGCCTTCTCAGTGGTGGAGCCCATCCTGTTAAACGCCCTCCTATCAGACGTCAAGGAAATAAACAACTACTTGACTTTTAGAAGACATCTGAAGGCAGCCCTATTTATGTTTTAGCATGTTTTTAATATTCTGTTGTGAGCTGCCCAGAGTGGCTGGGGAAACCCAGCCAGATAGGTGGTGTATAAATAAATATTATTATTATTATTATTATTATTATTATTATTATTATTATTTCTAGCAAAGCTGAATTTTGGAAGATTTGGGACAGGCAAAAGGAAAGTACACAGCACACAAACTACAGAATTTGCCTCCCACAAAAGGCAGTTATGGCCACCAAGATTAGACAAATCCACAAAGGATAAGGCTATCAGTGATTACTAATGATGGTTGTATTCTGCTGTCTGTGTTTCTTAGCACCAGTTGTTGGAAACTGCAGGAGGGGAGAGTTTACTTGCACTCAGACCCATATGCTTCCCACTGGCATGTTGCACTAGATGAGCTTTTGGCTTGATCCAGCAGGCTTTTGTTGGGTCCTTAACCGCAGCTAGCCAGTCACTGACCACATCCCTGCACAGTTTTGACTAGAGATGGTGACCAGGTTGATTAAAAGTGAGCTCCATCAAAAACGCAAACTCACACCAAAACCAGTCTGCTGCCTGACATGCGAGAGTCTGTGAACAGTCTTCAATCTTTTGGCAACCTTTTTGCCCCAAATTTCTTGTTAACCATTCTCAGGCTCGGAGCTAGCTCCGAACTCTGCTTGGCTCACTGCCATCCTTTTTGTATATTGAAACAGTCTCTGCCCTTCAATGGCATTACACAGCAAGCTTACAGGAAACCTAAAAAGAGAAAAATGCAGATTGCTTCCACTCTTGTCAGAAATCAGCAGCGTGCATTGACAAAAGCAGAAAAGAGAGGAATAAACAAAATATTGCCGGCATTCAGAAAACATGTAAAGACTTTTGGGGGGAAACCCCCC
Source organism: Podarcis raffonei (assembly GCF_027172205.1). Lineage (NCBI taxonomy): Eukaryota > Metazoa > Chordata > Lepidosauria > Squamata > Lacertidae > Podarcis > Podarcis raffonei. Next base: position 110,644,701 of record NC_070604.1, on the reverse strand, counting down.
AAAACTGCAGGCTTTAGAGCAATAGTTCTATGCATTTTCTACACTGTGTGTGTTTTAACTGCTGTTTGCTGTATGGCATAAAGTTGTTTTAAATTGCTCTTATGTATTATTCGCCTTATTTTGACTCGTCCTGTGCTGCCTTTGGGGAGGAAGGGTGGATTATATATTTGAAGTAATGAATCGGTAAGCAAAGAATTGTTTATAGGGGAAGTAATTGCTTCTGTTGCTAGAAAATGAAATAAAATATAATCTTGTGTAACTGGGTCTGGAGAACTCAGGCAAATACAACATATTAAAGACTAAGTGTTCATCTCTGAGCAGGGGGGATGGGGTTGGTATGTTGTTGTTGTTGTTGTTAAATATTTATTAGTCACTTTTGCCATGGACAACTCAAAGTGAGTTACAATGTTTTAAGCAAAAGATCCCCAAACATTCATACATTAAAACCAGAAAAGAGAAAATAATAAAACAAGGTACATTAAAACATCCCACCCCCACAAAAAAAGCCATAAATATTCAAAAGCCTGGTTAAAAAGGAATATTTTTGCCTGCTGACTAAAGATATGTAATGATGGTACCAGGCAAACTTCCTCACAGAGAACATTCTACAACCAGGGAGCCACCACTAAAAAGTCCTGTTCTCATATCACAACCTTCAGGGCCTCCACACGTTAGGCAGCCCTATAAAAAAGGCTAACCTGGCGAAAAGTAAACGTTGCTTGTTTATATATTATGTGCATGGGGAAGATGATTTGCATTAGAGTTGAAATCAATTGCAATGTTGTTGAGCTAGAGATCAACATTTTAGACTCAACTGGCTAAAGCTTGACACTAGAGCCAAACTCAGAGTGAATATATCCGCCACAGGCTGAGCCTACGTTGCTCAAGTGGACTAAGAATTGACATGAACCAAGATATGTTCCTTTGCTGCACATCTGCAATTCCTAGATTTGGAGTTGAGGGATTAAAATGTTAACCCCATAAGACTGAAACTAGCCTCTGTTGTCTGCATCTTACCTTATCTTCTGGTTAGCATATTGTCATTGAATGTTCGCAAACATTCCAAACGTTGGTAGTGAAGAGTCAGTAATGTAGTGAAGACAGGAGAGTCCTTCATAATTTGGAAATGGGAGGGCCAATAAGCTGCTAAGGAAACAAGGGAGCAGAAAGGAGACTTTTGATGACCCACAAATATCACATAGCACTGTGTGTATCGATGGGAAGCAGACAGCTGAATTTTGCACAAGGTGCAAAATAACGAGCTGAATTTGATTAAATAATTGTGCATCCTTTAATATTCTTTCTCTGTATAACAATGGCTTTGCTGCAGGCATTATTTATTGTGCAAGAGGACACAAGGCACATATGAAAAACTCTTAAAAACTAGGATGAGGAAATGCATAGCACACCCAATTTTTCGAACTATGGTTAAGGCTTTGCTCTCTTTATTTGTGATATCTGGAAACAAAGCTCATTTAATTTTGTTTGATTCATTTTGGCCTGTTTTTACCCTTCCCCCCTAAACATACCTCATCAATTTTATTTTTGAACTAATTTGTTAGTTTGTAATTCATCTGGGGGGAAAACCCACTCCATTGTGCCTGTATAGCAGAGACTTCTTTCTTAGCACTCTGATTTCATTGCTGCTGCCAGCAAAACCCTCAGTCTTTTTGCCATGGGAAATTTAAATATATTTAGTGTGTGCAAGCAATACTCTCTCTGTCTCTCTCTCCCCCTCTCTCCCTCGTTCATTTGAGACAGTAAACAAGTACTGTCATAGCATCTACAAGCCTAGTAACTTAAACAGCGGGGCTTACCAAAATATATAATTCAACAATAGAGTTGTGTGTGTGCCTTTGTGTGTTTTAAACGGTTCATTAAAGCTCTCATGCCCACAGCAGGGTGAAACACACTCCAACACACCCCACTATCAAAGTCATTATTAAAAACATTGATTTTCAGAATTTAACTACTGTAATACATTTTTAAGAATATGCCATTTCGCAGCTGCCCCACAGGAAGTGACTTCTTCTTTTAAAAAAAGCTATTCTCCAGCATTTTAAGCTGTCAGTCCAGACAGCTCAAGCAGACACCAGACAGCACAGAGAGGCAACAAAAAACTGTTTGTGATGTAGGTTTGTTAACTGCAGTGGGAGATGTTGTGCTCCTCTTCTTTCTCCCCACCATCACCCCACTCAACACAACAGCCTGCTAAAACACCTGTCATTTGACTAGTGTGGAATAATTGGCTCAGCAAAATCAAACTAGGTTATGGGCGACCATTTGGAAAGAACACAGGGGGGCTATTATCTTTTAGTTCTTAGCTCTTAATGTCAGGATTCCACTTTCAGAAGAACCCAAGAGGGCTTCTCTGCAGCACTTTGGCATGCCACGAAAAAGAAAATATGAAAATGGCACTGCCTCCAGCATGCATTCACTTGGATCCCTTGGGTTTCTGTTCCAACCCTCCTGATATGACTTTGGTGGATGTTAATTTCACTAGAATGCTTTCGGTAGCCCGGTCAAAACATCAGCTGCCACCTCTATGCTTGCCACCTTGTTTAGACAGGTTTCCAGTGATTTTTAAGGACTACTCAATGGACATAAATTCAACATGTAAGATTTTCTAGCATAGAAAAGTAGCAGTGTGGAGCATTTCACCTGTAGCTGTTTTGTGTCTCCTGCAAATATTGAGTACTAATTATTATAATTTCTCCTTTGGTGCATGTGGTGCATATCAACCCTAAACATACATAGATTTACAGGTTGGGTTGGGTTGATGGTCTCTATCTAGTGTCAGTTTCTAGCTGTCACCGAAGCCCAGATAAGTACAAACTAGGCTTACTATCCACAGAATAGACGAGAGTTCAAGTGAGATCAAAAACCGCAAGACCAAGGCCTCCAGCAATGCTTCACTACCAGCAAGAGAAACCAGCAGAGTTGACCCAGAAGACCTTTGGCTCAGTGGTATATGATCTACTTTGCCCAAGATCAATCCTCAGCATCTCCAGGTAGAATTCAGAAAGAATCCTGCCTGAACTCCTGGAGACACATGACAGTGCTTAGGCCAGGGGTCAGCAATCTAAGGTCTATGGGCTGGTAGCGGCCTATGGGGCTCATCTATTTGGCCCATGCCGACCCATGCTGACCCCTGTTGCCCGCTCTTACTGGTGCGGCATGGGGACCAACTTCCGGGTTGATGGCGCCTGTGCACATGTGCATGGGTGCTCCTCCGACCCGGATGTACACCGGAAATAGTGTGCACGCATGCATGCAGGATGGAGAAGCGCCCATGCGCATGTGCACACGCTATTTCCGGTGTACATCCAGGTCAGAGGAGCCCTTTGAAATAGTGTGTGCACACACGGGCGCTCCTCTGACCTGGAATAGCGCACATGCGTTCACGCTCCGGCCCATCCTCTGATGGGCGGAGCATGGACCGGCTCATCATCCGGTAAGCTTGCTGTCCCCTGGCTTAGGCAAATGAACCAAGTGTCTGACTCTATGTAAGACAGCTTCCCATGTTCCTAAAGTCGATGCAGCCAAATGGAATATTGGGCTGGGGACCAACTGGAGCCTGTGAAATTCCTGAAGCCCCCTGATGAGGAGAATTGTTCTCTTGTTGTCCAGTCTGCTTTACCTGGCTGTGTTAATGAGGGTAATATTAATCTTATTGCCAAGCAAATGCCACTGAATTTCCTTGAATGTACAGGCGGCGGCCATTTTGTGTGTGTCCAATTGATGCGAGACCAATGACACGCAGGTCCTTTGGGACCCAGAAGAGGTTAGAATGGGGGCAGAACAAGGGCACAATGGGGAGGAGTGGGCTTATGTGCCAGGAACAAAACCCCTGTGCAAAATCGTCACTGCTTGTATTCCCTTGTAAACAGGATTGGTGATAAAGCACAGAACTGTAGAGCTGGGAAGGCCATGTATTCCAACCCCCTGTGTTGCAGCAGTCACACCTAAAGAATCCCTGACAGATGGCCACCCAACCCCTGTGTAAAAACTTCCAATGAGGCAGAAAGAGTTGTTTCCGTGGCTGAACAGCTCTTACCACCAGAAAGCTTTGTTTTCTTAATGTTTAGTTGGTATTCCATTTCTTGCCATTTGAATCCATTGGTTCATGTCCTACCATCCAGAGCAGCAGAAACCAAGCTGGGGACAGCCCTCCAGATATTTGGAGATGGCCTAAATATCATTTCTTAGTCTCCTGTTTTCCAGGAAAACATACCAACTCCCTCAACTGTTCCTCATAAGGCTTGGTTTCTAGATCCTTGATCATCTTGGTTATCCTCCTCTGCACATGTTCTAGCTTGTCAATATCCTTCTTAAACTGTGCACCACAGTACTTCAAGTGGCGTTTGACCAAGGCAGAACATTGTTGCTATTACGTCCCTTGATCTGGACATTATACTTCTCTTGATGCAGCCTAGAATTGCATTAACTTTTTTGTCGCTGCTGCTGCTTCATGCTTTTGACTAAAATGTCAATAAAGGGTCAGTAAAGGAAGGTAAGTGACTGAGAGGGAAGCAGGGCGTTCGGCTAACGGACCAACTCAGATTCTGATTGATGATAGTAAATAGTCCCAGAATGCAAGAGGTGTTAAGGGCTCACCACATTTCAGGCGTACGGGTCATGCAGCTGCGGGGGGGGGGATGTTTAGTTTAATTATGTCCTATTATATTTCTGATGGAAGGGCAGTTGACCATTGGGCCATGATAATCCTTTTTGTTAGTTAGCTTGCTTGTTTCCTTTGAATTTCACATAAAGAACAGAAAAAAACATTTTGTACACAGGTACATAGACACAGGACATGGGTGGCGCTGTGGGTTAAACCACAGAGCCTAGGACTTGCCGATCAGAAGGTCTGCAGTTCGAATCCCCGCAACGGGGTGAGCTCCCGTTGCTCGGTCCCAACCTAGCAGTTCGAAAGCACGTCAAAGTGCAAGTAGATAAATAGGTACTGCTCTGGTGGGAAGGTAAACAGCATTTCCATGCGCTGCTCTGGTTCACCAGAAACAGCTTAGTCATGATGGCCACATGACCCGGAAGCTGTACGCCGGCTCCCTCGGCCAGTAAAGCGAGATGAGCGCCGCAACCCCAGAGTCGGTCACGACTGGACCTAATGGTCAGGGGTCCCTTTACCTTTACATAGACACTTGCCAATTTGAAAAGCAATTCATGTTTACGTTTTGTGTGTGTGGTGGGGAGCTTGAATCTTTATAAAAAGATTGCTAAAACACATAGTTGGCTATTTGCAAAGGTTCAACTTGTGAGAGAATTGCAAGTGACCAACATGGGTCACGTGGTCATTGCTATTGGCCTGCCGTCTGTTGTTAGATTTGTGTTCAAGCACTACCAGCTCATGAATAATGGATGATTTCTTTCATATTGATCAGAAACCTGATGCCATTAAACAACCAAGCAAGTACTGTGGTTATTAAGCATTATAGATCCATACACTGGAATAAAAGCATTCCAAGGAAACTAACTAACTAACTAAATACTTGGCTCCTCAGCCAGACAAAGAAAGCAGAAGTCCTGCTTTGCAGCATCCTTAACCTTCATGCCTCAGGCCTTTGGATCGGACAGACACTGCAATTCACGAGGGTGGAAAGTGAAGATTTTGTGCAAACCATGGTTTACTTTAGCATTACTTGAGTGAGACATGAAGAATCTTCTGATCATACTTCCCTCCCTTTTGTGTTACAGTCTTCCTGATTTCTTGTCATTGCAGTAAACCATAGTTTGGCATGGAGGGTTTGATCCTGGTTCCAGGCAAGTGCAAACCATAGTTTAGCTTACGAAAAAGGAGGGGCCATAACACAATGATAGAGTCCATGCTTTGCAGGCAGAAACACAACTGCCTAAGATCCGGGGAACTGCCGCCAGTCAGAATACACAATTTTTTGTGAGATAGGGGGGAAATGTTTGGCCTGCATAGAGCAGTTTTGTGTGTTCCTGTTTGGGGGTTGGGAATCATCATGTGCCAGGGGAGAGGAGTACAATCCTGAGGCTCCTCACGGCTTATTCATGTAACACCAAAGTGTGTTTTACTGTGATATCTGATACAGCCCTGTGTGCTTTGAAATAGCATATTACATTTTGATAACAGCCCAGGGGTTGTATTCAATTAAGAGAAGACCTGCTCAAATTATTGGGCTTTAGCTAGCCATGTACATTCATTTCAATGGGCCTACTCTGAGCAAGACTAACAATGGCCAGAACCCCTGGTATAAGACTCTAGTCACAGCAATTATCTTTCAGTTAGCACATGCAATCTGTGAATTTGCTTTAATGCCATTTTTCATCAGTGCTGTTTGCAGCCCTATTTATTACATCAACATGATGCCTCATAAAAAAAATCATACACATTCTTGGTACACTCACAATCAAGCCGGTCCATGCTGGGCCAACCCAGGGAGCACAGATCTGGTCATGAATTAGTCTGGAGGTGGGCTTAAAACACACACATACAGTGTTACCTCTGGTTGCGAATGGGATCCGTTCCAGAGGCCCATTCACGACATGAAAAGAACACAACCCGCAGCGGCGCATCTGTGCATGCGTGGATTGCGATTCGCCGCTTTTGCGCATGCGCGTGATGTCATTTTGAGCTTCTGCACATGCGCGAGCGGCAAAACCCAGAAGTAACGCTTTCTGGTACTTTTGGGTCACTGTTGGACGTAACCTGAAAGAACGTAACATGAAGTGGACGTAACGTCAGGTATGACTGTACTCACAATTCAATGCATCACTGGGATGGGAGGAAAGAAGGAGACTTTGTGTTTCCTTCCCCGCCTACTGACTGAGAACAAGGTGGTAAATTCCACAGTTGTTGCATAGATGCATTGTCCCTGCAGGATGCAGTTTCAGGGATGACACACCAGGCAAGGAGAGTGGCAGGTTCTTGCCTTCTCCTGGGAAGACGTAAACAGAAATCATGTAGGTCTTGACGTTCTTGCGTCCTTCTCCTTCCCTCCTGATGCTCTGTCCCCTGACAGCCCTGGGATATCCCACCTGACTGGCACTATTACGCAGCTTCCTCAACCCAACTCAGCCCATCGCCAGATCCCCCAAATTGGTCCCTTTGATTCAAGATTGACCCAGATTCAGTGCACAACCCTGCTTTTCTTTTTGCCACTCCTTTAATCTTCAGAAATGAGTTTATTTTCCTGGAGTCACCCTTGCAACGCACCAAACTCTCTCTCTCTCGAACTGTAATTTTGTAATTCCCATCTCCCACACCACCGTACAAAAGAGAGAGCCCAGAATGTCCGGGGGGGGGGGGAGATTTGCAAGAGTTACGCTAGGATAAACCTGACAGGAGTTTGTAGTGTAGCGATATTTGCAGATGTTCTCTGATGGTTGCACATAAAGTGATTGTTAATGGTGGGGCTCTGACTGACTCCAGCTACAAAGTCCATGGCTACTGTAGCTCAGTTAGACGAGCATGAGACTCTTAATCTTAGGGTTGTGGGTTCAAGCTCCACATTGGCCGAAAGATTCAGACCCTCCAAGTATCCCTGTTTTCCAAGGGCATCCCTGACTTAGAGAAGCCGTCCTGGTTTCTGATTTGATCCCGGAACATCCCACTTTTCCTTAGGATGTCCCTATTTCCATTGGAGAAATGTTGGAGGGCGTGGAGTCATCTGACCCCCAAGCCATCTGAAGGCAATCATGTATATGGGATATATTTTCTTTCTTTTTTAAAATCATTTTTATTGATTTTCCATTTAAAAACATCCAATTAAATATCCAGTCATAATACTTCAATTACAAAAACTAAAATAAAAAAGATCAAATTATAGTCCAAATTGTATTTATTAATTTATTGGGGCTCCCCATGGTCTGGCTCTCTGGAGCATATCTCCACAAATTAGTCCTGCTTCTCCTTGTTCAATGTCTAAAATCCCTGGTAGAGGACAAGGATCCTGAGATCACATTAAGGGTAGCCAACTTCTGTGTGATTGCTATAAAACTTAGGGAACAAGCTGTGCTATCATAATGATTAAGGCCTTAAATGATAATTTTAGGGTATACGTTAGTGACTAAGTTTTAATTTATATATATTTTTAACTGTTACTGTATCTGTATTGTCCCTGTTATACCTAATTGCAAATTCAAATGTATCCCTATTGTGTTTTATGACTTCCTTGATACTGTATGTGGGCTAGAACTGGTCTGTGATCAAAATAATAAATTCATTCATACCACGTTTAATGTTTTATTATGTTTTATATATGTTGGAAGGCGCCCAGAGTGGCTGGGGCAGCCCAATAAGATGTGTGGAGTATAAATCATAAAATTATCATTATGTGGATGACATGTCCCTTTTTTCATCAGAGAAATGTTGGAGGGTATGAATATTCCTGCATTGCAGGGGGTTGGTCTAGATGACCCTCTGGTCCCTTCCAACTCTATAATTCTATGATTCTATGATACTACTAAACAGACTCTAGGGCTGGGGTGTTGTTTGGGATTTTTTGTTGGGTGGGGGTTGTTGCTGTTGTGTGGGTTTTTTCTATCTTTATTTTAGATTTTGCGATATGTATGAAAACTATTCGGTGTAATTGCATATTTTTTATGTTTTCAAAAAACATTGCTTATGACTACTTTTGTTAGGTTTGTAATTAGGTTTTTTTTTATGTTGTAAGCCACCTTGAGCATTACTTTAACTGTGGGAGGGCACTACACAAATAAAATTAGGTATTGATGTATGTATGCATATAAAAATAACTATTTTTGGGTTACAGTCTCTCAATTGCTCCATATGCTTTCTACAGCTACCTTAATTGTAACTGTAGCATAAACTGGACCATTTATAGAGTCCCTCTTATCACAATCACAACTGACACCTTCCCCCCCCATATTTGTGGGAAAATTTAGAAGAATTGAGACATTTTATGTCCTTTGCTTGTTTTTGCATTATACTATGAACGGGGAGGAATTTATTTATTTATTTATTAAAAGACACATTACTATATTTGTTGTCTGCATTAGCCTCTGCATTAACCTCTAGAAAGAAGGTTTTTTAAATAATAATAATAATAATAATAATAATAATAATAATAATAATAAGTGGTGTAATTGTGTACCCTGGAGCATTCTGGAGGGAGAATGTAGAAAATAGTCACATTGGTTTGGTACAGAAACACCAAAAATGCTATTTTATTGCTGCTAGTAGAAATTGCTACATAAAGTTAGATGAGTTCATGGGGTGCAGAACCTCACGTGCTATGCTGAGATGGCACATTTTGTTTTAATTAGTTGCAGAAGTATTATCATAATTAAGGACTGCCTCTGCCGGCATGAACCCAGCTGACTCTGCAATCATCATCTGAGGTCCTTCTTTGCATGCCTCCTCTGTGGAAGGCCTGGAGGGTGACAACACGAGAAGGGGCCTTTTTTGCAGTGGCTCCCTCTTGTGGAATGCACTCCCCAGGGAGGCTTGCCTGGCGCCATCGTTACATATCTTTAGGCACTGGGCAAAAAGGTTCCTCTGTAACCAGGCCTTCAGCTGATTAAACAATCTGTTCTGTGGCCTTTAAAATGTGATTGTGACAAGGGGTTATTGGTTTGTTTGTTTTTGCTATTACTATTGTTGTTATTCTTTTTGTGTTTTTATACTGTAAACCACCCTGTGATCATCAGGTGTAAGGTGGTATACACATTTTAATAATACTAACTATTATTATTATTTAGCTGATCTTCACCGTATGGTACCAGGGCAGATTGCAACATATAAGAACACAATTATTATTATTATTATTATTATTATTATTATTATTATTATTATTTTAAATAACAACTCCACCCATAACCCCCAAATCAATCATCAATACATTTTAGGGAGGAGGGTATTCATATAAATTATTCCACTTTCCAAGGCATAGAGGAGAAACCTGATTACCTTTTCATTTTAATGCACACCCATGTAATTAGCTCTTCCCAAAACAATGCAAGGACCAAAACACAGCCATCTTTTCAAAATGGGCACTTCTCTGAATTTTGCAGTGCAGTTCTTTAGCAATGTAATGTGTACAAATATGCATGTACTCAGAGGATAAAGTATGCTCAGAGATGCATATATTACTGAAAATGATATTTCACAGTGCATTATCATAGGAAATTTGTTCTGCAATGAAATGTTTAAAATAGGCAAATTTTCATCCAAACATACAGCAGGAGAAATTTGCTGATGAATTTTCATGATTACAATAATAATAATAATAATAATAATAATAATAATAATAATAATACAGTGGTAAAGGGACACGGGTGGTGCTGTGGGTTAAAACACAGAGCCTAGGACTTGCCGATCAGAAGGTCAGCGGTTCGAATCCCTGTGACGGGGTGAGCTCCCGTTGCTCTGTCCCTGCTCCTGCCAACCTAAGCAGTTCGAAAGCACGTCAAAGTGCAAGTAGATAAATAGGTACCGTTCCGGCGGGAAGGTAAATGGTGTTTCCGTGCGCTGCTCTGGCTCGCCAATAGCAGCTTAGTCATGCTGGCCACATGACCCAGAAGCTGTACGCCGGCTCCCTCGGCCAGTAAAGCGAGATGAGTGCCGCAACCCCAGAGTCAGCCACGACTGGACCTAATGGTCAGGGGTCCCTTTACCTGATGTTAGGAATGAGAAAAAATGATAAACTGAGGGGAAAAAAAAGAGAGAGATTTATCCATTCCTAGATAGGACACCCTTTGATGGGGGTTGGACTAGATGACCCTTGGGTTCCCTTCCAACTCTGTTATTCTTTGAGTCTATGATCCTCAAGCAGAGAGGAATAACTGGAGGAGCTGAGGAGGAGGCTGCTTCCACTTGAGTCAGTTGTCCAACTCTGCCTAATGGTAGGGCTAGCCTTGGGCAAGGGTTAATATTTCAGTCCCAAGAAGTGTCTATGCGTAACTGTCCTTCCATTTATTTATATCACTCCCTCCTACCCTTCTGCACTCTGGCCACCGCCCCTCCTCTCACTCGAAAAGAGATTACATTTATGGATTAGTGTAAAACCATCTATTGATTCTCGGATGGAAAGGCTGGCGGTAAAGGTCATTGTTACATTTCTACACACAAGTTGCTAAATGTCATGTAAATCACCAGACAGTGTGCAGCAGAAGTCAAATAATATTTAAAATGCATTTGTTACAGGCAGTTTTATCCAGGCTAACACCATTCTCAAAGGCTTCCTTTGCAGTAGGGATGTGCGGAGATCCCCCGAGAAATGGTATAGATCTTATCCAAGATCTCATCAAAGCTCTGTTGGCTTCTCTCATATGAATACACATAGCCAAGCCTGTGCTGTTTATTCAGATTGGCACCAGTGCCTTAGTGTCTGGCTTCAGGGACTTGGCTTCCTCCCCACCCCTCCCTTTGGCAGTAGATAAGCAGAACAAAGTGAAAGGAGTCTCTTACCAGTTAGAGATTTTAATGATCACAGCAAGAGAAGAAAGCATCCATTCCTCAGAATGAAGGTGCTCCCAATTAAGGGTTTCCCCCTAGTCACCCACATCACTACCACATCTTGCAACCTGATCTCGCAACCACTGTGCTTTCTGTGCTGCCAGTTTATTTGCTCTCCTAGACCTTGGGCTGATTAGCAACATTGAGTCTGTGAACTCTCTCTCTCTCCCAGTTCTTCTTCTCCTAACTGTTCAACTCCCAGTTCTTCCCAACTTCTGTCTTCTGAACTATGTCCCTCTGCAAACTGCTGTTCCAAATCTATACTGTTCCCCCACTCCTGGGAAGATTCAGGATCCTGATTAGGAGCAGGGGGAGGGGGAGGCTCCCACCATTGCTCCTCAGTGCCGCCCTCCTCCGCATGGTCCCTGACACTTAGCATCTGAAGCCAGAGATCTTTCCTTCCCCTGCTGAGAGGTGCCAGGGACACTGAATCTGGGACCATCAATGTACAAAACATTGACTCTTTCACTTAGGCTAGTGTGGTGTATTGGTTAAGAGCGGTAGACTCGTAATCTGGTGAACTGGGTTCGCATCTCCGCTCCTCCACATGCAGCTGCTGGGTGACCTTGGGCTAGTCACACTTCTCTGAAGTCTCTCAGCCCCACTCACCTCACAGAGTGTTTGTGGTGGGGGAGGAAGGGAAAGGAGAATGTTAGCCGCTTTGATACTCCTTCGGGTAGTGATAAAGCGGGATATCAAATCCAAACTCCTCCTCATCATCATCCTCCTCCCCCTCTTCTTCTTCTTCAATTATATATGGCCTTATTGAAGCTGGACACATTTTTGTAACCAATCCCTAAGTGCCCAAGTCGCAAAGGAGTAGCTTAACATGCTCCAGAGAATCGCTGGCAGAGAGAGAGAGAGTCCCTTAAGCATCAGGTTGGTCACAGAAGGAACAGGATGCTCAATTGCATGGCCTAATCCAGCAGGATTCTTGCATTCTTAAGTAAATTGAGATTTGTCCTGACCGTTCTTCAGATTTTGCCACTAGAGTCTGCTAGCCCTGTAACACTGCGTAGAGTAGAAACAGCCATTTACTGATTTGTTTCATAAAATCTGCGTATAAACAGCTTGGTTTGCCTTTTCTCTTAAAATCTGCATTTCTCAATGCATTTTAAAATACAAGTCGATACTCTTCTGAGTTGGGAACAGTGCTGGAAAGCCTGGCAAATGTGAAATCCAGTGGATAAATGAGAGGGCAATCCTATGGCAAGATCCAGAAGGGTGAGAAGCTTAGGATATAGCTCATTGCCAGCTCAGCTGCCTGATTTCCAGCTCAGCCAGGCTCAGCCAGCATTAAGACCCCAGCTCAGCCAAAGATATACTGGTATAAGTTTCTCATTCTGTCTAAGCCAGGGCTCGGCTAGCTGAGCTGAAGCTGGCTGAACCAAGGCAAGTGTAAGTTCCCCAAAAGGTGGTGTTCTGGGTGTGGGACTAGAGATGTAGGACTTGGGCCGGATCCTGAGACCATTCAGCTCAGCCATGTGACCTGCCAAGCCAGCATATATATAACACTACAGGTAACTCTCCATTTTCACATTGGATAGCGCTTACAGCTTAAATCCCATACAAGCAAAACACATTGGGTTCAATTATGGGTGGGATTGCAAAGTCTTTTTTGCCCGTTTGCCATTCCCTTTCAGCCCCTTTTTAATTAAAAAATAATAATTGCCAAGCACATACAGCTGAATGCACACAAGTTAAATGTGTGTAAGCTGCGAGTTATCTTTATTTCAAAGGCTTGTTTTCCCTCTTCCAGGCTTAGGCAAAGCAGCAGCAGCAGCAGCAGCCCAGCTCTTGAACAGTGTTTGGATCTGGTATAAATTTACACCCCAGTTTAACTTATACCACCTTTCTTTAAACCAGCTTCTTGTGCACATGATTGCTCCCTAAGATAGCCATCCCAGCTCCATGTACCTAGCAGTAATCCCTAATGAATTCAATGGAACTTGCTTTCACAGCCTGGTTTTTACAAGTGTATAGGGACTTACCGTATTTTTCGCTCTATAAGACGCCCCAGACCATAAGACGCACCTAGTTTTTGGAGGAGGAAAACAAGAAAAAAAATATTCTGAATCTCAGAAGCCAGAACAACAAGAGGGATCGTTGCCCAATGAAAGCAGCGATCCCTCTTGCTGTTCTGGCTTCTGGGATAGCTGCGCAGCCTGCATTCGCTCCATAAGACGCACACACATTTCCCCTTACTTTTTAGGAGGGAAAAAGTGAGTCTTATAGAGCAAAAAATACGGTAAGTATCTGCCCATTTTGGCTTCTCGTCTTTCCAGTCATTCCAGTCACAGAGCAGTTCGCAACATAAAATTACAAAATAAGACCACATAATACATAACAAAACAAGCAGACAAAAGCAAACCAATAACCCCACTCCCACACAAACATTTAAGTGGCCATAGCTTGTTTAATCAGCCCAAGGTCTGGTTACAGAGGAACTTTTTCACCAGGTTCCTAAAGATATGCAGCGAAGGTGCCAGGAGAGCCTCTCTGGGGAGAGCATTTCACAAGTGTGGAGCCACCACGGAAAAGGCCTGTTCTCATGTTGCAGACCTCCAGACCTCCTGTGGAGGAGGCCCACAAAGAAGGGTCTCAGATGATGATCACAAAGTCTGGGTTGGTCCGTTATAATTCTATTAAGGCTTAGTTTGTTTCATCATCATCATCATCAAACTTTATTACGGTTGCGTACCAGCATATGATAAAAACATGAATAAAACAAAGTTTAGTTTTAGTTACAGGTAGGTAGCCGTGTTGGTCTGCCGTAGTTGAAACAAAATAAAAAAATTCCTTCCTGTAGCACCTTTAGAGGCCAACTATCTGAAGAAGTGTGCATGCACATGAAAGCTCATACAAACTTAAAGGTAAAAGTACCCCTCACTGTTGGGTCCAGTCGTGGATGACTCTGGGGTTGTGGCTCTCATCTCGCTCTATAGGCCGAGGGAGCCGGCGTTTGTCCGCAGACAGCTTCAAACTTAGTTGGTCTCTAAGGTGCTACTGGAAAGTTTAGTTTGTTGTTCTTGATGAATTACCTGCCACTTCCATTCACTTGTTAGGGGGAAAAATGTGACTGGGTGGGAAGAAGAGACAAATAAAAGTATTTCATTCATAAATTTGATAAGCTAGCACAGAGCAAGGCTGAGAGACTAGAGTGTCTTATAGAGAGGTAGGCCCCATTACAATCAATGGAGGTTTACTCTCAGGTATGTGGGTATAGGATGGCAGTTTTAGCATGTTTACATTTTTGCTAGTGTCAAAGTAATTTGTATGCTTGCATACAGAGGAAATTTCATTTTGTGAACTAGCAATGCACAGGCTGTGTTTTCTAGTGGAGCTGTGAAATGCATAATTTTAATGTGGCCCTGGAATTTCACATCCATATTGTGCTTGACCTTTATCTAATTGAACATGATTGATTCTGAAGGGCTTTTTAAAAGCTATATTCTGCTGTTTAGCTTCTCATGGGAAGGTATAAGGACATTGAAGCACTGCCTTCCAAACACTGGAAATCTTATTATGCCGCTCTTATAAGAACATAAGAGCAGCCCTGCTGGATTAGGCCAAGAGCCTATCTGGTCCAACCTCATTCTCACAGTGGTCAGCCTATGGAAATCCTGCAAGCAGGACACTTGTGGTTCCCAGTAAATGGTACTCAGAAGAATACTGACTCCAGCAATGTAGGTACATACATAATAGCTGCAATGAGATGTTTTTAAGGCAATTCTGAGTGGTGAAGTCTCTAGGGGGATGATGGTGTAAAATGTCAGAAGTCCAGATATTATAGATGTTGTGAGTGTTCTAACTGCTGTTCTTCAAAGTCTCTATGGTGACCATAGGGGATGATATCTCTCTCTCTGCACCTTGAAGTGTGCTGCTTAGCAACTAGGCCCAGATGTTTTTCTCCTTTTGGGGAACAGCATCTTCTCAGCTGGGCACGTAGGCAGTCTCTGTTTCCCAGATGTTCCTGGCAGAAGTCATTTCTGACAAAAGCTCTGGAGGGATGATAGTTTAAAATGCCCACTACCCATGTAATTGTACATTTCCACATGTGTTTCTAGAAACTGAAGTCTTAGAAAGTGGCCATACAGTGTTCTGCACTTTTCCTCTACAGCTACAAAATTGTGGCACCCATCTTTGTACAGTCATACCTCGGGTTACAGATGCTTCAGGTTGCGTTTTTTCGGGTTACGGACCTGCCGAAACCCGGAAGTACCAAAACGGGTTACTTCCGGGTTTCAGCGGTTGCACATGCGCAGAAGTGCTAAATCGCGTGTCAAGGCTGTGGTGGTTGCTCGAGAGTAACCAGACAGGACTCCGACCTGTCTTTTACAGGCTTTATTCTTGGTGCAAACTATTTACAGTGAAGAGCATCGTAAGCTCATGTCTGGCTCACTCGCTAGCAGAATCCGGGAGTGGTCGGTTTTTGTACCTCCCCCAGCATAAAAGTCACGTCACCCCCAGCCTTTTCTGACCCTCCCTGCACCAAAGACTACTGCGCAGAATGGGCGCTGGCAAGGGCGCGCTTCCCACCTCTCCGGCTTGGTCAGGCTCAGTGTTAAGGCTCTCTCTAGCATCCTCTGGCTCCTTCACTTCTTCTCCACTGGAGGTGGGGCTTTCCTCCTCGCCGGAAGAGGAACTGCTTCTCAAGATTTTCAGAGGCTCCCTATAACACAACTGCCCTTCCATCTCTCGCCTCTGAGCTGATGGCAGTTCCCTGACATCACGCTTTGCGGGTTGCAGACACGCCACTGCAGGTTGTGAATGCTGCAGGTTGCAAACGTACATCCTGCATGGATCACGTTCGCAACCCGAGCGCCCACTGTATATATGTACCCACTTACTGAACGTTAGGAAGAATTTTCTGACAGTAAGAGCTGTTCAATAGTGGAATAGACTACCTCACTCAGGTGATTGACTAGCCTTAATTGGAGGCTTTTAAACAGAAGTTGGATGGGCGACTGACAGGGATTCTTTGGTTGTGATTCCTGCATTGCAGGACTATGTGATCCTTGGGATCCCTATCAACTCTACAGTTCTCTAATTCTACATAACTGTGAATGGATTCCAACAGATACTGGCACTCCCCACTTGACTCAGCAGCTGAGCCGACACATAGCTGAGGAATGGGAGCCTAAAGTAGATAAGGATGCTGAGAGCATCCTTCGGAAGATAAAAGGCCAGTCTGAGAGCTTTCTCTCTGGGTCCAGGCAGGGAGGAGAATTGGAGTGGCAAAATAGAGGTGGGCTACCAAATGAGTTTTGTCTGCCTGTGTGAGGGCAAGGAACTTGGGAAGGAGGAAGAGTAACAGAACAGAAGGGTTCTAGAGTCTAGGACAGAAGGGTCTAGGGTTGTCATTCCTGTTAGCAAACCAGAAAGAGGGAGAAGACTGAACAAGCATGCAGCAGGGGGATTCAGAAGACCCATATGAGAGAAGGCAGGAGGAGACACAGTGTGTACAAAACAAAACAAACAGAGTGATAAAAGAGGTAAAGGACTCCTGACCATTAGGTCCAGCTGTGGCCGACTCTGGGTTTGCGGCGCTCATCTCACTTTACTGGCCGAGGGAGCCGGCGTACAGCTTCTGGGTCATGTGGCCAGCATGACTAAGCCGCTTCTGGCGAACCAGAGCAGCACACGGAAACGCCGTTTACCTTCTCGCTGGAGCGGTACCCATTTATCTACTTGCACTTGATGTGCTTTCAAACTGCTAGGTTAGCAGGAGCAGGGACCGAGCAACGGGAACTCATCCTGTCTTGGGGATTCGAACCGCTGACCTTCTGATTGGCAAGTCCTAGGCTCTGTGGTTTAACCCACAGCAGTACTTGGAACTATTTGGGATAGCGGTGGGTTTAGGGCAGCGTGAGCAGTGCAGAGGCACTAGATGTGCAGCTGAGTAGGGCATCTTCTCAAAGCCCAGTAGGCGCTTGCCTGGCTTCGGAAAGAGGGCGTGAGGGCTCTGTTGATGGATCTCAACCAAAACTCTCTGCTACCAGCTGCTTAGTACGTGTAGTCCAGGATGACGACTCAGGAACATAACATGCTGAACAGTAACTTGATTTGTATTTGCTTTTATTATGTACAAAGTATAGCACAGCTTTGTACAAGTTACTACATACACAGACTCGATTCAATCTCTACACACCAACCTCTGAACTCCAACACCAAACTGCTGCTTATAAGGGAAAACTTTTAGCCACTCACCACCTGTTGCTAGGCTTGCCTATCTCCAAGCAGACTTTCTCAGGTACTCTTGCTTAACTTGGCTTCTTGCCAACTCACTAATTGTCCTCTTCAAAGCTGCAGTTTCTCACAAACCTCAACAGGCTCTGGCAGGGTCTTAGAGCCCTTCAACCTCCTTCCCAAAGCTGGAAAACCACTTACTGGGCATTGAGAAGGAGGCATGAAGGCTCTAGGGCCCTACCTTGTTTACCCAGTTTAGCTGATGCTGCAAGGGCTGGGGGGAGCATGTCAAATGTTGGCCTCACACAGGGTGGCATATTACCAAGGTCTGCCCCTGACTGAGAGACCCCCTGACCTGGAATACTGAGGGCTTCTGGGAAACAGGGGCTGGGATGAAGCTAACAATAACTTGTTAGAACTCCAGAATTATAGCCAAGTACCATTCTTGGCAAGAAAGGAATACAGTGTTGTAAAGTACACAGATGGGCCAATCTTGTCAATTTCAGCTTCCCTAATTTTTCCATTTTTACAATCTAAAGTTCTTTTCCTGACATATTCATATCAGTTTGCTAGTTTATTGCAGGGGGTGGGGCTCATGAAAATTGGCCCGCATCATAGTACCAATTTCTCCCTATATACACACTTTTGCAAAGCAATTTGCCCTAAGGTATGTATAGTGTGACCAGTTTTCTTTTTTAAAATGCAGTAGGAAAATGAATGTCTGCACTGGAGAACGAACACTTGTAAGGCTGGCTGATTAAATCTTTATCCAATACTGCCTTTCAGTTTTATCAAAATAATCTTCAGTCGGTCTTTGATGTTGGAAAGAATTAAGTAGACTGATTTGCATCCTGTTAATTTCTCTCCACTTCTGTTGGGCTGGCTTCACTCTCGCTTGATATCAGTCCTATTGGCTTCCCAACGGCATTGCTTCATAGCTAACAAGGTTGCCATTAAGTCCTAGTTTCAAGGACACAGAGCCAAAGCGGTGCTTAAAATGAGGTTAACATGTAGAATCTGACCTTGGTGTGTTTCATATCGGCAAGTGGAAGGCTTGAAAAAGCGATAAAGGGTTTAGAGGAGCAAGAAATATAATACTTTGTTAAATCAGCAAAAGAAGAAGAAGAAAGCCCCGTGCAGAAATTTTCTAAGCAAGCAAGTTTAAAACCACACAGTTTAATTCTGGAGTGATAAGCTCAATTTCTGTCCCTCCGCCCTGCTAGATTATATGGATGAACTAGCTAAAAAGAACAATTTTGGAGCAAACGCTTGTCGTTGTTGTTGTTGGCTTCCATCTGTATCAAGGAAACGATGGAAGAGTGCTCCTTTGCAGGTAAAGTCAAACAGTTGGAGAGTTACAGCGCTTGCTGTGGCAGTACAGATCAGTGCAGGAGAGACATGTTTTATTGCAGCTGGGGCAGATGAAGGAGTCCAGTTGTGCTGCTGCAAATGCATCACGGTGTTTCTTCTCTCTGCACTCCTCTCAGCAGCCATTCCTTCTCTGGTCACTGTTGGGGATACACAACCTGACTGCCTCCAGGCACAACTGTCATCTACATGGCAAGGTTGCCAGCCTTCACGTCACATTCGCAGACGTATTTGTAACACAGAGTTGGTCTGCCATTAGGTGGGTGAATAACAAAGCCACTTTTATTGCATTCTAGCTAAAGGGTTGATAGGTGTTGAAGTTGTGGAGAGACCCTGTCCTTCCTCTTAGTTTCAAGGGTGGTGAGCGGGTTCTAGGATGCATAGGAACTTAGGAAGTTGAATCTGTTCAGGTATGTATTGCCAGAGGCTGGCCATGGGTCCCCAAGTTTTCAAATAGGGTTCCTTCTCAGCCTTACCTTGAGATGCCAGGGATTGTTTCTACAGAGAAAGGATAGCATTTTCATCACTGAGCTGTGGCTCTCAGAGTGAATTAGTATATACGATGGTTGGCTGGCATTGCATCCACTCTGTTTTTTGGCTGTTTTATTTTTCATGGCTTTATTTGTTGTATTTTACCTTGTCGAGTTGCTTTGAGGCTTTTTCTTTTGGCTAAACGGACTGATACGTGTAATTGATAGTACAGTGGAACCTCGGTTGTCGAACGCTTCGGAAGTCGAATGTCAGCAACCTGCAAGTGAATGCTTTTCGAACGCGCCTCGGAAGTTGAATGGCTTCTGAGGCGCGTTTTTCCATTTTTTCAATGGATTTTGCCGGCCAGCAATTGCGCTTCGTTGTCGAACGTTTCGGAAATTGAATGGTCTTCCGGAATGGATTACGTTCGACAAGCAAGGTGTTTCACTATAACAATATACCCACTTTATTGTTAGAGAGTTTCATTTTTAAATGGATGTGTGTACCAGTGTTCCAGAGAACTTGAGTCACAAGTCTAACAAGACATACAATAAGTAATACAGAGTGAATGACCCTTCCCCAAAGCGATGGCCCTCCCCAGACCATGTTCTCCACAAGCAAAGGACCACAGCATTATATTTAGAGAGCAATTGTGTTTACGAGAAGCAGGCATAAAGTTACAGCAGTACCAAACCCCATTTAGCAGCTGGGCTGCTGCTCTGTCAAAGCTGGGCAGAAGGAAAACAAGCCTTTAAAAAAGTGTTCTATGTCAAGTCATATGATCAAGCTAAATGGCCTTAGGATCCAGCCTAAGTCTTCCCTCTCTGCCCCCACCCAACACCCTTTCTAGTCTGGCTGAGCCCTGGCTGACCTACGATGAGCAGATTATAATGGCACATCTTTGGCGGAGCTGAATTAGGGTGTTACTTGGTGACAGCAAACCAGTCGCGGCTTGTTTGCTAGCAAAATCAACCGTTCAGGAATAGGTCCATTGTAGCTATAGGTCTACAGGCTAGAATTTGTTACACGGATAGGTTTGATTGTGTAGAGAATTTTGTCTTGGTGGGAAGTACAGTGGCAGCTTTTCAGCAGTCTATATGAAGGGGCATGGCATGTTCACCAGCCCTACAATAGTGCTGCGAATTGCAGGACATTATTTTTTGTGGTGGCCCCACATCCATGGAACTCCTTGCCTGTTGTCACCCACAGGTGCACCATAACGTCAGTATTTTCAGAAAGCTGCTTCTAGTGGCTTTGTAGGGAATGATTTGCTGCTGTTTTTTATACTACATTTTATCAAACTATCGATTTGAATGGAGTTTTGGGAGGCACTATTTTATTTTGCTGCGGTCGGTATGCTCTGCCTTTAATAGATAAGGTGCTTTGAAAGAATTCTTATTTGGGAAGGTGATATATACATGTTTTAAAATAACCCAAAATGGATGATGTGTCACTTACCTTCTAATAGGGCTCAAGCTTCTCATAGGTATGGATTATGTGTATAGAGCAAAGGGTGAGCTTAAATGTAGATGTGCAGGGAACTTATTCAGATTACTCAGATTTTATGTTACAAAGCCATTCTTTTTTACTTGTGGGGTTCCCCCCCCAAAAAAGCTGCCAAAATGCCTATTTATTTTTGTTATGCACGATAATTTGGAATAAATTATTACCACGGCATTCAGGGTATTAGCATAACTTATAGAGAACAAAGCTAAAACATAGGTAGAACAACTCATTACAATATTTTTAATCAATTTTGAAAAATGCTCATGACCCAATCATATGCAGTCTTCCTCTGAAATCCCATTGAGGTTGTCTTAATTTGCTTCTGCTTGTCTGTATGCTTTCCCCCCAGTGCCCACAAACTCTGGGCAATGACAGAGTAGGAAGAGATCTTACTACATCAAGGTTATTTGAGGGTGATGTTCTACCAATGCACAAACATTTTATATACTTCAAAATGGCTACCAAGGCTTTTGGATAGTTATTGGGACCATTTGCATGAGGCAGAGAGAACCTATGTATACAGAACAACAAATGCACAAAGGGCTCCTGTGCTAATGGGGTGTTGAGGTTGAAATACTCTCAACAAAGCCGTTGTATAAGAAATTGCAGTCTTTTATAGGGGGGTGGGAATAAGGGAGTGAAACCAGTACATATAGTGGTACTTTGGGTTTCAAACATAATCCGTTCTGGAAGTCCATTTGATTTCCGAAACCTGTCTGACTTCCAAGGCGTGTTCGAAAACTGAGGCATTTACTTCTGGGGTTTTGGCATTCAAGTTCCAAAACGTTCGACTATGGAGGTGTTCGAAAACCAAGGTACTATTGTACTTCCATCATTGCAGGATGGAGGGAAGAAGGTGGGAGCTGAAATATACCTCAATGGATGGTTGGATGATGGCCAAAGGATTGAAAGACTCAAAGAAAATTGCTGAGGTTTGACACCAAACTGCAGCATCGAAACTGTAGCGAGAACGTCTGAGCTGCATGCAGACTTTTAAAGTCTGGATGCAGGACACAACTTGAGGAGTGGGGAGAGGGCAACGTGGATATTTAACATGGATCTTCATAAGAGTGTGGCTGGTCCTGATAACATGAGGTTTTGTAAAATGTGTGCAGCTTTTATTAATTTTAAAAATGGAATTACAGAAGTTAACATTCATTCTTGCTTGCTTGTACAGTAACTGCTGTTCTTTGCTTGCAGGTTGTATACAAAAACAACGATGTAAGGCTGGAACTGTCTCGACTTGCCAAACAAGGAGATCCTAAGATGAAGATCCACGGTGTGGTAGCATTTAAATGTGAAAATGTGGCAACCTTGGATCCAATCACTTTTGAAACACCAGAATCTTTTATCTCTTTGCCAAAGTGGAACGCCAAGAAAACGGGCTCGATATCCTTTGATTTCCGCACCACCGAGCCAAATGGGCTGATACTTTTTAGCCACGGCAAACCGCGGCATCAGAAAGATGCTAAACACCCACAAATGGTCAAAGTTGACTTCTTTGCCATTGAGATGCTTGATGGCCACCTCTACCTGCTGCTGGACATGGGTTCTGGTACGATTAAAACAAAAGCTTTGCAAAAGAAGGTGAATGACGGTGAATGGTACCACGTTGACTTTCAAAGAGACGGACGATCTGGTAAGTTTGGGTTTACCCTTCTGTGTATAGTAGACAAAATAGCAAGGGCGTCGTGTGTTGCAATTGCTATTGCAATATAGTGACATCCTTTGAAGTCATTATGACAGGTGCAGGTGCTGGGGAGAAAACAGTAAAGACCTGATGAAGAGAGCACAGCAGAGGTTATTTTTTCTGAGAATCCTCTGGAAAAAAAATCCTCAAAGGACCTGTTGATGGCATTTTACCATTGTACTGTGGAGAGTGTATTAACATGGTTTGTGTGTGTGGTTTGGGAGCTGCACGGCCAGGGTAAAAACAGTGCTGTCCAGGGTTGTAAAGACTGCAGAGAGAATAAGTGGGTGCACTCTTCCCACCTTAGATCAAATCTATTCTGTCAGGTGCCATAAGAAAGCTGCAGAGATAGCGCAGGATAGTACGCACCCCGGAAATGATCTCTTTCAGCTTCTGCCTTCTGGAAGAAGGTATAGGGTTATAAAGACCAGGACTAGCTGCCTGAGAAACAGTTTCTATGCAAATGCAATTCTGGTTCTAAACACAGCATAAGGAGTCTCTATAGTATATTGTATTTTAAAATGGGGTTTCAGAGTTTTTAGGGGTTTTTGAATGTTTTATGTAGATTTTCAATTTCATTGTTCTGTGTGGGACAATGACAATAAAGATATTGTAAATATCTGATAAAAAACAGCACCCCTGAATCTCAGTCTCTCTCCCTCCTTGGTACTGTCTTACTGTACTCCCACATTTCCTTGTCCCTGCAAGCAGCACCTAGTGCAATGGAAGATGGCCAGGGAGACTTAGAACCATGATTTTGTAGCACTAGTCATTGGCGAGGAGGAGGAAGACAAGAGCTAGAACTCCTCTTTCCAGTGACACCCATTTGTTTGCTGTAGAGCCTTTTTCTCTCACCCCGCTTGCAATTGATTTGGCTTTGGCAATTAATCCAAAAAGCTATTAGTTAGAAGAATACGTTAGTCTGTGTTGCAATATTTCTCCTAACAACGACAGTGCGCTCCCAAGCCAAGTTTCTGCTAAGTGTAAAATGGAATGTGGTGATATATAACCATTGTGCTGCATAATAGGACTGCAATTTATGACATCACGGCGTTCTTGGAATTTATAGTGCGAAGGCCAAATTGCATGTGATGGACAGATCCAAGGTTCTCCTCACTGGTAGAATGTTAAAGAAAAGGCTTTAATAAAGAGTGGCTGAAATAAAGGAGAGAGGATGAAATAAGGAGTGAATGACTGGCAGGCAGGAGAGGTGTCTTAACACTTCCCTTCTTGAAATTTTATTCCCACTTAAGATTGCCTCCCCATATGGCTTTTCCACTCCTGGGAGAAAACACTTGGGCTCCTTCATTTACCCTTCTCTTCTTTTACTTTACTTTTTCCTGCCACTCTGCGTATCCTAGATTGTATGTCTGCAGCTAGAACCCATGTTCTTCAATTTTTTTATACAGTACGTGGAATTTTTGGGCAACAGCAGCACTGGCTTGTATATGACTAGATTATGCTCAGAGCAGACCCATTGAAATTAATGGGTTTTATTCAACACAGTGCTAAGGAGTGTGTGCAATCATTTCTGCTTCCTTGCCTGACTGATCTCCTGGAGCAGACTGGGGTTTTTTGAGGCCTTGTTGTACTAATGGGAACCTAGAATAAGGATTTTGACAGCCTCCCTCAGCATTTTGATCATACAGTGGTACCTCGGGTTAAGTACTTAATTCGTTCCGGAGGTCTGTTCTTAACCTGAAACTGTTCTTAACCTGAAGCACCACTTTAGCTAATGGGGCCTCCTACTGCCGCCGCACCACCGGAGCATGATTTCTGTTCTTATCCTGAAGCAATGTTCTTGACCTGAAGCACTATTTCTGGGTTAGCAGAGTCTGTAACCTGAAGCGTATGTAACCCGAGGTACCACTGTACTTATACCTGATAGATTACAGAGAACTCTAGGGCTGTGTCTTCCGCTGGAGATGTACTGAGCCTGGAGAAACTTCAGGTCATAAGCTATAGGCTTGTCCTATCAGAATTCCACTCTGCAAATGCTTTGGAAGGCTTAGATGACTAGCCAGGAAGCTAGAGAATAACTTTATTGTCTCCTTCCAACAAGAAAAGAATGGCAACGGGAAACTCCTGACTCTCCATCCCCCCCCCCTGCCCCAGCATACAACTGAGTCCAGTGCCATCAAGTGGCTAAACTATATAATGACACAATTTAGGCTAAATCTACAGAGCTACAAAAAAACTCTCTGAAAACGCTGTGCAGAAAACAGTTGTAAAGCTCACAGTTGAAAATATCACGGAGTTACAATTTCAGCTCTACAGCGCCATTCGGTGTCACAGTGTTATAACGCATTTATAACGCTGCATTTTGACTAATGTAGCTGAATCCCTGGATAGTAGAATAGCGAACAAGCTTTGTTACCAATACGGCCATCATATGTTCATCTCTTCCCCTAATTTGGAAAGAACACATCGTCTCTATATGGGGATATATGTCAAAAACAGTAGCTGTTGCAAGCTGCTTTGAAAGCTAAACACTTTGCCCTCTAGAACGGGAAATCATCAAATCCACACATTTCAAAATCTTGACAGGGAACCTTCTGTGGCTTACAGTGAAACAGCATATAACTTGTAATTACTGTCTGGCTGGCACCAATTTCAGCGGGATCTGACCAAAACTCTCAGAGTATGTTTGTTAATTTGTTTTGCATTTCCAGGCATCTCAATAGGCTCACCACACCGTCTCTTCATCCCTGTTTTTTCTTCTACTTTTGCATTTCCTTCTCTCTTAGTCTCTCTCTCTCTTACTGTGCTTCTCATTCCTCCCACCTGCTGCTTCTTCTGAGTTTGGGTCATGGCAGGATGCTGAGTTAGGTTTGGGGAGGATGGGTGCTGCTGTTGTTCGTTTGCTTTCTGTTAATAAAGCATTGATAAACCTCACATGAACTCCAAAACCACAAAGAGCATTATAGTAGGATTACCAGATGTCCCCGTTTCCCAGGGACAGTCCCCGGATTTGCGAATAAGTCCCTGGACAAATTCCATCCCCGGAATGTCCCTGGATTTCATCTAATGTCCCCAGGAAACGCAGCAGCGGCTGTCTCAGCAGCCTGGAGCAGTTGGCTCTGGCTGGCTTCAGGAGCTGCTCAGAAGTCCCCATATGATGGTGGTGCAAGGGCTCTAAAATGCAGCTTCCAGGCTGCCTCCACCTTCCCTGACCCAGCAACTAATCTGTGAAGGGAGGCTTAATGCTGCCTATCAGAGCTTGTGTGCAAGCAGGAGGGGGCAGAGATCTCTCAGTTAGGCAACGGGAAGCCTCCCTTCCCAGCTAAGGGATCCTCACCACCTCCTGCTTGCACACAAGTAGGAATGGGATTGGGGCTGCTCCAGTGGGAAGGGAGGCATTGCACTGCCTGAGAGATCCCTGCCCCCTCCTGCTTGCATGCAAGTAGGAATGGGATTGGGGATGCTCCGATGGGAAGGGAGGCATCACGCTGCCTGAGCCTCAACGCTGCCGCTCTTGGCCCTCCTTCTCCACCTTCGATGCCTGACCCACCACCAAAGAACCAACAACTCAAGGGCTGCCCAGGCTCATGGAGAAAGGAGATAAGAGCCTCGGAGGAAGGGGAAACATGGCGGTTGAGGTCAAGGCAGCAGCCGCCCCTCTTTTACCGCCATCACTGAAGCCTCAACATCCCAAACATGTAGTATTTATTTATTTAAAGTATCCCCAGATTATTTGGAAAAAATCTGGTAACCTTACATTATAGCGCCTTTAAAGACTGTTTTTTAAAAGGATGCTACGGCATGAGCTTTTGTGGGAAAGAGCCAATATTCTTTAGAGCACCCTGGCAATTTTAGATCTAAACCATGGTTTAGTGTTGCATGCATAAGCTTGCTTCTCCCTTTGTCATCTCCTGGCATGGCTCCTTTCAACCAAACCACAGGGTTGTTTCACTCCACTCACCCTACCTAGAAACTGAGGTTAGGTTTAACAAGGGATGGAAGAAGAATTACAGTATGCAGCACTAAACTTTGGTTTTGTGTTAGTTCTGCTTTTGTTGAAAAAGACTAAGGGAAGTTTGGGCCATCACACCCCTGCAGTTTGGTCAAACTCATGCTGGTAGCTTCGAGAACACTGTCCAACCATCTCGTTCTCTTTCGTCCCCTTCTCCTTGTGCCCTCCATCTTTCCCAACACCAGGGTCTTTTCCAGGGAGTCTTCTCCTCTCATGAGGTGGCCAAAGTATTGGAGCCTCAGCTTCAGGATCTGTCCTTCCAGTGAGCACTCAGGGCTGATTTCCTTCAGAATGGAGAGGTTTGATCTTCTTGCAGTCCATGGGACTCTCAAGAGTCTCCTCCAGCACCATAATTCAAAAGCATCAATTCTTCGGCGATCAGCCTTCTTTATGGTCCAGCTTTCACTTCCACACATCACTACTGGGAAAACCATAGCTTTTACTATACGGACCTTTGTTGGCAAGGTGATGTCTCTACTTTTTAAGATGCTGTCTAGTTTTGTCATTGCTTTTCTTCCAAGAAGCAGGCATCTTTTAATTTCGTGGCTGCTGTCACCATCTGCAGTGATCATGGAGCCCAAGAAAGTAAAATCTCTCACTGCCTCCATTTCTTCCCCTTCTATTTGCCAGGAGGTGATGGGGCCAGTGGCCATGATCTTTGTTTTTTTTTTGATGTTGAGTTTCAGACCATATTTTGTGCTCTCCTCTTTCACCCTCATTAAAAGGTTCTTTAATTCCTCCTCACTTAGTGTTAGTAACGTCCAAAATTTTATTTAGTCTTTTACAGCAAAATGAACAAACACAGCTACTTTTCTGAAATTTGTCAGGCTTCAGTTAAGAGTATCCATTGAGAGCTGTTGCAGGCTCAGTGTTTGCACCTAACTGCGTACTTTCCTGAACCCTGTTATGAATTACCAATCTGTTTCTTGCTGATCTACGTGCTGTGTCTCTTGCGACGTTTTGCTCTTGCATATCTCTAGCTAGCCTGAAAATCCACTACGGAGTGGTGCCCATAGATAAGAAAGAGCTGTGACATGTCTAAATAAGATTTCTTAATTTCCTTAACTCTTGGTTGCTAGGTCAGCAAGCATGTTGAATTATTTCCCCCCTCCCCATTTTGCAATCGTTTCCGTCTTTCTGACCATTCCAGTAATTTGTAATATTGTTCCATGTTACAGGATGAAGGGACGGCCGTTCTCCTCTGCTTGAAATTTGATCCATTTTAGCCAAACACTTAAATCTTATTTACTTCAATACTAGAATAACTCAGAGAACAGCTGAATATTCTTCGGCAACCTTTAAATGTCACCTCAGGGCACACAAACTGCTGCAGAATTGCTCAGTCTGATACCACTCAGGCAATGTCAGAAGCTCCAAGTCTGTAACATGGTTTCTTACATCACCACTGTTGCTGCAGGTCCCCAGAAGGGCAACACCAGAGTTGTTCCAAATGTTCATGAAGTTTGCTATTTTTGATCTGAAAGCTGCCGCTTTTTGGAGGATGAAAGGTTCTTAAACAAAGCAAAAAAAACTGCTCATCTGCTCATTTTCCCTTGCCTATTTACAGTTCCAGTGATCTGCTTGAGTGCCATTTTCCCCCCTTTTGAAAACAAGTGTCCTCATAGCATGGTCCTCAGCTATAGAGTCCATAGTGAAAATAGAATCATAGAATTGTAAGGTAAAGGTAAAGGGACCCCTGACCATTAGGTCCAGTCGTGGCTGACTCTGGGGTTGCGGCGCTCATCTCGCTTTATTGGCCGAGGGAGCCGGCGTACAGCTTCCGGGTCATGTGGCCGGCATGACTAAGCCGCTTCTGGCGAACCAGAGCAGCACATGGAAACGCTGTTTACCTTCCTGCTGGAGCGGTACCTATTTATCTACTTGCACTTTGACGTGCTTTCAAACTGCTAGGTTGTCAGGAGCAGGGACCGAGCAACGGGAGCTCACCCCATCACGGGGATTCGAACCGCCAACCTTCTGATCTGCAAGTCCTACCCGCATCCCACTAGGCAGTGCTATTTTTCTAGAAAAAGAAGCGCTGGAACTCACCATGAACGCTTCCCTTGTTCTCTTATAATGGCAATGGCGCCCACCTGAGAGGGGCTGGAACTGAGTTCCAGTGAGTTCCAGGTGAAAAAAGCCCTGAATGTAAGGTTAGAAAAACAGCGGGTGTAGCATGGCCTGTGATGGGTTTGGCCTGGAGAGACTTCTGAGGCTCATATAAAGAGGGCTGGAAGGCCACATTCAACCCCCAGCCTGAGGTTCTGCATCCCAGAATTGTAGAGTTGAAAGGGACCCCAAGGGTCATCAGCCTTGAAAGACCTACATTGGTACATTTCCGAGCACAATTCAAAGTGTTGGTGCTGACCTTTAAAGCCCTAAACGGCCTCGGTCCAGTATACCTGAAGGAGCGTCTCCACCCCCATCGTTCTGCCCGGACGCTGAGGTCCAGCACTGAAGGCCTTCTAGTGGTTCCCTCACTGCAAGCCAAGTTACAGGGAACCAGGCAGAGGGCCTTCTTGGTAGTGGCGCCCGCCCTGTGAAATGCCCTCCCATCAAATGTCAAAGAGAACAACTACCAGACTTGTAAAAATCATTTGAAGGGAGCCCTGTTTAGGGAAGCTTTTAATGTTTGGTTTTAATATTTTGTTGGAGGCCGCCCAGAGTGGCTGGGGAGGCCCAGCCAGATGGGCAGGGTATAAATAATAAATTTATTATTATTATATTATTATTATCTAGTCCAGCCCCCTGTAATGAAGGAAACGCAGCTACAGAATCCCAGAGAGATGACCATGGAGATTAAAACCTCCAAAGATGGAGCGCCCACCACCTTTCAAGGTGGTCCATTCCACTGTCTCCACTCTTCATGTCAGAAAGTTCTTCCTGATGTTTAGTTGGAATCTCATGTCTTGTAACGTGAATCCATCGCATCATAACCTACCCTCGGGAGAAGCAGAAAACAAGCTTTTTCTATCTTCCAGATATCTAGATGGCTATTGTATCACCTCTCAGTCTTCTCTTCTTCAGGCTAAACATGCCCAGCTCCTTCAACCTCTCCTCATAAGGCTTGGTTTCCAGACCCTTGAGCTTCTCGGTTGCCCTCTTCTCCACACACTTGCCAATATCCTTCTTAAACTGAGGTGCCCAGACTCTCTGGCCTAAAAAATGTGATGGCACAGGCAAATAAATAGACAAACCCAAATACCGCTAAGATCTAACACTGCATACCAGACAGGAGCTGTGCATGTTTAGGTAAAGGTAAAGGGACCCCTGACCATTAGTTCCAGTCATGGCCGACTCTGGGGTTGCGGCGCTCATCTCGCTTTATTGGCCGAGGGAGCCGGCGTACAGCTTCCGGGTCATGTGGCCAGCATGACTAAGCCGCTTCTGGCAGGCCAGAGCAGCGCTCGGAAACACCGTTTACCTTCCCACCGGAGCGGTACCTATTTATCTACTTGCACTTTGACGTGCTTTCGAACTGCTAGGTTGGCAGGAGCAGGGACTGAGCAACAGGAGCTCACCCCGTTGCGGGGATTCGAACCGCCGACCTTCTGACTGGCAAGTCCTAGGCTCTGTGGCTTAACCCACAGCGCCACCCGTGTCCCTATTGTGCATATTTATCGTAGAGCAATTGCATACAGATGTTTTGTATTTGTTTACTGCTAGGTAGTTCATCTGGGCCAAATTCAAACCACTAGGAAGAATCCTTCATTTGCAGATCAGCAGTTTAGAGAATTTTGCAGCAGTGCTTAATAAAGAGAATAAGTACAGAGAATAAGGGGGAGGGGCGTGGCAGCTGAGCCCTGTCTCCTATCTCTGCTTTTGAAACAGATCACAACTGACGAGAGGAGCTTCAGAAGTACATTTAGGCAGGGATGTCTTGGCTGTAGTAAGGAGACTTTTGAAAACTAAATTGCTGAGATAATGAACATGATTCAAGATGCTCATTAACACATACCTATGGGAAATGTTCTGCTGTTCTGCTGTTGCAGTACTACCAACCTTGCAGTGAAAGCAGAGGGAGGAGAGAAAGGCAGGCGGCTGGAATCCCCGCAAAAGCAAACTGCAAAGGCATTTTGCTCTCTGCGTGTTTTGCAACACACCACGTCTGCATTAATAATGGTGTTGTGGGGCCAGCATGTCATTTGAATGTTTAGTTAATCTCATGGGCATATTGGAGAAACAACCATGGAAGGGTTTTCCCCCTAAACCAGCTACCATTCACCCCCTTTTGGAAAACCACTGTTACACATCAGAACAGGAGGGGAAAGTTATTATTTTTGTCAAACTCCAGTTGTGCATGGCAGTGTAAACCAGATTGTATCAGCGGTTTTTTGCAGCTAAGCCAGCATTTAAGGGCTAAGGAGTCATTGAGATTTTGAATTAAAGTCAGAGTTCCAGTATAAGCGCTGGAAATTACAGGGGTAGGAAAAGGCACATGCCTGTCTCCGGAGTATATAATTAGAGGTTTAGAGTAATCACACTCTCACTCAGAGCAGCACTTTACAGATATCCATTTCAAGCCACTGGGGTGGAGCGTGTCCCCCTCCCCACCGTCCCTTATGCCATCTAGGAGTCGCTGTAGTTATTCACTGCAGTTTTAAGTAACGAAAGACGTTTAATGGATTGCCCTTGCTTTCTAGGGATAAACAGCCCTTTGAGTGGTTTCCAGGCTAGCTCCACGCCTCTTAGAGTGGAAAGTCCTAGGGAGGGAATGTAATGTCATGCAATTGTGCTTATTCTGTCAGCAAAAATCATTTCTGCTTGCCTGATGGGGATGGTATCCCCTCTTCTCCCCTGTGTGCTGTTCTAGGGGTTCACCTGACCCCCACCAAGAGCTGATGGGGGGCACAAAAGAGGAAAAGTAGAAGCTCCACTGCGTTAGCAGTGCTGGCTCCCACTAGTGCAACTGCTTGGTCAAATCTGTCCCATGGAATCCAAAGACACCTCTGGAGAGGTGTTTTGTGCAAGGGATGTAGCCAGCATGGCTGAGCTACCAGAGGGAGAGAGAAGCGACTGGGCTCCCACTCCAGTTCTCCCAGTTCAAGGCTCCTGCTGTCATACAAGTGTTTGGCTTGAGGAAGCATTGCTCAGTGATTTAGACCAGGGATAGGGGAACCCTTTTCACCCTGAAGACCACATTCCCTTCTAAGCAACCTTCTGGAAGCCACACATCAGTGGCATAGTCTCCAACTTCCCTGAAAATGAAGGGACTGTCACAAAAACTCTTAAACCATCATGGCTTCTCACTGTGTCATGCAGAGTCACGAATTCTGAAGTGGCCCTTCAGTAGTGTTTCGGCGAGTTACTGGAAGTTCAGATCCGCACATTCCTCTAACACATATAATAATAATAATTTATTATTTATACTCCGCCCATCTGGCTGGGCTTCCCCAGCCACTCTGGGCAGCTTCCAACAAAATATAGTAATGCATCAAACATTGAAAGCCTCCCTAAACAGGGCTGCCTTTAGATGTCTTCTAAAAGTCTAGTAGTTGTTTATCTCTTTGACATCTGGTGGAAGGGCGTTCCATAGGGCGGGCACCACTACCAAGAAGGCCCTCTGCCTGGTTCCCTGTAACTTGGCTTCTCACAGTGAAGGAACCACCAGAATCGCTCGGCGCTGGATCTCAGTGTCCGGGCAGAACATGCCTGCCACTCCCTCTGCCTTGCCCACTCAATATGGCCCCACTTCCTGTTTTTATAAAAACAAGATCTGGGTCCTAAGAAAGTCCCTAAGAAAATGTTTCACCATTTTGCTGCTCCTCAGTCAGTTGGTTGCTGCATCTGAGTCCCTGTCCTGGCCTCGGAAGAGGAGTAGGCACCGGGAGGGAGGGTCACTGGAAGCTGAAGGGTGGCCGAAGCCCCAGGACCACAAGGCACTGAGGTGGTGACCCTGTGGCTGTGCTGGAGGCAGAGCTGGGTGCCTGCCAGAGCCATCTGGAATGGGAGAAGAAGCTGCACCTCATGGCCCAGGCCAGAGTCCCTATTTTCATTGGAGGCATTTTGGAGGATATACAGTGGTGGACAAAGCCGCAGATTAAAGTAGGCGGAGTGAGCCATGTGAATGTTACCTTCATGCAGTGAAGCTACTTTTGACACACATTTCTCTCTAACCGCCATCCAGGCAATCAAGGACTATTACTAGAGTTGAAGGACACATTACAGACAGGCAAAAAACTCTCAAGGAAGGTACCCCTGAGGGAAGGCAGGGCCCGTGAAGAATGTGGCATGGCGATAGGGTGTGTGGCTGGGGGGAGTCCTGGAGGGCCACATTACACATACACACAAACACCAGGATAAGGGGACGACAGAGGACAAGATGGTTGGACAATGTTCTCGAAGCTACCAGCATGAGTTTGACCAAACTGCGGGAGGCAGTGGAAAACAGGCGTGGCTGGCGTGCTCTGGTCTATGGGGTCACGAAGAGTCGGACACGACTAAACGACTAAACAACAACAACAAACAGGGCTGCCTTCAGATGTCTTCTAAAAGTCTGCTAGTTGTTGTTCTCTTTTTTCATCTTGTGGGAGGGCGTTCCACAGGGCGGGTGCCACTACCGAGAAGGCCCTCTGCCTGGTTCCCTGTAACTTGGCTTCTCACAGCAAGGGAACTGCCAGAAGGCCCTTGGCACTGGACCTCAGTGTCCGGGCAGAATGATGGGGGTGGGGACGCTCCTTCAGGTATACTGGGCCAAGGCCGTTTAGGGCTTTAAAGGTCAGCACCAACACTTTGAATTGTGCTCAGAAACATACTGGGAGCCCGTGTAGGTCTTTCAAGACCGGTGTTCTGTGGTCTTGGCGGCCACCCTCAGTCACCAGTCTAGCTGCCGCATTCTGGATTAGTTGTAGTTTCTGGGTCACCTTCAAAGGTAGCCCCACATAGAGTGCATTGCAGTAGTCCAAGTGGGAGATAACCAGAGCATGCACCACTCTAGTGAGACAGTCAGTGGGCAGGTAGGGGCTCAGCCTGCGTACCAGCCTGCTTGTGCCGTAGAACCCCCTACCGCCCACCTAGAATCCTGAATCCTGAATCACCCACTAGTGGGCAGTAGGGACCAGGTTGACAACCCCTGGTTTAGACCATGCAGGTTTGCTAGATCTGTGCTGAGAGGATTATGGGTTTGAATCCCATGGACTCTTTCATAGAGGGGAAACAGATCCTGTTCAGAAGGAAAGCCACTGCATAGCAGAATGTTTACTCTGTCAGGTCCACTTCCTGGGCATCTTGAGGTTTTAAAAGATGGCAGCAAGGCTAAGGTAGAAACTAGTCTTACCACCTCCTCCCTGAAAACTGTAGTATATTTTTGTGTTCTGCAGTCCGCAGCATGCACAATATGTTGTGGGAAAGGCTGCTTTGTTTTCATTTTATCGCTCTGCGCTTTCTTAGCAACATATAAAAAAGCAGATGTTACATGAGTGCAAAATGTACAGCATTCCCCGGGGAGTGTGTTGCATATAAGAACATACAAAGAACATATATGGTTCAGGCCATATGGGCAGTGTGTGGATCGGTAAATTAACGGTAAATTAGATCAGAGGCTCCACCTGGCACTGCTGTGTTTCATAACATCAAAGGTTAAACATCCCTGTTTAAACACTGGAAGAAAATATTTAATTGGATGTACCTGTGAAGGAAAACCATGTTTCTGAAAACCAAGGATATCTAAGACCTTCTGCCTGCCCTTTACATTTCCCTCTCCTTTGTAAATAATGCTGATCTGTCATAGTCTGCTGGCAAGAAGCTGAGTCGCCAATTCAGAGTTAATTAAAATGTGAAACCTGGGACTCTAGAATTATATGATTTAATGTTTTGCAGTGGCAGCTTGGCAGTTTGCAGGACCTTAGAACTGAGCTTTGTGGCGCTTTGGCTTAGCAGAATGATAGGAACATAAGAAGACCCTGCTGGATCAGGCCAATGGTCCGTCTGGTTCTGCATTCTGTTCTCACAGTGGCTAGCCAGATACCTGTGGCAAACACAAGAGCAGGACCTGAGCACAAGAGCGCTCTTTCTACTTGTGAATCCTAGCAACTGGTGCTCAGAAGCATATTGCCTCCAGCAGTGCCTGTCGAACCTAACCACTGTTCCTAGTAGCAGCTGATAGCCCTGTTTTTCGTAATTTGTGATCTAATCTTAGGTCTTGCAAACATACTTGGTTCTAGTACAGGCAGGAAGCTCTGCTTTTAGGAAGCATGTTTTAACTGGCAACAACATTGTTTAAACTGTGCACATGATAAGCAAAGTGTGAATGTGGTTTAAAATTTTGATGTCTTTTTTATATTTTTAATCTGTTGTCATGTGTGCCTAGTCTGTAGGATGAGCAGGCAGGGTTATAAATTTTAAATGAAAGGAGCCAAAAGGCAATCGAAAGCAAAGACTGTCCGTCCACCAGTGCCCTATAGCTGAACCATGCAATATTGATCATAGTGTACCCCCAAGCACAGAACAGATGCATTATGGAAATGTGCTTACACAGAGCAGATGAATACCCAGTCTTGCGTGTATGTTAGTGTTTATTTAATATTTACACTGTTTTCAAGCTGTGCTTTACATGTGGCGATCAGCCATTCCTCTTCTTGCTGCTCTGTTGGCTTGGCCTGGCCTGCTCTCAACAAGTATTCCACGATGGGGCAAAGGAGCAGGATGGGGATAGGGAGCAAGACAGGCTAGTGGTTGCAGCACCATGGACAGCTACAAGCAAGCAGCTCAGGGTAAACTGAAGGCTTTAGGCATCTGAGACACCGTGTTGCACCTCCCAGGGTCAGGCTCTTCTCACATCCCCTTTTGAGAAACTGGCCACTGGACTTCCCATTTCTGAGAGTTCTTCCAGGTGTGTTACCTGCAAAATTGCCAGGTTGGCATGAGGGTGCGGACATTAGCGACAGGTAGGATGGTGGGGAGCACAGTGTTGTGTGGTGTATAGTGGCAGAAGCATCAGAGTGGCTGTGGTGCCATGTACCACAATGCTCCAAGCTCTCCACACCTCCACCTCTTCCTCTCAGGCAATGACCTGAAGTGTTGCGATGCCAAGGGGGCAACAGAGCCCTATGCACACTGTGTCACCAGCTGCTATTAGATGCAGGTGCCTGGTGTAGAAGGGCCTGGCTCATCAGTGGGTATGGGCTCCACAGGTCCTGCCTTGGGTGTCCCAGGCTTAAAGAGACCCTGGTGGACTGGGTTTGGACTGCTGCCAGGTAGTCCTCTGATGCTTCGGACTTAAATCTGTCACAATGGACTTGTTATGGGCAGCCCCACCACCCAAGATGCAAATGGTGGCTAATGGATTCAGAGTCTTCTCCACAGTGACACGTTCTTTGGAAGAACCTCTGTCAGAGAGGTCAAGTTAATCCTTTCCTTCTCTGTGCACAGGAGGAGGGTGAAAACCTACCTCCATTGGCTCCCTTGAAATGTATATTGGTTACCCTTGCTTTATTTATGCAGTTGTTCCCTTCTGTGCCACTGCTGTTTTCGCAGGTTGTAGGGGTATGCAAGGAACCCATTTTATTTTATTTTTCTGCTTTTTAAAAAGTTCCATTTGTTTCATTTCCATTTCTTGAAATTGCATTCACACATTCAGTCATTAGTTGATTGGTTTCCCCAGATCCATTGATTGAAGCAGGAGACTCAGTCATTCCTCTGTGTGTTATTTTCCCAAAGCAATGGCATGGAGTGTACAGGCATGGTATCAACACTCTGGATCATCAGATATGCCCAGTTTCAGGTCTAGTTTTATAAGCAAACAAACATGAATGGGAAAACTTTATACAACACATTCATCTTTAATGCAAATTCCCTTTAATTGATTTCTATAACGATGATTGAAGAAGGCTCCATTCCCCCCCCCATATGTTGTGCTTTTGAAAAGTGTGCACTGTTATTAAACCTTTTTATTTTCTTGTAATCATTGTTCCTTCTGTGATTAAAAGTCATTTTGGGAACATGGATCTGTCCTACAAGCGAGATATAAAAGCTAATAATAATATTTTTATTTATACCCCACCCTCCCCAGCCAGAGCCGGGCTCAGGGTGGTTAACACCAATAAATTTACAGTAAAAACGTAATAGGAAAAAAACCAGTTTAAAATACAGGTTAAAATGCAATTTAAAATGCAGCCTCATTTTAAAAGTGGCCCATAGATCAAAACCATAAGGGGAGGGAAACATAAGGGTCAGACTGAATCCAAACCAAAGGCCAGGCAGAACAGCTCTGTGGAAAGATGTAAAGTCCCACAGGGCCCTAGTTTCTTGTGACAGAGTGTTCTACCAAGTCGGGGCCAGTACTGAAAAGGCCCTGGCCCTAGTTGCGACCAATCTAACCTTGCGACCTGCAACCTCCAAAATGTTGTCATGTGTGGACCTTAAGGTCCTCCGCAGGACATACCAGGAGAGGTGGTCCCGTAGGTACGTGGGTCCTAGGCTGCATAGGGCATAGAAGAAGGTTGTTAGTGACAGTTGTGCATTTTTTCTCCATTGTTAACAAAAAAAACCCTGAACACCTTGTGTTTTATTCCTAAACAGGTACCATTTCCGTCAACACTATGCGCACGCCATATACTGCACCTGGAGAGAGTGAGATCTTGGACCTAGATGACGACTTGTACCTCGGAGGCTTGCCGGAAAACAAAGCAGGCCTCGTCTTTCCAACAGAGGTCTGGACAGCGCTTCTCAATTATGGTTATGTGGGCTGCATTCGGGACCTGTTTATCGATGGCCAAAGCAAAGACATCCGCCAAATGGCAGAAATCCAGAGCACCTCTGGGGTGAAACCCTCATGTTCGAGAGAAACAGCAAAGCCGTGCTTGAGTAATCCCTGCAGGAACAGTGGAGCTTGCAGGGACGGCTGGAATAGATACGTCTGCGATTGTTCCGGTACAGGCTATCTGGGCAGATCGTGTGAGAGAGGTAGGCCCATTCATTTACCCATTTGGTTAGAACAGGGATTCCCTTTTCCTTCACAGATGACTTCAAAACTGCTGAGGGCTGTGGCGTAGCGTGGGGGGTGCAGGGGGGCCGGCCACACCGGGCGCAACATCTGGGGTTAGGGCAAATCCACGGGTTAGGGGGCGCAAATCCACGGGTTAGGGGGCGCAAATTACTTGCCTTGCCCCGGGTGCTGACAACCCACGCTACGCCACTGGCTGAGGGTCTTGATACTGATTGGCAGGTGAGAAACTAGCAGTGTGATGTAGCAGCAGCTACCACTAGTGTGTTGTGTTGTGAAGGCTAATGTAGAATTGAGGTTTAGGGAATGGGTGGGAAGGCCCTGGTTTACATCTCAGAGAACCGACATGCATACCAGGGGTTGGCAACCTTCTCTGGCCCAGTGGGCACTTTTGGAATGTTGAGGACGCCATGGGTGCCAGTCATACAATGGCTGCTCTGCGGGAATGGCGTAATGACTGCCACAGCTCAAAAAGCAGAAAAGGAGGCTGCACAATGGTTCGGTCACTTCCTTCACCTGATCAGAGACGTAGCAAGGTCAGGTGGTACCCGGCACAAATCCCCCCCCCCCAGCAACAGCTCAGGATAGGCTTGGAAGAGACACCTCTCCGGATTCTTGGGGTGTGTGCACTTTAAATGGGTGCACAGCCAAAGAAAGGCAGAGAGGCAGCACCATCCTAAATGCGCCCCGCTTACTGGGTTGCATGTGGTCTCTTTGGAGACCCTGCCCAGCGCCGGAAGGAACTCCCTGACTCCGGCGCAATGGAGTCTCTGGGAATACGAAGGCCGCGGCCCCCATTCTTCCATTTCCCTGCCCACCTGCCCAAGTCCCTTCTTGCTGCCTTACTCCATGCTGCCACCCTCTGTTCCCACGGCAAAACAAAACAAACTCCTCCTCTCCCTTCGTCTACCTTTCTCAACCACATCTAAAGTACTGATCCAGCCCAGATCCACTCACTGCATCCTGGAGAGCGTGCTCCTCTGTATGCAAAATAAGTTCTGGAATCGAGGGCTTTTTTGCCCTCTCCTGGGGATCTGTTGTCATTCTTTGCTATGGCTCTGTCCCTATAGGAAGCTCAACCCTGCCAGGCTGAGTAGAAAGGATTCTGGAGGGCAAACTCCTTCCCTCGAACCCAAGGCAGGAGTTGGGGACCATCTGGTCATCCAACAGCCAAGAAGCATGATTTGTGGCAGCCCCAAAGACTTCTCCCCCAACAACCCACCGCCTTCTCAACCAACCAGTGCAACCTTTGTCTAAGGGTGGAGTTAACTGCATGGGTGCCCAGAGTGGCGGCCATGCCATGCACCCAGGGCAGCAGGATGAGCCCCGCATGGTGTGCCACCCCCACCGCCCCCCCTCCTACGCCCCTGCACCTGATCCGTGAGTAAAAGGCACTTACATCAACCTTCACCATGCTGGCTGGCAGTCGCCCACAGAAAGAAGCTCTTCTGTGCTCAGAACAGATAGGAAGGTGGGTGCCCAATCCTGTCATCTTGTGGAATGTGGGCATATTTACAGAGATGTGTTCGGTGTATGAGCGGCTGAGCCAGTGCAAATAGGAGTGAGCATGAAGAAGAAATAGCCTCTCACGTACTGTGGATTTTTTTGAGGGAATCTTTGCTTAGACCTTTCATGGCACCATAGGAGCAGGCAGAATGGAACCCACAATTCTTATTCTTCTTCTTTGGCGATCACTTGTAGCCATGTAAGATTGTCTTCCATGAACACGGTCTTAGCAGTGAGTCTGTAAGTGACTATGGAGGCCAATTCTGGATCCACACGTCCTTCCACAGGTGGGGACATTGGTTTCCGGGCAGGAGTTGATCACTGTGAGGGATTGCCAAACATGCCTTCCTCTTAGCACGTTTCTCTTTTTTGTCCTGAGTTTGAGCATCTTCGAAGCCCATGACACCTTTGGTAAAGGCTGTTCTCCAACTGGAGCACTCACAGGCCAGTGTTTCCCAGTTGTCGGTGTTTAGACTACACTTTTTAAGATTTGCCTTGAGAGAGTCTTTAAACCTCTTTTGTTGACCACCAGCATTATGCTTTCCATTTTTAAGTTTGGAATAGGGTAGTTGTTTTGGAAGAGGATAATCAGGCATCCGAACAACTTGACCAGTCCAGCGAAGTTGATGTTGGAACCCACAAGTACCATGTTGGTGACTCCTGGCATAATGACTAAGAAACTGAGGAATGAATTAGAACATTCAATTTCACTCTTTTTCTGACCCTTTCCCCACATCCTACAATATCCCTTTTGAGGTGAGGTGACCAAAACTATACACAGCAATCCAAATATGGTCACACCACACATTTGTGGTGTGATTGCAATATCAGCAGTTTTAATTTTAGTCCCTCAACAAAAGCTTTGTCAAAACAACAACAACCCATCTTCCTTATAAGCTTAGCGCTAGTTAAGACCGAGCCTTCCATTTCTGCTGCTGTAAATGAAACGTTATTCTGCGAAGGGAGTCCTTGTTTCTTATTTTGGAAGATGCAAGCCTTTGGCAGAAATCAAGTTATTTTTGATGCCTCCAGATTGTTCCTGTTACTGGTGGACTGCGGCTGGCAGAGGGGGCCTAACTAGACTGTCAGATGAATTACAAAACTCTTCAGTTAAATATGCATGGTGTACCACCCTGTGGCAAAATCCTGCTATTACATATGGGTCATTTTTCCTCCTCGCTGCTCCCCTCCCCATCTGCTTAAAGAGTGCAGCATTATGAAAAGAGAAAGAGAAGGAGGGAGAGATAGAAACCCACAGTTTTCAAAATAAAAAAAAGAACTAGGGAATATTTTTACATATCCCAGCCACTGGAGAAAGGAACAAGCATATGCAAATCTACTATAAAAAAACACACAAACCCCCACCACCATTCTCTGCAAGTTTAATAGCATGCTTCAGCAAAAGGATTTGCAGTAAGTATCTTTGACAGGGCATGGAATTTCTTTCTGTTTACGTTGTTTGTCATCCCTCGCAATGTATGGTTTGGGCATTTCCCCCAATATAATTTTCTGGAACATAGACCCTCCTCTGCTGGGACCGATACTAATATGATGTACTCACAGTGTTATCTGGCTGCTTGTCCTACAGAAATCAGTTGTGTGTTTATTCAGCTTCTGGAGTATTATATGCTACCCAAGGGTTTTCCCTATCTTGGGGGGTGGGGAGGGAAAGGAACAGCTTTTCAAAGCATTGCTTCGCCTCCTTCCAGTAATAGTTGAATCCCAAACGGTCATGCATTAATATGATTACAGCGTTTGGGATTCCGTAAGCTACAGCAAAGGCAGTGCTTGCCACACAGAACTATTATTGCTCCTACCCATGTGCGGTTGCTGATAAACCGTTCTCGTTTGCCAGTAGACACGACAATTAAATTGTTGTTCGTGCCAGTCGAAAAGGAAGCAATTTTTTTGGGGGGGTGAAAGAAAAAATGTTCACATCAGCAAACAAAGCCACTTCAGGGAGCATGTGGAGTGTGGGGGACTATGCTGGTGTGAATCACAAATTTTAGAACAATGTAGGTAAGAACTAGGGTGTGAAATAGTTTGTGAGGTAGAGCAGGATGGAGATAGCACAATGCGGAGCACTCAAGATGCTGTTGGACTCCAACTCTGTCGTACTTGACTGTTGGCCATAACAGCTGCTGGGAGCTGTACCTTGAGAGCATTTTATAGAATCGTGGAATTGTCGGGTTGGAAGGGACCACAAGAGTCATCTAGTCCAGCCCCCTGCAATGCAGGAATCTTTTGCCCAACATAGGGCTTGAACCCACAAGCCTGAGATTAGGAGCCTCATGCTCTTCGAA
Source organism: Podarcis raffonei (assembly GCF_027172205.1). Taxonomy (NCBI): domain Eukaryota; kingdom Metazoa; phylum Chordata; class Lepidosauria; order Squamata; family Lacertidae; genus Podarcis; species Podarcis raffonei. The sequence goes on along the minus strand of NC_070604.1, from coordinate 110,603,289 downwards.
CTGAGTGTCACCCATTTGGAAGGCGACACCTTGGCAACTCCTGATTTAGGGAGAACTACAGTAGATGGTGATTGGGATGCAGGTGGCGCTGTGGGTTAAACCACAGAGCCTTGGGCTTACAGATCAGAAGGTCAATGGTTCCAATCCCCGCGACGGGGTGAGCTCCTGTTGCTTGGTCCCTGTTCCTGCCAACCTAGCAGTTCGAAAGCACGTCAAAATGCAAGTAGATAAATAGGTACCACTCTGGTGGGAAGGTTAACGGCGTTTCCGTGTGCTGCTCTGGTTTGCCGGAGGTGGCTTAGTCATGCTGGCCACATGACCTGGAAGTTGTACACCGGCTCCCAAGGCCAATAAAGCGAGATGAGCGCTGCAACCCCAGAGTTGTCTGCGACTGGACCTAATGGTCAGGGGTTCCTTTACCTTTACCTTTACAGTAGATGGTAGCCAGTGCTCATATTTGAAATATAGCCAGTTGCGTGCATTAGAACCTATTCCAGCATTCTGTTCCCAACACTGGCCTGATGTTCCAAGAAGGGATGAAGGCAATAGTAGTGCCAAATCCGCCAATCGAAGCGGCCAAGTGGGAACATTTGGGGTAAGATGACTTTGTAGGTAAACTGGTCTCAAGTTTTGAAGGGCTTTATTAATTAAAGTTATTTATTTTTTTTAAAAAAAGAATAAAATAAAGATAAACTCAAAGCAACTTTAAAAAAATTAAAAGCCAAGTTACAGGGAACCAGGCAGAGGGCAGTAGTGGCACCCGCCCTGTGGAACGCCCTCCCACCAAATGTCAAGGAAATAAACAACTATCTGACTTTTAGAAGACATCTGAAGGCAACCCTGTTTAGGGAAGCTTTTAATGTTTAATATTTTGTTGGAAGCCACCCAGAGTGGCTGGGGAAGCCCAGCCAGATGGGCTGGGTATAAATAAATAAATAAATAAATAAATAAATAAATAAATAAAATAATAATAATAATAATAATAATAATAATAATAATAATAATATAAAAGCAACATGAAACTAAAACAAAACAGAAAACATCCATCTACAAATAAAAGGAGGTCTGACACGTCCTACCCACTAAAGGAGGCTGAAGGATCTGAAACACCACAAGTAAAAGGCCAAAAACCTGAAAATGATTAAAAATAAAAAAAATTGGCGTGGCACCTAAAAGTAGGCATTGGTGGCACCTGGTGTGCTTCCCTGGGGAGAGCATTCCATAAGAGAGGAGCCACCACTGAAAAGGCCTCTTCTGTGCACCTCCCTTGGAGAGAGCACACAGAGAAGGACGTCAGATGATGAACACTGGGTTTGGGTGAGTTAATGTGGGGAGAGACGATATGTGAGGCATTGGGGTCCTTGAGCCGCAAATGCAACCTTTAAACACCGAGGCCCAATTTAGTCACCGTAACTTTCCCGCCTGTGATTTCATTTCAGCTGAAATGAAATACGAGAAATGAAATGTGTGTTCATTCTCACATTCATTTGCTCATGACCCAAAGTGGTGCCACAGGGATCTCCCGCTTGTCAAAGAATCAACCCTCAGATTGCTCTCTCCTTCGTTTTTAATGGAAATGGGGAGGGAGCTAGCATTTCTTCATCATACGAGAATACAAGGAGCGTGAAGTAGCAAAGGGTTGGGGGTTTATGTCTCATAGTTCTGTATCTTTGGGGCCACTCGTGCCCCTAAATGCACTGGTGGGTTGAATAGCAGCAGCGTCACCCTATGCACAACTATCCAGAAATTAGTCCCATTGAGATCAGTGGAGCTTTCTTCCAGGAAAACATGAACAGGATTGCAGGCTTAGTGGTCTTTGAACCTGAAGTGTTCCATGCTTATTTTGCCACTGTAAGCCGGAGCTGATTATGCCAAAAGTAAAAAACATCAGGATAATCGCTGGATGGGTTTAATTTGTTTGTGGGAGCTGTAGCAGATGGCAGGACAGATGTCATGGCAATATAATTTGGCTTTTCTCTTTGATTTTTATTGGGGCTTGTGGTACGTGATTGCCTTTCGGCGGTGCCTTTTGCAGGTGTATGTTTTCAGCCAGGCAACGACAACAACAGCAAAAAATATAAATGTGCAAGATGACATTTATCAACAGAAATTATATGGGGGGGGGGAGGCGGAGATGCTAGGATGCATGATTTTTCAGGGTTGCATATCTTGCATTTACTGTCAGTAAGCACAGATGCTCAGGGGTAGGGGTTACTGGGTGTGTTTTTTTGTTTTGATTATGTATTTTGTGGTTTTATATTCTGATTTTATCCTGTAAACCACCCTGAGATCTGCGGGTAGAGGGCAGTAATAATAATAATAATAATAATAATAATAATAATAATAATAATAATACTATTCCAGCTAAGAATAAAAAGTCCAAATGTTTTAAGCTGGACCACTTAGTTATATTTCAGCAAGTTAAAAAAAAATCATTGATTAAAGGTATTGCATATTAACACTTGCCATCTGTAAATATACAGAGGAAGCCGTCTTATACTGGAGCATCCTGTTTCTCCATGTAGTCCAGTACTGACTACTCTGGCTGGCAGCAGCCACCCAGTATCTTGGGCTGGCAGTCTTTCATATTATCTCCTACCCAACCTTTTTAAAAAACAGCAACAACAACCTGGAGTAGACCAGGATTGAACTGAGAGTTTTCTTCATGTGCTTTATGACAGAGCTTCCTCACAGAAGACTCTCTTCCTCTTGAGTAGAAATTGCATAGCATATTGGGATTTGACTAAAGAGTCCCATCAGCAGAAGCCCGCACATGGACTGCCATATGAACAATGGGGCTCCCCTGCCTGTCCGGCCCATGAAATTGGCTCCTGGGGATTGGGTGACACCCACCCAGAGCACAGTTCAAAGTTTGAGTTAACGTTTTGTTGGCAAACAAAACAATCTCCACAGACTTGGCTGAATGCCAGGCCTAATGACAACTGGCCCCATGGATCAGTTGCCAAGACTGGAAGTCCCCGCCTCCTCACAGCCATCTTAAGTCTCCTCCTCTCCAGGGCTCCTCACAGCCATCTTAAGTCTCCTCCTCTCCAGGGCTTTCACAAGCAGTCAGAGACTGTGCCTCGCAGCCAACCTCTCCTCCACCCTTTTCATTCTTCTACTGGTTCTGGGAGGCAAGGGGGAGAGGAGCTTGTTGCAGCAGGAAAGGGAGACATTTGCGACTCTTCACCAGCCTGTCTCATCTCTGCCTCTTTATCTCCCTCCCTTCCCTTCCCTCCCCTGCTTCAGCTTCTGCCTCTGATTCTGGACTTCTTTCTGCCACAGACTCCCCCAGCTCACTAAGTCCTGTTGCTTCTTCAGCTTCCGACACCTTCTCCTCCCAGTCTTCTCCCTCTGAACACTCATCGTTGTCCCACCACCACTCCCCAGGCTCTGAGCCTTCTTCCCTTGGCAGTTGCCCAGCTGGTTCCTCCCACTATTCCTCTGCATCCAACCAGTCCGTAACACTGTGGAAGAGTGGGGATTACTCCCTCTGGCAGGCCAAAATGCCTGGGCTGACGGAACATTCAACACATTGCAGCATTGCATTCCTCAGGGTGTTCCAGAGCTGTGAGCTGGAATGTGCCCGGCTCAAACCCTACCACTGAACTCACCCGGTTGCTTTGAGCAAGCCACAGCTTTATGCTCTCAGGGCTGGCTCTACCATGAGGCAGAATGAGGCAGCTGTCTCAGGTGACAGATTCTGAGGGGTGGAAAGGGGCTAGAAAGGTGGGCCATGTAGTCTGCCCACCACTCCCTAAGCTAGCTTGCTGCCCTAGCATGATTGGTGCTGGTCTTGACCTTTAAAGCCCTTTGTGGCTTAGGGCCCTCTTATCTACAGGACCGCCTCTCCTGGTATGTCCCGCAGAGGACCTTAAGGTCCATGAATAACCATAGTTAAGAGGTCCCAGGCCCTAAGGAAGTCAGATTATCCTCCACCAGGGCCAGGGCCTTTTCAGTGATGGCTCCAACCTAGTGGAATGCTCTGTCCCATGAGACCAGGGCCCTTCAGGATTTAACCTCCTTCCGTCGGGCCTGTAAGACAGAGCTATTCCGCCTGGCCTTTAATTTGAATTCAGCCTGATCTTTTATTTCCCTTCTCTTCCCTCCCCTTCCCCTTTTATGAAGATCACCCGCTCTGAGACCCCACAGCTAATTCTCCCCTGGCCTCCTTGCTGGCCCAAGTAGGACTAATTCAGCCACCTAGCCCTGGGAATTATCTGATTGATTTTTGATTTTTGAATTTTATTGTTATTCATGTTTTTAATACTGTATTTTATGCTGCTTTTATAATTAAGTGCTTTAAAGTGTTTTAAATTTGTTGTTAGCCATCCTGAGCCAGGTTTTTGAACCGGGAAGGGCGGGGTATAAATAAATTATTATTATTATTATTATTATTATTATTATTATTATTATTATACCAATGAGGCAATTTGAGGCAACCCACAGTGGGTAGGAGATCCTGATCTTGCCATGGTGCCACCGCCTTCTGGCTTTGCTTCGGGGAAGGTAAAGACACAGCCAAAAGCCAAGGACAGCAGCAGCAACACCTTGCAGAACACCCTCTTTTTGCTATACCTCTTAACAAAAACATGGCATTTCTGCAAAGCTCCTGCATTGCTGTTGGTCTCCTCCCACCCTCCCGGGGCGTGGGTCTGGATCTGGGCTGAGGGCATCAGTGGTGTGCTTTGCCTCAGGTGCTAAAAGGTCTCAGGCGGGCCCTATCTGTCCCTCCCCATGCCTTTTTGCAAAAGCCAACCTTATAGGACCGTTGGCGCTGTGGGTTAAACCAGAGAGCCTAGGACTTGCCGATCAGAAGGTCGGCAGTTCAAATCCCTGCGACAGGGTGAGCTCCCGTCGCTCGGTCCCTGCTCCTGCCAACCTAGCAGTTCGAAAGCACATCAAAGTACAAGTAGATAAATAGGTACCACTCTGGTGGGAAGGTAAACGGCGTTTCCGTGCACTGCTCTGGTTCGCCAGAAGCGGCTTAGTCATGCTGGCCACATGACCCGGAAGCTGTATGCCGGTTCCCTCGGCCAATAAAGCAAGATGAGCGCCGCAACCCCAGAGTCGGCCACGACTGGACCTAATGGTCAGGGGTCCCTTTACCTTTACCTTAAGGATTAAGTGTTGTTTTTTTTCCGGGGGTACTCAACGATACGCAGTACTGGCGCTTTTTTCCTTTTCCAAATGTTAAAAGTGTGGCACTTTCTTTAACAACTTCATGGTGAGTACCCCCCTCCAAAAAAGCACTGATTAAGTCAACGTACACAAACTCTTCTGGGTAATCTTAAAGTGTTAAATTGGGTGATAGAACGTGCCTTATATTGTTAGTAAGCAAGAACGATCATTCATTGTTACGACAGACTGTGATTATGTTTTGCTTCCCATTTCCCATTGGACAATAGCCTTATTATTATTAAAACATGCCTTCATCAATTAAAGCTGATCCCAAAGCTTTAGGCAGCAACCCCCACTGCACAGAATTAGATCTCAGTAGGGGCCTGCAATCCAGCACCCATAGCCTTATACTGAGTTAGCTCATTGTTCCATCTAGATTAGTTTTGCCCACACTGGCCGGCCGTGACTCTCAAGGATTTCAGGCAGGATTCTTTGCACAAGGGAGTGGGCATGGAATGTTTTGCTTGCAAAACAGATGCTCTCCCACTGAGCTATGGCCCTTCCCCTTGTGTGTGTTCCAAGGGGCCTGACGTGACAAACTTTGCAAAACAGCAAAACCAGGAGGGTTTTTGTGTGTGTGAGAGAGAGAGCCTTCTAGGTCATCCTGGACAATTGGTGAATTTAATGTTGTACAGAAATGCACAGGATTGTGGGTATTGCTTGTTTATGTTCTTCCATGCACTAGCAATAAATTTCTCCATTTCACACCAACTGCTGGGTAACCCCTTTATTACCGGTATTTACTTTTCAGAGGGACCGCCCCAAAACTTATTGTCCTGGCTCTCTCCACCTGCCCCATCCTGCAGCCCCCTAGATACAGCTGCCCCCTGGTGCTGTTTAATAAAGCCATTTCCTCTCTGTGCACGGTTGCATTCCCAGTGCAGAAACAATAGTATAATTCCTTGCCCTAGAGGCCGTGATTCTGCTTAATGAGCAGCGTATTATTAAGCATTTCTTCCAGTTGTTTGGAGCATAAACTTCTGCTCCAGCGGTGTTTAGTGTATACCAGTCTCCTTGGAACAGTAACCAGACTGCAGGGGAGGGTAGAAAAAAAAGAACAAAAATGCTTCTAATGTACGTTCCGCAATAGGCAACCCAATCAGAAGAGATGCTACCCCAAGAAATAAATGTTCAGAAGTTCAACAACTGCTGCACCAAAATGTCCGACAATGTATTGTGTTGTCCCAGCTTCAGTGGCCGTACTGCAATACAATACTTGTCCTACAAGGGACGTGGGTGACGCTGTGGTCTAAACCACTGAGCCTCTTGGGCTTGCCGATCGGAAGATTGGCATTTTTAATCCCCACAACAGAGTGAGCTCCTGTTGCTCTGTCCCAGCTCCTGCCAACCAGTGCAAGTAGATAAATAGGTACCACTGTAGTGGGGAAGGTAAATAGCGTGTCCGTGCACTCTGGTTTCCATCACGGTGTTCTGTTTCACCAGAAGCGGTTTAGTCATGCTGGCCACCTGACCCGGAAAGCTGTCTGTAGACAAACACCGGCTCCCTCGGCCTGAAAGTGAGATGAGCACCGCAACCGCATAGTTGCCTTTGACTGGACTTAACTGTCCAGGGGTCCTTTACCTTTACCTTACTTGTCCTACACCAGGCTTCCTCAGCCCTCCAGATGTTTTTGGCCTACAACTCCCATGATCCCTAGCTAGCAGGACCAGTGGTCAGAGATGATGGGAACTGTAGTCTCAAAACATCTGGAGGGCTGAGGTTGAGGAACCCTGTCCTATACTATAAGATGCAATGTGGTACAGTGCTCGTCTTGGGCAGCAGAATCCACAGGGGTAACAGATCCAACCTCCGAGGAATGCATTGCCTGCTGCTGCCGCCGCCATGTTTTCCTTGGAGTCTGGATCTTTTGTTTCCTCTGCAACCCTCCCAATGCTTCTACAGTGGCCTCTTGGTGAATAGGAGGCACTGCTGGTACCCTCCCACCCTACTTCCTGGTGTGTATTCTGTCCTTGTTCCTGGTGTTGATCTTCACTCACCCCTTCTTCCCTGGCAGGGAGGGAGGAGTGCCTCATGTTATGTTTTGAAGTTCTCACCCTGGCCACCGGGGCAGGTATTGTGTATATAGTTTTCACTCAGGTCCACATAAGTTAATTTAGCCTGGGTTGTTGTTGTTACCATGTTGACAGCCGGCTGCTTATAAAAGCAGGCCAGCTGAGCTGTTTGCAGTTCAGTTCAGTTCCAGCTTACTATAAAGAACCACTTGGAGAAATCTCTGTGTCATCTGCTATGTCCACTCACAACTTAATACCTCAGGTGCCAAAATGTCTTGGGCTGGCCCTGCTTGACTCAGCAGTTTTTTGGACGATGCGACTCATGGCATTCGCTTGCATGCAGAAACACAAGCTTGTAATTCCTTCACAATCTTCCCTCTTGTCCGTTTTCAGAGGCAACCGTTTTAAGCTACGACGGAAGCATGTTTATGAAAATACAACTCCCCGTGGTGATGCACACCGAGGCAGAAGACGTGTCCTTGCGGTTCAGGTCTCAGAGAGCTTACGGCATTCTCATGGCCACCACTTCGAGGGAATCTGCTGACACGCTGCGTTTGGAACTGGATGCAGGACGAGTTAAACTAACAGTCAACCTAGGTAACGTCCCTCCCCGACTCCCACCCTGAAGTTAACATCTCAAACATCCTTTTTTGGTGTGCGTCTTTGCCTGCAAACACCTATTCAACAGCCTGTTGGCCACTGAAAAATCAAATGAAACAGAAATATATATATGCAGTTCTCATGCATATACATATATTTGCAACATACATAAGTTCATTATTCGTTGAGTTTAATTTCATCTTTACACACTCCACCATAACCCACCATTATTAATTCTGAACCGCAGTCTGTTCTAAAAAGAGAAGACCACCAGCATTAGCAGGCAACCTGTTTTTGTTTTGTTAGCATCTTACCCAACAAGGTGGGTTTCTCAGCCCAGGATTTCCCATATTGCTGCTTTACACAAATAAATCCTAGTCCAAAACACATGCTCCTGTGTGCTGGGGAAGCTCTGTTGGTGTGTCTGCATTGCGCATGCAAGCTTCTTGCGCAATGTTTCATGCAGCTTCTGTGGAGCACTGGATTTGGGTTCCCAGAGAGTCAGTTCTTCTGATGCCAAGGGGGTGCAGGGTGGCAACTGCGAAAAGCTCCCCTGCCCCAACCAGGCAGTCCATGCACACAAGCAGTTTAAAGTCAGAGCTGCAATTCTGTTCTTTTCATGATAAGTGGCACTCATGTACATTTGGTACTCTGAGGCTGTGTACACACTCCGGTTGACTCTGCATCCAATGCGTTCACACTGCTGGTTTGTAAAGCCGTGTACACATGGTGTTAGCCACAATTCACATCTGCCCTGCAGTTTCTTGAGAGGTACTGTGTTTTGATTAGCTTCCCCCACCCCAGACCTGCTTTAATCCAATTTGAGAACAGAAGGAATGTGAAGATCTCCACGCCCTTTTTACAAGCCGGTTTGGAACTGGATAGTGAACTTTCAACAACAGCCAAGCTGTGTGCGCCAGGTTAATGAAGCCTGAGACACACAGCCTGGGAATCTTTCATTGCAAAAGGAAATGCCAGGATGAACAACCCACAACCTGGGGGTCTTCCTTTACAAGAGACTGTAGCCTTATACCAATGTGACACAGCTTCAGATTTTTCTATTCCTTCTGAAAAGAAGCTCTAGAAAGGCGAAATTGAGTTATTAGCACACTAGCCCATATCACACATACACACACATGAGTGGGGAAATGCACACACAAAAAGAGGATCCTGGAGTCGACACACAGCGAGCAACTTCCGAACACATCTGGCCATAATGATGTGTACAGTGTCTTGCAAATGTGATTTGAAGCTCAGCTATAGGGAAAACAAACTTGCTGCGTTTTAAGCCGGTGATGTGTGCACAGCCCAAAATCACACTGTTGTCCTGAACAGTTTGCTCATGCGAACTCAGTTTGCCCCAACATATAATCAGAACCTACTCTGTTAAAAACCAGCAAGCTATTTAGCCCTTTCCAGTATGTTGTACTTGATTTTGGCTTAATATGTTAGAACACATAAAATATACGCAAGCAAGAAATACCTGATTGCAGGCCACATTTTTGTTTGTTTCTGGTCTTCTCTATAGAGCAGCCTGGCATTACATACTTTCAAATCCATCTCCTTCCCTCCTTTGATTTGATTTTATTTTTTTTTAGAACTCTCCCCGCTACAACTTCATAGTGATCTTGTGTGTGTGTGTCACAAATAACACGACCCTTCAATGCCCAAAGTCTGCGGCCCTCAGCAAACAGCCATGTGAACACAAACCACATAAGCTCTCCTGCAGAAATAATATCATGCTTTCCTAGGTGTTTTTTTATAGCATTTAGAAATAATTGACCGTTGCTTTATTCACTGATGAACCAAATGCAAGTTTACCAGAATGACTTCCTTTTTGTGTGTGCTTGAGAGAGATTATTTTCAGGACTTTTTGTACAGCGTTTAAAACAAAACAAAATTGCGAAAGCTAGCAAGGCAGAGTGATATATTCAAAATCCTTTCTTTTGCATAGGAAAGCTAGGTAATTGAATTTTTTATTATATTAATTCGATTCTGCAATAGGGAGATCAAACAAGGACACTTTTCTTTAGCTTCAGATAGAGCCCTCTAGTGACATTTTGGAGTTCCTGCAAGCCGATGCATTATTTTAATAGTCATGATGGTTGTAGGATAGTGGCCAGGAGAGGGCTCTTCTAAGAAAGCTTTCTGTAGACAGAGGCATGTAGGTGATGTGCCTTGGCTGTTTGCCACCACTTTTCTGATGCGGTTGACGACACATGACAAACTCAGCTACATGGAAACAAAATCTAGGTTGTTATTTTTTTAAGAAATAAAAGCAATAATATTGATGATCCTCAAAGACCATGTAGAGGAACGAATGAGTATGCTGCTAATTTGAGAAGGGTGCTTCAATTTGCCCATACAAAGTGCACATTCCCCTTACATTATGAATAAAATAAAAGCATTGCCCCGCCTGTTATTCACCACGAAGGCGGAAATAAATTTGCTAACGCTCGCAAGAGAGAAGATGTCGAAAAGCATCCTCTCAAAAGTCAAAGAGCAAATTATAATATTGCTTCGCTTTAATCTAATAAGAGATTTCTGGAGAAGATGGTGAAGTCACTTTTCCTATGTTTACTGAACGACTTCAGTAAAAAGCTAAGGGTATTTCCGAGGACTGAGAGACCATCTAAGGTGGTTGGAATATTACAATTACAATTTTAAGCTTTTAAAGTTGCATCTTCCTTTGAGGTATTAACTGTGATCCAGAATGTGTGATTATTGGCTTGGCTTGTACTATTCCCCATTGTGACGGAGCACTTTTATTATTTTTTAAATTAAAATTGAGAAGATTAATCTGTTCTTTCATATATGGGGGAGAAAGTGGCAGCCAGCTTAAATCCAGTATCTGGACCAGTTTCTCCACAAGCCTTTATTCCCCACTTAGATTTGTCACCATGTAGCTTTGTTTGAAATTGGCCATATTTTTTTTATCCTCTATTTCTACTCACTTCTATTTATAAAGTTTTTTATCACCATATATCTGCGTTCTATGGCAATACCGAAAGAATCTGAACACGCAGTGGCCATGTTTGCATGTGTCTGTCCCCGGAAGGGTGGACTGTGATTTTATTGGATGTCTGCAGCTATTACTTTGAAGGATAAATTTTCATTTCTCATCTATTCTTCCCCATCTAGACTGTATCAGGATTAACTGTAATTCCAGTAAGTGCCTATTCAAAATTTTTAAACTTATTGTTCCTCCATTTATGCAATATTCACAAACTTTAGATTAAGACATGGTGTGCATCCTTTTTTTTGTTTTTGTTTGCATACTTAAAATGACTTGCATTTGAAAAAGACGTAGCAAATTCCATGGGTGTGAAAAGAAATCATCGCACATGGCTTGCCTTGCCTGCCCTAGAGTTGCCTTGTCCCCATCCCCACCCCACCCCCTGAAATTTCAGGCCAAACATCTAAGGAGTTTCAAGGACAGTTTAAAGAATCAGGCATAGTAATGCCACAGAGTCTTCCGTCATCTGCAGAGCATCCTTCAATTTCCCTAAAAATCAAAGCAATTGTGGAAGTTCTGCCCCTGTGTTCCAGTAAGACTAAATATGTCTTGTGTGTGAGGAAAGGATGACTGTCTACCCCTAATATTTCTCAATTACTGAAGAATTATCTGCCTTTTTGTTTTTTTAAAAAAAGATTTATATTGAAATTTTCTCAAACAAATTAGAAACACATAATAAAAAACAACAGAACACACACAACAGAACTTGACTGTGAATGTAGTCCTGGTTCCACTGGAGCCAAATCCGGGAGGCTGTGGGTGCTGGGTGCCACAAAGTCAGTGGGCAAAGTTGAAGCCCTTGGTTGCGGGAACCCACAACATTCGGCACAAGATGGCACCTATGTCTGGTTCTGCTTGTTGTTGTGCAGTGGGAGGATTGAAGAGGCCACAATCATAGAGAAGAAACAGCAATCTAGAAGGCGAAAGGAAGTACTTTATACATTTGTAAGGTATCTTCACTCACCCTTTCTTCCCTAGCAGCAGCTGCAGCAGCACCATTTTGTGGTTCGCCTCAGATGCCAAAACATCTTGGGCCGGCCCTGTCAGTCCCACTTCTTTTTCCAGTTGGAAGTTATGATTGCTCCATAACTCTGCAGTTTTGTACGCTGGGAGTAAATTCCACTGAGCTCAGTGGAACTTACTTCCGAGTGGATATGTATTGGATTGCATTGTACACGGGTTCCCACCCCCCCAGCCCTCCAAATATATACATATTGAAATGAACTTTCACAGTGTGATATATCAAAATCTGTTTATGCAGCATTGAACAACAAGAAAAGCCAGGTAGAACTTTAGCAGATTGATCTATTGATTGAAGTTCACACCAGTAGCTTTTGTCCACAGCCTTTGTTAATTTAAGGCGGCGGGTTTAAGGCTGGTTGTTCAATGCATAATCCCAACTATCAGTAGCATCAAGGTCGCAGGGGTCAGCAAACTTTTTCAGTAGGGTGCCAGTCCACTGTCCCTCAGACTTTGTGGGGGGCGGGACTATATTTTGGAAAAATAAAATAAATGGACGAATTCTTATGCCCCACAAATAACCCAGAGATGCATTTTAAATAAAAGCACACATGCTACTCTTTTAAAAAACCAGGCAGGCCCCACAAATAACCCAGAGATGCATTTTAAATAAAAGGACACATTCTACTCATATAAAAACACGCTGATTCCTGGACTGTCCGCGGACCGGATTTAGAAGGCGATTGGGCTGGATCCAGCCCCCGGGCCTTTGTTTGCCCACCCATGAAAGGATTTAGGAAGGAGGGCAGGGCCCATCTTCAGTCCAGCAAACAATGAGGTGAACCTCAAACAGTGGTGAGAAAAAATGGCTGATTGATTTACAGAAGTATTTCAAACTGCTATTGCACCTGATGCATTTTGAGCATAGCAAGTTCACTAGTCATGGGCAATGGTAAATAATAACAATAAATAAATCAGAAGGCAAGAAGCTATCACTGTCCCTGACAAAATATGTTTCTCTACTTGAAATGCTCTTTAAAATCATTTTTTTAAAAAATAAATAAATTCTACCACCTTTAAAAATCCATTTAATTATTTTTACATGCCTATACCACCCCAATATACATGCATTACACGTTACAATAAGAATCACTAATTTAAAGTAACAAGAATCAACTTTCAAAGTTTCATCTCTCTTCCTTAGTTAGAATCATAGCATTTTTGAACCAGAAAGGACTTTCAAAGTAATCTGATCCAAAGCAATAATCTGCCACTTCAGTAGCTTTGTATGTACATGGCTACCCAGCCTATACTTTTAAGTGCCTCCAGCCTCCAGCCAGGAAGCTTCTGAAGCAAATTGTTCCATTGTTGAAGGGCTTTCACCATTGGGAATTTTCTCCCCGTTTTTAAGCTATAACCTGCTTCCTTTCAATTTCCACATGTGGTTCTGGTCCTGCCCTCCGGAGCAACAGAGGGCAAGCCTGTCCCATCATCTTCTAGACACCCCTTCAGATATTTGAAGACAGCATTAATTCCCTGCTTAACTGTCTCTTCCTCAGGCTAGGCTTTTGCCCGTTCCTCACAGGCCATGCTTTTTGGATCCCTCATTATCCTGATGTGCTTGCGGGAGAATAATGCGCCCACTGAGCTCCATGTACGAAAGACAGCCTCCTTCTCTTTCTGTGGCATGGCATGCTCTACTTCTGCTATGGGAAATCCAAGGAATATTATCTTGATCATTGGAAAGAATATAAGAACCCCTGACCACATCAGCCTCTGCATATGTATCTCCTTGGAAGATTTTTGCCACTGCCACCACTTGCAATGTTTTCCCCCACAATCTTCTTCCATTGTTGATATTCTTACAAACCAAGAGTTGAACTCCCTATTCCAAATAAAGAGGGTGTGCAGTCGATGATATTTTTTATGTCCCGCAAGATTATATTTGTGTGATGGCTTCTTTTACACACTAAATATATAAGACCTCTTAGACTGAATTGGTTTTTTCCTATGTGTCTTACATCATGCTTGATAAATTTTTAACCTTTCTGATATTATTTGGATTAAGATGCTATGTTCTGAAAGAGGATTGTGGACTGTGATTTTATTTTGAGTCTGTGGACCTCCCAAACTTTCTATAGTAAGTACAGTACGTTCTAGTTTTCCTTTTGTGTTGGGGAGAGGTGTGGGGAGAGAGTGTTAAATGTTGCAGACGTTGTGTGACAAAAGTAGCTATCATGCCCTTGTTTTAAACCAAGTGACTGAGGCATGATTGAGTCAAAGCTAAATGCTTCTTTTCCCCATTGATTTCCGTGGGAGAGACTTAAATATAACCTTAGCTCTCCCATGGAAGGTAAGTGGGCTCAAAAGTAGTTAACTTTGGCTGGAACATGTTTTGAATTTCCAATCAGGAAACATACTGCTATTCAATTCCAGTTCACTGCAATGGTGTTTACTTGCTGCATTTGACAGCAGGCGAACATTTAATGGATTACTGCCAAAAACATCATTCTCTTTGGGTTTTCTAGTTTCAGGTTGGTTGGTTTGGTTTGGAAACACTTGGAATGTGAGATTACTTGTTTGCAGCGCAAAACAACAACAAAAAAATGTGCGCCTTTCACCCAGTTGCCTTCTTTCAGTGGGGCAAACTGAATTACAGGTCTTTCTGTATGTGATACAACAAAATAGAAACTAGAGTGGAGAAAAATAACTAGCGGGAACAGAAGTATTATTAATTATCATCCTTGAAATATTGACCGCAGTTCTCAATCTCAAGCATTCTTGTAGTTCACATTCAATTCTAAGACATGCATTGTATAAAAAGTATGTTTAATATTTTCCGAAGCATAGAATTAGATAGTGACAATTTAATTAGTGATGTACCAAGAAGGTGGAAAACACTATTTAAATCAGAAATTGCCCTCCTGCAAGAAAGGTTTCAAAATTTGTGTCAGAATCGTAGTCATTCAAGAGAAAAAGAGCATATTGTTGATATTTTTTTAAAAAAATATGTCTCTGGCATTGCAAACAAACCTCAATGCAAGCGTAAAGTCACAGGTATAACGAAAAGCAACAGTTCACCACAAGCACAATAAATGACTTTTGTTATTGCTGAGAAATGCATTTGTTCTGTGGAGCTCATGGCAGGTGGTATAGGAGACTTAGATTTCCTATGGAATACCCATAATGCCTTTCTGTGAGCAAAAAAAATTTGTGGAGAACAACCGCGAAGAACACCAGTAATATGGGTTACATCCAGCAAAGTCGTATACTGAGTTAGACCCATTGAAAACAACAGACTTCAGCTGTGTTTACTTTCAATGGCTTTATTCTGAATATGACTTAGTTGGGGAATTTTTTGACCACCAATTGTTGGTGAACTACAACTTCCAGCAGTCCTGGCAAGTATGGACAATTGCCAGGGATGATGGGAATTGTATTTCAGCAAATCCTAGAGAGCCAGATGTTCCCCGCACCTGACTTAGTAGCATACAGCCCTTGCTTAAGAGCTGGAACTTAAGTGGCAAAGTGCTTTCATGTTCTGTGTGCGCTACATGAATCATTCTATTCATTTATGGAATAAGGATGCTAGGAATCTGTAGGCCTGGTAGGTGTGGAACAAGCATATTTACACGCACATTGGCCGTTCATCTTTTAACTGCATATAAGGTGGGGAGAATAAGGTTTCAATGGTGTGTTTTAGTCATGGCTGCTATGGCAGTTGTGTCTTTTCTCGTCCCACGATTGGAGCACTGAGTCAAAAGGTGAACATAAGTAAGTTGCAGTTAAGTTAACTACATGATCTGGGTAAAACTCTGAAACTGTTAACATGAGTCCCCAGACATAAAACAAACTAAGGGACATGGTTGGTTTCCATGCAGTGGTTTCTCTTTTGCCACACCTTCATTTCAGACTCCTTTGCAGTTTCTTCTTTCCATGTTTTGATAGAAGCAAATCATTATAAACAGGAGCCGAAATGATCGTTTGCAAATATTTGAAATCCACCCCGAATTTGAAATGTTTTAAATTCAGAATTAAAATCATTTTACCTCAGAACTTTCCGACGTCTCTTAAATGTTTTCATTTTAGCAGGCATCAAAAACAGTCAGCTGTCAAATAATATAAAATACCAAATACCATTGCATTTTATCTTCAGTATGCTGTCATATGCTAAATATCATTTTGTTTGTACTGTCAGGCATCAAATACTGTCATCAAATGTACTAGTATGACAAGTGTTGATAGCAAATCTCCAGTGAATATTTCGGGAAATATTGTAAGAATATCTACAGACTGTTTGAGATCAGTATACATACAGAATTCTGGTGAATACATTTATTTCAGCTCCACCATAGATTTCCTCTTATGATAAAACCATGCTGACTGTCTGCTTCAGTTAAGTATGTTGAATTTTAGGTAAGCAATGCATACTTAGGAATCTACAATTTCAGTGACCAGGTTATCACTCAAGCATCATTAAAGACAGGAAACAAATCTACTGTAAATGACTATTACTATGTGTTTCTCAGGTCATGTAAACACTGCCACCAGTTGTCAAGAAGGCGTAAATAATTACGGCCATTTCCAGCACCAAATGTTGGAGTTTTGTTGTGAATACACCGAAGTCATTCATAGCATTCCCAACATTGGTCCTTCTAGTTAAATCCATGTTCCTGTAGCTTAGGGACACCCAGATAGAACTACAGGTACCAAGATGGAAGTAGCTACATGGGATCACCTGGAACATGGCTGAGCAGTGGAACTGCCATTGAAAGAAAATTAACAGAAGGAACAGCAAGACTGGACCAGAGTGTGTCATGGAGATTCAAGCGGGTAATGTATCAGCCAATGGAATAAAATACAATGCAAACATTTGCTCCTACACTGTGGCTCTTAGGTTGGTTTTCCTTCACTATATCCATGCCTATCACATTGTATGCAATAATTCTGTGAAAATGCTTTCCAGCTGTAAAGGGAACATGACTATTCCAAGAAAAAATAGAGCCCCAAAATCATTTAGACTGGAAAGCCACGTTGGAGAATACAGCTGAATGTCTTTACCGTTGCCAATTTATTTACATACCCCATTTTTCCACAAGTAAATCTGTGCTCAAAGCGGTTCATAAAATAATAATATCAAAGTCTAAATACTGTAATTCAATGACAATGCATAATCAAACATACAGTATCAGTGCAACGTAACACTGGCAAAAGACAATGACTCAACCATTTACAGTTCATTTAACATATATAAACATTTAAATAAGCACACAACCAATAAACAGATCAAGACAAAGTATCCATTAAGCAACTCCCGTATGAAGGCTCCTAGGACTACCCAGGGCAATGCAGGTGACACCAAACATCTCCTGATGGCAACCACAGAATCTCTCCCACTTCTCTTCGGGAAAGAGCTCCCTTGTTATAAGATGATGGGAGAACAAATATGGCAAAGGAAGAAATTTAAGAAAGGAATGCAGTCTTTTGTTGCTGTTGTTATGCAAGGCCAATTTGTACTACAGGCCTTAAAACACATATGCTGCCGTGTTCTCCTCCCTTTCAATGGTCTACCTTAGAACTGAGGCATGACTCAGTGCCAGACGTTGTTCCCTTGACTGGCCTTCTGCACATGTAGCCAAGGTGGCTCACGACATCCGCCCACCTCTTCCTCTATGCAACAAACCTCTTTGTTTCCTTTCCATTCTCCCATCACTTCCTTCCCTGCGGACAGCAGTACTCAAGCGACCCATGTGTTCGTTACTCTCCTCTACAGCTACCTTTCTTTAATGGGACTTGAAATGGAGCAATACTTAATGGGTTGTACTTGAAGATTGCACTTTCAATTAAAAAGCGCACACAGGCAGATATTTTGCCTATTATCCCACTTCCTCTGGCTCTCGCTGACTGAAAAGCTCTCTTCCATAATTGTCAGGTCTCAGTAGGCCTCAGCTGATACTCAGAGATATTTTTTGCATCCACTTTGCTGCTTCCCCCCCTTCATTACTGGATCTGTTTTTGTTTTGTTTTTTTAATAGGCACTTTTGGGTGATGGAAGGAAGCATTGCATGTTTTTCTTTTCATTTGTTATGCTTCCGTTCATGTGTGCTTGATTTGTATGTCAGCACTGTGTCGCTTCTAATGGTGGGCATTCACTTTAGGCTACTAATTTGAGTGCTTCCTGCAGTGTTGCATTAGTTTCTGCAGTTCCTCTGCTTCTTGCACCACTGGAATAATACTATGTGTTTCTCTCATGTGGCTCAAGTCTTCTTCAGCTGGCTTGTTAGAACTTGAAGGGGCCACTGGTATGGAGCGATGCCCATTCTTAGTTGTGAGAGATTAATAGTGCGTAGCAAGGCATTTTGATATATATCACTGTCATGAAACTGAGAGTCTATTTTCTATACAGCAGTCAAGCTTTTCAACTTTTGTGCTACTTTTAAAGTGACAAATGGCCAGCAATAAATGTCAAACTCTGATCTTTCACTTTTTTGTGTTGTTTGGAATGTGATCTTATCTACATGTAAGCACAGCCGTGTCAGTCTGAAAAGGCCACTGCTAAAATGTCATCATGAGAAACCCTAAATCAGTCTCCCAGGTGGCTTAATTTAGAGATTGGTTATAATGACGTGTTCTATCCCCTTCTGAACGCAGTGGTTGATTTCAGCTGAGGTTTCGGAGAAGATAGACAATAAGGTCTTCCAGGTTGCAGCCAGGAGATTCTATCCATACCTTTATGCTATTGCTCTTATATTTTTATCACACCTTTCCTTCAGGGAGACCATCCTATCATCAGAAATGCCAGTTGAGGCCAACAGTGATACCAAGATACCCAGTGAGTGTGATGGTTGAGAGGGGAGTCAAAACTAGGTCCTGCCAAACCAAAGCTAGCACTCCCTCCATCAAATCACCCTAGCTCTTAGGTTGGCTACTGAAGCAGAAGACAAGCTGCATCTTCTGTTGCCCTTCCTTTCATGCCTCTTCCATTCTGCATGGCACACCTGAAGTTCTGCCCTCCACAAAAGGAAGCAAGGAAGGGAAGGCCCAAAAATAGGTGCCAGAACTTTACTTGGGTGAGTAGGGGATTACCCAGGGCCTAACCAATGGAGGGAGCCACATCAATGTTGATCAACAGTACCAGATGTCAGTGTTTGAAATTACTGGACCCATTTCTTCACTTTCAAGACAGTAGCACTGATCAGTGGAAGTGTTTCCCCAAGAGTGATTTCAGTGCTTTGAGTCTGCTCCATGCTCCATTTCCTAGATTGCTGAAAGGGCCTGCATGCTTAATCAACTGTTATTGACTCACTAGCAGAAGATACCCGGCTCAGGAATTCCAAGCGACCAAAACTTGCTGAGATTTATAAATGGATAATGCCATTTGTTTGTTTCCTTCCAAATCGGTGCAGTTTGGAATGGCTCAGCCATTCCATGCAAAATTTGGTTACTGTCTTGCTTCACAAGTCATAGCTCCCCAATTGCAGCCCAGTTGCAGCTGGTCGTATGGTCTAGGGCTAGGCAGTGGCCATGGCAACAGGGCATTGGGAAGGCGCTGTGAGGAGGCCTGATTCGCTCATATGGCATGCCCCTTTGCAAGTGACTTGCAATTTTCACTTGCAAGAATTTCTGCAATCCTCAGGCCACCCAAGCAGTTTCCACTTCTATTATCTTATTGGCAAATGCTAGGGAAAGATAAGTGGATGGAAGATCAAACACGCAGTTCAGATGCAACACATTTCTCAGCTTGCATCACTGAGAGAGGCAGAAACTTAATAAAGACCATTCATCTCCCTGATATCTCAAGCTTTCGGTAATGCACTGGGCACATAAGAGACTGCCATCCATCCTCCTGCGGAAACTGCAAAATCTCATTTGATGATGAAATTGACTAATACATTATCCATGTGTTATCCTTATAGGATTTACTGCATGGATTGGGCAGAATAAAAGTATCTGTCCCCCCCCCCCAGTAAATAAAAAGCCTCAGAATGCAGCAAATTAGGTTACATGCTTGGTTGGTAATATGGGCACCTTACAGGCCTTTACTATATTCAAAAGCTGCAGTTTTGATTTTCCTGTTGTGTCTGATATAAGCATAAAAGATCATATCCTTAAAACCAGCTCAGGATCATGCAAGCTACAAGTTCAAATCTTGCTACCACTGCTCAGATATTGGTATCAAAGTGAGAGAACAGAAGGAAGGGGATTCCAACCAAGTTCAAAGATCAGTAGATTTCTCTCCTTTTTTTGCCAGAAACACGGTCATAAAATCTCTAGGTAAAGGTAAAGGGACCCCTGACCATTAGGTCCAGTCGTGGCCGACTCTGGGGTTGTGGTGCTCATCTCACTTTACTGGCCGAGGGAGCCGGCATTCAGCTTCTGTGTCATGTGGCCAGCATGACTAATCCGCTTCTGGCGAACCAGAGCAGCACACGGAAACGCCGTTTACCTTCCCGCCGGAGTGGTACCTATTTATCTACTTGCACTTTGACATGCTTTCGAACTGCTAGGTGGGCAGGAGCAGGGACTGAGCAGCGGGAGCTCACCCCATCTCGGGGATTCGAACCGCCGACCTTCTGATCGGCAAGTCCTAGGCTCAGTGGTTTAGCCCACAGCGCCACCCGCGTCCCTCATAAAATCTCTACTCGGGTATAAAAAACCATCTGTAGCTCAGTGGCAGAGCATCTGCTTTGCCTGCCAAAGGGCCCAGGTTCAGTCTCCAACATCTCCAGATTCTACCTGAAGCTCCTTGGGAGTCACAGCTAGTCAATGTAAAGAATGGTCTGATTCAGTATGAGGCAACTGTTTATGTTCCTATGCTCCCATGCATAGTTTTATTCTGCTGGTGTACATGGAATGCATTTTCAAGACCGCACAGAAGCAAGAATGAATGGTTCAAGGAAAGCAACAATTATTATCTAGACACCCAAAGGTGAAGAACACTTAATATTTAGCAGGAGATGCTGCTTTCTTACAAAATGGAATAGGAATGAGGTGGAAACCCAAGCACACCTGTTCAAATTGTTGCTAGCTTGATAATCAAACCATACCATAGTCAACCTGATGCAGGCCCTTCTTCTTCTTCTTCTTCTTCTTCTTCTTCTTCTTCTTCTTCTTCTTCTTGCATCTCACAGCTCTGTGTGGGGTGCTACCCCACTCCCAACATCCAGAGCTCAAAAATATTTCAACCTTGTGGAAATGGATGAAAAAGTAGTTATTGGTGTACCCCAAGAAAGATGGCAGAATTCTGACATGCAGCCCATCTGTGTTTTTTATTTTGCTGGAAGCCACCCAGAATGGCTGGGGTAGCCCGGCCAGATGGGTGGCATATAAATAAAAACATTCTTATTCTCTAGTGCAGAGCTTTCCAAACTGTGTGTCATGACATATTGGTGTGTTGGCTGCAACGTATGGGTGTGTCACACAAACACTGGAAAGGGGTTAGTTCCACCTCCAGTTTGCTAGTAAAACTGAATTGCTGTGTTGCAAAATGATGGATGTCTAAAAACATGAAAAGTTTGGAAAGCTCTGCTGTAGTGTCAAATGACACACCAACCTTTTTTTTCCCCAGCCAGGCAATGATTGGCTAGACTCATGATTCTCAGGCAGGAAATAAGACATTGGTTAGGTGGTCCAGTGAGATCTTTTGACCTGTGTTGGAACTGCCCCAAGGTGATGTGGTTTTGGTTTTGTTTAGTCTTGGGGAGACAGGAAGGTATAAGCTGGAGTACAGCTTGCATTTGTGCTCTTTGAGCATTAAGTTGAACATTCAAAGAGCTTTCTCAGGTCTGCCAACACTCTTTTTCAAAGAAAGGAAACCCCATCAGGTGCAGTGAAGGTTCCTGTACCTTCATTGGTGTAGATGAGCACATGTAACTTTTCTCCAAGGGTGAGAAAAGATGCCATTTGTCTTCTACAAAATTACAAAAAGTTTCAGAATGCATTTTCTGTAGGCACTTGTTTACAGTAACAGGGAGATGTCCAATAATAGAATGAACAGGGTTCTTCCTCTTCCTCTGGGGATACATCAGGGGACATGTGGAACATTGGGTCAGAGAATTATTGGATTAATTCTCTTTTTTAAAGGCCATTAATTCCACGAGAAGCTTCAACAGAAAATATGACTGCATAATGAGCATTTATGGGACCTGAAATCTAAGCTTATGCTAATTGGAAGAAAAAAAGAAAGATTGTATTAGTAAGAACGAGGATACATTAGGGCAAAGGTGAAATGACAAAGGACAAAATGGGTATTTTTTTATGCCTCATGCATTTTTCAAATCATCAGTAAGTGACCTTACTGCAGGTTTCTGCTACAGACCTCCATGCCTGACCAAAGACTTGTGTGATGTCTTCCTAGAGCTGATTGCCAAACATTTAAAAAGGAGAGATATTGTAGTCATGGGAGACTTCAGTTTCTCTGATATCTGCTGCAACTGAAACTCTGCCAAGAATGTAAGGTACAACAAATTCTTCAATAGCCTCATTGACAGTTTCATTTCCCAGAAGCTGGCAGAAGCAACAAGGGGGTAATCTAACTTGGACTTGGGCCTCACTAACAGGAGAGTGATGATGCTGGGAAAGATGGAGGGCACAAGGAGAAGGGGGCGACAGAGGACGAGATGGTTGGACAGTGTTCTCGAAGCTACAAACATGAGTCTGTCCAAACTACGGGAGGCAGTGAAAGACAGAGGTGCCTGGCGTGCTCTGGTCCATGGGGTCACGAAGAGTCGGACACGACTAAACGACTAAACAACAACAGGAGAGTACTGATAAATGAGGTGGAAGTACTGCAAAACTTTGAGGATGTGATCTTGTCCTCTTGGGTTTTGTGGTACAGAGGCAAGGGACAGCTGAGTGCAGTCAGACATCTACTTTGGACTTTAAAAATGCTGATGTCAAAAAGCTTAAGGAGCTGCTGGATGAGATCTCATGGTCAAAGAGGAGTTCAAGATGAATGAGAGTTTCATAGAGCTGAAATACTGCAGGCACAAATGCAAATAATTACAATGAGAAAGAAAAGTGTGAGGCATCTAAATAAACCACCGTGGTTTACAGATGAGCTGAGAGCCAAGAAGGGCATGTATAATAAATGGAATAAAAGGCAAAGTACGAAGGAATAGTATATATAGGTAGCCAGCAGTTTCAGGAAGAAGGTCAGGAAGGCTAAAGTTCAGACTGAGCTCAGGCTTGTAAAACAGATTAAAGATAGCAATGATTGTTATTTCTTCTATGTTTGAAGCAAGAGGAAGAACAAGCAAGCAATAGGTCCTCTGTATGGAGAAGACATGCTCAGCACCTACTTCACCTCTGTCTTCTCCCAAAAGGAAAGCAATGCCCAATATAGTAATAACAGGTTAAATGATGCCGGGCCCAAGATAGAAAAAGAGGTGGATAGGGAACACCTAGCTACTTTAAATGAATTCAAATCTCCAGGGCCTGATGAGCTGCACCCAAGGGTAATAAAGGAGCTTGCGGATGTAATTTCAGAGTCTATAATCACTGAGAATTCTTGGCTGATAGCTCTCTGCCTCCTTTCCTTGCTCCCTTTCTTCTCTATTATTCAATTTTAATGCCTCCGTTGATCAGCCCCACCCTTCCTGGCATCCGTTCTCTTCCATTTTCTCTTCCATTTTCTCAAGCTTCTTTTCCTACCAGCTGTTGCAAATTAACAAATGTTCCCTGGGAGGAAGTGTAAGTAAACCCAAAACTGCTATGCTTCTGTCATTGCTCCCTTCTGTTTTCTGCCGATGGACTGTACTGCCATTATATGCCTTCAAGGCTGCTGTCTGCAGGGATTGGCTGTGCAACCTACTTTCCCATGGGGAACTCAGGCCCAAAGCCCACATCAGACATAGTTTGGAGAGAAAAAGCCGTGTGGGCCAAATTGGGAGTCTTGCTGGTTTCGCCATGGGCTGGAGATTCCCCACCCCTGCTCTGTACCATCCATAGTAGTTTGTCTGGTCATCATTTCAATTACATAGAGTTTGGGTGTTCCTTGTGTATTTGTTTGCCGAATCAGAAGCACTGTGTGTTCTGGAGAATCCACATGCTTTCTTGGGAGAAAGAGAGAGTCATGGCTTGCCACAGACATGAGGTGTCTTATATACTATATACTGATTACTTTGCAAACAAGGTTTAAACCAAGTAGATTCCCTGAATGAGCAGTTGATATCTCCTTTGGAACTTTATGCATGATTGTGCCTACTATTCCATCCATTTAATTTGTGGCAGTTAGCATGAATGCAATAAGACATTCTCTTTCCTAGCTGCTACTTTGCTCTCAGAGTACAGTGGGACCTCGGGTTAAGTACTTAATTCGTTCCGGAGGTCCGTTCTTAACCTGAAATTGTTCTTAACCTGAAGCACCACTTTAGCTAATAAGGCCTCCTGCTGCTGCTGTGCCGCCAGAGCACGATTTCTGTTCTCATCCTGAAGCAAAGTTCTTAACGTGAGGTAATATTTCTGGCTTAGCGGACTCTGTAACCTAAAGCATATGTAACCTGAAGCGTATGTAACCCGAGGTACCACTGTATAGGCTTTTTTTCCAATTTTATTTATTAGTTTTCCACAAAATTTTTAAACACACAAACAAATAAACAAACAAACATAAATCCTAACCTTATTGTAACTAATTAAGATTGTTACGCGACTTCCTCATATCCCCTTGGTTGAATTTCAGTGTATATCATTTTAACGGTTATCCAAAACCAATATTCTCATAAAGTTAACTTAGTCACTTAACATCTTTCTAACTTTCCCATTTGGCATTTCAACATATTAATTTATCACATTGCATATTTAAATCCTAGGCCTATCTAGTATTTGCAAGCTTTTTCAATTAAGTTATCTTAACATATTTGGCTAAGTAGTCTTTAATTTTTTTTCCATTCTTCCTGGTACTCTTCCTCCTTCTGGTTGCGGACTCTTCTGGTCAGGTCGGCTAGCTCCGAGAAATCCATCATCTCCATCTGCCAATCTTCCACTGTTGGTACTTCTTGTATTTTCAGAGTATAGGCTTTTTAGGGGTTGACTTTAATTAGTTCTTTTGGGGGTTTTTTTTGCATGGAATATATTTCCATATAGAAATAAATATGCATTAGTCATGCACAGCGGAAAAAAAGTTCAGTGTTGCCATCAACAGTTTGTTATATGTGAATTCATTCCCTGCTTCATGAATTTTTCCCAGATAAAAAGATCCCAGCGGGCACTTAGTTCCTGTGCTCTTTAAGCTGTTACTCTCCATTATCATTATGAAAATAAGATCAGTAGCTCAATTGGAAATATGTTTGCTGAAGAGGTAATGGCATTAAAAAGCTTGTTGGAACTGTGTGTCGCCACCAAGAACAAAAAATCTTCTATTAAAATGACTTTTCGGTGTCTAGTATGTTTTACATTTGTGCCTATTAAAATGCATGAAATATCTCTTCTTATCTCCATTAGGCATTCAGCAGCTTATTACTGAGACCTTGTAAACTGTTTCCTTAATATCTGGTACTTCACAATGAGTGTAACAAATCACGCTTGACAAGATAGTTAGAATTGCCATCCAGGCATGGCTCCCATTGCAAGCTGGGCACAGAATGCTGTCCATTTAATTTTTCAGCATTTTTGAAGGCCTTATTGAAAGTCTTCAGAAAGTCTTCAGAAGACTATTTCCTGCTTAATGTACTGATTTAGATGCACCTAGGAATGGCGGTTCTGCTAGTTCTGCTTTCTCTCAGCTTCTCACTTTTCCAGTCTTAAATTCAGCTTGTCACAAATTTCCAAAGCAGCTGAGGAAGGGGAAAGTTCTCATAAAAATATTCTCAGCATTTTACTTCACATTTATTCTAATACAAACATTTCTGAAAGCAAATTCCCTGTAATACAATGCATTTCATATTTATACAACAAAGCATGTTCCTTTAGGAAAAAAGGGTGGGATAAAAGTGCAACAACAATAATTGAACAATAATTTATTGAAGCAGGTTTCACCAGTCTTATGCAACCTTTCCACTAATATGTGAATTTTGAAGGCTTGCTGCATTTTGATTTGGTAAATGTGAATTGTGTAGGTTTACATTAGCGTGGAGTGAAATGGATTTTCTCCTCTGTTGTCTGTTACACTCACAGTGGAGGTTGATGTTTCCATGAGATTCCTATAACAGCAAATCAAGCTCTGTGCAATACAGAGAAATTATTTGTATCCTGAAATGGGTATAAATAAGTGTGATAATAATTCAAAAAACAAGCCTTGGTTTTTTTGAACAGAGAACCTACATATGAGACATTGGTTGATTTATCAGGGTGGTTGGACAGTGACCCACATTGCAAAGTATTGTGTCTTTGGAATTTCCAATGTCATTTTCAGTTCTTGATGGAATAAAATGCAAGATAAAGTCTTCAGCTAGGAGTCACTGACACATACAAAAAAATATGCTTGAACCTCAGTACTTACCTGACTACCTTCATAACTTTACTACTAAGTAAGGGTATTTCCTGTTTTAAAATGTGTTAATCTTCCTGTCAGCAGTATTTCAAATGAGAAAGGCATGACACAAACGTAAGAAATTTGAAGCCATTTCTGTCTAAAATGTGAGCAATAACATTATTTCAATTTCTACATTCCTTTCAAAACTGTTTGAGAGCACAAATCAGGTAAGTTTTTATAACTCACCTTCTACATATATTTGCTGGTGTTTGCTCTTTGGAGATCACAAAACTAGAGAAGAGGAAGATTATGTCTGAGCAATAACTTAAAAGAAAAGGATGGAAAATAATGTAGAAATATTATTCACTTAGTGTCTCCTTACCTTATAGCAGGGGTAGCAAATATAGCAACTACAACTCCTATCAGCCCCAAGGAACTTGACCAGCGGTCAAGGGTGATGGGTGTTGGAGTCAACAATATGTAGCAAACACCTTGTTCGCAATGCTGTTACTAAAAACGAGGCAGGAAAGGCAGGACCAAAAACATCAATCCTGGCATCAGATTCCGCTCAAATAACTAAGGGTGCTTCCAAACTGTCACTCTTTTGTGGGGATGATGCATGCACTTTATGAAATAAATAAAACAAATTCACATGCTAGAAAATTCAGGTTGCACAATTAAAGTCACTTTGGTGCTCTTGCGCAACAAATGTGTTTCCCTTCCATTTTTATTTATTTTTTAATCCTTAAACTTTTTGCAGGAAGGGAAGTGATTGGAGACTGCAGTGGAAAAGGTGGGATGGCAGTTGTTTCATCCAATGTCGTATATGCCCACCCCAACCAAATTAGAACGAATGCTCAGTAAACAGCTGCTGATGTTTAATTTGCCCACAAACCTTAGTGATGGGGTGCCATCACCAAGAAGGCTCTCCCCTACATTGTCATATAGTGGGCTCCAGCTAAAAATGATGCAATCAAAAGAACCTACCTGGTGAATCCTTTAAAAAGGGGGGCAGGTCTGTACAGCAAAAGGTGTACCTTGGCTTCAAGTTCGATTGGACATAAATACAAGGACCTTGAAGCAGACTTGGTAGCATATAGACAGCCAGGGCTTGTCCCCTGCCCCCTCCAAATTGCTGTTACAACTGGATAATCCATGTGAAGCTCTTTGAAAACTTAGAGTGTTATACAAACATTAAGTATTAAGTATCTCTCAGCAATTTCCAAGTGGTCAATGGTGATTATATTTTTTTTAAAAAAAAAAAAAACACCACTTCTGATCAGGCCTTAGAATGAAACTGCTAATGCGAGACAGTTGTGAGTTGAAAGTGTGGAACCAATAGATAAAACTGAATAAATAGCAACAACAACAATACTATTGTTATTGCAAATATTGCAAAGCCATTGTGTGACCAGGCACGACAGCCCCAGCCCCCAAGAATCATAAGAAAGGAATAAAGACTCTGACAACGTTATGGAATTAAAATTAGGCCACAACTTTATTAAACATCCGAATGTAGGAAGACCTTGGCTTCGGCCTTGGGCGTGTATCCCTCCCAGCCCCCCAGCCGGGGGAACTGGGGCACATCAGGGTAAATGGGATATGGGGGTGCTCTGCAAGACGTAAGTGTAGCAGGCGGCCCAGCCCATATCCCCGTATGCAGGGTAGTTCACTGACAACCTTTCAGCGTATGGCCAGTGACACCCATTATATAACCCCTTTTAAGAGGGGACCTTGGAATCACCACCACAGGGGAGTGAATCACCACTTCACGCTGCCTCGTCCCCCCATTATAGGGATGAAAAGACTAAAGGATTCCACCCAAGGCCATAACCACCAAAGCTGTGACGAATTGCTATGGGGAAGACAACACCTGCCAGTGCAGGAAAATTTCTTCTCGTTCCTTCAACAGCAACCAGTCAAAGACCGTAGCAGCGCCCGCTAAACAGGAAGAAAAGACAACAAAAAATTTTCCTTCCAGTAGCACCTTAAAGACCAACTAAGTTAGTTCTTGGTATTAGCTTTCGTTTGCATGCACACTTCTTCAGATACACGAAAGCTCATACCAAGAACTAACTTAGTTGGTCTTTAAGGTGCTACTGGAAGGAGAAAAAAAATTGTTTTGACTATGGCAGACCAACACGGCTACCTATCTGTAACAGGAAGAAAAGGTTAACCTGCAAACAAGAAAACATTAAACAAAGGGAGGGTGAATCTCCAGACCCGACTGCCTGGCTATCGTCGGCTCCACCCCCTGTTTATAAATGGGGCTGGTCCCGCCTCCCAGCAAGAAACTTGATTACTGAGGCTGGGCGTGAACCTCCAAAAATTAACACTGAGAGGCAAGCCAGCCCTCTCCCTACTAGAAAGTTCCCTAGGAACTGTAGTGCCACACACGATCCCGCAAAGGGCACCCACATTATAAAGTGTGAACACTCATTCCATTTTTTACAGCTGCCACTGCTTTCCCGATGTAGTAGAAAATCGAAGAGAAAAACAGTTTGCCAATCCTGATTTTTTTCTTTTTTAAAACAAAAAGAAACTCTTGCGCATATTCAGTTTCACAATTTGAACTCACTTAAATCATAGCACCGTTGTGGCTACAGGAATAAGATGGGTTTGGAAGATGCTGCCATGGTGCCCACCCATGAGGCAAAGGGAGGTGAAACGGGATCCATGGGGTAGCACATCTGGCCTCCGAGGAATGCACTGCCTGTTGCTGCTGTTGCCACCACGGTGGCAGAAACAACTTCAGCTTACACCTTGGAGACCAGCTCTGCTGCTTCCTTGACAGTCCAACCCCAGGGCCACTGCTACAGCTGCCTCTTGGTGAACAGGAGATGCTTCTAGGCTCCTCCTAGGAAGAAAATGGTGAGGGCTACCTTCTGGAGTATCCTGGGCTTTGCACCTGCCTGGCATTATTCAGAATGAGTCCCTTCTCCCCCACCCACAACGGCCTTTGATTCCCACTTCAACCATTGGGTGAGGTTGATTTGACACACATACCCCGTTCCCTATGTAGCAGTTGGTCCCTTACCTTTCCCGCCCCAACCTGGCCACAGTGATCCATGCGACGGTCACCTCCAGGCTTGACTACTGTAATTTGCTCTACGCAGGGCTGCCCTTGAAGCTGTCCCAGAAACTCCAGCGGGTGCAGAATGCTGCAGCGAGGCTCATCATGGGGTCTCTGCCATGGGAGTATATTCACCCAGTGCTTTACCAGTTGCACTGTCTCCTGGTGGAGTATAGGGTCAAGTTCAAGGTGCTGGTTTTGACCTTTAAAGCCCTTTGTGGCTTAGGGCCCTCATATTTACAGGACTGCCTCTCCTGGTATGTCCCACAGAGGACCTTAAGGTCCATGAATAATCATAGTTTAGAGGTCCCAGGCCCTAAGGAAGTCAGATTATCCTACACCAGGGCCAGGGCCTTCCCAGTGATGGCTCCGACCTGGTGGAATGCTCTGTCCCATGAGACCAGGGCACTGCAGGATTTAACTTCCTTCCACAAGGCCTGTAAGACAGAGCTATTCCACCTGGCTTTCAATTTGAACTTAGCCTTTTATTTCCCTTTCCCTCCCCTTTTTATGAAGATTACCCGCTCTGGGATCCCACAGCTAATTCTCCCCTGGTCTCCTCGCTGGCCCAAATAGGACTAATTTAGCCAGCTAGCCCTGATGATCATCTAATGTTTTTTGGATGGATTTACCCCCCTAAATTGATTTTTGAATTCTGAATTTATTGTTGTTCATGTTTTATACTGTATTTTATGCTGTTTTTTGTTGCATCAATTAAGTGTTTTAAATTTGTTGTTAGCCGCCCTGAGCCCGGTTTTCTGAACTGGGAAGGGTGGGGTATAAAATAATAATAATAATAATAATAATAATAATAATAATAATAATAATAATAATAATATTCATCCCCTCCTTGTTCCTGATGTAGATCTTCACTCACCCCTTCTCCCCGGGGGTGGGGTGGGAGGCACCATTGTGTGGTTCACCTCAGGTGACAAAATGTATTGGACTCCCCCCCGATGACGCTAAACAAATTTGCTTGGAAAGAAGCAGTGTTTTGTTGTAGAGAACGATACATACCCAGTTGGACACCTTGGACTATGACATGTTGAAGAAGAAGAAGAAAGAATGAGAGGGTGCTGTGGTGGCTGGCATCAGGCTGTATAGGCCATGGCATGCCCATGCAGACCTATTTGCCACCAACACATCCTCTGCCAGCTGTCTATATGGGCATCTGGTGTGGGTACCTGGGCTTCAGGGCCCTCTCCTCTTTCTTTGATGTCCAGCCCTAGCTGCCATTAGCTCCACATTAGTTCTCCATGGTGAGAACAGGATGGGTCACTTCTCTTTCAGTCCCCATGGATTGAGACGCGAAGGTTTATGTGTTGACCACCCCAAACCTACTCCCACTGAACTCAGCGGGACAATTGCATTTCTCAGCAAAAGATCAGAGGTGCAAAAGATGGTTTAAAGTTGTAAAGAGTTAAAAACACACAAAACATCTCAGGCTTAGGAATAGCCATATGGCTGTTGCAGATTCAGGCTCCTGGGAAAATCAGCATCCTTTTTCTAAATTCCGTGTGCTTGTGCAAGAAGCTGCATTAAGAATGAAACGAGAGTTTGTTTGTTTGTTTGTTTGTTCTTAATTATGGGCAGTAACGAGTGATTGCAAAGCTCTAAATGTCTTCTCTTGATAACTCTGGGTAGGCAAATTGCTGTAATCCTATCTTTGTTTTTTGATTTGCAAAAACAAAAATGAAACCCACCCTCTCACCAAACAAAGGGTTTAAAATCATTCCAAATCAGAAGCTGAAAAAGATCAGTTGCTTATTTTCTATGCTGTTAGCTGCCGCTTGGAATGAAGGCACCTGCAAATTAAAGGGAGTTTATTTACCTCATCATAAACTCACAGTCCAAATTTCTTCCTTTCTGAATTACATAATTTTCCCCAATCTGCTTGTTCTTAATATACAGTGATGAAATGTTACTAAAAGGAAATTTTTAGAATGCTTTGCTAGTGTTTCCCCCCCCCCTCATGTTCCTATCTTCTTAACTTTTAAGTGTGTTGATCAATCTGGATGAACAGTGTTAATAATATTCATATGCTTTTTTCAGCCCAAGTTGGAATGATGGTGGTATGACATAAATTGACACAGTCAAAACATTATGGTTGGTAACCATAATTCTGAGCTTATATATGCAGAGCCAGCTTGTGCATAAATATTTTGTGGTGCACATTTTGCAATGTGAGGATGGCCAAATGTATTATTTTGTAAACATGTCTGAAGCCAGGTGTTTTTTTTAATGAGATACCCCCCCCCCCAAAAAAAATGCAGATTGGAAAGGGACAGTCTCACATTTTAAAAAAATGTATTCAAGTCTTCGCATGCACCCATGGATTTGTTTGTATAGATTTGTAATGTGGGAAGCTACATATAGTTCCTTGAAATATATTAATGATACACTGATACCAGAGACAATAGATAGAAAATTATCCCGTCTTCTCAGTTTTAGCCATCTTCACCACCTTTTCATCAAGGCTGTTCCAGTCTTGCTCTTATTTCTGCATTTTTGAGCTCTTCCAGAATCCCTGGCCTATGAATTGACCTACACATCCAGAAATCTTGCATGAGAAGAGTTCTTCTTCATCCCTTCACAATAAAAAGAAGGGGTTGCTTATGTCTTTCCGCCTGAATCTAGAACCTTTGCTTCTATAAAACTAACTGCATTCTAAGTTAGTCAGAGGAATGTTTGGTGCACAATTTCTCTGAACATAGAATCAGAGGATTCAAACTCTACACTGTAACTTACAGTAGATATAGCTCATAAGGAAGTGAGTTATAAAGAGTCGGTCTAGAGAACATTCTACCTCAGCATTATCAAATTGCCCAGGTGTTTTCCCCTGTCTCTTAACTTAACTAAAGATTATGTTTCCAAGTAGTTCCAGCTTCAAAAAATTGTGCTCTTCCACAGAGCACCAAATGCCACCAAATTTATAAGTGGCTCACATCAAGTTGTCAGTGGCATAGTTAAGGCTGGGATGAAGTCAAGAAGATGTGACTCAGGAAATCACTGTGACTGTGAAGGGTTTTGAGAAGAGCTTGTATCATGCCAGCTTTTGCAACTTCAGGAGTGTGTGTGTGTTTGTGTGTGTGTGTGTGTGTGTGTGTGTGAGAGAGAGAGAGAGAGAGAGAGAGAGAGAGAGAGAGAGAGAGATTGTTGAACAAAGATCACATGTGTGTGTTTTTCCCTTTTATTAAGAAGTTTGGCATTAATACAGTAAAATAATGACTATGATTCAACATAGACTCTCCTCCCTGGAAGAGAGGGGAGTGGTTGTGAGCGGGAGCCTGAGCCCCGCCCCTAGCAGGGGGCGTTTGCCCCCTGCCTCCTCCTCTCTCCTGGCTGGCGCCCACGCCCCTCGGCAGGCACCCAACCAGGTGCCTCCGAGGGGGCGTGCACAGCAGCCTTTTGCTGCAGCGCCAGCCTCCCCTCGGCCTCATTGTTATGTTTTCCATCATTCCAGTATATGACAAAAATTATCCAAATGCTGACCCCCCTCATTTCCTAATTGTCTACTTTCCCCATCTCATACAAAAATATTATAGTTTTGTCACTAGTACTTCACACACACACACACACAGAGAGAGAGAGAGAGAGAGAGAGAGAGAGAGAGAGAGAGAGAGAGAGAGAGAATTAAAACTAGGAGAGCTCAAAGTGACATTTTGGAATATATTTGAATGTGAGAGGGAATGTGAAAAACAACCTAGAAGTGGCCCACATCAAGTTGTCAATGGCATATTTAAGGTCTGGATGAAGTCAAGATAATGTGACCCAGGAAATCGCTGTGACTTAGGCTGTGTGCACACCAGACCTTTAAAGCACATTGGAACACATTCTTTCCCACAAACAATTCTGGGCCCTGTAGTTTGCCCATCACCGAATTACCATTCCCAGCAACCCTTATCAAACTACGGTGCCCAGAATTATTAAGGGGAAGATGAACGGTATAGTGTAGGGGTAACCAATATGTTGACACTGCTGGATTATGACTCGCATGAGCCCCTGCTCTCATGGCTAGTGGTCAGTGATGGTGGGAGATGTAGTCCATCAACATTTGGATTGCAGCACATTGACTACCTTAGTATAGTGTGTACAGAGCTTTACTGAATGGGAATAACTGCCCTATGTTGCTTAAGTTAACCAGTTATCCTCAGGAGCAGCAGGGAGAACGCTGTCTCGTTGCCAGTCTTGTACAGCTGGTGTTCTGATCTGGCTCCGTCTTGACCTTTTCCTCAGGCAGCAAAACATATTGGGCTAGTTCTGGAATTACTGTTTGCAGCACATTGCTTCAGAACCAACGCTGTAGTATATTGCGGTCTCTTTGGATGCAGTATGTCCTTATGTGCCAAATATTCATTCTAGGGTCTAGTGGTGCTCAGAAGGAGCTGTCACACTGCTGGTTCTGCTGCTGCTGCCTGTAACTATTTAGGAAGTAAACCTTTCTGCCTTGGGAGGGTGGGAACTCAGAGGCACGATTAAGGCAGGTAGCCCACTCCAAATGGACCCTGCTGCAATCCTGATTCTGCTCGCAGGAATAGAGCAGGGACATTTGCCTATGTGGGCACCCCTGCCCAATTTATTGTATTCTCAATGTCCAATTTATTGTAGTCTTAATGGAAAAGGTTTCATTAAGTTTTAAAACGAGCTTTAAAACCAGGGCCCTAATGGAGAAACAGGTCTTGGGGGAGGGGGGCAAAGTCATTTGAAAGGAGTTCAATTTGTAAAAATGAATGGATGAATAAATAAATAAATAGATAAATATCAGAGAGATAAACACAAATGACATTTAGAAATTATACAATATTCCTGCAAGGCCTGGCAATTATGTGCCAATGAATACATAAGAAATACAAATAAATGAAAACGAACAGGTGCGGAATTCCCTCTTTGTCAGGGCGAGCATAGGTTTTTTCTTGTATACTTATTTTATCTCGCTCATTAGTCACAAAAGTGTACATTACCAGACAACTACTGTAAAATTAAATGAGCAAATCATTACCGCAGAGGCATCCTTTTAAGGAATCCAAGATGGTTAAGTCCACAATTTTAACAGGTTTCACTGCTTGATGCTTTTTTTGCTGTGGCTAAAGAGTGTGTGTCACTGGACAAATTTTCACTAAGGTTAAAAATAAAAAAATGCAGTTAATATATGCAAGAGCCAGCTCCACCATTGGGCAGGGTGAAGAGCATTTGAGTATTGTGAAAGGGGAGTGAAGTGTTAGTTCCGTGAATTTCTGTCTCAGTACATTTCTGCTTCCTGAGATGGTACCAAGATACCTTGGGTACTATGCACCTTGGGAGAGCAGAAGAAATCTTTTCTGCTCCATCTCAGGAAGCAAAATGTCTTGGGCCAGCCCTGATGTAGGATGAATGTGCACAAACACTTGTGAACATGCACATTCACATACATAGCACGTGGAAATAGTGTGAAAAGGAAATTCCATACATCTTGGAGAGGGCATGCACATTGACATAAAGGTTTATTTTAAAAAAAATGCATTGCATTGTCAATATACATAATCTCCATGTTCATGTTTTTTGTTTTTTTTTCCTTCTTAAAAAAATGATTGATTCATTAAAGGTCAGAATATATGAAAAACATTAAAGTTGAAAGTTGAGTCTTAAGTCAGCTCATATTTATCCTCCTGAAGGAGCCTATGACTTCTTAGTGGTCTCTGACACACAGCCAATATCTCCCTTTAAGCACAAAGAAAAGGTAAACTGAATTAGAATAAAGAAGCTTATTTCTGAAATATGCTAAAACAAAGATAGTGATAGAAGACTCACATTTTCATGAATTCAACAGCACCCTTATAAATGCAGAGCCAACATAGTTACTGCAATTCCATAGGGGCACTGAAAGCTACCAAGCTTTATATTAATTCTCAACTCAATCATTCCTAGAGTCTTTCAGTATTGTGTCTGTTTAGAAATGATGGCCCCAGTACAACTGAGGTCACAAGCAACTAAGTGCTTATCTGCATTAACACACACACACACAG
Source organism: Podarcis raffonei (assembly GCF_027172205.1). Lineage (NCBI taxonomy): Eukaryota > Metazoa > Chordata > Lepidosauria > Squamata > Lacertidae > Podarcis > Podarcis raffonei. Next base: position 110,568,034 of record NC_070604.1, on the reverse strand, counting down.
AGAGAGAGAGAGAGAGAGAGAGAGAGAGAGAGAGAGAGAGAGAGTCTCTCCTCTGGGCATTTCAGTGTGTCTGGGATGAGCATTGCATATGCAGATGTGCCCCTAGATGTTTGTGGTGGTGTTGTTTTTTTGCATCCTCCCCAGCTGTGTGAACAGAAGCCTGCCTTTTTCACATTGTTCTGTCTTGTTGGACAGCAATTTTGAACGAGAAGGATCTATGCAACTCGGTCAATGGATAAACAGGATGCTGCACTCAACATTTGGGGTTTCCAACTAATTGCACGTACATCAGGATCAATTTTTGAAAGTGTTTTTGTAACTCTTGAAGTTGTTCATTGGATTTCTTTCCAAACACTAGTGAAGTTAAGGGCAGACAGACATGAATTCTCACCAGGGTATGCACTGGAGTCAGATTGTCTCAGCTGTTAAACAGTCAATTGTTCTCTGCAGTTGTAGTGACTCAGTGCGATTGATTTGCAGATACGGTACATGGTTTGGATAGCACAGTGTTGTCTGTAGCCAGGTCTTCAACAAACCCGCCATAAATGCTTCTTCCTGATCTAGGGTCTTTGACTTCAGGCCTGTTCTCACACTGACGTGTGTTAAGAAGGTGGGGAGAAAATAGCAACCCTACCGCCCCTCCCCCTCCATGTCACTTGCCACTCAGTGATAGCAAAGGCCACTCCTTAACATTCACCGCTGTTGCTTGATGGTACGCAAGAAGGAGAAGACAGAGAGGACAGCCCAGCTTGCTGTTCATGCTATCACACTTGCTGTGTCCCTGGCTTCCAGGTGCCATTCCACATATCAAGGCAGCAAGGAACTGTTAACTGAGAATAGATTTTGTCGTGTTGAAGAGTTTTAAATGTTCATAAATATTAATAAAAATATATTCATTCTGATGACACAAGATTAGACTATGATGAAGGTGCCCTTTCAGATCAACTGATTATATAAACACACCACTCACTCTTTTTTGTGCCTTATATTCTTTCTGTGGGTTTTATTATGGCTAGGGGCTTCAACAACTGGAAGCAGCCTGTGCTACTCTGGACTTCTGAGAGGTCCTCCCTAGCACTTTGACTTATAAAAAAATGTCCAAGTTATGTTGTTCCAAAGTCTTCCGTGATCCTTTCAGTTTAGAGATTCTGAATGCATTTTATTGAAACTCCTGCCATATACAGTTGTATTAACCACATTTATTAACACAACAAAGCATATGCAACATGAGCCAGGAGGCAACTTTCAACACACTGAAAGACGTTATCGCACATCTACAGCCTAAGATTCAGGTTATCATTCTTTTAGCATTTCTTTATTGAAAAGCTGCAGCTTATATTAACTTTTGATACTGGTATCCACCATCTCTGTATTGACTGTGCCCATTTATGAAAACCCAGTTGGCCAACTTTGCCATTTTGAAAATATAGCCCACAAGTGTTGCAAGATGACATGTCTGTTGTTTGAAGTCTGCAGAGCCTTTGACACTCTTCCAGCTTGTCTTTGGAATATGTTTTATAAAATGTTTGCTCCAGCCAGTTTCTCTCTTTCTCTTCTCTTCTCTTTCTCTTTGTTTCTCTCTCTCTTTCTTTCTCTCTGTGAGGTTCACATGTTGACTAATTTAAAGATTCCATAATAACTGTTTGGCATACCCTACAGGCAAAGGTCCAGAAACCCTTTTTGCTGGCTATAACCTCAATGACAATGAATGGCACACAGTACGTGTAGTTCGAAGAGGAAAAAGTTTAAAGTTAATGGTGGATGATCAACAAGCCATGACAGGTAATAATGAATAATGGTTGCTTATTTATCAGATATCACCATTCAGTACAGATTTGGCGATGTTGGCTGTGACGCAGATTGTCTCATTTACCTACCTGACACTACTATCAGAAGAGTCTTCGTCTGCTTCTGGTTGAACTGCACTGATCTAACAGGCCAGTGGCTTCCATGCCCTCTAATTCTGAGGATCACTGCTTATTGCTCTGATTCTAAAGAGGGCTTTGGTTAAAGGTGGAAGATCTGAGGAAGAGGAGGGGGTACCAGCAAGATGATAGATAGATAGATGATAGGTAGGTAGGTAGGTAGGTAGGTAGATATCAACAGACAAAGAGATGGTGGAGGTGGGAATGTCTGCAAGCAAGAATTTTGAGGGGGTTTGCTTTGCAAACATAACATCAGCAACTATCAAGAAAGTCAATATTACATAAGCCACTTTCAGAGAGGCCAAAGATTTGATCCATGGATTCTCATGTGTTGAAGGTGGTCTCAGTTATGTTGCAGTACAGGTAATGGAGCTACTCCACACAGTGTTGGAGTCACCATGGTAGTGCCCCTGTGCATTGCTCCGACCTTTTGGGTCAGCTTCTGCACCCACACTTTGTGACACCGTATCTCCAAACATTGTTCGTCCCAGTGGGTTTTATCCAACAAAGTTGTCCCATTAGCACAAGGACTTCTGCCCCAGGAGCACAAATCTGCCCCAGAGCATTGGGGTAACCACCAAAACAGATTGGGGCATGCAGGGAAGGGAGTGAAAAAGGATTCCCCATTACTTAGGCAGATGCCTCTGCACTGAAGGGGTGATCTCATTGAATACCACCCAATGTCTTGCTTTTGAATGCTCAGACTGAATGTTCATCGAAGCTCAACCCCTTTCGGTGTGAACCATGGGAAGCTATTGTCTCTCTCCTGGTGGTATACATTTTGGTTGGCTCATGCTCCTTGACCGAGACCCTGGGAACTGAGCATCGACTCAATGCTGACTTTTCTGTTTCTGACACTAACTTCTTAAAATTCATTTTCATTCAAAGGTCAAATGGCTGGAGATCACACAAGACTTGAATTCCATAACATAGAGACGGGGATCATAACAGAGCGCCGCTACTTGTCCTCAGTCCCCTCCAACTTCATTGGCCACCTACAAAGCCTCACCTTTAACGGCATGGCGTACATTGACTTGTGTAAAAACGGGGACATTGATTACTGTGAGCTCAATGCCCGCTTTGGCTTCAGGAACATCATCGCAGACCCGGTCACCTTTAAGACAAAAGCCAGCTATGTTGCCCTGGCCACATTGCAAGCTTATACCTCTATGCACCTGTTTTTCCAGTTCAAAACAACGTCGTTGGATGGGTTAATACTCTACAACAGCGGAGATGGAAATGACTTTATCGTGGTTGAGTTAGTGAAAGGGTGCGTACAAAACTCACAACACAACAATACAGATTATATTAACCATGAAACTGAATGGAGCTTCCAGATTCAGGGGGCAGGGTGTTAGATTAGACTGACATCTGGTCTGATCAAGCAAATTAACTGCTCTTATTTCCCTTAAAATCAGACAACTATTATTATTATTACTACTACTACACTCTTCACCCTTAGGGTGGGGTTACAACAACAACAACAACAACCAATAATAATAATAATAATAATAATAATAATAATAATAATAATAATAAATTATTATTTATACCCTGCCCATCTGGCTGGGTTGTTAAAAACAGCTTATAATCACAGAAAGAAGGTGGTCATGAAAATACACATCTCAAGTGTCAAAAGCCAAGTGAGTTGTGCTTGACACTTGCAAAAACCCACGATAGATGGGTGTCAGCATCCAACTAATGCCTTGCCTACTTTACAAAATCAGGCTTCTTCATGGCAGATTGTATATATTTCGAAAGAGAGCTATAGTGCTTCTCATACCTCTCTCCCTACATTTCCCCTCTCTCAAGATTTAGCTAAGACCAGATCCCCTGTATATTCCCCATTCTCATCTTAATATCTCTTGCTCAAAGCAGGGCCCAAGTTTGGTGGATGGGGACATATTTGTCCGCATGAACAAAACAACATTGCTCAGAAGGTTGTATGTATTCCTTCTGGCCTAAAGTCAGCTGCCCAAAGTGCCATGGCCAATTGGGCCCTTCACAACCTAGAAAAGTTGTGAAGGATATTGTCTCAGAAGTCTTAAGAGGTGCCATTTCTGTGCAGTGGGCAGTGAGGAAGAAAAGAGCGCTTGTTCAGTATTGCCATGCATTATCATCCCCATCACAAAATTTATTACCTGCCCTTCAGCAGCAAATCCCAGGGCTTGTTACAATAATTTAAATATCAGTATTAAAAAACCCCCAGTTAAAACAAATCACAACCATAGAATTAGGAAGGGCGGCACTCCTCAAAAACTCAGGTTTATAGATTTAAGAATTTAGAAGTTACTACCATTCTGCTTCCCCAAAGAACCCTGAATAAGCTATTTCTTCAAGAGGGCTGGAACTCCAGCAAACAGCTCCCTACAATCAGGAGGAAGCCATGAACTAGTATAAAATGGAGGTAAAGGTAAAGGAACCCCTGACCATTAGGTCCAGTCGTGGCCGACTCTGGGGTTGCAGCGCTCATCTTGCTTTATTGGCCGAGGGAGCCGGCGTACAGCTTCCAGGTCATGTGGCCAGCATGACTAAGCCGCTTCTGGCGAACCAGAGCAGCGCACGGAAACACCGTTTACCTTCCCGCTGGAGCAGTACCTATTTACCTACTTGCACTTTGACGTGCTTTTGAACTGCTAGGTTGGCAGGAGCAGGGACCGAGCAATGGGAGCTCACCCCGTCACGGGGTTTTGAACCACCAACCTTCTGATTGGCAAGTCCTAGGCTCTGTGGTTTAACCCACAGCGCCACCCGCATCCCATAAAATGGAGAGGTAGCATCAGTATGGTCTTAGAGGATTGGGGGTTGGTCCACTGGGGCAAATGGGGCACTCCACCAACTGCACTTATCTCTCTAGGGATGTGGGTGGTGCTGTGGGCTTGCTGATTGGAAGGTTAACGGTTCGAATCCCCGTAACGGGCTGAGCTTCTGCCAACCTAGCGGTTCGAAAGCACAGTGGTGCAAGTCGATAAACAGGTACCGCTGCAGTGGGAAGGTAAATGGTGTTTCTGTGCACTCTGGTTTCCATCATGGTGTCCCGTTGTGCCAGAAGCAGTTTAGTCATGCTGACAACATGACCCAGAAAGTTGTCTGTGGACAAATGCCGGCTCCCTCGGCCTGAAAGTGAGATGAGCACCGCAACCCCATAGTCACCTTTGACTGGACTTAACCACCCAGGGGTCCTTTACCATTTACCTTACTTATCTATCTACACTTATCCAGCCCTCCCTGCCTGCCTTTTTACTTACAACCCATTAAGAGGTGGCTCTGCCTATCATTGGCTATGACACAACGTACTGTTGGCCCCTGTTCCTTCTGCCCTGCCAGTCCCAATGGGCACCACCCTCCATTGTCTTACAAGATAGACAATCTGTCATTTTCGGTGTATGTTTACTTATAGGGAGTTTTGTATGGGATGTTGCTATACCATTCCCAAACCAGCCTTATAAAAATGTTCCTGCTGTTGCAAGTTACAACCAGGAAGACATCAGCTGGCTGAAGACCTTCTGAATTTTCAAAAAGTTTAAACGAAGCGAGGCATGAGAATAAAGAGCTGTCCGTTTCATTCATTTACTTCTTCCAGGGGGAATGGAATCATTTGGCTGTTTATTTATTTATTTTTGCTCCCTGTTTTCAGGTATTTACATTACGTGTTTGATCTGGGAAATGGGGCAAATCTTATCAAGGGAAGTTCCAATAAACCCCTGAATGACAACCAGTGGCACAATGTGATGATATCGCGGGACACCAATAACCTCCACACAGTGAAGATTGACACAAAAATCACAACACAGAGCACAGCAGGAGCAAGAAACCTAGATCTCAAAAGTAAGTGACATTGCTATTTATAGAAATAATCTACTAGGAGGACAGGCTACAACATTACATTTTGATGCGCCTTGCACATTTGTAGGAAACATAGGGAAATATGCTGTATTTATTTACTGGGCCAACTCCGGTGGCAAAACACCTGCAAACCTGTGAGCTGCAGAGCATTATTCCAAAGGCATAAGTTTTCAGAGGAAAATGGATCAGGTGTGGTTATAAATTCTGCTTTGTAGCCAGGCTGTGGGATTGATTTCTGGCAGGGGGGAACAGCTTGATATTATATGGATCTGCTCTAGCTGCTGCAGGTAGCACAAACACCACTGTGCCAAACGGCAGCCAGTATTTGTCTCTGTTCTCTCCTCCGTGGAGACCCAAATGTGAAAATGTCACTGAATAACTGTGTCTTATCAGTTTCCCCCAGTGAACACAGAATATTCCTCCTGGCAGAGAGCAGTCCCAAATAGGCTGCAAGTTGGGGAAATATTCTGATTGGGGTGTGTGTGTGTGTGTGTTGCCCATTCATTTGCACAAGGAACAAATTAGTTGCATCCTAGAAAATCTCTGTTGGGGAGAAACCCGCATCTCCATGGTTACAGGCCCTGGAGTTGAGAGGGTAGATCCTGGGAGAAGTTTGAGGAGCTTATCATTTTGTATAGGCAAGAAGAAACAGTTTCACCCTAATAAGAAAGGGTGCTCACAAATGTGGGTGCCCCTGTTCAAATGATAATAATAATAATATATTTTTTTATTTATACATTGCCCATGTGGCTGGGTTTCCCCAGCCACTCTGGGCGGCTCCCAACAGAATATTAAAAACACAATAAAACATCAAACATTAAAAACTTCCCTAAATAGGGCTGCCTTCAGATGTCTTCTAAAAGTCAGATAGTTGTTTATTTCCTTGACATCTGATGGGAGGCCGTTCCACAGGGCAGGTGCCACTACCGAGAAAGCCCTCTGCCTGGTTCCCAGTAACCTCACTTCTCGCAGTGAGGGAAATGCCAGAAGGCCCTCAGAGCTGGACCTCAGTGTCCGGGCAGAACGATGGGGGTGGAGACATTTCTTCCGGTATACAGGGCCGAGAAAATGCACTGATCTAATGTTCACAAGCAGGTTAAAAGTGTGCCTCAGTCCTCTGTATGGCGTTCCTCCCCCTCCCCCTTTCCCAAGGAAAGGTGGTGACAGTTTGCATCCTTTAGGTCCTGGGAGACCATATTGCTTCCTGCCAGGGATTCTAAACCCAGAATTCCTGGTAGAGAAAAGTTCCTTGGGAAGTTCATGTGGATGGCAAGGAGCAAGCTATTATTCAGAAGTAGTGGTTTGATTGGGAACTGGAGGTGCTGCAGAATCTTATCAAGGGTTCATCAGCGAGAAGATCGATAAAAGGCAACAAGTTTCCCTGAAAGACTGCAATACAAGTGTATTATCTGCCATCAAGCTATATTTCAGATTGCAGTCTTTCTTCCTTTACCAGCATTTGCCGATAGTTAACAAAGATTCTGAGCTCCCCGGGGACATAAGCCATTGCTAGGATATCTCTGCTGATATTTCTCGTAGCCATGTGGGGTGGCAGAAGTTTCTATGGAAATAAAAAGCAGAGTTTTTGCAAACCTCCACTCATACGGTGGGCTTGTGATTCAGTTTGTATCATACCTTGTTAGTGTGTGGTAGATCGGATACAAAGGAAATTAAGCATCCGTTGCCTTATGTTCTAACTTTGTAGATAGAATAGCAGCATACACGCCCCCCCACAAGAGGTACCTGCAGATTTATTTTGGTGGCAAGGAGGATTGTGTGATTTGCTAAAATGGTTTGGCATCCTTTCCATTACCAAAGGAGAGTTCCATCCCAAAAGTTCACTCAGCTTTACCAGTACAGTGGTACCTCGGAAGTCTAATGGAATCCATTCCGGAAGTCCATTCGACTTCCAAAATGTTCAGAAACCAAGGTGCAGCTTCTGATTGGCTGCAGGAGCTTCCTGCAGCCAATCAGAAGCTGCAGAAGCCACATCAGACGTCCGGGTTCCAAAGAACGTTCACAAAACATAACACTCACTTCTGGGTTTGTGGCATTCAGGAGCCAAAACATTTGTCTCACAAGGTGTTCAGGATCTGAGGTCCGACTGTATTAACATTCACCACCATCAGCAAACATCTTTGGCTCTGCTACATTTTTGGAATCAGACTTGAGACGTGGTGCAATCAGTTCCATTTACAAAGTACAAAATGGCCAAGTTGCCTACTTTCAGTCGGATAGTGTGTATAAAAAAATAAATCCTGCCCACATGCCTTATGCCCACTGACTTCTTTCAAAAGTTTCTTTGCACAACCTACTTCCTGCAGTCATCATTTGATCTCAGGAAGTTGTGTGGCTGCATGATCTGTATAGGCAGTGCTGCCATTGGGGATGTGCTTGAATGAAAAGTACATGCACAAACAGTGGCTTTATAATCAGTTAAGATCAGGCACAGGCAAACTCGACCCTCCAGATGTTTTGGGACTACAGTTCCCATCATCCCTGACCACTGGTCCTGTTAGCTGGGGATGATGGGTGTTGTAGTCCCAAAACATCTGGAGGGCCGAGTTTGCCTATGCCTGGTTAAGATCAACAGTAGGCATTGCAAGAAGAGTTTCCAGACTGGAAGCTCAATGCTGTGTGAACTCTGTGCTGCTATGAGGAAGCAATTTGTGATTAAAATAATAAAGAAAATCCGCCACTGTTTTCATATGAATTTTTCCTAATAAACACATTTTTGTTTGCAGATTTGACTAATATACAAATTCTTGTAAGCAGTTTTCCCTAAGTCTTTTGGAATGTTTTATTTTCATTAATATGTGGATTTATAGGAACAATTTACCCCAGTATATGCATCCCCCCCCCATTACTTGGCTGGTATTGCTCTATACACACACACACACACACACACACACACACACACTGGTACCTCGGGTTACATGCACTTCAGATTACATACGCTTCAGGTTACAGACTCCGCTAACCCAGAAATATTACCTCAGGTTAAGAACTTTGCTTCAGGATGAGAACAGAAATCGTGCTCCGGCGGCAGCAGGAGGCCCCATTAGCTAAAGTGGTGCTTCAGGTTGAGAACAGTTTCAGGTTAAGAACAGACCTCCGGAACGAATTAAGTACTTAACCCGAGGTACCACTGTGTGTGTGTGTGTGTATAATTATAAATGGAGAAGTGCTAACATTAAAAGATGGCTGCTTGTTTCACCTATAAATGAAAACTGAATCAAATTTATCCCCCACTGTGGTCTAGCAATACTTTCTTCTTTTGCCAATCCCCTTCTGAGAACTGACCTGGTTTCCAACTGCAGAAAAATCTCTCCGAAGCTTGGAGGTTGTTTGCTCACCTCTACACAATTTGGTTCAGCTGAAAAAGTTATCCCCATGTTTCTTTTTCATTTCCAAACGCTATGCCTGACTTTACAGATACCATGCTTAGTAAAAGCACTAGAGGGCACCATTATGTCACAAAATATCCTTCCTGGTGCAGTCTCAGGGAAGAGAAGGGGGGGGGGGGCGGGAATCTCGCTGCAGATCAACTCCGCTGAAATATCCAGCCTAGTTCTTTTTGTATCCTCCACGTTCCAAATTCTGTAATAATAACCCTTCCGTGCAAAATCTTTCCCACAGGGTTTCTAACCTTGAGGCTTCTAACAAAAGCACTAAAACAAGCATATTGACATTTTAAACTAGGGAGTAGAAGTGTAAACACTTGTAGCAGTCGTCTCCCCTGACTGGCCTCGTTGAGACAGATTTGGGGGACGCGGTGCCTGCTGTTTCAGATGGCATTTGAAGTTATGACCTTTGCAGGGGCAGTATTTCTTTCTTCTGTCTTACTGCGTGCAGAAACCTCTGACATAACCCAAAATGCAGGCAAGGCTCCCCACCCACCTCCCAATTCCTCTTCTATTTTGTAGAGGGTGTTTTGTATTTATTTATTTCCGTTTCCCCTTCAGATTTTTATTCTTATTCTCCTTTCCTTTGTCCGAAAAAGGCCTCTCGTAAAACATAATAATAATAATAATAATAATAATAATAATAATAATAATAATAATAATAATTTATTTGTACCCCACCCATCTGGCTGGGTTTCCCCAGCCACTCTGGGCAGCTTCCAACAAAGATTAAAAATACAGTGGTACCTCGGGTTACATTCGCTTCAGGTTACAGACTCTGCTAACCCAGAAATAGTACCTAGGGTCAAGAACTTTGCTTCAGGGTGAGAACAGAAATCACACGGCAGCGGCACGGCAGCAGCGGGAGGCCCATTAGCTAAAGTAGTGCCTCAGGTTAAGAACAGTTTCAGGTTAAGAACGGACCTCTGGAATGAATTAAGTACTTAACCAGAGGTACCACTGTACATTAAAATGTCACACATTAAAAACTTCCCTGAACAGGGCTGCCTTCAGATGTCTTCTGAACGTCAGGTAGTTGTTTATCTCTTTGACATCTGATGGGAGGGCGTTCCACAGGGCGGGGCCACTGCCAAGAAGGCCCTCTGCCTGGTTCCCTGTCACTTTGCTTCTCTCAGTGAGGGAACCGCCAGAAGGCCGTCAGCGCTGGACCTCAGTGTCTGGGCAGAATGATTGGGGTGGAGATGTTTTATGTGTGCATGTGGATGCATACATACTCTTCGAGTGTCCCAATTTTCCGTGAACAGTCCCGGAATTCCGAAAGCCACCCCACCTTCTGATTTGATCCCAGAATATCCCGACTTTCACCAGTGCTGCCACCACCGAGCTCAGGGAGGAGGATGTGGCAGTGGCGGTTGTGAGAGAGCATCCTGTTGCCTCTCTGTGGCCACCACTTCTGGCCTGCTTCCATGGGCAGCTCATGGCGGCTGCTTGAAGAAGAGTTTGGATTTGATATCCTGCTTTATCACTACCCGAAGGAGTCTCAAAGTGGCTAACATTCTCCTTTCCCTTCCTCCCCCACAACAAACACTCTGTGAGGTGAGTGAGGCTGAGAGACTTCAAAGAAGTTTGACTAGCCCAAGGTCACCCAGCAGCTTCATGTGGAGAAGCGGAGACGCGAACCCGGTTCACCAGATTACGAGTCTACCGCTCTTAACGACTACACCACACTGGCGCTCACTGCTGGAGAGCAGGTGAAGAGGAGGAGGAGAGGTTTTGGCCACCAACGCCCCAGCCAGCCACCTCCGAGGAGTCTGCCTGCCTCCTCCCACTCAGCCGCCCTACAGCTGTGGAGGAGGCGGTGGGCGGACTGTTTGGGGCAGCGCAGAGCCTGCGGGCACCCAAGCCACTGCGTCACTCCCGGGAGAGACACGTGGCTCGGGTGCGCTTCAGGCCCCACCAGCACTTTGCCACCCCCCTCAGTGGTGACACCAGGGGTGGCGCGCCCCCACCGCACCCCCCTTCCTCCGCTCCTGGCCACAGCCCCACATGATGCATCAGCTCCCTGAGTGGGAAGTAAAGGGAAGCAGAGTGGAGCACAAGGAGTCTTGATTTTGTTTATATATTTTTTTAAAAAAAATGCTTTGTGTGTCTATGTCCAGTATTGGCCCTTTCTAAAAAATTATTTATTTATTGGTGTGTGCTTTTCCTTTTATAAATTTTCAAATTTGGTTCCCTCAGTTTCTCATTTTTCCCATCTTAAATTCAGCTATTCACATTTCTGCAGCAATTTGCGGTTTACTTGTTTATTTTAATTAAGGGGGCGTTGCTCGGTCCCAGCTCCTGCCAACCTAGCAGTTCAAAAGCACATCAAAGTGCAAGTAGATAAATAGGTATCCTTCCAGAGGGAAGGTAAACGGCGTTTCCGTGCGCTGCTCTGGTTCGCCAGAAGCGGCTTAGCCATGCTGGCCACATGACCCAGAAGCTGTACGCCGGCTCCCTTGGCCAATAAAGTGAGATGAGCGCCGCAACCCCAGAGTCGGCCACGACTGGACATAATGGTCAGGGGTCCCTTTACCTTTACCTTACCTGAAAACCCGCCACCATTTCAGTGTGAATTTCTCCCGATGAAACACATTTTTGTTTGCAAATTTGTGACCAAGGTGCACAAATCTGCAAGCCGTTCCCCCTAATATATAACGCGTTTTTTGGGTATGCCATTTTCACTAAATACATTCATTTTTATGCACACTTTCCTCTAATTATATATGCTTTTCGGTACACATTCTTTTTTTGGGGGGGGGGGGACTTCATCACAAAATAGGAACAGTGTGAATTTTGAAGGATAATTTTGTTCCACTTTGCGTATTGTTCTGAAAAGTGTGACGTAGGTAGATTTTCCTTTAAATGTGCACCCAAATTAATCCCCACCCCCATCCCTACATTTCTGGGATTCTGTAGTTCCATTTAGGTAATAAAAGGGCCCTCCCTGATCCTACCAACTTCCATACATTGTGGGGAGGAGGGGGGGTAAGTCAGTGGGGAACATAATGTATTTCTTTAGGTTTTTCTCCATTATTTGGAAATCTGTATGGTTTGATATTGTGCAGGAAGTTTAGAGCGGGCTCCCTGGTGCGAGCCTTCTCCAATACAGGCACGCGATGACATGAACTACAATGCAGAAATTCGCCTCTCGCATGATTCGAAGCACACGGGGTCTTTAACACCTGATCAAGGCTTGCCTGTGCTCTTTCTGGTCTCATATTGTTTCGCCAGGGCAAAGCAAGACATTTGCTGCCTGAAAGCTAAGAGGGAAGTGAAATAACCAACTGTGTTTGGATAACCTCCTTCTCTCACTTGGGATATAGTAGTCTAAGCCTGCCTACACAGTGTACATTTAAAGAAGATTTAAAATACATGACTTCTCCCAAAGTTCCTTTCTGTGCAGCTGTGCAACAAAGCAACTGTGCTTTGTTAAGGGTGCTGGAAATTATAGCTGTGTAAGGGATAAACTACAGTTCCCAGGATTCTTTGGGGGAAGACTTGTGCTTTGAATGTATGGTGTGTATGCAGCCTAAATGCCCTACAAGCTCTGCATGGAAGTTTTTTCTGCTTCCCCCTGCTTTAGATCTCCATCAATTGCCTTTCTGGCATCAGCAGCCGCTACACCAATCCCGACTCTCCTCTCAAAACTATTTGCATACCTAGAGACCAACACAACTGACACTAATAAGGTGGCAAAGATTAGCAGTTTTTGAAGCAAAGGGTCAAAAGTGACTATGGTCATAGTAAAAAGGTAAAGGGACCCCTGACCATTAGGTCCAGTTGTGACTGACTCTGGGGTTGCGGCGCTCATCTCGCTTTATTGGCTGAGGGAGCTGGCGTACAGCTTCCGGGTCATGTGGCCAGCATGACTAAGCCGTGTCTGGCAAAGCAGAGCAGCGCACGGAAATGCCATTTACCTTCCCACCGGAGCGGTACCTATTTATCTACTTGCACTTTGATGTGCTTTCGAACTGCTAGGTTGGCAGGAGCAGGGACCGAGCAACGGGAGCTCACCCCATTGCAGGGATTCGAACCGCCAACCTTCTGATCGAGAAGTCTTAGGCTCTGTGGTTTAACCCACAGTGCCACCCGCATCCCTATGGCCATAGTAGTTAGGAGCAAAATAAACGAGTAAGGGGCCCTTTAAATGCTCCCCTGGATATGTGAGAAATGAAGGGATGTCTGGTTCCGAGAGCAATGAACAGGAAAACTTACAGAGCAGGCCTTAACTCAGTGGCAGAAGATCTGCTTAGTATTCAAAAGGTCCTGAATTTAATCCCTGGCATCTCCAGGTAGGACTTGGAGAATTTGCCACCTGAAACCCTGGAGAACCTCTGCCAATCTTTGTAGACAATACCAAGCTAACTGGGTCAATGGGCTGATTCAATATGAGACTGCTTCTTATGTTCCTATGCTTTACCCCAGACTTCCAGTGCTCCCTGGTGCAATGCCTTCTTCCTGTTTCATATTTCCAAGCACCTTAAAGACTGAGAGACTGAAGAAACGTGATAAAAGGAAGAAGGGGCCATGGGTTGTCTTAGAGCTATAATGGGATTGCGTTGGGGAAGATGATGAGAAGGAGCAGCTGGAGTATCTGAAAGGGAAAATGGCCTGGAGGACTGGTTGGGTGGGGGTGGAGAGGGAAGATAGAGTTAAGCATGGGAGGCTAGAGAAAGGAAGAAAAAGCCATAAGAAAGTGTGATTCAAATGGAGAGAAAGTATGGATGGTAGTGCAGAAGAGTGGGGACATGTGGATGCTGTCGTTGCCCCCCCCCATACCACAAATGTGTGAGATCACTTTTCAATAACCGTGAAGATAACAGGAAAGGCTTTCCGCTTACGGCATCCATTTCTTGCACTGTTATCTTGGTTGAAAATGGCCTCTTTCTATTCTGTAGCTTAGCATTATCTTCACAAGCATCCCCTCCTCTGAAAAAGACTGGAAGTTCTTGTTTTCAGTTAGTTGTGTTTTAGCATTTCACATAACTCTTAAATGGCAATTATTCTTGTTGTTTAGTCGTTTAGTCGTGTCCGACTCTTCATGACCCCATGGACCAAAGCATGCCAGGCACTCCTGATTTCCACTGCCTCCCACAGTTTGGTCAGACTCATGCTGGTAGCTTCAAGAACGCTGTCCAACCATCTTGCCCTCTGTCGTCCCCTTCTCCTTGTGCCCTATGTTTTATTGAACCAAACCGGTTTCATGAACCATACTTGGGTTGACTTCTTTCCAGTGCACCATGGTTAAGTCCAACCACAGTTTGTCCAGTTTTCAGACATAACGGCAAACTGTGGTTCATCAAATATAAAAGCGAAGGCTTCTATTTTCCTCCACACTGCTCCACTGGAGGAGGAAAGGGAACAGAGAGTGCATAAGGCTTTTTTAGGCTAAACCATAGTTTAGAATTTCATCTGAAAGCAATCGTTTTTTATTTTTCTGCGTTATTTTAAGCTCTCTGGTGGTGCAAATTCATGAATACCAAACATAGATACATATGCATACTAGATATTTTAAAAAAACCCTCTCACTTTTGAGTGTTTTCAACCATTATCATTTTTAAAAAAATCATTTTTATTAAAAACAATTGTGTTACAAAACAAACAGACAAGAAGTACATATAGTGTCTCCACTTTCAATTCATAGAGTCTTTTTCACATTTCATATACATTCGGTTTGAGACACTATTGTCATAGACTTGGGGGGGGCGTAAAGAGAAGGGGAGAGATTTGATTTGAAATGTGTTGTACACAGGTGAGAGTGGCTGAATGTTTGTAGGCATTCTTCTGGCAACAGATCCTTGCAAGCTTATTCTGCTTTGCTCAGCTGTCCCTTACTATGTTAGCCATTGATAATGAAAGAACGGATAGCATTTGGCTTCCCTCTTGTGTCACTTAAGAGGGTTTTCTCGGAAGCCCAAATGATTTACCAGTGGAGCCTCCCTCCTCCTTCCATGGGGCAAAGCTGAATGATTTCAATTTTCCATTAGATTAGTTCCTATTGTTTTATATAAGTCACTCCATATTATTTTTTACCGCGGTCTATGTGCCTTCATTTCCCTCTTTCAAGGTCAATAGAGAAGGCTTTTCCAGGTTACTAGGACTCAAAACTTCCCTGCCAAAAGAGAGAGCAAACTTGTTAAGTGTCAGCAAATGCACACTGGGTTAGATAAACAAGCAGCCATTATGCCTGTTGTCCATATCAACATGCACACAAGTTAATTCCAGCAACCTTGCCATAGGCTGATGAACTCACCATGTAGCAATAGCAATCTCTTGCAGAGGCAGAATTCCAATTACTGCTGTATCTCCTTTGCTAGTGAGATGTCAACCTCTATATGTCTTACCCGTGTCATCTTACTTCTTCTGTGTAAGAACAGAGGAGGTCAATGGCAGTGCCTCCCATTCCATTCATAGCCACAAGCCCTATGCAATTGTTCAGTGAATAAATGTGTGGAGGGGGCAAGTTGAGCCAGCTGACCCAGCTCCTGGTTATCATATGCACATCTGAAGCTCTGCCCCTTCCTGGATGGTGGAGAGTCTTAAAGGGGTAGTCTTCTTTGTCCCGAAGCCTAGCTTGCTAATGCCTTTCAATCACTTCCTATCAAAATGAATAGGCTCTGGGAAGTGTGAAGTCCTTGCTTTTATAGGCATCCAATTCCTTAGGGGTCTTGAAATGGATGCTGTCCTGGTTGCAGACTTCCCATAGGCATTTGGTTGGCCGCTGCAAGAATACAGTAGAAGGTCCTCCATTCTAGTGCATGGAACTCTTGACTCAGTTGGCTTCTGGGCAATAGTCTCAGGCTTGATGTAGTGATTTGGGTTCAGCACCTCTGTGCCCTTCCTCTCCCAGCTGGTTCTTCCTCCTCCTTCTCTGTGTCAGAATTTTGTCCACTGCCCATGGTCAGGGTCATGACATACGTGCTCACTCTGACAGCTCCTCCCAGCCCGGCATATTCATATAAAACACAGCCAAATGACACAGAGCACTTAAGCAATTATAGATGTTTGGTGTGTTCATGACTCCCTCAAACCCTTCTGCTTTAGCAGAATTCATAGGGAAGAATTCAACGTGGTGCTAGGGCAATCATTCCATCAGCACAAGTCAAATCATTCCCCTCCCCTCACCCATGGACAGTTTTGGGGGTTCTCCCAAACCCCCAAACCAGTTCCAGGGGGAGGGGGGTAAGCACTGTTCCGCTAGTGGAAGTGCTTGCCCAGGTTTCTGCTACTAGACTAGTTAGCTGAATCCTGCCCAGGCTGCTATTGCCTTTTCATCAAATACAGCTGATGTTTGCAGCATCTAACTACTAAAATCATGCAACAATGGCCGGGGGGGAGGGAATATACAAACAACAGAATCAATTTTTTTGCTGTGTTTTCTTTGCCCTCAGAGATATTGATGGGCTGCCCCCCTGATCATTTATGTTCATAATTAACTGGTTTGGAAGGTGAATTTGTTTAGCTTCTAAAGTTTGAATGTGTCATGAACTGAGTGCTGTTTCCCAAAACTGGGAGGCAACTATCTTCAAAGACATGTCCCCCCCCCCGAGTGCTCACACAGAATGCTTCTAAATATTAAGTCTTCTCTGAGTAACAACTTGGGGAGTTCACAAGGACCAGTTTTTAGCATGTGGCAGGGGCTGTAAAGCCTATAGAGCTTATGAACCTAGCCTGAAAGAATGTTTTAGGAACAGATACTTGGAGTCCATGTCGTAAAGTGAGCCTTCACAGGCTGAGATATTTGTAAAATGGAAGCTTTGTAGGTTTGATTTTTGTTAAGTGTCATCATTTCTTTATTCCCTCAATCAGTGGGATAAACAAGACAACATATTTTTGTAGAGCATTATCCACTGAATTTATTTCAGCAGGACTCAATCATAGCCATGCTAGCTGAAGTTAAAAAGAAGGGAGAGGCTCGTGTGGCAATTATTGGTTTCCCAGACTTTCTTCTTCCTGCATTGATCAGAGAAGATTCACGTACAAAAGGATATGAAAATTTGGAATTTAAACTGCCCAGTAAGTGGCAGAATAGAACTGGAGAAAACAGTGCAGCAGGGCTCAACAGATGCTGAGGGACTGGTGAAACATCTTTCACCATGAAGCAAAAGCAGGTCTTTACATCTCTTTGCAATAAATAAGAATTCTGGTTGTGTATTTTATGGAGGTTCAGCAATTGGCGTCAATTAAAAATGCACAGTATGAGTAAACTAGATAGGTAGGCAACACCAAGAACAATGCAAAACGCAAGAAACCAAAATGCCTGAAATTACTGTTTTTGACAGAATGCCCCTCCTGGTTGGTGCGAGCCCAGCCATTAAAATCTGTGGTGTTTTAAAGCCTTGCTGGTGTTCCCACTGCTGGGCAAAGCCAGATGGGCAGTGACCCAGGTTAGGGCCTCCTTGGTGGGGACACCCTCCTTGTGCTTCCACAAGGTTCTCCTTGCCTTGAGAGGAGCAGCATGCACAATCATCTATTTAATTTTGTCAACTGGTCAAGGTGCATCTCTTTACCCAGGAGTTCTGTGTTTGTTTTTTTGGACCTTTGTTGTGCAGACTAGAGGATTTTAGCCCATTGCTGCTTTGAATTATGTAATGGGTTTGGGGGTTTGAAGCATGTTACAGGAACATGAAAGGTGCCCTAATGGATCGGGCCTCTCTAGTCCAACATCCTGTTCTCACAGTGGCCAACCAGATATAATATATATAATAATAATAATTTATTATTTATACCCCACCCATCTGGCTGAGTTTCCCCAGCCACTCTGGGCGGCTCCCAAGCAAATGTTAAAAACGGTACAGCATTAAATATTAAAAACTTCCCTAAACAGGGCTGCCTTCAGATGTCTTTTAAAGATAGGATAGCTGCTTATTTCCTTCACATCTGAAGGGAGGGCATTCCACAGGGCGGGCACCACTACCGGGAAGGCCCTCTGCCTGGTTCCCTGTAACCTCACTTCTCGCAATGAGGGAACCGCCAGAAGGCCCTCGACGCTGGATCTCAGTGTCCGGGCTGAACGATGGGGGTGGAGACTTATAGGATGCTTATGGGAACCCTACAGGTAGGACCTGAGTGCCGCAGCAGTGTGCCCTCCTGAAGTTTCCATAAACTGTTATTCTGAAACATACTGTGGAAGGAGTGCGTTGCCATTGTGGCTAGTGGCCACTGGTATCCTTCTCCACTATGAATGTGTCTAATCCTCTTTTAGATTTGCAATATTTGCTTTGTGTTGTTTTGTATTTATATCTTTGCTATTTTCTAATTGAGAGCGATATGTCAGTAGGAATAATGCATAAATATTAATAGAACTGTGAGCTGCAAATATTTTCCCTCCCATCGTGTATCCAGAACAGCTTATATTGTATCTTTGTGATGGATTCTAATTGCTTGAAGTTACTTTGGGTTACTATAAATATCCTAGGCATTTTTTTTGGACAGAGTCTCCAAAAATTTAAATGAGAGCAGAGAGAAAATAAGGTTTCCCACTGACAAGAGATGCCTGAAATCTTCAGCCACCGGGGCTAGTTTGTCATTCTGCATCTTTCCTGTTCCTCCCATGTACAGTGGCTGGCATTCCATTTCTTCCATGGCAGATGGATTACCATCTTACATGGCAATCACATTATCTTTCCCCCCATTTAGCATGCACCACCAACTTCCACTCACAGTCTGTTGGACAAACAGAGTGCTCTAGTTTTAAATCTGCTTAATCTCTGTCAATACACATGCCTTCCACTTCAACTTGCTAACAAAATGTTAGAGTCAGGAAGTCATTGAGATTCCAGAGTCTCATTTCACGAGGAAATAAATCTGTTTCTCTGGTTGTCTTCTATTTTTATACATTTTCTTGTGCCTTGGAGTCCAAGCCATTTAAGTGACAGAACATGATATGACACACAGCCAGGAGCATGGTTCAGAAGACAAATACCTCTGGGAGAAACTGCAAACCAAAGGCAATCTAGTGGGATAGAAGCACACTTCATCAGAGACCCATCCTAAGCTCATTTACCACTTAGACCTCCTCCTCTCTTCCCCTATCAGCACCATTGCCCTTTCTGATGGGTGTCGAGGACCTTCTGAATATGGCAGCATATCTCTAGATGGTGTAACTTAATCCACATATGGAAGGTCTTCCAGAAGGTGGTGACTCACAGTGTACACAACTGTTGGAGAATTTGCAGGGCCACTTCAGAACACCAGTACAACTCACGAAGTACAGTCTTTAAAATATAGCATTCTGGAATCTGGGCTCTCATATCGTATACACCTGCCAAATCTATGATTCTTTTATTCATTCCACTTTCAAAAGCAGTTGTAGTTGGTGCCCATTGGAATCAGTGGGGTGGAAGGCGGGTAGACTAATAGTAGGTAGAGGCAGAGCCAATGACAGATAAAACCAAAGAATTATAGCTGTGCCCTAATCCTTCTACCTGCTGAGTTCCACAACCGCAACAGAAACTAAAGAGGAAGAGGTTGATAGCCAATTACACTTGCTTGATATAAATAAAAGTACGCAGGTATTTTGGTCTACACCTCTCATCAGTGCCAGCAAACATGGCTAATGGTCAGAGATAATGGGAGATGTAGTCTAATAACATCTGAAGAATATTCAGGTTGGGATAGGCTGGAGCAGACAGTATGCCCAGGGAATGGGAAATTTAAACCTAGGGTTTGATACTAACAATAAACATGATTTCTAGTTGAGCTTATGGTTGTCTGGATCAAGGAGTGTTGGGGGGGATTGTGCCAGCATGACATTATATTTTTGTTATTAATTTGGCTTGCATCCCACTCTTCCGCCAAAGAACACACGAAAAAGGCTAAGAGACAGTGGCTTGCCCAATGTCACTTCTGAGCTTGCTAACTGATCTTTGTGCCAACTGATTTTGCAACTAGGCATGGGGAGAAATTCAATTTTGTTTGCATTTTCATGAGAAACTACATAACTCACACTTCTCTGACCCATGTGTGAACTGAAACACATTTATTTTGCGATACTGTTCTCCAACCAAATAGTGTGTACAAAATGCGTATATTTGTGAAAATAGCATACAAAAAATGCATATTGCAGGGGAAATGTGTGCATTGGTGTATACACAAAAATGCATGTATTGGTTGAAACTGCATACAAACCAAACATCAGACCTAAATGCTGATGAATTTTCATCAGGATATTTGGGGGGGGGTTAATATAAAAAAGTTCTCTGCAGAAATGTAGGAAACGGAATTTAAAATTGACAAGAATTAGAAACTGGAATTCCCTTGAGATTTGTCCATTCCTACTTGCAAGACCATGCTATTTCTGCTTCCAGAGCTCAGGGTTGGAGCCATTTGTGCTCAATGTCCCCGGAAGGGTTTCACAATGTTCCCAGACAGAGGAGGAAAGAATAGCTGCAAGAGCAGAGTTGAAGGCAGGCTCATCGTTGGCAGGTGAGGGATCGCTAAAAGACTGTGGGATGACATTAATCCATCAGGGGAGCAGGAGCCAAGTGCAGCACTGGGACTAAAAAGTAGTTTAACCTTCAGTCTGAATTCTGACAGACTGTCAAATTAGTAGCAGAAGATCCTGCTGCAACCTTCCTCCTCCTCATTGTGTCTATCAGGGAAATGAACCATTGCAGGCACTCGCTTCGTCTTGATCACTTCTTTTGTACATGTCAGTGTGGTGGACTGGTGGACGAGGCTCCCTTGTAACATTAAAGAGTAGTGTCAGTCAAGGGGAGGGGGAGGGAAGAATCGTGCTGATGTTGATGATAAGCAGAAAGGCGCTGCTAAATATATATTTGACGTTATGTGTAGAACGAAGCGTAGCGCAGAGGAGACAGAGTACTTTTGTCTGAAACTTTGGACTTCTCTTACATAAATGTGTCTTCCAAACCACTTTGAGTTTCTTTTCTACAATCAAGCAATATATAAAATTTATGACATAAACACCCTGTAGCATAACCAAGATGCATGACCTCTTATGCAGATGCAGAGGTGAGTCCTGTGCCAAAACTGGTCCTCTCATCATCTGGTTGCCATGGTGCCAGATAACTCCTCCTTCTCACCTTCCTTTATTGCATATTGGTCACAGTTACAGTAGGAACCCAGATAGTCCGTGAAATGTAATTTCCCCCAGACAGCTTTGGCAAACCACATTTCCCATGGTGTTTGCTATGTGGGTTTCTACTGTTCTAAAGGTAAAGGTAAAGGGACCCCTGACCATTAGGTCCAGTCATGACCGACTCTGGGGTTGTGGCGCTCATCTCGCTTTATTGGCCGAGGGAGCCGGCGTACAGCTTCTGGGTCATGTGGCCAGCATGACTACGCCGCTTCTGGTGAACCAGAGCAGTGCACGGAAATACTGTTTACCTTCCCGTCGGAGTGGTACCTATTTATCTATTTGCACTTTGACATGTTTTCAAACTGCTAGGTTGGCAGGAGCTGGGACCGAGCAATAGGAGCTTACCCCGTCCTGGGGATTCGAACCACCGACCTTCTGATCGGCAAGTTCTAGGCTCTGTGGTTTAACCCACAGCGCCACCCGTGTCCCTTTCTACTGTTCTAGGGACTCATAAATACAAAAAGAAGGAAGCAGAGAGTTGTTGACCAACTGGCACTTCAGCAGTCAGATATGAATTGGGAGAAGTGGAGAAGGGCTGGAGTGGAAGGAAGTTAGGGGTCCTTCACTGGCTTGGATTGCAATCCAAGCCAGAGAAGAATGATGGGAGTTGGCATTAAACTGGAAGCAATCACCATAAGTTGATAGAGTTTGTGTTCCCTGCAAAGAAAGTATGACCTTGGCCAAGTCACTGTCTCTTAGCCTAACCTCATTGCTTGTGAGTTCTTTGGAGGAAGAGTAGGATCGCTTCTGAGGGTAGGACAAGAACAAATGGATTCAAATTACAAGAAAGGAGATTCCAAATAAACATTAGGAAGAGCTTTCTGACAGAAAGAGCTGTTGGACACTGGAATGAACTGCCTCGGAAGCTAGTGGACTCTCCTTCAGTTACCATACATCTCTAAGCAAGATTATTCACATCATCTCAAAATGAGAATTCTAGATGTTCTTTGAGGGAATCATTTGCATGGGAGTCTTGTTTAACTGAAATTTATGGCCACCTTCCAAATTATTAACGTCATTGGAACTTTGGACAGGCAATTTCATGATGTTAACTCAGGGAAAGTAGACATGGTACAAACGTAGTTCACTGGGAACATTGCATGATTGAAATTTGAGTAATGGGGCATACAGTGGCTTGTGAATATGGTTAGAGTGCTTCTAAGCCAGTTTAGTCTTAATGCCCCCCTCCTAGTTAAAAAGGGGCTTTCTGGGGGTGACATCCTTATTTTACAATAATGAAGACACAGGCACATTGCTTCCCTCCGCCCTTGCATTTCTCACAGCTGGCACCATATCTGAATGAACAGTGTTATTTCACCCTGAATAATGAGGTTTGCCTGGTGTGACATCGTGAAGGTTGTAGCCAGCAAGGCAATGAGTAAAGTTATTATGATAAAGCAATCTTCGTAACCATCCACCCTCAAATATCTGCTTTATCTCGTTGGAGCACATTTGGTGCGCTGCTGGCACCAATGGAAGACAGTGACTAACTGCAGCACTTTCTTTATCAGCAATCTGAAGACCCCAGTGTTCATTTATATATATATTTTTAAAAAACCTCTAAGTATTGCTTGACCCTTGAGTCTAAGCCATACACAATGCTGTGGCCAGTGATTCAGAACAGAAGAATAAATGTGTCATTGACAGGATGCTAACATTGAACTTTGTTCCAGTATTGTTTTCATTCTTCATCTGATGGAAGGAACAATGTGTAGTGAATCTTGTATGTCAATCTGCTCCCATTTTAAACATGTTTGGCTTAACTCAGGGATGCAGAAATCCAGCCAGTACTAAAAGACATAAAAGCTCAGTCTGTTGACCAGCTCTTGGGTTGCTTAAGAAGGCAGAAAGAAAGCCTACCATCTCTACTGCTTTGTCAAAGGTCTGGCCACTCCGTCATTCCTTCCTTATGAAGCCTAAACTGTAACAACATAGTAAAACATTCCTACTGAATAGCTGTTTTCAAGTTCCATCGTTCTACAGGTTTTGATATAGACACAGGGCTGAACTCAGGAGGTGCAAAAGGTGCAAATGAAGAGCCCAAAGACCAGAAATGTGTCTGCTTCAAATGGTGTCATTGTAAGGACTCTCTACCTTCCCATTCCTATGCAGTTTTTTTTTAAAAGTTGATGGTCTACAAAGATTGGCTGAAGCAAGCCAAAAGAAATCTAAAAAATAAAATAAAAATCATTATTAAACTTGAAGTCTTATTCAAGTTGTTATTATTATTGAACTCTTACGTGAATTCTTGAACTCTTAATCACATAAATATTTGCCAAAAACTCATATGTCTGGGATTTCACCATTTCCAACTTTGAATATGAGATTTTTATTCTGTTTTTCAATTAGATAGCCAAAAAATGTGTGCAAGTTTTAAAAAATCCCTCCATATCAGATTCTGCATTTGAAAAGGGGGAAGGTTATATAATTAAATCCTGGGTGGGTTTTTTGTGTGTGTTTTTGCCAAACTTTGCCTTTTTGCAACAACAGCAACAGCTGTTGATAGAGTTTTG
This sequence comes from Podarcis raffonei, assembly GCF_027172205.1. Classification (NCBI taxonomy): domain Eukaryota; kingdom Metazoa; phylum Chordata; class Lepidosauria; order Squamata; family Lacertidae; genus Podarcis; species Podarcis raffonei. Next base: position 110,544,240 of record NC_070604.1, on the reverse strand, counting down.
CTGGACCTGGTGTTTCCAGGAGAACTGGAATGGGTTCTCATGTGCACTCAGTGCTCTGTGCTAAAAAAGGGCTTCCCAATTCTGCCTTTTCTCTTCCAACTTCAGAGAAGAATTCACCTGTACCATATCAATGAGTGGCCAAAGCATTCTCCACCTTTGGAGAGTGTGAGCAGCCTCTGCTTGGATGCAGTGCTGTCTATGTGCTGGCGCTTTGAGAAATATTAGGGGTTTGTCTTTTGTGTGGTTTTGTACATGTGAGTCTGTGTATTGATCCCATTACAAGCATTTTGCTGTAAACGCAGGAAGCCGCCAATGAGCAAATGTAAGCAGTTTGCAAATTATCATTCCTGCATAAAGCATCTTTTATAGAACATGCTGAATGGGACAACAGTGGCACTAATTCTTTAAAAATGAAGAATAAAAAGGACAGCAAAGCAGCCGTTAAACCCATCCACCAAAATATTATGAGCCATTTGTGTATTGCTTTTTATAATGTGCCTTACAATGGCATGTCTCTGCGGGAGCGAATTATGAACATGGGGGGGGGTGCGTTTAGAAGCGACAATTCTACCCCAACGCCATATTTGTTTGTGGAAAGAAAACCAACATCAGCACCTCTAATACAGACTTTGACTTTTTCTTTCTATTTGACATAGGACTTGGGACACATTCCCTTGTATTGATGTAAATATATACACAGCATATGTGTGTTCATGCCCTGGCTGTGTGATTTCCCACAGTGTATTTTGTTGTCTGAATTGGGCTAATGATAATAACCACATAAACGGTTATCCTAAATCGAGAAAGCAGACTTCATGTGTATAGGCTAAAATGGTGCAAGTGACCACGTAGCAAGACATGATGTATTCCTTCCTGGAAACCAACAGGCTGCATGATTCAGTCTTTCTCTCCTTGCCCAAACTGTTAGTATTGTGTGCTTGGCTTGATAATTCAAGCCATGATGTAATGGGACTCAAACAGAGTTTGGATCTGAATCAGATTGTGACATTGTTCTCTAGTGACTAAATACAAGGAGGAGGGCGAACCAATTCATGTATATACGTTAGCACTGGAAAATAATTTAGAATTATTCATGTTGACCTTGGACTTAAGGATCAAAAGTGACCAGGAACTGAAGGCTGATGTTTTACAGTTTGGGGGAGGAAGGGTGGAATTCACTGACAGGTTCAGAAGGTTTCACAATTTGTAGTGGTGGCATCCTCATTTCTTCCTTCCTACACCAGTGTGGCGTAGTGGTTAAGAGCGGTAGTCTCGTAATCTGGGGAACCGGGTTCGCGTCTCCGCTCCTCCACATGCAGCTGCTGGGTGACCTTGGGCCAGTCACACTTCTTTGAAGTCTCTCAGCCCCACTCACCTCACAGAGTGTTTGTTGTGGGGGAGGAAGGGAAAGGAGATTGTTAGCCGCTTTGAGACTCCTGAAGGGGAGTGAAAGGTGGGATATCAAATCCAAACTCTTCTTCTCTTCTTCTTTTTTAAAATTTAAGAAGAGCCTACTGGAGGATGCTATTGCCCAATCCACTCCAGCATCCTGTTCTCACATTGGCCAACCAGATGCTCATAATAATAATAATAATAATAATAATAATAATAATAATAATAATTTATTATTTGTACCCCGCCCATCTGGCTGGGTTTCCCCAGCCACTCTGGGCGGCTTCCAACAAAGATTAAAAGTACATTAAAATGTCACACATTAAAAACTTATCTGAACAGGGCTGCCTTCAGATGTCTTCTGAATGTCAGGTAGTTGCTAATCTCTTTGACATCTGATGGGAGGGCGTTCCACAGGGCAGGTGCCACTACCGAGAAGGCCCTCTGCCTGGTTCCCTGTAGCTTTGCTTCTCGCAATGAGGGAACCGCCAGAAGGCCCTCGGCGCTGGACCTCAGCGTCCGGGCAGAACGATGCGGGTGGAGACGCTCCTTCAGATATATTTGGCCGAGGCCGTTTCATGAGAAATCCACCAATAGAACCTGAGCACAAGAGCACTCTTCCCTCTTGGGCCTCCATTTTGTCCTGCTTACTCTCTGACAACCCAACCACCCACCCTTCATTTTCTCCTTCTGCCTTCCCATAAAAATCAAATCATGAACAAAGAACTTGCACCGAGTGGAAATACTTGATACCACACCGCAAAAAACTGAAGTTGTTGCATTAAATATTTCCACTTAATGCAAGTCACTTGTTCACAGTTTGATTTTTTTTTTTAATAGAAAGGAGGAAAGTGCAAAATGAGAGGAGGAGGGTGGGGAGAGAGAGAGAAAGAGCAAGGTGAAAGAGAGAGAAAGAGGGAAAGGGAGAAAGGGTGAATAAGGAAGATGGTCTAGTTAGTTTTAGCCCACCTATAGAGCCAAAAAATGGTGCCAACTTGTCTACAATTTGTTCTCCTTTTATATACCCAGTTGCAGGGACTTACTAAAAAGGCAGCGGTAATGTTCCACTAGAACCACATTGATGGCAAAACTAACACAGCTGTCTGTATTCAGCTGAGACCACTGTGTGTTTAAAGGGCTAGAATGTCACTTTGGATAGTCATGGCTTCCCCTCCAAAGAATTTCAGGAGCTGTGGTTTGTTAAGGGTGCTGAGAGTTGATAAGAGGCCCCCTACTTCCCTCACAGAGCTACAGTTCCAGAGCTCTCTGTGAAAAAAATTGATTGGTAAACCAGTCTGGGAATTATAGCTCTGGACAGGGAATAGGCCCGTCCAATAACAACTCTTAGGACCTTAACTCTCAGCTCCCAGAATTATTCAGGAGAAGCCATGACTGTTTAAGTGTAACCATAACACTTTATAAATATGGTGTAAATGCAGCCTAAGTTCTGCTCCAAGTAGATCCATTGAAATTATTGGACCTCAATCAGTCACATCTATTAAATTCAGTGGGTTTTCTCTGAGCATGACTTCCTAGGATACAACCCGAAATCTTGCAGAACTGGAAATCCAAGACTACATTTGGATCCACTATCCTCTAATGCTAGCAGCCCATGGGAATATTTTTTCTCAATCCTTTATTATTGCTCATGTGGCTTGTTACAACTTTTGCTCGCTGTGTTTTGCCAACAATTTCTCGTTTTTGCTTATAGTGACCTGTTTCACTTTTCTGCCTTGGGCACGTGGCATTGTGTGGGGTTTGTGTGTGTGGAAAGGCGGGTTCAAACACCTGAACATGCAACTGGGCAATCGTGGCAGCTGTGACTAACCATGCACTTTGGCTCCCCAGGTGACTTGTACATCGGAGGGGTAGCAAAAGAAACCTACAAATCCTTGCCCAAGCTGGTCCATGCGAAAGAAGGGTTTCAAGGCTGCCTGGCCTCCGTGGATCTGAATGGGCGCCTCCCGGATTTGATCTCGGATGCTCTGTTTTGCAACGGGCAGATAGAACGCGGATGCGAAGGTATGGAGCGATCGTTTTGTAATCCTGTCACAGCCCCTTCAACGTAAAGTAAATATGCATATGCCTCATCATAGGTGCGTTGTAGCATCTTCTCTTCCTGCTGTGTTCTGTTTATTTGCACTGGGATGATGACAGTTTCCTATCTTCCCCGCTGTCATCCATTTCTGCTTTGCTACCGATGCTACTAAGCCAGACCTGTTTTACATTATTAATGAAGGCGGATGCCATTGTGGGAGAAACGTTCACTGATGGCACAAAACACAAATTGAACCTGAGAACATTAACTTATCTTCTTGAATATAATCGGCAGAGTCTGTTCTTCGCCACCAACAAGCTGATTTGCATGTCTCCGTTTTGTTTGTGTCTTATTTTAATTAATTGTTGTGATAATTAGCTCCCGTGCAGTACTTTACATCATCACGGTGCTTAGATGATAGTTAGTGTATAAATTAGCTAATTGAATTGAGATGCACATTGCTTTCTCTCTTTTTTAGCACAGGTTGTCTGTTTGCATGAGATGTTAAAGTGTTTAGCAGGGTCTCAGGCTAGGTTCAAGGCTTTTTTTTAAAAAAGCTATGCTCCTGTACCTATGTTCTGTTGGCCTGTTTTGTAGCTGTATTCCTACTGCCTAACCTGCAGCATTCAAAGCGACAACTCAGCCCACCAGCCACATATGTTGGCCAACCAGGAGCTTGATAAATCTCACGGCTTTGCTCTCTGCTGGTGACTACAGAGACATGGAGATTTTCCCAAACCTAGCAGGCTACGGTATGAGTTTGATGGGCTATTTGTGACTTGAAGGCTCATCAACTGCACAAGCTTTCTAAAAAGATTTCAGAATAACAAAACTGGCCAAAGTTTCAAAACCTTACACTTCAGTACGAATGTAGAATGAAGGAAGTCCTATTGATTTAATGGGGGATTGTGTAGATGAAAGGTTTATACCCAAAGAAAAACAGAACTGGGTTTGGATCAAGACTGGTGTTTCCCCCCAAAAAAGAAGCAGTTTAGAGGGCCAGGTCACTTGTGAGGGAAAGGGTCAAATTTCCAGGGAAAGTCAAGGTGCTGTGTTGGGTTAACTTTCCCTCCCTTCCACATCAGCCAAGACCAAAATGGGTTGAATATCCATGGCAGAGGATCCTCACTATCCCAAATTGCATTTGTGAGGGTTTGCATCCCCAGCACATCAGTGCTCTGCTTTAACTTTTCCACATTAAAGCTTTAATCTAACATTTGAAGGATGTAGCAGAATACATAGGAATTGGGCAATAATGTGCAATTTGGTTTCTGGTTTGAGGCCATCTTAGATTTCTCAACATAGAAACCATCCCCACATTTTAAAAATGTTTTTATTGCATTTACATCCCCACCTTTTTCTCCAAGGAGCTCAGAGTAGTATACACATTTCTTTTCTCACAACCGCTTTTCACTGTCATGTACCTGGCAAGGTTCAAAAGCATGATGTTGATGGGCAGTTGAACATATGTGTTTGGCCCTTCCAAAAGATCAGTTTCCACATTTATTTCCAACATGAGGTGAGGAAAAAGAGTGACATGACTCAGTCCCTCAGTTAAACCCAATAAACTAGCTATTTTGCTATCCCCGAAAAACAAGATTATTTGGATATAGGCGAAGAGACAGAAGCAACCCAATTAATCATACCTCTGTCATATGGATTTTATTGATATAGTAGATTCAGTTTTAAATTAAGAACTGCTTTTCCATATATGAATCTGCCTGGACTCTGAGATCATCATACAAGGCCCTTCTCTGCATGATACCTCCAAAGGAGGGTGGCAATGAGAGAGCAGGCCTTCTTTGTAGTAGCCCCCAGTTTCTAGAATGTTCTCCCCTGAGAGTCCCACTTGACACTTTGTAATAATGTTGTTTGCCAGGCAAATGCATTTTTGTTCCTGGGGCATTTGGGCAGCACCAATAATACTGCTTATTGTATCGTTAAATCTGTAGATGTATCGGAAATATTTTGTCAGGCATATGATAAGCATTTTAAAACATATTCCTGATAAAATCTACACACTTGACACCAGCAGTGTGCAGAGTACTTTGTAATGCACAGCAATTTGTGAAAACATAAAATCACAATGACATGGCCAGTTCATGACCCACCAAGCTAAAAGGATCCCCTCCCCACCTGTGTGGAAGTTCATGAGAGATTTAAGATATCACTTGATTAACTAAGCGCAAAGTGATAAACCCTGAGAAAACCGAAACCAGCCTGTTCCAGATTTTCTCTCTTACGTACGCCTGTTCTTCTTTTACCCCTTTCTAATTTTAATTTGATGATTAACATTGAATAGCAAATGTGTAAATAAATGCATAAATGTACAACATCCAAACACCTAAAGGTAATTTCACTTTATTTTGCAAAGAGTCTAAATAACACTTTCTAATGTTGGTGAGAGAGGGGGCATAAGGTGTTGTACAGTTTAAGTTATTAGATCTTGGCATTAAAATAGCCAGTTAATGATGTAATGGCCAAATCCTTAAATATCACATGTTCTACTTGTCCAAGTTGTTAAAGTAATGGAATACTGGTCAGTGGCTTAGATAATCAGTCCTGTTCGCAACATCCCAAACTGGGATGTTGGGAACATGAGTTTAATATTTTTATCATGTGAACTGCCCTGAGATATTCAAAGGAAGGGTAGTAGATTGATTGATTGATTGATTGATTGGCCCATGGAAAGTGTGGCATAGATCAAAATTAGCAATGCGTTACTACTTCTCTCCATGCCTAGCACTGATCTCAGCCACTTTTACTCCCTCATCAGAAAGGCCCCCAAAGCAGATTGAGTTTTGGTGTGGTAAATGGAAAGTAAGAGCAGCTTGCTTTGGGATCCATGTGACAAAACACAGACTACCAATTGTGACTTGGATGCTGATTAAGAGGGAGAGGGGATAGCTGAGTCAGTAGCCAAAGGAGCACCTGAATCTAAGACCTCCAGAAATGAGACCCTAAAACAAAGACTCTCAAAGACTGAAGCGCCAATGAGAGACCAGAATCTGCAACCTCAGTGACCCAACATGCCTAACCTGCTCACCACTGCAGGCAGTATGGCTGCTGAAGAAGCAACCAAGGGTCAGGCACCAGGATTTGTGGTGTGCCTCTTTAAGAAGATATGTGGCATCTAGGAAGGGGCTGGGGCTGGAACTATATAAGGTGGTGGTTAATTAGTATTCAGCATTTGTTGGAGCAAAGTTTGTCTTTCCTGGGAACTGTCCAGGGTGCTGAAGGAAATGTCACTGGTCACTTTTGCTTTGTATTCCAGTCCTTGAGCTTTTGAATTGCTGCTCAACCTTTTCCTGTTGGCCCTCTGCTTATACTGCCCACTTTGGATCACAGCCATGCCTATTTCTGCCTAACTTCCATTGTGGGTTTACCCTTATTAGGCTTCAACAATATGGTGGTGCACTCACACAACTGCTATAGCATTTGCTGATCTTTGTGTAGATCCAGTGAACGCACTGGTTTTCGTTCACCAAGGCATGCTATTCCACCTCTCACTTAAAATAAAAAAAAACCAAAACACACACACACAAACACAACTACCTAGCAACAAGGACTGATTGAGCAACCATGTTAAGGTGCTGTGGTGGTGATGCACCTCCCGTCCAGCAGGGGTCAGATGATTCTAAAGGCCAATAGTTTTACATCTGATCCTATAAAGCTGCTGACGACCCTGGCTTGGTTTCAGGCACTTAAATGCTGTGTCTACTTAACTAATTGGATGACTTCCTGGCATACTTCCCAACCGCCAGAGATGACATTACCTAAAATTGAGCACTTGGGTATATATTGTATTGGGTTGGTAAGTGCCTTCTCATGGACCATTTCATTAAAAGTCACCCAAGGAACCTGCAGGCAGGAACATGGAATAGCATCTGACTGGAAAGAGAAATGAATGAAAAATGTAAACCTTCTCTTCCGACCTTGGCCCAGTGCATTGTGGGAGCAATGCAAGTGCATCTGTGACTGAAGAGCAATAAGTGGTTCTTGATGTAAATTTCAGTCCTAATTCTGTCAATTCCAGCAGAAGGCCTAGTGAAGAGGAAGATCGAAGAAGATAATGTGCTAATGACTGAACTGACTGTGTATGAACATGACAAATGGCTAGTCAGGATTAAACCATGCATTCACTTTGCTAATGCATTCACATCTATTGTATAGAAAGGAGTGCTTTTAATTCTCCTTCATTACATGTCATCAGCTCAATTAACCATTATATTTGTAGTAAATGCTGGCAAATTACTGCATTCTCATTTTGGCTTGCCTGGAGATTTATGTCTATTAGTATTAATTTATTTGCATTACATGGACTTTCTTTTCAATTTTAAGAGCAGCATGCACTTTTGTCTCTGAACGGTCTTTCTGTGTTTGCTGCCATTTTGATATTTGCTTACTAACATTTAATATATTTTGCTTTTTTTATTTTGCTGGCAAAGTTGCATTGATGAAAGCTGATTTGCAAGGTAGATAGCCCTTGTGTATATTAAGCAAGACTGAAACCCATAATACGCATTGGGAGCCATCGGCCACATCTGCACTGGTGTGTGTAATGTTGCATCGGATTTTTCCACTCTTCCTCTTCCAAAAAAAATAATGATGCAGGAACCTTCCTCTTACAGGATATTCTGCACAAAGGCTTTCAGTCTTGTGTCTATCTGTATAGTGATTGCTTTAGTGCTTTGATCATGCCTTTTTCTTTCAATTCTTTTCTTTATTTTTCCCCTAGTGGTCTGGTTTATGATCTCTAGAAATAGAATAGCTTTGTTTCTCACGTGTATGTCACTTTTGAGCATGCTGGTGCGTTAATTGGCGGATCCCTCCCCCCATATATATAATTATAACGTATATATATTTAATAAAATGAGAAACCCTGCATGAGATAATTTGAAGCATGTGCAAAGATACTTGCCAACATTCCTGCTAATAAATCGATACACAATATATAGATTTTTAAATAAATAAAGAAGCCAACCCAAACGTTCCTTGATTTTCTACAGGCATAGCTTTTCATCAAATCATTGCTTGGAGATGGCAGCACTTTTTTCCTCTAAGTTATTTTTAATTTTCTGATTATTATTTAGTTTTAGATTATGTTTCCCACTGTACCTTGCAGAACGCATCATGCTGGACAGAGATAACAAAAGATGTCGCAATGAAATGAAATGTTGCAAAAGCAATGTTTATGACAACTCATTTTGCTTGAGTTAACTCTCTACTTTGGTCATATTTCTGAATGAGCTCATCTCTTCGTGCCCCTCTGTGTTAACAAACCAAAGGCCATATGCCTATTCATAAAAGGTTTTTTATATATTTATAAAAATGCATATGGCCAATCCTGCGATTGGTTCTTTTTCTTGGTTTGCTCTTTTACATGTGAGATGTTGGCAACTACCCTATGTGATCCAATGGAAAATGCAGTCGCAATGAAAGAGAAAAGCCCAAGTTTTATTTTTCTGTGTGTATTCTTGTTAGGCCCCAGCACGACATGTCAAGAGGACTCGTGTGCAAACCAAGGAGTCTGCTTGCAGCAATGGGATGGGTTCAGCTGTGACTGTAGCATGACCTCTTTCAGTGGAACGCTGTGTAATGACCGTGAGTACTTTAGAGACTCTCTTTCTATCTGGCTACAAGTCTTAAAGGCTCTGAGGCATTGGGAGCAAGTGTCTGAAATAGTCCATTATTTTAACCTTATATAGTTAATTGAACTGGCAAACTCTGCAAAGATTATTTTCTAAAAAATGTTCAAAGGAAGCAGTGCGTTAGGAATTGCCCACCAGAACGTGACGTGTGGGGAGACTTCGGAAATATGATGCTGGAATTTCCATCTAATGCACATGTTTGAATATTACATGTTATCCATGGATATATATATATATATATATATATATATATATATATATATATATTCACTCTCTCTTCTTTTATCTTGGACATTTTTTGGGGGGGTGGAGAGAAATTCTCATCTTCTTAAGATATATTGTAATTTTGTAACATTATATCACGAGGCTTGTAATTGCTGTGAAACAGTTGACAACCCTCATTACCTTCCTGCGTCAAGCTGCTTTAGGAGACATGAAATGCTCTGTCAAGTAGTGATAACACAGGGTTTTTACTTTGCTTAAATGTCATCTGAATAAGTGCTGGTATCACTTACCGATCGCATAACCCTGCAGAGATGAGGGATCGCTTCTTCTGGAAACATCTGAGATGTGCCGTAGGATGATTTGGCCAAAGTACCCACCACTTCTGCACCACATGGTGAAACTCAGTTTGTTAACCCCTGGTGGGAGAGTATCTGAATGGACCATGGTGAAAGGATCATGCTGTTGTTTTGTGATAGAGGCTTCAGGTGGAGAAAGGCTCCATGTGGGAAGCTGACGGTTGTTCCTGTAAACCCAGCTGCAGTTTTTTCTCGACAATTGCAGCCATAGCGATGCCATCAGTGGCCCTGTCTGCATTGCTCAGTTCTCACAAATTTTCCCTTTCATGCGGTGTACCAGTATATGCAACCACATGGGGAGCTGAGGAAGTGTGAACTTGTCGGAATGTTTGAATAAGCTCGTGAAAACTGATCTGTGTGATTTTTACTTAAAATTGCAATTTGTAAAGTGCAGGCATCTCTAAGTGCAGTTTAAACCCCTTTTTGCCTGAAAGGGATGATATAACAGCTCTGCCTAAAATTTATTCCCACATCATTAAGAGGAAACTGAGTGAATTGGGAAGGAGTCTTCGAAAGAAAACCACATAGGCTTCTATAGTTTTCTGTTTGGTTCATTTGTCTTTCAAATTTACTTCATTATCCTCTATGCTTGTTTTGCATTAGTCAGAGAAAATCCAGGTTGCAAATATTATTATTATTATTTATAAGTATGAAGAGTGATTGATTTGTGTTTTTTGTTTTGCTTGGCATTTGTCTGATTGTAGAGTATATTTTATTGCAAAGTGATTTCAGGTGAGTTTCACTGGTATGACGCTGGAGCACATTTGGTGTAGTAGTTTGGATCCTTACAGATTTCTGATACGGAATTCACAAGATACCTGCTCAGAGTTTTGAATTGCATATTCCACTTTAAAAATAACCTATGGAAAAAAGGATAAGGGACCTGTGACCCTCCAAATGTTGTTGGATTCCAACTCCCATTGGCCACAGCTAACATAGCCAATAGTCTGAAGTGATGGGAGTTGAAATTCACTAACATTTGGAGGGCCAGAGCTTCCCTGACCCTGCTGTAGAAGCAGCTTAGCATAGGTGTTAAGAACTACATTGACTTAAGCTATACTTCAGCAGCCACCTGAAGTATAGGTTGTCAACCTAGCTTCTTAAGGCTGCAATCCTATGCACACATACACTAGAGTAAACCCAGATGAACCCTGAGGCATTTACTTCTGCATTAAAATATTCAGGGTTGTACTGTTGGTGTGGACCTCTAATCAGCTCATGAAGCAGGTTTGGGTTCTTTTTCTTCTCTGCTTTAGCAGTGCCAACACACCATTTGGCATTTCCCAGGAGTTGAGAATTA